>NC_072431.2:81450000-82075000 GCF_028878055.3 Symphalangus syndactylus
TTCTCTATCTTTTGAAATAGATTCATTTGGATTGGTAACAATTCTTCTTTGAATGTCTGATAAAATTTACCTGTGAATTCCTCTGGTCTTGGGCTTTGACTTTAGCATTTTTTAAATTACTGATTCAATCTCACTCTTTGTTATTGGTCTATTCAGGGTTTCTATTTCTTCCTGATTTAAACTAGAAGGATTGTATATTTTCAGAAATTTATCCATTTCCTCTAGATTTTTTAGTTTGAATGTGTAAAGGTGCTCATAGTAACCTTGAATGATCCTTTGTATCTCTGTGGTATCACTTGTAATATCTTCAGTTTCATTTCTAATTGAGCTTATTTGGGTGTGCTCTCTTCTTGGTCAATCTCACTAATGGTCTATCAATTTTACCTTTTCAAAGACCATCATTTGTTTTATGTATTTTTTGTCTCAATATTATTTAGTTTTGATCATTGTTATTTCTTTTCTTCTGCTGAGTTAGGGTTGGTTTGTTCTTGCTTCTCTAGTTCCTTGAGGTTTGACCTTAGTTTGTCTATTTGTGTTCTTTCAGACTTCTTGATATAGACATTTAACACCATGAACTTTTCTCTTAGCACTGCTTTTGCTGTATGCCAGAGGTTTTGATGATTTTTGTCACCATTATTCATCTCGGAGAATTTTAAATTTTCATCTTGATTTCATCGTTAACCCAAAAATCATTCAAAAGCAGATTAATTTCCATGTATTAGTTTAGTTTTGAGTGTTCCTTTTGGAACTGATTTCCAGTTTTATTTCAAATGAGATACTTGATATGATTTCAATTTTATTAAGTTGATTGGAACTTGTTTTGTGGTTTATTATATGGTCTATCTTGGGGAATGTTTAATGTGCTGATGAGAAGAATGTATATTTGGTAGTTGTTGGGTAAATGTTCTGTAAATATCTGTTAAGCCCATTTGTTCTGTAGTATAATTTGAGTCCATTGTTTTTGTTGTTGTTGACTTTCTGTCTTGATGATCTATCTAGTGCTGCCAGTGGATTATTGAAGTCTCCCACTATTGTTGTGTTGTCTATCTCATTTCTTAGGACTAGTAGTAATTGTTTTTTAAATCTGGGAGCTCTAGTGTTAGGTGCATGTAAATTTAGGATTGTGATATTTTCTTCTTGTTGGATTAATCCTTTTATCATTATATAATGTCCTTTTTTGTCTTGTTTTTTAGCGGTTATTGCTTTAAAGTCTGTTTTGTCCTATATAAGAATAGCTATTCCTGATTGCTTTTGGTTTCCATTTGTTTGGAATATCTTCTTCAACCCCTTTACCTTAAATTTATGTGAGTATTTATGTGTTAGGTGAGTCTCCTAAAGACAGCAGATACTTGGTTGGTATTTTTTTAATCCATTCTGCCATTCTGTATCTTTTAAGTTCAGCATTTAGGCCATTTACATTCAATGTTAATATTGAGATATGAGGTATTGTTCTATTCATCACATTAGTTACCTACTTTTTTTTTTATTATTGTTTTATAGGCCCTATGAGATTTATGCTTTAAGGAGTTTCCATTTTTGTGTATATCAAGCTTTTGTTGGTTCTTATAATTGATTTTGATATTTGTTTGGCAGGTAAAACTTTTTTTGACAGTTTCTCAGTCATGTTTGTTTTTGTTTACATTCCAAGGATTAAAACAGTTGCTGATATTAAAGCTAGTTCATTTAAAATAATCATTTATTTGTATTTTTTATTTTCTATAAAAACATAATTATTACAATATATGCAAAAGCAAATGTAGTAGAAAAAGATAACCTAATCTAATAAAACAGAAATAAACTTATTGCACACGTAATTCCAGGATGTTCATTATGAATACATACATATGAGTGTGTGCATATGTGTAAGTTATTTTAACTAACCAAAATGGGATCTCTGTTATTGTACTATACAAAGCTGGAACATGACTTATAATGCCTTTTTTATTCATGAAACATCATTCCGTTTCAAGATCCATAAAGATATAGTAGAGTGTGTTTTTAGATTAATTATCACAGTGTTTTATGTTGCTGACAAAATGCAATCATTCAGAAATTTAATCTATATATATCATGAAACAGAATGATTTTATTATTTCTTATGTTCCATTAATATTTCAGGATTATCCAATATAATATTATCTCTTCACCTCTTGATATTAATCTTGATATTAATTATTCTTCCTCCTTTTTAACATTTACTTTTTTGTTTTTAAAATTAAATGAGATAAAAATTTCAGAAAAATGAACTAATGATTATATAAATCACAGAAATATGGGTATAAGTGAGATATCAAGTCAGTCCAATCAGAAGAAAAATAATAATGAAACAGTTTAATAGCAAGTTTTTGAGTGCTTAGGAAAAACAGGTCTGGTGATACACAGATGATGGTAATGTAAATGTGTAGAATATTTTGCTGAATAATTTGGTAATGCTAACTCTACCTCATCACCTCTGCAATGTAGATTTTTCACAATGTATATTTCTGAATTGAAGATCATCTAACAATTGAATGCAACTTAACAATTACAGTCAATCAAGGGGTAATTGTAACATAGAAAACTTATGAAATCCATAAAAAACCTCTTTTTGATATTTTCTGATAAAATCAGGAATTTTCCAATTATAAGGTATCTTTGAGTTGATTCAATGAACTATCCAACTATTTGTCCCTATAATGTATCCACTAGAAATTTAATATTTGTATATGTTTTCATATGTGCAGAAAGAGGATATAATTTCAAGAATAAAATATTAAAAATCTATTAGAAAGTGGCTCTGTATTTGTGTATTCCTAATTAAATAAAAATTGCTAGCCTTCTCATTTACCAGAGTGTTAAACTGAATAGATTCACAAATTATGACTTTAAAAAACACTTAAAAATAATATAAACCATGGAAAGCTTTTTCCTCACAGCATCAGCAACAATTTGCATTCTCTACCTTAATAACGTTTGCAATGCTGCTGATAAAATAGTGCCATCTTGTTGTCTTCATTTATCTGAATATTTGTCATTTTGAGAATATCTTCATATATTCCTCAATTATTTGGGATTTTTCTTAATTAATCTGTTTATTTACATGTTTTGTTCCAACTTCTTATTGGGTTGTTTGCCCTGAACTTGATGATTTATGGATATTCTTGATGGTTTTGGGTGTTTAAAAAACAATAATAGTAAAAATTTAGGCTAGGCATGGCAGCCCACAGGTGGGCAGATCACTTGAGGTCAGGAGATCGAGACCAGCCTGGCCAACATGGTGAAACCCCATTTCTATTAAAAATATGAAAATTAGCTGGGCGTGATGGCAGACATATATAGTCCAGCTACCAGGAGGTTGAGGCAGGATAATCACTTGAACTGGGAAGCAGAGGTTGCAGTGAGCCAAAATCATGCTATGGCACTCTAGCTTAAGGGAAAGAGAAAAGATTCCATCTAAAAAAAAAAGAAGTTTAGATATCTCAACTCAAAACATTTGGAAACTAAGCACTAAGCATAAGCACTATATACATTTTCAAATGGGAACAAAAATAAAGTTATAGTGGAAATTAGACTATATCTTAGTGGAATGAAAATACAAACAGAACACAGGCAAAACTGCAGGTTGCAGGTGAAACTGTACATAGAGGGAAGGTTGTAATCTTAAATATGTATGTTGGAAAAGAAAAATTGTTATCAATTTCTGAAAGGTAGAAGCAATATATTAAACCTAAAGCATAGAAGGAAAATAATAAATATAAGAGGTAGAATTTAATAAAATAAAACACAATTGTGGAGTAGAAGGAATCCAGAAAGGACATCCACACCAAAACCCCATGTGTACATCACCATCATCAAAGAACAAAGGTACATAAAACCACAAAGATGAGGAAAAAACAGAACAGGAAAACTGAAAATTCTAAAAATCAGAGTGCCTATCCTCCTCCAAAGGAATGCAGCTCCTCACCAGCAATGGAACAAAGCTGGACGGAGAATGACTTTGACGAGTTGAGGGAAGAAGGCTTCAGATGATCAAATTTCTCCAAGCTAAAGGAAGAAGTTTGAAACCATCGCAAAGAAGTTAAAAACCTTAAAAAAGATTTGACGAATGGCTAACTAGAATAACCAATGCAGAGAAGTCCTTAAAGGACCTGATGGAGCTGAAAACCATGGCACAAGAACTACGTGATGAATGCACAAGTTTCTGTAGCAGAATTGATCAACTGGAAGAAAGGGTATCAGTGATTGAAGATCGAATGAATGAAATGAAGTGAGAAGAGAAGTTTAGAGAAAAAAGAATAAAAAGAAATCAACAAAGCCTCCAAGAAATATGGGACTATGTGAAAAGACCAAATTTACGTCTGATTGGTGTACCTGAAAGTGACGGGGAGAATGGAAACAAGCTAGAAAACACTCTGCAAGATATTATCCAGGAGAACTTCCCCAACCTAGCAAGTCAGGCCAACATTCAAATTCAGGAAATACAGAGAAAGGCACAAAGATACTCCTCGAGAAAAGTAACTCCAAGACACAAAGTTGAAATGAAGGAAAATATGTTAAGGGCAGCCAGAGAGAAAGGTAGGGTTACCCACAAAGGGAAGCCCATTAGACTAACAGCTGATCTCTCGGCAGAAACTCTACAAGCCAGAAGAGAGTGGGGCCAATATTCAACATTCTTAAAGAAAAGAATTTCCAACCCAGAATTTCATATCCAGCCAAACTAAGCTTCATAAGTGAAGGAGAAATAAAATACTTTACAGACAAGCAAATGCTGAGAGATTTTGTCACCACCAGGCCTGCTCTAAAAGAGCTCCTGAAGGAAGCTCTAAACATGGAAAGGAACAACTGGTACCAGCCACTGCAAAAACATGCCAAATTGTAAAGACCATCGAGGCTAGGAAGAAACTGCATCAACTAACGAGAAAATAACCAGCTAACATCATAATGACAGGATCAAATTCACACATAACAATATTAATCTTAAATGTAAATGGGCTAAATGCTCCAATTAAAAGACACAGACTGGCAAATTGGATAAAGAGTCAACACCTATTAGTGTGCTGTATTCAGGAAACCCATCTCACATGCAGAGACACACATAGACTAAAAATAAAGGGATGGAGGAAGATCTACCAAGAAAATGGAAAACAAAAAAAGGCAGGGGTTGCAATCCTAGTCTCTGATAAAATAGACTCTAAACCAACAAAGATCAAAAGAGACAAAGAAGGCCATTACATAATGGTAAAGGGATCAATTCAACAAGAAGAGCTAACTATCCCAAATATATATGCACCCAATACAGGAGCACCCAGATTCATAAAGCAAGTCCTGAGTGACCTACAAAGAGGCTTAGACTCCCACACAATAATAATGGAAGATTTTAACACCCCACTGTCAATATTAGACAGATCAGCAAGACAGAAAGTTAACAAGGATACCCAGGAATTGAACTCAGCTCTGCACCAAGCAGACCTAATAGACATCTACAGAACTCTCCACCCCAAATCAGCAGAATATACATTTTTTTCAGCACCACACCACACCTATTCCAAAATTGACCACATAGTTGGAAGTAAAGCTCTCCTCAGCAAATGTAAAAGAACAGAAATTATAACAAACTGTCTCTCAGACCACAGTGCAATCAAACTAGAACTCAGGATTAAGAAACTCACTCAAAACTGCTCAACTACATGGAAACAGAACAACCTGCTCCTGAATAACTACTGGGTACATAACAAAATGAAGGCAGCAATAAAGATGTTCTTTGAAACCAATGGGAACAAGGACAAAACATACCAGAATCTCTGGGACACATTCGAAGCAGTGTGTAGAGGGAAATTTATAGCACTAAATGCCCACAAGAGAAAGCAGGAAAGATCTAAAATTGACACCCTAACATCGCAATGAAAAGAACTAGAGAAGCAAGAGCAAACACATTCAAAAGCTAGCAGAAGGCAAGAAATAGCTAAGATAAGAGTAGAACTGAAGGAGATAGAGACACAAAAAACTCTTCAAAAAATCAATGAATCCAGGAGCTGGTTTTTTGAAAAGATCAACAAAATTGATAGACCGCTAGCAAGACTAATAAAGAAGAAAAGAGAGAAGAATCAAATAGACACAATAAAAAATGATAAAAGGGATATCACCACCGATTCCACAGCAACACAAACCACCATCAGAGAATACTATAAACACCTCTATGCAAATAAACTAGAAAATCTAGAAGAAATGGATAAATTCCTAGACACATACACCCTCCCAAGACTCAACCAGGAAGAAGCTGAATCTCTGAGTAGACCAATAACAGGCTCTGAAATTGAGGCAATAATTAATAGCTTACCAATCAAAAAAAGTCCAGGACGAGATGGATTCACAGCCGAATTCTACCAGAGATACAAGGAGGAGCTGGTACCATTCCTTCTGAAACTATTCCAATCAATAGAAAAAGAGAGAATCCTCCCTAACTCATTTTATGAGGCCAGCATCATCCTGATACCAAAGCCTGGCAGAGACACAACAAAAAAAAGAGAATTTTAGACCAATGTCCCTGATGAACATCGATGCAAAAATCCTCAATAAAATACTGGCAAACCAAATCCAGTAGCACATCAAAAAGCTGATCAACCATGATCAATTGGGCTTCATCCTTGGAGGCAAGTCTGGTTCAACATATGCAAATCAATAAACATAATCCAGCATATAAACAGAACCAATGACAAAAGCCATATGATTATCTCAATCAATGCAGAAAAGGCCTTTGTCAAAATGCAACAGCCCTTCATGCTAAAAACTCTCGATAAATTAGGTATTGATGGGACGTATCTCAAAATAATAAGAGCTATCTATGACAAACCCACAGCCAATATCATACTGAATGGGCAAAAACTGGAAGCATTCCCTTTGAAAACTGGAACAAGACAGGGATGCCCTCTCTCACCACTCCTATTCAACATAGTGTTGGAAGTTCTGGCCAGGGCAATCAGGCAGGAGAAGGAAATAAAGGGTATTCAATTAGGAAAAGAGGAAGTCAAATTGTCCCTGTTTGCAGATGACATGATTGTATATCTAGAAAACCCCATCGTCTCAGCCCAAAATCTCCTTAAGCTGATAGGCAACTTCAGCAAAGTCTCAGGATACAAAATCAATGTGCAAAAATCACAAACATTCTTATACACTAATAACAGATAAACAGAGAGCCAAATCGTGAGTGAACTCCCATTCACAATTGCTTCAAAAAGAATAAAATACCTAGGAATCCAACTTATAAGGGATGTGAAGGACCTCTTCAAGGAGAACTACAAACCACTGCTCAATGAAATAAAAGAGGATACAAACAAATGGAAGAACATTCCATGCTCATGGGTAGGAAGCATCAATATCGTGAAAATGGCCATACTGCCCAAGGTAATTTATAGATTCAATGCCATCCCCATCAAGCCACCAATGACTTTCTTCACAGAATTGGAAAAAACTACTTTAAAGTTCATATGGAACCAAAAAAGAGCCCACATTGCCAAGTCAATCCTAAGCCAAAAGAACAAAGCTGGAGGCATTACGCTACCTGACTTCAAAGTATACTACAAGGCCACAGTAACCAAAACAGCATGGTACAGGTACCAAAACAGAGATATAGACCAATGAAACAGAACAGAACAGAGCCCTCAGAAATAATGCCGCATATCTACAACCATCTGATCTTTGACAAACCTGACAAAAACAAGCAATGGGGAAAGGATTCCCTATTTAATAAATGGTGCTGGGAAAACTGGCTAGCCATATGTAGAAAGCTGAAACTGGATCCCTTCCTTACACCTTATACAAAAATTAATTCAAGATGGATTAAAGACTTCAATGTTAGACCTAAAACCATAAAAACCCTAGAAGAAAACCTAGGCAATACCGTTCAGGACATAAGCATGGGCAAGGACTTCATGTCTAAAACACCAAAAGCAATGGCAACAACAGCCAAAATTGACAAATGGAATCTAATCAAACTCAAGAGTTTCTGCGCAGCAAAAGAAACTACCATCAGAGTGAACAGGCAACCTACAGAATGAGAGAAAATTTTTGCAGTCTACTCATCTCACAGGGCTAATATCCAGAATCTACAATGAACTCAAATAAATTTACAAGAAAAAAACTAACAATCCTATCAAAAAGTGGGCAAAGGATATGAACAGACACTTCTCAAAAGAAGACATTCATGCAGCCAAAAGACACATGAAAAAATGCTTATCATCACTGGCCATCAGAGAAATGCAAATCAAAACCACAATGAGATACCAGATCACACCAGTTAGATGGAGATCATTAAAAAGTCAGGAAACAACAGGTGCTGGAGAGGATGTGGAGAAATAGGAACACTTTGACACTGTAGGTGGGACTGTAAACTAGTTCAACCATTGTGGAAGTCAGTGTGGTGATTCCTCAGGGATCTAGAACTAGAAATACCATTTGACCCAGCCATCCCATTACTGGGTATATACCCAAATGAATATAAATCATGCTGTTATAAAGACACATGCACATGCATGTTCATTGAGGCACTACTCACAGTAGCACAGACTTGGAACCAACCCAAATGTCCAACAATGATAGACTGGATTAAGAAAATGTGGCACATATACACCATCGAATGCTATGCAGCCATAAAAAATGATGAGTTCATGTCCTTTGTAGGGACATGGAGGAAGCTGGAAACCATCATTCTCTGCAAACTATCACAAGGACAAAAAACCAAACACCGCATGTTCTCACTCATAGGTGGGAACTGAACAATGAGAACACATGGACACAGGAAGGGGAACATCACACACCGGGGCCTGTTGTGGGGTGGGGGGAGGGGGGAAGGATAGCATTAGGAGATATACCTAATGTAAATGACGAGTTAATGGGTGCAGGAAATCAACATGGCACATGTATACATATGTAACAAACCTACACGTTGTGCACATGTACTGTAGAACTTAAAGCATAATAAAAGAAAAAAATACACATATATATAAAAAATCATGTAGTAGGCAGAATAATGCCCCTCCCAAAAATGTCCACATCTTAATCCTAAAGACACGTGACTGTTTTATATCTTATGGCAAAATGCACTTTGCAAATGAGATTAATTAAGAATTTTATGACGTTAGATTTTCTTGAAGTAGACATGTTGACTCAGTGTAATAACAAGGGACTATGTACAAGGAAAAGGGAAGCAGGAAAGTAAAAAAAAAGAAATGCGATAATAGAAATGGAGGTTGGAGTAATGTGATTACTGACTAGGGGATGTAAGTCATTTAATGTGGACAACCTCTAGAAACTGATGAAGTCAAGAAAATGAATCTCCCTTACATACTTCAGAGGGAACAGAGCCTTACCAACACCTTAAGTTTAGACCCATAATCCCCATCTCAGGATTTTTACTATCAGAATGTTAAGATAGTAAATTTGTGTTGTTCTAAACCACTAAGTCTGTGGCAGTTTGATACAGTAATAGGAAACAAATAAAACCATATGATGATTCCTTATAGGAGACTAATATAACAGATAAATACTTGAAAATACTTAACAAGAATAAAAGAAATATAAAGAAACTTAAGTTTTAATATCAGGAATAGAAAAAGTGATAAATGCAGATCATGAAAATACCCAAAGGAAAAAAAAAGATATTTTGACCAAAATAGTGCCAACAAATATGACAATATAGATAAAATGGGAACAGTCCTGTGAATTTCAGTACATCAAAAGAGACATAAAAAATAAATTATAAAGAATAATATTCATAGTTCTAATTTTAAAACATTAAATCTCTAAAACCGGTTGATGTCAGTGAAAATAATGGAGCAAGCACCTCTGAAATTTGACTTCTTCATGCAAGCAGCAAAAAAGCTGGAAAAAAATGTCAGTATCAATTTCCCATATCTGAAAATTAACCTAAGGGTAGCAGCAAGTTGGGAAGCATTTAATCAACAAAAATGGCTGAATCTAGGTTAAAATTTGGCCTTTGTGGTGTTTCCAATCCCTAATCTAAAGATAAACAGTAAGCCCCTCAAACAACTTCACCAGAAAACTATTAGAACTGATAAACCAATTCAGTCAAAATTGCAAGATACAAAATAAACGTACAAAAATCAGTAGCATATCTATATGCCAACAGTGAAGAATCTGAAAAAAATAAAAATATAATCCCATTTATAATAGCCATAAATAAAAGTAAATATCTGTGAATTAACTTGACCAAGTAAGTGAAAGATCTCTACAATGGAAACTGTAAAACACTGATTAAAGAAATTGAAGAGGATACAAAAAATGGAAAGATATTCCATGTTTATGGATTGAAAGAATCAATATTATAAAAATGTCCATACTACCCAAAGCAATCTATAGATTAAATGCAATCCTTATCAAAATACAAATGACATTCTTTACGGAAATAGGAAAAACAATTTTAAATTTTATATGGAACCATAAAAGAATTAGAATAGCCAAAGCTATTCATAGCAGAAAGAATAAAACTGGAGGAATCACATCACCTGACTTCAAATTATACTATGGAGCTATAATAACCAAAACAGCATGGTACTGGCATAGAAACAGACAACTAGACCAATAGGGAACATAATAGGGAACCCCTCCAAAAAAAGTCCACACATCTACAGTGAACTGACTTTTGACAGAGGTGTTGAGAACATGCACTGGGGAAAAGATAGTCTCTTCAATAAATAGTGCTGGGAAAACTGGATCTCCATATGCAGAAGAATTAAACTAGATTCCTATTCTCATTATATATAAAAATTAAATCAAAATGGATTAAAAACTTAAGTCTAAGACCTCAAACTATGAAACTACTACAAAAAAACATTGGAGGAAATCTCCAGGACATTGTTCTGGGTAAAATTTTATTGAGTAATATTTCACAAGCACAGGCAACTGAAGCAAAAGTGGATAAATGAGATCACACCAAGTTAAAAAGCTTCTGCACAGGAAAGAAAACAATCAACAAAGTGAAGAGACAACACTCAGAATGGTAGAAAATATTTGTAAACTACCTATCTGACAAAGGATTAATAACCAGAACATATAAGGAACTCAAACAACTCTATAGGAAAAAATCAAATATTGCAATTAAAAATGAGCAAAATATTTGAATAGACATTTCTCAAAAGAAGACATACAAATGGCAAACAGGCATATGAAATGGTGTTCAGTATCACTGATCATTAGAAAAATGCAAATAAAAACCACCATAAAGTATCATCTCAATGAAGTTAAAATGGGTTATATCCAGAATACAGGCAATAATAAATGCTGGCAAGGATGTGGATAAAAGGGAATCCTCATGTACTGTTGATGGGAATGTATATTAGTTCAACCACTATGGAGAACAGTTCAGAGGTTCCACAAAAAACTAAAAATAGAACTAAAATATGATCCAGCAATCCCATTGCTGGGTATATACCTGAAAGAAAGGAAATCAGTGTATCAAAGAGACATCTGCACTCCCATGTTTGTTGCAGCGTGTTCACAATAGCCAACATTTGAAGCAACCTAAGGGTGCATCAACAGGTAATTGGATAAAGAACATGTGATACTTACACACAATGGAATACTATTCAGCCATAAAAAATGAGGGCTGAGTGTGGTGGCTCACACCTCTAATCCTAGCACTTTGGGAGGCCGAGGGGGTGGATCGTGATGTCAGGAGTTCAAGACCAGCCTGACCAACATGGTGAAATCTGTCTCTACTAAAAATACAAAAATTAGCTGGTCATGTGGCATGCACCTGTAATTCCAGCTACTTAGGAGGCTGAGGCAGGAGAATCACTTGAACCCGGGAGGCAGAGGTTGCAGTGAGCTGAGATTGCACCACTGCACTTCAGCCTCGACAACAGAATGAGACTCTGTCTCAAAAAAAAAAAAAAAAAAAAACAAAAAGAGAGAGAGACCCTGTCATTTGCAACAACATGGATGAAACTGGAGCTCATTCTGTTAAGTGAAATAAGCCAGACACAGAAAGACAAACATTGCATTGCATGTTCTCACTTATTTGTGGGATATAAAAATCAAAACAATTGTACAAACGTTATACAAAGTAGAACGATGATTACCAGAGTCTGGGAAGAGTAGTTAGGGATAGGAGAATGGGGATGGTTAATGGGTACACAAAAATTTTTTAAATGTGAATAAGTGAACACAATCCAAATATTCATCATGTGAGGAGCAGGTAAACAGATCTGATGTATATATGCAATGGGATATGTCAGCCATAAAACAGAATGAACTACTGATACAGACATGAAGTTATCCTAAGTAAAACTCAGTAAAAATTAAGGTAAGTTTTGATAAATTGTCTTTGAATAGTGTTGGAAATATCTACCTCAGTAATGTTGACCTAAAATGCAGTCTGCAACCTAACTTGTCTAAAGCACTAAAATAACTCTGTAAATCTGGAATCATCACATAATTGGGAGTTAGAAATTAACAGATTGCTAAACTAATGATTTTGGATTTAGAAAGAAATGTCTAGGCTTCCAAATCTGAACAGTCTAAGTACTTTTTGTCTCCAAAGTAATAGAAACCCCAACTGATTCCTGTCTTTGATTTGACTCTTGATGGATTCCATTTAAGTTAGCTAAAAAACTTTCATCATTTTTTTTATTTCCATAGTAATGAGAGTTATAATTTACAAAGACTTTAATAATTGGGCCTTTCAAGATATACTCTACCTAAAATGTGCCAAATACATGTATCTTGTTGGCCTCCATGACGTAATCAGACACCAGAAATACTTCGAAGAGTTTATGTCTAATTGTATTTTGTTTGGAGGGATCACTTGTTTTTTGTTGGCGATGATGGTTTCGTTTGTCTGGTAAATGTTAAATAATCCCTATCATTACCAAAGTCAGATCTGATTCTTCGAGAATGCATACTGCAGCCAGGTGCAGTGGCTCACGCCTGTAATTCCAGCACTTCGAGGGGGCCGAGGCAGGCGGTTCACCTAAGGTCAGGAGTACAAGACCAGCCTGGCCAGCATAGCAAAACCCCGTCTCTACTAAAAAAAATACAAAAAACTTAGTCGGGCATGGTGACAGTCGCCTGTAGTTCCAGCTACTTGGGAGGCTGAGGCAGGAGAATTGCTTGAACCTGGGAGGGGGAGGTTGCAGTGAGGCAAGATTGGATCACTGCACTCTAGCCTAGGCGACAGAGTGAAACTCCATCTCAAAAAAAAAAAAAAAAAAAAGAGAATGCATATTGCTGCAACACTCAGTCTTTTCCTCTAATGCACATCTAAGATTCACATTTCAGCAATTTATTCAACATATAATTAGTCAAATGACCTTATTAGTTTGATTCAAGAAATAATCTGTTCTGGTCAAGAGAATATGGTTAAATTATATGCCTCAGTCAGAAAAATCCCAGATTGTGTCTCAGATAACTTGTATAAAAATGTGGAGGAGGAGGATGTATAGCAGGGCAGTGTTGGAAACAGGCCCCCAAATCTGGCCATAAACTGGCCCCAAAACTGGCCATAAACAAAATCTCTGCAGCAGTGTGACATGTTCATGATGGCCATGATGCCCACGCTGGAGGCTGTGGGTTTACCGGAATGAGGGCAAGGAACACCTGGCCCACCCATGGGCGGAAAAACGCTTAAAGGCCTTCCTAAGCCACAAACAATAGCATGAGTGATCTGTACCTTAAGGACATGTTCTTATAAAGATGTCTCTACTCTATTTTCTTCCTATTCTCACCCTTTCTACATTGTCCCTAGCCTGACAAGAGAATACTTTGATCCAGCTCTTTCAGGCAGCAGCCTCCACTGGAAATCTCTCATATTTGCCACCATTCTCCCACTAGTGGTCTTAGCAGGAACTCAGATCACGTTGTAATCCCTGTTTCTGACTTCTCCACAGTTTCCACCTTCACTGTGACACACCATAAGGTTATAACACCACCTATGAAGACCATATTTTTCGCTGGACAACAAAGACACCATGATTCAAGCTGACTCCATATATACATACAGCCAAGTCTTGCTTCAAGAAAGGGGAGATGGCTACTGCAACCCATCTACCAGCACTTATAATAAAGAAAAAAACCCACCTTACTCTTCGTGATAATTAAACTGTCGCCACCTGTAAGATAAACACCAGCCACGTTTTCAACCACCTATCACTTCCTTTTTTGCAACAATGTTGTTACAATCAGTCCTATGCCAGTTATTATTCTACCATCTGCCAAAGGCACAAAACTGCTCTAATATATTAAACTTTTGCTAAAAAAATAATCAATTGGCCATTCTTGATGGGTTGCCCTGAAGAGGTCAAAAAGCCACACTGCTTCCAGAGCAGCCCCAAAATTAGGGACTACTGATGCATATCTTCTATCTGTGTAATCTTTGCAATTTTATTTTCCACCCATTGACATGCTGTATTTAAGGTAATCAATTCTACTTGCTGAGCTAATTTTGCTTCTGGAAAAGGGTTGCCTTTTGTGATTTCAGCCAAGGAGACAATAGCATAGCCTTTGTAGTATTTTCCTGAATCATTCCAAAGTTATGAACCTTCTGTAAACCAGATTATGTCAACGTCGTGGATATGAGTCTCTTGTAAGTCCTGTCTGGGTATAAGGATTTATTCAGTCAAGACAACACAGTTGTGAGGTGTTTTATGGGAGGGTAATGGCAGCAGGGTGGCAGAGTTAAGGTTGCTGTACCAAGAAACGGTAATGTTTGGGGGAGACAAGAGGAGAACTTCATGTGAAGCAAGTCTGCTGACAGAAAAATGCTGGGCTAGTGAGAATTTAGCAGATTTTTCACACAGGGACACATTGACAGTGACCGAGGAACCCATAATAATTTCTTCTATTGCTTTGGGGAGCGTGATAGTAGCTGAAATTGCCCTCATGCAGAATAGTAAACTCTTGCTACTGCATCTGTTGTCTGTAGAAACCTATAGTATCCTATAGGTCTATTACTGTCCCTATGTTTTCGAGTTAAGATCTCCAGAGCACTTCCCTTATCTTCAAGTACAAATAAGAAAATAGGGAGGTTGTAATTAGGGTGCCCGGGTTAAAGGCAGTCATAAGACTACCCTTAATGCTTTCTGTTGCTAATAGTCCTTCTGGGATCCACATAAGAGGATCTAGTTGGATTGTCTTTAGCAAGGCATACAGGGGCAGGGCTAGTAAATAAAAATTGGTTATCTCATTCTAATAACATCTGGCCAGACCTAGAAACCCTCTGAATTGTTTTTTGGTAGAAGGCTCAGGAAAGGCCAGAATTATTTTGATTCTTTCTGGATTTATTAGCAACCTGTCTTTGAAAATTAAACGTCCTAGGTGTTTTAATTGGTTCTGGGAGAACTGAAGTTTTCCTAAAACTTCAGTTTCCCTTTTTCCCTTTAGGGCCAATTTCCTATTTCCTATTTCCCTTTAGGGCCAATTGCTTTTATATTGTTATTTCTAAGAACCAATAAGCTGTAGGAACAGAGATGGACATTATCTACATATTGTAGGCGTAAGAGTAGAGACTCCTCAGAAGTCCAGATCAGCTAGGTCAGATTTCAACATTTGGGAAAATTAGTTGGACTTTAAGTATATCCTTGGGGAGTCCAGCTACACTGGTGGTCATGCTTGGAGAAAGCAAACAGGTATTGGCTGTCTGTATCCACTAGAATACTAAGAAAGCACTGCATAGGAAAAAATAAAAATAAAAAAATTAATAATAAATATCTGACTCCTGGTGGGTATTGTTTTGTTTTTTTTTATTATTATTATCATTATTATTATTATTGAGATGGGAACTCACTCCATCGCCCAGGCTGGAGTGTAGTGGCAAGATCTCAGCTCACTGCAATCTCTGCCTCCTGGGTTCAAGCAATTCTCCTGCCTCAGCCTCCTGAGTAGCTGGGACTACAGGCGCACGCTGCCAAGTATGGCTAATTTTTTTTTGTATTTACTAGAGTTGAGGTTTCACCGTGTTGCCCAGGCTGGTCTCAAACTCCTGAGCTCAGGCAATCCATCCGTCTCGGCCTCCCAAAGTGCCAGGATTACAGGCATGAGCCACCGCGCCTGGCCTGGTGGGTATTATTGATAAGAGGGTATGGGAGTTAAGTAACCATAGGACGTCTTGAAATTATAATATTATTTGTTGCCCTCAAATATTGAACAAAATGTCCACCCTTTTTATTTGTTTTTCTAAAGTGAAGAATTACAGTGTTTCAGGCATTAATAGAAAAGATAATTACGTACCTTTTTATATAATCTTGCATTAGGCGAGTTATTCCTTCAATTGTATCTGGATTTAGATAAAGGTTTACACTCTTTACCTAAAACTAGATTATTTTAGGTAAAAGTTTAGGTGGATTTACTTCAACCTTAATAGGAATGGCTGAAATTATTTTTCCAATGTTTGTGAATGATTGTGGCCATAAATGGTCTGGTAGTGTTGTCAGTATCATCCATTGGTTCTGAAATGTTTAATTGGATTCGTATAGTAACATTTCCAGTGTCTATGCTTTCAATATCTGTAGGTTGAGTTTTCTATCCCTTTGAATTATGTTCCATGTTCACAACTATTTCCCTTTTTTGAAAGAAGGAAATGTGTGCATTGGAAATTTAAAAAAAAAAAATTCTACTAAGATGATATATGGGAGCTAAAGAAACAAGCAAAACAGAATGAATACCAGCTAATATCTCTTGTTGAAATTCCAAAAGTTGGAACTGATAGACAATCTTAGGTTGTCTACATACCCCCACCATTGGACAGTATTTGTTACTCTGAGGAAGGAGACAGTTTTAAGACAGTGGGTTGAGAACAGAGAAAGTGGCATGGGATCAGTGAGGTCCCAGGTCTGTTCTCCATTTATTAACATGTCTATTTTCCCAAGAGTGTTAGTTAGTAAGTAGAAATAGAAAAGCCTCCTTTTAATCCTCAAGCAGCCTCATTCTTCCTTGGAAGACAGTTTTTGCTGGAGTTGCCATTTTAAGTTTCAGCAATCCTTCTTGAAGTGATCAGGCTCTCTGTAATAAAAGATGCCCTGCTGGTCACTAGGGGTCGCTTGCTTTGTCTGAGGGGGCTTATTCTGGCATGTTAGCTGCTGGAACTGTACACTCATGACCTTTAAAGCCTTGTTTTTCCCCTTCTTTGGAGAACTTTAGAGAGTTGTTCAGCTAGATAGACAAGGTCATGCATTTGGGTTGTGACCCGATTATTTTGGTGCCAGTTTACTAAAATGGCTAAGTTTTTAATTAGCCCATTAAGGAAGGCAGAGTTTAAAAGGATGCCATTGTGATAATCCTAAAGGCTGGCGTTGGCCACACCAAAATTTTGCTCAAAGGTTTTCTTAAATTATTTACAATTTTCAAGGACGGGTTCATCTGGCCTCTGTTTACATTGCCAGATCTTATTCCAGTCAACATTATTACAGAAAATTTGTAGTATAGCCCAGTGGAATGCATTCCCTAAGTGACAAACCCATTCCTGATCCTCCTCTGCATTTTTTAAAAATCTTCTAGTGGATTAACCCAATTAGCTCACTTCAGCCATTCTGTGGCCTTTCATTCTGAGACTAACATCTGAATTAACAGATAAAAATTTAAGTATCCAGGATCATAAGTGCAGACAATGCAATGACATTATTATGACAATATTATGAAAGTTTCAAATCAAATTATTTTGCAAACCCCAAAGCGTCTTTTGTAGGGCTTGGGAAATTCTTGTCATGACACTTATTATGACAATTTCAAGTCATTTTTTAAGAAACCCCAAGGGGTCTTTTGTAGGGATTGAGAAATTCTTGACAGTATTCTTAAGTTCAATTCTAGTCCAGGTTGTATAGATCTGACCTGGTTCCCCTCACCTCATTATGTGTTTTGTTTCAAAGGGAACCGTTATGACAGGGGATTTGGAATTACTTTCAGGAAGGGAAAGAAGGTTAGTTGAAGAGGAGAGGGAGGAGAGAGAGAAGTCAGGCAAGAGAGTTCAGGAAGATCAGGATCATGAGCAGATAAGCAGATAAGATAAGGAATGGTTGTAGGACAGAGAGAAGGAATTTCTGAGGTTTTCTTAAGTTCAGAAATGGCCTCAGAAAGTTTTTTGTTAATTTCTTGGAGGGAGGCAATCTTGTCTGTCCCTCACTTGGAAGCATCAGCATAGCACTGGAAATAAGTTTCCCATTCACTTCGACAGATTCTGAACCCAGTGTTTTATAATTGTGCATGCAAATAAACTAATATGGGAATTTAAAGGGACCTCTATTATGGCTATTGTAATTTGTGGTGATCTCATTATGAGGGAGCATTTGTCCAATATTTACAAGACAAAGCTCTGTAGATGTTACACATAAATCCAGCCCATGTCTCCAAATGTAGCTGCCTCCTCAGAAAGCCCTAGGACTTGGATGATTGTTACCCATAATTTAGAGGCCTGAATCACTCATAATCAAACTCTAGGAAATGTGCTGCTTATGAGTATGGCTCCTCAGTGTGTCGCCACTGATTCAGATCCACTCTTGGACATGTCTCAGAAACTCTTGTGTCCCCAGAGGGCCACAGAGGCTCACAAGTGTCCAAAGGGTCATAGAGGGCTCACAGGTGCTGAGTGTTCCATCTTTATGTGCACTGGCTGGCAGAGTAGGAGAAATTACAGATGTTCCTCTGAGAGTGGAAGCACTGTAAGGCTGCTGCACGTCATGTATGAAAGTCCTGACACAGCTATCAAGTCTTTAATTATGGAGCATGCCCTAATGGGCCAGAGGAAGCAAGTACCTTTCATCTTTGGAGTGAAGAATCCACTCTCATAAATTAGGGAAAGAAAATCCAAGAGAGGTTCATCATGAGTGAAACAAGTCAGGTTTCCAAAATGAAATGTCACAACACAACAAGATCTCAGCTGAAGAAGAAAGCAAGCTTCTGACTCAAAACCTAAATGTTGGTGGGAAAATAGCCTTATCCCCTAACATAAATAGGAAAGTTGGAGACAGAGACCCTCATTCTGAAAGGGTCGAAAGAGAAACAACCCAAATAAAATCTAGACCTCAAGCAAAGGAAGGGAGGTCTGAATTCAGAAGGACTCACCCACAGTGCATAGTGGGACTTCTGAAGATGGAGAACACAATGGATCCATGCTAGCTTTAAGCATTACTTTCAAAGAAAAATCCCATGCTGACTCCTACTGAGTATGCCAGAATGTCAATCTGAAAGGAAGAACAAAGGTGAATGCATATAAACAAAGAGTTTATTTGGACCAAATTTGAGGATCGCAACCCAGGAAACATTCTACTAAACTAAGCTTGAGAGGTGCTCTGAGTTGGGACAGTTACAAGCATGTTTTAAAAGACAAAATGAGAAGGCACAGCAAAGCAGTCTCAGACTGCTCACATAGAAATACCATTTGTTAACAGAGATAAGCTGGCAGATGATTGGCTAATGGCTACAGTGTTTTTTGAAATAGCCATTATCAGTATGTGATTAGGTCAGTTCTTGGATTTTCTCACATAAGCAGGAATGGTCCAGGAAGTTCAGAGAAGTAACTGGGGGCTCATGTCTCCTTTCCTTTAATCATTTTAATTTAGGTCACCTATCACCATCCAATTTTGTTTTCAGCTGTTACCTACAGTCCTCCAAAGTCCTTTGCTCTCTTTTCTTTCCTCTGGACAAACCTAATGCAATTTCCTCATTATGTTTGGCTTTTATAAAAACAAAAGGAGAGGAATTGTTTGAAGTCCTTCATGCCATGGAATCTTACTTTCCCTAAGACAGAGGAACACAGTATGAATGACTGCCTGATGAGAAAGAAAGAGGAATGGAAAGTATGGGGAAACCACACATGGATAGCTCAACTGATTGTCTTCCACCATTTGTTGTAGTAAAAAATGCTGTGCAGGCCGGGCACAGTGGCTTATGCCTGTAATCCCAGCACTTTGGGAGTCTGAGGCAAGTGGATCATCTGAGGTCAGGAGTTGGAGACCAGCCTGGTCAACATGGTGAAACCCCATCTCTACTAAAAATATAAAAATTTGCTGGGCCTGATGGTGCACATCTGTAATCCCAGTTATTAGGGAGGCTGAGACTGGAGAATTGCTTCAACCAGGGAGGCAGAAGTTGCAATGAGCCAGGATCACGCCACTGTACTCCAGTCTGTGCGACAGAGCGATACTCCATCTCAAAAAAAAGAAAAAGAAAAAAAAGTGCTATGCAATGGGGTATCAGACCCACACTCAAGTTCCGTGAAGCCTGCTCTCATCAGTGTGCTATGGAACATTTCTCCCTCCTAGATCCTCAGATTTCTCATCCATACAAAGTGAAGGGTGAGAATTTCCCTCTGGTCTTTCTCTTGGACATTCTCAGTCAAGCGAATGCTCGTATTCTCTCCAATGTTAATTCCCGGATGGAGACCTCAACAGTTCAGCCTTCCTCTTGTCTCTTAGTGTGGCCATGTCCCACTCTTCTCATGAAGGTGTGGAGGTTCTTCTTCTTATCAAACTTACCTTTGAACTTGAAGCCCTTTGCATTACTGCTAAGTACCATGCAGAAACAATAGGGGTTAGGATGAACAGCATGCTTGGAGGATTTACCCCAAATGTATGATGGTGGTGGTCCCTGTCTACATATATTGATTCTTTCTTAGATGTTAGTAAATAAAAGTTACTGTGGGCTCCTTTCTTTTACATTATTTCTCATGGAAGGAGTGTATCCATCATTCTTCCCTCCTTTATGTTTTTTTTTTTTTTTTTTTTTTTTTTGGACTCTTGCTCTGTCCCCCAGGCTGGAGTGCAGAGGCGCAATCTCGGCTCACTGTAACCTCTGCCTCCCGGGTTCAAGTGAATCTCCTGCCTCAGCCTCCCGAGTAGCTGGGATTACAGGCACATGCCACCATGCCCAGCTAATTTTTGTATTTTTAGTAGAGACGGGGTTTCACCATGTTGGCCAGGATGGTCTCCATCTCTTGACATCGTGATCCACCCACCTGGGCCTCCCACAGTGCTGGGATTACAGGCATGAGCCACTGCGCCCGGCCCTTCCTTTATGATTTTAATGAAAACTGTATGGTTATGTATATCAGTCAGATGTATTCTTAGGATTTGGAGATAGAATTTAGCTGAAGAAGACAACAGAAAAAAACACAAGAGAGAAGGAAAGAAAGAAGAGAAGGAGGGAAGGAGAAAGGAAGGAAGCCACTTGCTCTTTGCTACAGGTAAGCAAGCTGTTGCTCTTAGGCCATACGGATTCCATGACCCCCTGGCCAGCTTAGATATGAACTCCTCCAGACATTCCCTGGAAGGTGGTTTGGTCTTCGCCATCCTGATGGCTCTTGAAAGTCTATGATAAATGCATAAGAATAGCCACCACACTGAAAGTATTTTTAAGAATCATTCTCTAAATAGAAAGTTTTACTTTGTTCTTTCATTTTATACCTGTCACCCTGTGGTGTGTTATTTTAAGATTGCTAAGTTAATAGTGTCCACAGTTACCAAATAATAGAGAAAAGTAAGCCTCTATAAATGATCACAATCAAAAAACAGTACAAAAGACACTTTTTGCTGATAGTTTAAAAAGCTACCTTGTCATACTTGGAAAGACATCATTCTCCCCTACTTTTCCCTGAATATTCTGAAACCACAGCCTCTGTCAGTCTTGCTGCTTGCTGTATGTTTCTCTCTCACTAGATTTTTGTCTTCTCAGAGAATGCTGAGGGCAATTTAGTTATAAAAAAGCACAGGTGAAGGAATAAAAATGTATTTGATTTTTTAAAATACATCAATTTACTTTGAAAAGAAGTACTCATAAACTTTTTGAACAAATCCTGGGATTGACTAGAGTTTGATTTGGAGAAATGTGATGTCATTGTCGAGTATAGAAGTAGAAAATCACATGTGCTCCTGCTTCAAGGTTAAGAGGGACTGACTCTATGGTACCACTGGGAGCGGATTCCACCAATGGAAATATCCCTGTCTATTTTGTTTTCTGAGTGCCACCCTGCCAGAATATTAATGTGCTGTAGTAATAATATACCACACCTAAAGGAGACAGCAGATAAGCAAATACTCGGTGCTTATCAAGTAGGAAAAGGGGACTAAAGTTGCTATTTCAATAACAAAAATCTTTTAATTGATTGCTACATGTTTGCATTAGTCAAGAAATTCAGGGTAATGGACATAAAGATATGAACATGATTCATCCCCACATCTTTTCAACTGTAGAAATATGCACTACCATAAAAAAGAAGAGCAAAGTTTTAGTGGCACAGCTGACAAACAGCTGGAGAAATTTTTACCAACCAAGACTCAATGGTACCCTTAACCAAAAAGTGGGACTCACTCAGCAAAGATAGAAATAGGCTGTGTTCTCCCAGGAGTTTGGGCCGTGTACCCACCCCAGCATATTATGTCTCTAGATAGTCCTCCTTCAGCACTGGTTCAGCTACTTTGGTTTCCAGAAAAGTAATGAGTCTGCTGCTGAACCTAGGTAAAATTTCCTGAATTCCTGGGTGAAATGAAGATGAAATCGCAGAGCCTGGAAGGATAAAGTAGATGGTGTGATTTGTGTTTACAAGGGATGCGTGAGTGTGTGTGTGCAATTGTTTTTGTCTGCCTAACCCACTGTTTTTCAAGAGATGAAATTACTTATGACTTACATAGTACTTTAAGTTATGCAGTAATAAACTAGATTCTTCATGCTAAGTGAACCAGATAGTAGGATTAAGGGGAATTCTTCCTGAGGCAGATGGAATTACAAGCAGTGAAAAACTGCAGAACATCAGAAATGTTAGCAGGTACAACATCAAACACTTCATATTAGATCTGATTATATATATATATACAAATAATAGATAAACTATAGGATGAAATTCCAACTGTGTAACCACAAATATGAAGCAGGCATCAAACTCTCAGGACGTGTTTCAGGTCCCATAGAACATAGGCTGTCCTTTGCTGTAGCTCGATGGGAAGGTTCTGGGTCCCCTCAGTCCTCCAGGCTGTTGCCCTGATCAAAGCTGAAGAGCCCAACCCCTTGCCTGTGTACAGTAGATTGTGAGCTCACCCAGACTCCTCCTAAATAGCGGATAAAGAGTAAACACAAACAGATCATCAATTTAAAAGGATAATGCCTTAAACTCACTTGTATGGGAATAACATTTTTAGGGGGAAATAATAATGCTAATAATAAATTACTGCAAGAGACAGAAGAAAGAACAATTCCCTGTGAGCCCAGCATGGAGTATCATAGTAGTGGAACATCCCAGTATTGAACACTTGGTTTTTAGCTGAGAATAAATAGGAAACAAATGCCATTTTAGATGGGATTAAAATGAGGTTCTCTTTGAAATGCCATCTATCCAGTCTCTCGTTCTTTCATCTGTCTTTGCTACATCCACTGACTTTTCTCAGCCCCTTCAACCCAGTTCTCATGGGACTTCAGCAAATTCACTTTTCCTTCTTTCTTTTATTCCAAAAAAGAATGCAGCACTGGGCTAATGCATCTGTCCTGTTTTAACTCTTACCCCATCTCCCAGGCCTCCTGTGCTGGCTTTTCATCTCCCAATTCCAAAGTTTCAAGGCCTGGTTAACAAATCCCCACCTCTACGAGGACTTCCTTGATTTCTTTAAGTGCTGCTGACCACTCTGCTCTGTACCACTGTGTCACTCAACTTGTTGCATTTTCCTAGAAAATTACAGCATTTTGCTTCATAATGTAGTGATTTATTTCATTGACTAGAAGGTGGTCCTTCAACAGCAAGAACTTCCTTAGTCTCACCAACGCCCCCTCATATTAGCGATTATAGCAATAACATATTTGTTGCATATATTATATTCTAGTAAAAAGCATGCAAAATTTAATTATTAAAAATTGAAACCTGGATCTGTCATCAAATACTTGTCTTTGGGGTAATCAGCTTCCCTCCTTTATATCTTTTTTTTGTCCTTATTTTTCCTAGTACAAATCTGCATGTTACATATTTGTTTATACCAGCCTGCTTTGTTTATACCAGTCGTTGTTGTTAAATGATGGAGTGTTAGCTGGCTTTTCTTGTTTGTATAGCTGACTTCCTCACTGTGTTGAAATGAGCCACTTCTTTGAAAAGAGTAATACTCAGTAAACTTAATTTATTATCCTGTAATTGTTACCTTAAAATCAGTAAATGACACTAATTGTAATTTAAATAATTAGTAATGAAATCATAATTTAAGTAGGTAGTTTGACAAGGTAATATGGTTTTTCTTATTGTCTGTATGTAAAAATAATGGTGTGCAATTTAAATGTCACACCGAATTTAAAATATGTCTCCAAGTTTCTGAGGATGTGCTATGCCCTGATATTAATTACAAGAGTTATTAACAATAGAGCTATTTATTTTATCAAACATTTTATAACAGCTTATGCACATTACATTTTAAATTGCTTTATCATTACAATGGATATGACAAAGATTGGACTTTGCTTCAATTTTTCTTTTTTTTTTTTTATTATACTTTAGGTTTTAGGGTACATGTGCACAATGTGCAGGTTTGTTACATATGTATCCATGTGCCATGTTGATTTCCTGCACCCATTAACTCGTCATTTAGCATTAGGTATATCTCCTAATGCTGTCCCTCCTCCCTCCCCCAACCCCACAACAGTCCCCGGAGTGTGATGTTCCCCTTCCTGTGTCCATGAGTTCTCATTGTTCAATTCCCACCTGTGAGTGAGAACATGCAGTGTTTGGTTTTTCAAGGAGCTTCAAACACTGACACTGAAGTTTTCTTTACTAGCTAATAAATTCTCCCCTCAGGGGTGAATTTTGCAGTTTGTCAATTTTGAATGTAATTGTTGTGATTTTAAAAAGTAGAAAATTTTTATACAAATAAATTTGAAATTCTGGAGCAATCAGAACAATAAAATCATAGTATTAAGTTATTATTATTCAGAAAACCCAAGTATGTCTCACAGGTTTAAAAATGCTTCTGCTTTAATGAAGCAGGAAATACAATGTAGAATAAGACAGCATTTTAATTAGTAATCTCAATACATCGTTATTCTCTAGTAGTCTATCCAGTTACTGAATCGTTACTAGCTGGTAAATAAAAGATTGATAAAATCCCCTGTCTCAGTGCTGTGACTCTACATAAATTGGCATGTCCCATACACCTGAGAGTTGAACCTGCTCAAATTGTTGGGGGGTTCAGATTACATTTAATAATGAAATTACACCACCTGCCACTTTTTCTTTTCTTTTAAGGACCTGTGTTAAAAGGAAGTCACACACACAATTATCAATAGGCAAATATAAAATTAAGATGGCTTTATAAGGCAGTCTAGATGGTGTTTACTCTAGAGCCCCGAGGTTTTTATTTTCTTTCTTATTGGGCAGGGAATGGCTGAGTATCTACTTTCTTTTACTGACATTGCTAGTGGGGAAGCAGGGCTGGCCAGACCAATGGAGGAGACTCACTTACTGCACAGGGACCAGAGTGTGAAGGAGAGATTGCCAAGAATGACTACAGACCTGAGTCCCTCGTCTTCTTCCACCTGAGAAGCGAGGGTCCAGGAAGGCTCTGGCTCTGGGCAGTGGAGCCCAGGGGTGGAGGCATTCCATCTATCAGCTTCCTGTGTAGGTAAGGAGTTTAAACCTTACATTGCTGGACAGACTGCCCTGCCAATGAGGCCTAGGCTTCAGAGATTCTGCTTCTGCCTGCGCCTTTCAACCTTTCAAGGCTCTGGGAGGCACCACGGTAATTGTTCACTAGTGTATATATATATATACATACACACACACACACATCTACGCATATTGTGTATATGCATACATAAACACAGATGTATATGTATATACATGTATACATATATGTATACCTATACACACGTATATGTATATATGTGTATATACAAACCTACTGTAACACCAGGAATGTATATATGTATATGTATGTATATATGTACATGCATATACATATATACATACATATTTGTGTATATATGTATATGTATGTATATATAAATATGTATGTACCTATGTGTACATATATATACATATATACATTCCTGGTGTTGCAGTAGGTTTGAGCATTTGGGAGCCACTATGAAACATTTAAATAGGATGCATGTATTCTGGTTTTATTGTTTTTGTGCTTTGCTGTTACTTACTGAATATTTAGGTCTTTGCTAGCTGGGTTCCAGAGGGATAAGGTCCCAGAATACTCACCTATCCCTCTGTGGATTCACCTGGCTTTGTGTCAGGTGAGGGTAGGGCACTGCACATGTAGGATAAAGGAAAGAAAACAAGATTTGAAAGCAGGATTTGGTGGGGGTTTTTCCTAAATTAACACAACCTTTGAAATTTATATAACTACCAATAAGAAATTGTGTGGCTGGGAAAAATTCAAGTTATCAATAATATTTTTGAACAACTGTTCTAGAGGAAGACTGATTTTTTAAATTCTACCCTACTGAAGAACTGTATTCCACAATAATTGCATATGAAAAAACTATCAAAGTGCACACAACCCAAAAGAAGAATACTAAAACAAGGTTTCAAGTAGTTTATTAGGAGAATAGTTTGTATTTTCAGATTTTGTAATGTTTTTAGCATGTCAGGTTAAAAAAGTTTTAGTTTATTATAGTATTTTTTCTCATTCTGAATTTATATTTGTTTTTTATACCTAAGATTATTTTATATGTAAATTTTTTGTTATTTTTCTTAAAGGGATTGTGTAAACTTCTTAAATGTCAATAACTCAGGAAAACTCCATGGTTTGGAGTAGAAATATGAGTATGATGAAAATGAAACCTCTTTTGATCCTGTTTTTGTGGTTGATGATGATAATAGTGACTGATTATGAAGATGATAATAACAACAGCGATGGGGAGAGAATTTTGAAGTTTTTCTAGCCCCATGAGAAGGATAGGTAAGATTTTGCAAGGAAGTACACAGTAGACAAAGAGGCACTCTGTCCTCAGCCATAATTACACAAGACATCCACCCTGAGAAGGGCAAGTTTCTCTTAGTAATGGAAATTAGTCGTGTGAGACTGGAAGTTGGGATGTCTTGGAAAGAATGGAGTGAGGAGAAAGAGCTGTGATTTAGTTGAAGAAATAGCATGGGTTCAGGTTTGAGGTCAGACCTCAAATAGTCTTGAATACTTTGGAAAGAGAGAGGCTTTGCACCATTAGTAATAGGGCACCTTTAAACATTTTTATTGAAGATGTGATGTGAGTATCTGTACTTTTGGAATAAACCAACTATGCCCAGAATTGCTAATTATCATATTTCTAAAATATTCTGATTTGCACCTTCTAGAGCATACATGTAAGTCCTACAGTAGCTCCATCAGTTTAAAACAAAAAGAAAAGCAACCTGCTTTTAAAAATATAAAATTAAAAAGAAATCAGACACACTAAAGATTGTTCTGCAGATGTTTCCATAAAGTCTTGTTTGAGGAGCTTATTAATTCTTACTAACTAGTCTTCTGCTACATTTGATAAGGGCGATTAGAGAATGAACTACTCACTAAGCATTATTTTTACATGACATAATTTAGCATAACTTTTTTTCTTCCTCCTTTAGTTTGCGGCCCAAGTTTAGTCTACTTCGTCTCTATCTGTTTATTTCCTTTGATGTTCTCAGCAATAAGTGATAGTCACTTGGGTCTCTCAGCTATGATTTGCACAAATAAACCTGACACAGCTTTCATAAAATAATGTCAATACTATATCAAATTTCTCTCAGCATAGCCCCACACAGCTGCAGCAACTCAGAGAAACAAAAACTGCCTTCAACCATAATTTATACAATCATAAACGGAGTGGAATGTTCCCCTTAAAAACTGCCTGGATATTCCATAAACAAGATGATAAATCACTAAAGTTGTCATTGTTTGCTTTCTTTCCTTCTTTCGAAGTCATTGGGAAGTTCTGTTGCTTTGCTGTATGTTTGTTTACTTTTCCGTAACTTCTGGTAAGCTCTTTCTGTAAAGGTGATGCATGTTTGTTAAGACATGCTTCTGAAACCATGTGGACCAGATGGAACTACATAAACATTTGGAAAGAAAAAAAAAGGTATTTATTTTTTTTTTGCCATGACAAATCATCTGTATTTTATTAATACTTTAAGATTGAAATAAACTACTTTTTTATTTTTTTTTGAGACAGAGTCATCACATCATTCTCCTGCCTCAGTCTCCCGAGTAGCTAGGACTACAGGCGCCCACCACCACGTCTGGCTAATTTTTGGTATTTTTAGTAGAGATGGGGTTTCACGGTGTTAGCCGGGATGGTCTCGATCTCGTGACCTCTTGATCCGCCCGCCTCGGCCTCCCAAAGTGCTGGGATTACAGGCATGAGCCACCGCGCCTGGCCAAAATGAACTACTTGTTATCATTTATAACATCCAAAAGACTTGAAGACAAAGTTAGTAATAAGTTTACTCTGGTTGGGAAGGTAGAAAGGAAGTGGCTATACCACAGTACAAAAGTAGATTTGTGTAATCTGAAGGAAAGAAAGTGTTAAGAAATGAGTCTTCTTCATTTATTCTCTTAACTTTGTAGAGGGAATCTGTATATAAAGTCATTTAACTACCAAAATAAGAAGCTCTGAACCTCTCATTACTCTGAAATGGAGAGAGGGTGCTAATCAGAATTAACAAAAGAAAACATAACAGAAGCTCTGTGTTCAGGACTAGGAATACTGAGCATCACAGGCACAAGGTATCTTCACAGTCGAGAGGGTGCCATGCTAGGATGGTACCCAAGTTAGACATTGATGAGGAAGTCCTAAACATGCTGCAGATGTGATGGCATTATGAGAAATACATACATATGTGCTGGTTAACCTCAGAGAGTAGACAGATATATAAGAAGAAATATAGAGGTGAAGGATATAGGCAAGTGGATGTAGAAAAGTCTTAACCTGTTTAGGAATCAGAGTTTGCCTTGGAATGAGAGAAGTCAAAATAGTAAGCTCAAGAAGTGATCTGGAAATTTGCTTCCTAAATAGGTCTTAGAATACTATTCTTGGTCTAATAGTTAATGGATTACTGGGTTATCGCAAAAATAAATTTTAACAATGTTGGTTTCAATGAGTTAAACATGTTTTTCTTCTGCAAAATGTATTAATGCCTCTAATATACTAATAGGCATTGTGACATTCCTAACAAACTGATAGCATGCAAACTTTTGCAACCCTTTTGATGACAGAGCCACTTTTTATAAATGCCTATTGCTAGAACTATTATAGTCAATGCATACAAACTTGAAAGAAAAATGGTTTATAGGAATATCATAAGTCCCAATTAATATTTGGTTTAGGCAGCAGTTATAAAAAATGGAAGCAAATTTCATTACAATGTGTCATAAGGTAGAGTTATTAAAATTCCACATAGATCCCTAGGCTAAATTCTTGGTGTCCCTAACCTACTAGAGGTGCATTTTCTTCTTAGAAGACAAAGTTCATCCAAAGAGTAAGCATTTTGCTAAGAAAGGTTTACAAACCTTAATCTTGAGTGCTAAATTAAAGGCAAGTTGACTACTGTCTGCAAGGATCTCAGCAGAGTTTAACAGAGTTCAGGGAGATGGCGGCCCTGAGAGTACAGGCTCCTGACTCCTTTAAATAACGAGGGTGGGAGACAAGGCAACTCTGGACACACGGTGTCTGGGAAGTTCTTGAAGGCTATCCAAGGCCATAGTTTGCAGTGGTGATTTTTTTTTTTTTTTTTTTTTTTTTGCCCCCCGGATTTGGACCACATGGAAGAGTTTCTTCTTGAGTCTTGGTGAAGACTGACTCTCGTTCAGGTACTGAGAGGCTTCAGAAGAGGGTGAGTGAGTTGTTCAACACTGGCCTGAAATCAGGGGATAAAGATGATAGACAATAGCATGAAGATAACCGTTTGGAAAAAGAAACATTTCCGAACAGACAAGCTTGCTGGACAGCTGAGAAGGGCTGCCCCTCCTCCTATAGCCTCCTGCCTCTGTTTAAGCACTCTTGCCTGGGAAAGTTGATCTGTCCAAGATGAATTAAACAGTGTTTTTCCCTGAAGCAAAAAAGGGGTTTTCCAAAATCACCTCATGGACATAAATTCTATAACAAGTGTCCATCGTTTTTAGAAGTTATTCATGTGTACCTTCCTTTCTATCTCATAAAGAACATCATGAACATGGACAAAATTGTTATAAAAGTCTTCTGATAAATGATGAAACACTTAAGTCAGAAAGAACAATAGCATTATCTCATTGTTGCTAATGAATGTAAATACCTTGGCATTATTTTATATGCTGACTCATAGGATGTTTATGCAATGTCTCATTCTTTTAACTTCACTTTTCTTGTGATTTATAATCTCTTCATTAAACAGTCTTCTCATCCTCCCTGGCAGAATGTGGATGCTGAACCCCACTATATGTCCATTCATCAAGAACCTTAGTCTTCCGATAAGATCCCCCAAGCACTGTGTCCAAAAGAGCTCTCATTGTAATTGGGTCTGAAATTTACATAATAATGTTATCTTTAATTCTGGAAAATGATTACCATAGAAGGGAATGGGAACAATTATCAAGAAATGGGATTCAATAATGTTAGAGTTTAGATACTGTTGAGCAGAAAAATGCTAATGCAGTTGTTTGTTTGGGCTTTTGTTCTCAGCAGGCTTGTCAAAGGAGGAGAATGTGAGAAAATATGAGGAATGGCCCTGCAAGTGTTTCTGCTCAGTGGTCCATCCTGGAAACACAGTTGCAGCTTGATGCATAGTTCAGGAACATGATATATCTTGTACTCTACTCTGTGTCCTCTCTACACAATTCAGCAATTGTTTTTAGGTAGGAGCACAAAAGTCTCTCTCTGTTTTTTTTTTAAATATTTGTTATGAACATCTTGACTTTGAAGAAAAAATGTCAGGTCAACTGGGTACTACTTCTGGGTTACAATCTGTTTTTTTAAATTCATTTTTTATTTTAATAGGTTTTTGTGGAACAGGTGGTGTTTGGTTAAGTGAATAAGTTTTTTATTGGTGATTTCTGAGATTTTCATGTACCCATGACCCAAGCAGTGCACACTGTAGGTAATGTGTAGTCTTTCATGCCTCACTCCCCTCCCACTCTTTCCCCTCAGTCCCCAAAGTCCATAGTATAATTCTTATGCCTTTTGTGTCCTCGTAACATAAATCCCAATTATGAGTAAGAACATGTGATGTTTGGTTTTCCAATCCTGAGTTACTTCACTTACAATAATACTCTCCAATTCCATCCACATCCAGGTTGCTGCGAATGCCATTATTTCTCTTTTTTATGGCTGAGTAGTATATATATATATATATACTATATATATACTACTATATATATATATATATACTATATATATACTACTATATATATATATACTATATATATACTACTATATATATATATATACTATATATATACTACTATATATATATATATACTATATATACTACTATATATATATATATACTATATATATACTACTATATATATATATATATACACACACACACACGCATATATATATATATCACATTTTCTTTATCCACTTGTTGATTGATGGGCGTTTGAGCTGGTTCCATATTTTTGCAATTGTAATTGTGCTGCTATAAATATGTGTGTGCAAGTATCTTTTTCATGCAATGACTTCTTTTCCTCTGTATACATAACTAGTAGTGGGATTGCAGGATCAAGTGGTAAATCTACTTTTAGTTCTTTAAGGAATCTCCACAGTGTTTTCCATAGTGGTTGTACTAGTTTACATTTTTGATTTTTCGATTATGGTCAGTCTTGCAGGAGTGAGGTGGTATGGCATTGTGGTTTTGATATGCATTTCCCTGATAATTAGTGATGTTGAACATTTTTCCACATGCTTATTGGGTCATTTGTATATCTTCTTTTGAGAATTGTCTATTCATGTCCTTGGCCCACTTTTTGTTGGGATTTTTTTTTCTTGCTGATTTGTTTGAGTGGTATGTAGATTCTGGATATTAGTCTTCTGTTGGATGTATAGATTGTGAAGATTTTCTGTCACTCTGTGGGTTCTCTATTTACTCTGCTGATTATTTCTTTTACTGTGCAGAAGCTTTTTAGTTTAATTAAGTCTCGTGCATTCATTTTTGTTTTTGTTCCATTTGCCTTTAGGTTCTTGGTCTTGAAGTCTTTGCCTAAGCCAATATCTAGAAGGGTTTCTCTAATGTTATCTTCTAGAATCTTTATGGTTTTAGGTCTTAGATTTAAGTTTTTGATCCATCATGAGTTGAATTTTGTATAAGGTGAGAGATGAGAATCCAGTTTTATTCTTCTACATGTGGCTTGCTAATTATCTCTTCACCATTTGTTGGATAGGGCATCCTTCTCTACTTTATGTTTTTGTTTGCTTTGTTGAAGATCAGTTGGCTGTAAGTATTTGGCTGTATTTCTGGGTTCTCTACTCTGTTTGATTGATCTATGTGCCTATTTGTATACCAATACCATGCAATTTTGGTGACTATGGCCTTATGATATAGTTTGAACTCAGGTAATGAGATGTGTCCAGATTTGTTATTTTTGGTTAGTCTTGCTTTGGCTATGCTGACTCATTTTTGGTTCCATATGAATTTTAGGATTGTTTTTTCTAGTTCTATGAAGAATGATGGTGGCATTTTCATGGGAATGGCATTGAATTTGTAGATTGCTTTTGGCAATATGGTCATTTGCTCAATATTGATTCTACCCATCTATGAGCATGGGATGTGTTTCTATTTGTTTGTGTCATCTATGATTTCTTTCAGCAGTGTTTTGTAGTTTTCCTTGTAGGGATCTTTCTCCTCCTGGGTTAGGTATAATCCTAAGTATTTTATTATTTTATTTTTTCAGCTATTGTAAAGGGGGTTGAGTTATTGATTTGATTCTCAGCTTGGTCACTGTTGGTGTATAGTACAGCTACTGATTTGTGTACGTTTATTTTGTATCCTAAAACTTTGCTGAATTCGTTTACCAGTTCTAGGAACTTTTTGGATGAGTCTTTAGGGTTTTCTAGCTATAAAATCATATAGCCAGCAAACAGCGACAGTTTGACATCCTTTTTACCAATTTGGATATTTCTTATTTCCTTTTCTTGTTCGATTGCTCTGTATAGGACTTCCAGTACTATGTTGAATAGAAATGGTTAAAGTGGGCACCCTTTTCTTGTTATCAGGGGAATGCTTTTAACTTTTCCCCATTCAGTATAGGGTTGGCTGTGAGTTTGTCATAGATGGTTTACATTACCTTAAAGTATGTCCCTTCTATGCCAATTTTGCTGAGGGTTTTAATCATAAAGGAATGCTTGATTTTGTCAAATGTTTTCTCTGCATCTATTGAGATAATCGTGTGATTTTTTAAAAAAAATTCTCTGTATGTGGTGTATCACATTTATTGACTTGTGGATGTTAAACCATCCCTGCATCCCTGATATGAAACCCACTTGCTCATGGTGGATTATCTTTTTAATATGCTGTTGGATTCAATTAGCTAGTATTTTATTGAGTAATTTTATATCACCCTGAACTCTCCCAATCCTGGGTTACAATCTTATGGAAGTTTTGAAGTTAACAACAGTTTTTACAGGTAAAATGTTAAGATAGTAACTATACTGTATATAGCCCTTTACACAAAGGATGGTTTGATAGTATTGGGGTCACAGGCTGCTTTGGGATATCAAAGGGCCATATTGTGACTGCATTTCCATGACTACATCCCCAAAGCAACAATGCCCTTATGTTATAGACAGGACCCAAGAGGCCATCTCCACCTGTGGGAGAGAATGTACAGCAGACAACAAAATGTGGATGACAGTATGCAATTACCAAAATTAACTTAGAAGGAAAAACAGAATAAACAAACAAACTTGATATTCTTGTTATTTTCCTCCCAGGAGATAATTAGATAAGATGTTTACATTTATTCTTTTCTTGATTGCATCACATGCCATATTCATAGGTTTACAATCATCATATTGTAACTGGCTGTCCCTCTATAAACTGAGATGCAAATACCTTTCTCAATCGATTATTGAAGGCTCTGCTCTATGACAAAACAAGAAGTACGGATGCCCAGTCTAGCCCTGTCTCCAAGTTGGTGAGATTATCAGCTGTCTTCAGTCCTACTTCAGTTTTCTGGCTGCAGCTGGGTCCCAAGCAGGCTGGCACACAGAAACCAGGACACATCCCTGAGAACCTCTAGTAACAGTTCACATGCTTTATATGCTCCATGTGTACCAGATATTGACAAGGTTGTACATATATTAACTCAGTGAATCCTCACTGTAACTCTATGTGATAGATATTATTAAACCCATTGACAAGGGAAGAAACTAAGGCATATAGACAATAAGAACGTTGAACAAGGTCACAAACTATTAATAAAAGAGCCAGGATTTAAATGCAGGCTGTTGGACTTTAGAACCCACAATCAATCATTAGGCCCTATGGCTCTTTTAGTGGCTATTGATGCCAAGGTGGTTTCTTTCCCAACAGCACCAAAGCTTCACCTCCTGCCAGCTCCTGTGTATTGTTCTCAGAGAAGGCTTTCCAGTAAAGTGGACTGGAGCTTCCAGGGGTGAAACATTTTCGATCTGTTGTCTGAGCTACTTCCCTGAAATGCCAGACCTCCAGGTTGGAGGGGTGTGGCAGTAGACTAGGGGCAGCCCCAACTGTCATTTGGCCTGAAGTGAGACAGCACACACCCCCTCTGTGGAATGGGGCAGCTTCACTACCGCCCAGTTTTTGAGGGTTCATGGGGGTGGGATGATTCTTTATGGACCTATATGTATGGATTTCTTGAGGCAGAGGGTGTGGGAGTTGGAGAAGAGAAGCCATGGTCTGATCTCTGTGACAGAGACTCTGCGTGCTGCTAAGGAACTGTGTTAGTCTGTCTTCAGATTGCTCTAAAGAACTATCTGACACTGGGCAATTTATGAAGAAAAGAGGTTTAATTGACTCACGGTTCCACAGGCTGAGCAGGAAACATCACTCAGAGGCCCAAGGAAACTTACCATCATGGCGGAAGGCAAAGGGGAAGCAAGGACTTTCTTCACATGGTGGCAGGAGAGAGAGAGAGCAAAGGGGAAAGTTCCACACTGCAACGTTTACACCACAAGGTCTTGTGAGAACTGATTCACTATCATGAGCACAGCAAGGGGGAAATTAGCCCCCATGATCCAGTCATGTCCCACCAGCCCCCTCCTCTAATTCGACAGGAGATTTGGGCAGGGACACAAAACCAAACCATATGGGGAACACATAGTGGTGGGACACATTTTGAACTCTTCCCTAGGGGCACAGCCTCAAGGGGCTAATGCCACCATGTGGCATTGGGGCTGAGTACTCCGTGCCATAGACTCTCCAGGGTGGGGGAAAGGGGCCTAAGTTACCTATGGCTGCATAGCAAACCAGCCAACTGTTAGTGGCGAAAATGACACCAGTGTACATGTAGGAATTCTCCCAATCGGATGGGCTTTTCCCTGTGTCTGTATTCATGCTGCTGCTGCTGCACACGTGGCCTCAGGGCAGCAGACAATAGGGTGGGTCCCACAGCTCAAGCGCTCAATTCCCGGTCTGCATCAAATTTACAAATTTCCTGTTGTTTTGAGTGAGCCATGTGGTCAAACTCTGGTCAGGGAAGGAAGAGAAATCTTAACTCATGGAAGGCTCCCTGCAGCATGCTCATGAATCCTTTGTAGGCATTTCCGCAAGGAAAGCAGCCAGCACAGAAGCTGTGCAACCTCTTGGGCCTGAAGTCCAAGTGTTCCAGCATGGGGATCTGTTTGTGACATCTCTCCCACAGCTCAGAACCCTTTCCCTGGGTGACTCAGGCACAGTCATATCGGCCACCACCTCAGGGACCCCAGAGCAACCTTGCCGGCCACTCTCCCTGGCCTGGTGAGAGCAGGCTTGCTTTCTCAGCCACACTCCAGCTGTGTGCTTACTTACTTGCAGTTTCACTGGGTCTCTGTTACCTGGATTGTACAAAATTAGTTAATTAAAATATACATTACCTCAGATAGTTACCATTTTTATAGTGAGAACATTTAAGATCCACTCTGTTAACATTTTTCAAGAATAAAATATATCATTATTAACTACAGTCACTATGCTGTATGACAGATCTCTTGAACTATATACTTCAAAACATCATGCTGTACTCAATAGATACATATAATTATATCTGACAATTTAAAATAAATACATGAATAAATTTGAAAAAAGACTATATTATAAAAAGAAAAAAGATTTGCTTTCATGTTATTAAATGTTGACATCATAAAAGAGTAAAAAATAAATGAAAACATAAAAAAGTAAGTTTGATTAGTTTGGCAAGTAATTTTCTCAGTCATGCTTTTCTCTTTATGTGGCCTGCCCAGTCCCCTGCAGGTTCTTGGCTCAGATCTCCTGTTAGAGAATGTTTTCATTCATGGAGCTCTCCAGTGGGACACAGGCAGTGGCCCTGCTTCACATGGTGCAGTCACAATGGTCTGAACCATTAGGGAAGGGGACAGTGAGTAGAGGCACAGTGCCTTGCTTCTCCTCCCTCCAGAGTCTCAGACAAAGTCTCTACCCAAACACCTTCCAAGTGTTCCATATCCTTCCGGGATGCAAAAACACTGGGATAGTGCCACAACTTTGTCTTGACCATATCTATGTCTTTGGGGATCTTACTGGCAGCTTCCCTTACTGTCAACATTTTCTTCAATTTCGTTAGTCAATTCATTCTATTCATGCCAAAGATAGTCAATTTTCTAAATATTCAAATGATCCATGATCATAATATATAATATCTTATTACCTTACAATTTCTAATTTTTTTCTGTCTGATCTGTTTTTGTTTTGTTTTGTTTTGTTTTGTTTTGTTTTGTTTTTGAGATGGTGTCTCGATCTGTCGCCCAGGCTGGAGTGCAGTGGCGCAATCTTGGCTCACTGCAAGCTCTGCCTCCTGGGTTCATGCCATTCTCCTGCCTCAGCCTTCCAAGTAGCTGGGACTATAGGCTCCTGCCACCACAGCTGGCTAATTTTTTTGTATTTCTAGTAGAGACGGGGTTTCACTGTGTTAGCCAGGATGGTCTCGATCTCCTGACCTTGTGATCCTCCCGCCTTGGTCTCCCAGAGTGCTGGGATTACAGGCATGAGCCACCACGCCCGGCCACTCTGATCTGTTTTAGTAATCACTTTACACCTGAAATCTAGACCATAAAGATGGATCTAAGTGGCTTAGATGATAGACCATAATAGGGAAACACAATTAGTTAAATGAACTACAGGACTACACAATGAACATAAACTTGCTAAACAAAATATACATATAATTTTCTGTTGCTGAGACCTCAATGAGTTTTCTCCCCTGGGAATAATGGGAACACAGACTTATTTAAAAAATAAAAGAGAAAAATACAGCATTCCCAAGAACAATATTTTATTTGCAGATATATACCTTAATGCTCTAGGAGTTCATGAATGCTTGATTATAAAAGGTTTGAGCAACACCAAAATGCATAGGATAAAACGGTTAAGGCCCTTCCTTACCCCTAACCACCCTGACTACACGCTCCCCATCCATACAGGTGGCATGCTGCATTTTACAGCTGGTGGGTACAATGTCTTTCTCATCCAAGTACACATACAGAGGTACGTGTGCACATTATTGTTTTATATCTACTATATCTAGTATTTTTTTCCTAAATAACAAATATTGATACATATATAAAGATAAAATACCTTCATGACAGTACATTTTCCCTTAGATTATAATAGTTTCATGAAAGTTTCTTTCTCTTGTAAAAAGCTCTAAGATATTGTACACATTTGTACACATTGTGTATATATTGCACATATTTGTGGCCAGCTTTATTCATACCTTCTTTTTTCCCTTCTTCATACTTCTGAACTATGGGTTTGGATTTATAAATACGAAATTATTTGTTTAAAGTTTATTCAAAGTGTTTGCATATTTCAAATTTTGATAACTATTATAAAATTTTCTTCCAAATAATTTCCCCATTCTCTGTTTCCCCCAAACTGGATTGTTTCCTGTAACCTGTCTACCTTTCTTTCTCACTAATAAGTCATCAAATGTTTTACTAGGAAAATGGCGGTGCCAGGTTGGCGTAACCAATGTGAGCTTCCTTTCTCTCTCCAACTGTTGCCCTGAAAATCTTTGCCAGTGTGATAGTTACGTAATTCTTTCGAAAGTACTTATTTTAAATATATCTGATTCAGTTTATATTTGTTGTCAATAGAAGGTTGAAACAAAGCAAGCCATCAACCATTTCTGGAAGCAAACTGTTTTACAATTTATAATCATAGGGAAGGTAAAAAGATATATACCTGTATTCATTATACAGGGCTGGGGCAAGGAAAGAGTAATGGATATATTATAGATTGGACAGTAGAGAAATATGCATAATATAATATCAAGTGAAAATGTAGACTGCCACATAATCTCTAATTTCCTCTATGTTTAAGTATAATATGTACTTCAATAATCAAGAAAGAAAGATGCAAATAATATTAAAATATTTGTGATGAGATTATTAATGTAATTGCTATAAAATTGCTCTAAAATTATGCAGATATTTTCTCTAAAATATTTGATAGTTGAATAGGGTGTCTGAAATAAATTAAATAGAGATAACTTACTTCTCCCTTTTGAAATATATTTGGCTGCATACCGAACTGTCACCGATGCAATACAAAATGTCTCCAAAAATAAATTAACCATTGGTTTGAAGTCGATGGAGAATAATGGAGAGAATCGGAACTGAACAGCTAATTCTCTGAAGAGTGGAACTCAGCAAGATAAAATGGTTTCTGTGGCTACTGTCACCCTGGGAGCATTTGCTATCTGAGCAACAGGCAGGAGGCTGACAGGCAGAAAGTTATTGCACGTACTGCAAGGAGACACAATTCAGAAGAGTTGTAGGCATACAGGTGTCGACCGGAGAACTTGGGCACGTGATTTTAAAAATAATTCTGGAATTGCATAGCATAGGGAGATTAAAAACTTCAGCGGAAAGTCACAGTAAAAAAAAAAATACCTCTCGGAAATATTGTGAAATGCATATTATAATTCCATATTATAAAACCCACCAAGAGCAACAATGGAAAACTGATATATCTTCTGATAATAGTTTAGATGCAGAAAATTAATTTGATGGAATCCAGTAGTTCAGTATAAAAATTCTCAGTGAACTAAAATAGAAGATTCTTTCTTTAATCTGATTTCTGGCCCCACAGTCATGCTCCCTCACGCTCAGTGTTGACAGGGTGGCAGCTATCCCCGTGACTACCAGGGACAACACAGGGAGGCTGCCCCTCACGCTTGTATTCAACAGTGCACTGGATGGCCCAGCCAGTGCCATGAGGTGAGGGAAAGAAGGAAGAGGCATGCAGATTAGAAAAGAAGAAATAAAATAATTATTATTTACAGGTGACAAGTTTATACACAAAGAAAATCCAAAGGAGCACATAAAAAAAATACATGTGTAACTTTAGGCCAAGCGCTGTGGTTCAAGCCTGTAATGCCCGCTATTTGGGAGGTCACCGAGGCAGGTGGATCAATGAGCTCAGGAGTTTAAGAACAGCCTGGGCAACACGGTGAAATCCCTTTTCTACCAAAAATACAAAAATTGGCCAGACGTGGCGACCTATTAGCCTCCCAGCTACAGGGGAGGCTGAGGTGGGAAGATCGCTTGAACCTGGGAGGTGGGGGCTGCAGCAAGCAGAGATCATACCACTGCACTGCAGCCTGAGCAACAGACCTCATCTTAAAAAAAAAAAAAATTAATTCAGTACAACAAATGCTGACATGGCAAAATAAATCAATGATATATATTGCAACAAATAAAAAATGGAGAGTATAAAACACTATTTAACATAGTTTAAAAAGCATCAAATACCCAGGGATACATATAAAGAAATATACGAAATTCCCACAAGTGGAAAAATACAAAACATTATATAAGAAAATTAAAAATAAATAAATAAATGGAGGATATATCACATTCAAGGTTTGGTAAATTTCATATCATACAGATATCAACTCTTCTTAAAATATATATACAATATTATTGCAGTAGACATGCAGGAGGTATCCTTTTAACTCTAAAATTATTTTTAAAAATCTGTTTTTTATGAAAATCCATATTAAAAAATTATGTGTCTGGAGCAATTCTGTACAGGAAAGATAGAATAAGGAGGAAGAAGAGGAGAAGCAGGAGGAGAGGAGGAGAAGGCATAGGAAATGAAGAAAGAGAACAAAACTGCAGGACTCATAAAACCAGATATTAAATCTTATTTTGAATTCTTAGTTAGTAAGAAAGTCTAGTATTAGTGTGTGAATTGACAAATCAACCAGTAAACACAATAGAATCCAGAAACAGGCCCAAACACATATAGTCACCTGATTAATGGCAGTAATAATACTGAAGTGTCATCAAGAAAAGATGGTCCTTTCAATAAGTTAAGCTGGGTTAATTAGATATCCATCCAGCAAAGGAAAATGACCCTTAACCTCTATCTCACACCATATATAAAAATCAGTTTTTGGTGACTGTATATCCACATTTAGAAGATAAAAATAAAACATATAATAACACATAGAACAATATATTTATGTCTTGATATAGGCAAAGATTTTTATAAACAGTTCACAAAAACCACTGACCATAAAGAATAAAAAATTATATATTTCTCTAAACTACTATAAAATTCTATTAATCCAGGACACCATTACAAGAGTAAAAAGCCAAGCACAGATTATGAGATAGTTTCTATATCAGGCTCAATTCTCATTAATCAAAGTAATGTTTTATAAAAATGTTGCAGTTAGTGAACCATTACTCTATTGTTCATAAATTCATAAAATATATATATATATTTATAATATCTCACATGCATTATAATCCTAAATCCTGGTAGATGCTATTTTCTTTATTTTACAAAAAAAGAAAGTGATGTTCAGAATGTTTAAGTGACTTGTTTGAGGTCCCATGCTAACACCTGTCAGAATTGCAATTCCCATCCTGTCCAACTGACCCGAGATCCAGAGTTCCTTGCACTGCACTGCCCTATACCCTCTCCATCTTCTGCTCATCTCTGTATGAAGCTGAAACAGGAAGACAGCGCATCACCTTTTTCAAGCTCAGCTGATAACATGGGTGTAAGAAAACTCCACTCACATTTTTTAACACCATGTACATGTATGTGAATGATCACAAAGATGCCGTAAGTGTTGATTTTGTAGTTACTGATAAATTTCAGTGAGTTGATGAATGTGCCAATACAGAATCTATGAATGAAGGTTGACTCTCTTTATATCCTTACAAAGGAAACATCTCCAAAATACATAAAGAGGTCCTCAAAATCGGTAAGTAAAAATAATTTAACTCTATTTAAAAATAGACAGGTGTTTTGTATCAGCACTTCACTAAGTGGATATAAAATTTCCTAATAAACACAAAGCTTCTCAACTTCATTAATCCTCAGGAAAATGCAAGTAGAAGCATGAGGAGAAGATCATATTATTGTTGGAGGACACTGGTGGGAAGAATCTCACAGTGCAGTTGAAAGTACAAACATTTTGGTTAAATGGCAGCATCTACTTTTGCTGAACATGCTCATATTTTATGTCCTAGCCATTCCCTTGCTAGGCATGTATGTGTAGGTTTGTTCATCAAAAGAAACACAGAAGAGTTTAACTGGAAATGGCCAAAATTGTCGGAGAAAACAAACATCAACAGTAGAATAAGTAACCCGTAGTATACTTATGTTTGTTATACTATAAAGCAACAATAATAAGAAAAATAAAATTATAAGAGTAAAGCGTTCAGTAGAAATAAAATTATCTAAACACAGATAAATGAGATCTATCTTTGAGGAAAGATTAAGACAGTGAAGATGAATACAGTCTCCTAGGTTTCATACATATATTTTTAGTTGAAAGGTTTTGTACAAGCCTAATGGTTTAACCACAGCAATTAATAACATGTTCTTCTACTTTTCTCAGTACAATATATAAATAATCATTATGTCGTTGGAGAAGATAATTTCTTTAAGGGAAAAACAAAAGAAATGGAAGTAAATTTTATAAGCAAAAATTAAGTAATGGATTTTTTGAAAAATAGAAAACAATATGAAAGATTTAACAACTGTCTTCAACGTTCAATGATAACATGACAAATAAGCTACCAATATTTCTCTAAGCTTCAAAGAAGTGATGGAAGAATTTGGCTTATTTTAATGTAGAAGTTTAAACAATGCAGCAGTTTAGTGACAAGGTGGCCTCATGTTTGACAGTTTTGAGAGCTCTCCTACTGGCCCAAGAATTTGGAAGTACCCCCTCCACGACCCCTTCCATGCATAAGTGAGCCACAGGCAAACCTGTAGCAGAATGTCTAAAATGTATTTCAACTTTATATCTCATTGTGTGATATATCCATTTGTTACAGTATATTTTAAGTAATCTAGTTAATTTTTTCTTAAAAATCTTTGAAAAGAAAAGAGTAACTAAAAAAAAACAAATGTACCATTCTTTTCCCTTTTGGATATTCACATCCCAGTATGAGAAACATTGGCTTGAGTGATCTTCAGTTTTGAAAGGAAAGATTTTAAAATACAGCTTATTCTGCTGTATAACATAGTGCCTATAGTTTACAATGTAATGATGCACATTTCAACATTTGTTAAGAGAGTGAATCTCATGTTAAGAAGTGTTCTTACCACAAACAACAACAATAACAACAATACAACAAAAACAAAGGAAAAAAGTGAATTTTGGAAGGCGCTGGCTCTGTGTATTACCTTCTGTGTTAGTCCTTTTTGGAGTTGCTAATAAAGACATATCTGAGACTGGGTAATTTATAAAGAGAAAGAGGTTTAACAGACTCACATTTCCATGTGGTTGGGGAGGCCTCACAATCATAGTGCAAGGTGAAAGGCACATCTTACATGGCAGTAGACAGGAGAGAAAATGAAAGCAAAGTGAAAGGGGTTTTCCCTTTCAAATAATCATATCTCGTGAGACTTAATCACTACCAGGAGAACAGTATGAGGGAAACAACCCCCATTATTCAGTTATCTCCCACCGGGTCCCTCTAATGACACATGGGAATTGTCAGAGCTACAATTCAAGATGAGATTTGGATAGGGACACAACCAAACCATGTCATTCCACCCATGGAGCCTCCCAAATCTCATGTTTTTACATTTTAAAACAATCATGCCTTCCCAACACTTCCCCAAAGTCGTAACTCATTTCACCATTAACTCAAAAGCCTGCAGTCCAAAGTCTCATCTAAGACAAGGCAAGTCCCTTTTGCCTCTGAGCCTGTAAAACCAAGAGCAAGTTAGTTACTTCCTAGGTACAATGGAGGTACAGAAATTAGATATATATTCCTATTCCAAATGCGAGAAATTGGCCAAAACAAAGGGGCCAAAGACCACATTCGATTCTGAAATCCAGTGGGGCAGTCAAATCTTAAGCTCCGAAAAGATCTCCTTTGACTCCATGTCTCACATCCAGGTCACACTGATGAAAGAGGTAGACTCCCATGGCCTTGGGCAGCTTCACCCCTGTGGCTTTTCAGGGTATAATCCTCCTCCTGGCTGCTTTCACAGGCTGGCATTGAGTGCCTGTGGTTTTTCCAGGCACATAGTGCAAGCTGTTGATGGGTTTACCATTCTAGGGTCTGGAGGACCGTGGCCTCCTTCTCACAGCTCCACTAGACAGTGCCCCAGTAGGGACTCTGTGTGGGGACTCCCACCCCACATTTCCCTTCCACACTGGCCTAGAAGAGGTTCTCCTTGAGGCCCCCACCCCTGCAGCAAAATTCTGCCTGGGCATCCAGATGTTTCTGTACATCCTCTGAGATCTAGGTGGAGGTTCTCAAACCTCAATTCTTGACTTCTGTGCACCTGCAGGCTCAACATCAAGTGGAAGTGCCAAAGCTTGGGGCTTGCATCCTCTGAAGCAACAGCCTGAGCTGCACCTTGGCCCCATTTAGCTATGGCTGGTGTGACTGGGATGCAAGGCACCAAGTCCCTAGGCTGCACACAGCAGGGAGGACTTGGGCCTGGGCCATAAAACCATTTTTCCCTCCTAAGCCTCCAGGCCTATGATGGGAGGTGCTGCTTTGAAGACTTCTGACATGTCCTGGAGACATTTTCCCCATAATCTTGGTGATTAACATTTGGCTCCTCATTGCTTATGCAAATTTCTGCAGCCAGCTTGAATTTCTTCTCAGAAAATGGGATTTTATTTTCTATTGCATCGTTAGACTGAAAATTTTCCAAACGTTTATGCTGTGTTATCCTTTTAAAACTGAATGTTTTTAACAGCACCCAAGCCACCTCTTGAATGCTTTGCTGCTTAGAAATTTCTTCTGACAGATACCCTAAATTATCTCCCTCAAGTCAAAGTTCCACAAATCTCTAAGACAGGGGCAGAATGCCACCAGTCTCTTTGCTAAAACATAGCAAGAATCACCTTTACTCCAGTTCCCAATAAGTTCCTCATCTCCATCTGAGATCACCTCAGCCCAGATTTGATTGTCCATATAATTATCAGCATTTTGGTCAAAGCCATTCAACAAGTTCCTAGGAAGTTCCAAGCTTTACCACATTTTCCTGTCTTCTTGTGAGCCCTCCACACTGTTCCAACCTCTGCCTGTTACCCAGTTTCAAAGCTGCTTACACATTTTCAGGTGTCTCTACAGCAGCACCCCACTACCTGGTATCAATTTACTATATTAGCCTGTTTTCATGCTACTGATGAAGACATACCTGACACTGGGTAATTTCTAAAGAAAAAGAGGTTTAATGGACCCACAGTTCCACGTGGCTGGGAGGCACCACAATCATAGCAAAAGGTGAAAGGCATGTCCTATATGGCAGCAGACAACAGAGAAAATGAGAGCCAAGTGAAAGAGTTTCCCTTAATAAAACCATCAGATCTCGTGAGACTTACTCACTACCAGGAGAATAGATGGAGGAAAAAAACCCCATGTTTCAGTTATCTCCTACCAAGTCCCTCCTACTACACATGGAAATTGTAGGAGCTACAATTCAAGATTAGATTTGGGTGGGGACACAGCCAAAACATACCACCTTCATTGTGGTGATATCATTCATATTTTCATATGTCTAAACTCATCAAATTGTACACATTAAATATGCACATCTCTTTGCATATTCACTATATCTCAGTAAATCTATTTTTGTTCAAGGCCTAACTACTACCAGTAGCTCAGAATATGATCTTCTTTGGAAATAGGGTCATTGTAGATGGTAATTAGGTAGGATGAGTAAAATGAGGTCATGCTGGAGTAGGATAAGCCCTTAATCCAATGTGACTGGTGTCCTTATAGAGAGCAGACACACAGAGACAGAGACACACGTTGGAGAATCCACGTAGTGACAGATGCAGGGACAGAAGTTCTGCTGCTGCAAGACAAGGAATGGAAAGGACTGCTGGCAAACATCGGAAGCTGCGGCAAGGCAAACAGGGACTCTACTTGTTTCAGAGGAATCCTAGTTCTGTTGACACTTTGATTTTGGATTTCTGGTCTCCAAAATGTGAGACAATACATTTCTGGTTTTTTAATGAAAAATAAAAAGAAACCTTAGTATAAGCTTCTATTGTGTGCAGAATAATTGCAATGTAGCTGGAATGTGTTTTAAGTGTCAACACCAGGAACTTCAACCCATAAATACTTATAAAGATACATGAAACAATGGAAAGGTTTAGATTCAGCAGCAATAGTAAATTTCAGTTGCCCAGAGCCTGGGTAGATTTTTCTGGCACAGTATCCCCAGGTGCAGCTCATTTGTACACCGTTGTCCACAGGCTTTCTAGTTGACAGGAGCTCAGTCAGAGATAGACATGGCTTCCTGAGAGAGGGGATGTCTGTGGAGATCATTTAATCACTTTATTTTTTTTCTCAAAACTACTCTTTCAACGTTCATCATTGCTTCTCACTTATCTGATTCTGGATGATATAATAGACAGATCCCTTAGCTATTTTAGACATAGTTTAATTATTAATGAACAATCTCACCTTCAGAGAGCAAAAACCCCAGTCTACATAACATCAAACGTTCAAAACCTCATCTGTTTTACAGCTCTGCCTCTTCCCTCAGCTCAGGTCTCACTCAGCCTTGAAACCTGAAGTTTGAAGAGGCACCATTTATCTCCCTAATTACTTCACCTCCTAGTATTTGAGGTGTTTATTACATAGTTGATAAAGTCTGAGAATCACAATCTTTGAGGGAAATATGTGTTTCAATGTTCATCTTTGACAATGAGTTGTCATTGACACAAAATTGACCACTGACACATCTCGTAAAAAAACAAAAAAACAAAAACAGCAAATTTTGAAAACAAATCATGAGTCAATTTAAATCAGGGGCCAACTTGGAACCACACGTACCCACCCATAGACCCCTCTGACATACACTGCAGCATGTGGGTCCTATGAAAAGAGCAATGTGCAAACAAGATCCAAGAAGTGTCTTATCTGAAATATGTTTATTCTATACAACAGGACATATTAGGAAATGGTCCCAGTATATTCTGGTATAAATAAAAGTGTCATTAATAAGATATGAGCATAACTGTATACATTAAAAGTACAAACACAACAGAATTACAATACAACAAAAGACTTACAACAAAAGACTTACAACAAAGAACAATAAAAAAACATATTCAAGGCAATTGATGATAAATTTAGGAAATCGGCTCAGATGTGAGAGTAATGAAGAAAGGATGAAGAAAATAAAAAGGCATGCAGAACAGACACTGTATTATTACAATTAACTAACAATAATATATTACCTTCAAAATTATAATTAATGGAAGATAAAAGTGGAAATAAAAACATTAACCAAGATATGCAAATGAAGGAACTTATCCTAAAAAAACACTGTCAAAATAAATTATATTAAGTGAAATTCAATGCACTTGACACATGACAACTTTAAGACAGACATATCAAATGACTTTATGGTTTAAAATGTTTCTCCTTTGAATTTGTTAATAATTCAGACTGCAATAATCCTTAGATAAACAGATGTAAATAAAATGCACTCATATATTTGAAGAGTAGATCATGTATATTCTCTGTTTGAATTCACGTTATCTATTGTGAATCATATTAAATATAAAATGATTTTACCTTTAAATGGCAAAGAGTTGAAGATATCTCAAAGAACTGATTGAAGTCTGAATGAAAAAGCTAATTTTCTCACTTACTGTATGTGATAGTTTGTAAATTAATGCATTGGTTAAAACCTTGATTCCCTCACCTTTCAGCAGGATAATACAAAGATTATCATAATAAATAATAAATTAATTCTATATATACGCTTTGTATATACAGTAAATAGTACATTTATTTTGTATGCTTTATATACAATAAATAGCACATTGATTGTATATTATATATATATAATAAATTCCTTATCTGTGAATCAAATATAGTAGGGATAAAACTAATGATTATTGCATTGTTTATTATTGTTGTCATTACCAGTATATCTACTTGCATTTTCTGAAAAAGTATTCCAAGGTGTGGCATTCTTAAACGTTTATGTAACTTTGGTGTTAGCATTTGGAGTAAATATTTTATCTTCTCTAGATTGAATAGGATTATGTCTTGCTCATTAATATGACTAATAATTTTTTGACACTTTGTGCATCGAATTCTGTCAGAAAATATATTTAATCTACTTGGGTTTTTGAAGATAATATTTATATACTTTCAGTGCTAGACAAAGTAATATTTTATCTGAAATGTGTGGATCAAAGATGTCTCCAGAAAACCAGCATTACATTCATTAATTTGGGGTAAAATCATGGAACCATCAGAAAGCTTAGCTTAAAAACTAATTGCAATCAGACATTTGGATATAAACAGAAAATAAAATATTTCTTAGTAAAATTAATAAACATTCATAATTGTATAAACGAAGAAATGTTGAATAATTAACTGCACTGATCCAAGTAAATAAGTAAAATATGAATCCTACTATGTATTTACAATTATATCAAAAACTAGGTCCCAAATTTTATGTTAAGAGTCTCAGTTTTTGAGCTGAGGGGCAGGTATTTGGTATACTTTCAGCAGTGCATTTGTAGTTTGAGAATTGTTTTTTTAAAATGCCACTCAACATTTTATTGCATTAGAAATTTGTGTTCCAGCTCTTGAAATATGGATTTTTTCCTTAACATTAACCTTCATAATTTCATTAGTTAGTTGTAGACTTTCTGGAGAAGTCTGTCACTAGGAGAATGCTCACAGCCTTAAATCCTGTGATACAATATTACCTAAAATTATCTTTGTGATTGTCAGAAAGAAGGCATCAAGTTCAAGTTATGATAGTGTTACAAATTGATTAACAACAAAGGTTTGTTAGGCATCTTCTATTTGGTGGACTTTCTGCTAATACATCATAGTTCATGCTCAATGTATACATAATTTTTCTTTAATTACTTAAGCAATAGCCAAGCAAGTTTAGATAACTGTGAAGTAAAATTTGGGTTTTAATTTACTTTAATATAGTTCATCTGACACTATTGATTTCATCTTATATTATATTCATATAAACTGTATTTTTGCCCATTGATTCTCAACATACCTATAATAGTAACATGTTTCTAAAATATATTAGTGATTAAACTAATTTCATAATTAAAAGATTTTGAAGAGTCAGGGAAACATATAGCCTTGTTACAATATTTTTTTTTTTTTTTTTTTTTTTTTTTTGAGACGGAGTCTCGCTCTGTCGTCCAGGCTGGAGTGCAGTGGCGCAATCTCGGCTCACTACAAGCTCCGCCTCCTGGGTTCACGCCATTCTCCTGCCTCAGCCTCTCCGAGTAGCTGGGACTACAGGCGCCCGCCACCACGACCGGCTAATTTTTTTTTTTTTGTATTTTTAGTAGAGACGGGGTTTCACCGTGGTCTCGATCTCCTAACCTCGTGATCCGCCCACCTCGGCCTCCCAAAGTGCTGGGATTACAAGCGTGAGCCACCGCGCCCGGCCCCTTGTTACAATATTAATTAGGGGTATATTTCTCAGGCAGTTTTCTTCTGTATTTGTTGAGATTCTATCTGACACAGTCTTGAGGCATAGAACTAACCATACCTTCTTTGGGGGGAAAAAAGTGAAGAAATTCTCAAGCAGAAAGTAGAGGGTGAAGGGGCTGCTTTTTTTTTTCATATATATGTGAAAGTTTTTTAGAGAAAAAAATAATTCCACAAAACTATTTTAAGATTAAATTGAAGAAAAGCATTCAGAATAACATTGCAGCCATTATAAGTGGCATTGTAACCTGCATTTTCAAATGCAGGCATTTCTTTTAAAGCAGGAATCTTTTCAAAGGAATTGAATTACACCCACAACTCACTGGGTGCATACCATTACTGGTTCTATGGTAATGTGAAGAAAGCTTTTCTTTCTACCCTCAGGAATAAGAAAAAGCTTTTATAAAATATGTAGAAATACTCAGATCTCTTTGCTAGTCGACTCCTCCATTTGAACTCTCTTCTAAAATGAAATACTGTGTTTTATTGTTTATTGTTTATATTCTCTATTATGTATTGTGATGTGAGAAAATTACAAGACCAGGAAAAGTGTCAGAGAGAAAAAAAAGATTATTGAAAGCAATTTTTATTAACGAAAGTGTTGCAGCTCCAGCTTGAAATTAAGATATACAACTATATTAAAATCTATTTTTGAATTAACTCTTACATTTGAATATCTTATGGAAAATTTAACTTATTCTTTTAAATGTGACACACCTTGTTTACTACATCATTACTTTTCTAATAAAGTAGTTGTTCTGATATGTTGACTTTTGACTATTTGCAGGTTCTTAGGTATGTAGATACTATAGTATAAAAGCCTATATAGGAAATAGAGAAAAGCTCTGTTTTGTTCACCATTACTAGTGAAAGCATCAGGTGAAAAGAATTTGTTTTAAAGACTCTTATTATATGACTTTGAATAACTTCCTAAAAATATCTCAGAAAATAGTTCTTCAATCTACAAATCTCTTCTTTTGATCATGATGCGAGATTAAAAACCAATTAAAAGCTTGGGATTGGCAAAGATTTTTTTTAGAAAAGACGCAAAATATATTGACTCTAAAGGAAAATTGGTAAATTGGACTTCACTAAAATAAAAAAAAATCTGCTTTCTAAAGAACAAAAGAAAATATGAAGTACAAGTACAGATTGGAAAAAATATTTGTAACACATAACATCTGACAAAGAACTTGCATCCAGAATAAAGAAAGTTACAATTAAATAATAATAAGACAAATAATGTACTCAGAAATAGAGGGGCAAAAATTTACAGGGACACTTTAGAAAGGAAGATATATAAATGGCCAATAAACACATAGAAAAATGCTTACTGTCATTGGTCATCAGATTGAATTAGCTCGCAATGTTCTACCTGTACATATTCATGAGATGTGGTAAAATTTTAAAAGGCTGACAATAACAATTTTGATGAGGATGTGGAGCAAATAGAATTCATATATTACTGGTGAATATATAAAATGATACATCCACTTAAAAGAACAATTTAGAAATTTCTTACAAAGTTAAACATATCTTTACATAAGAATAAGCAATTCCACCCCTACCCCAAAAAAGGGAAAACATATGTTCACAAAAATAATTGTACATGAAACTTCACAGTGGCTTTATTCTTAATACCCTCAAACTAGAAAGAACTCAAATGTCTGACAACTGAAAGGATAAAAGCATTGGAGCCAAGTCGTACAATAGAACATAAATAATAAGTCTAACAGGATTTAACTACTGATTCACAAAACTACATGGCTGTATATTATAGTATTTTTTAAATTTTGTTGTACAAATACCTACTTCCTGCTTGATACCAGCGGAAATAAACAGTAGTTCATCCTTGAATGGCAAGGAGAGTAATTCACCTTCACCATCTTGCTATAGAGCAGTGTTAACTCCTGATCTCCTGTTATTGTAGAAGCTACAGAGACTTTGTGTATTTTTTATTTGAAAAAGTATTACGTAAATCCGTATTATAACAAAGTCCAACTAATTGGTGAACTAGGAGTAGCAGATATATACTGTACATGACTCAAAGATTGATACACCTGAGAATCAGTCAGGTGTTTGGAATCTAGTGCTCTCCTGCATTGCCGGTGTAACCCTGTTCAGGTAAAGAACAAGTTGTTGCAGCTTGCACTAAGAAAGATAGTGGTGATTATCAGGCTTCAAAAAGTTATGGAAGCAGCAAACATTTGGAAATATTGAGGCAACCTATTCACTGAGAGATGCTTTCAGCCTCAAGTGGGTCCCAGAGCAAGAGAATGCTCTGCAGTACACCTAGGCTATAGAGCAATTTGCTCTGCCACTTGAACGTAATGGCCAGAAGATCGGAAAATGCTAACGATGTTGTAGGAAATGATGTTATATGAGTCTCTGACAAGCCCCAGTGAGACAGGGACATACTCCTCGAATTCTGGTGCAAGGTTATGCTCTGCTTGAAAATCAGCTCCTTGTGTGTCACTGACACCTGGTAGAAATTAAGTTTCTGATGAGAAAAAAAGTTACTTTTCCCTGAACTGTCTTGTCCATCATGAGCTGTGTGTTTTTGAAACTTCTGAATCGTACTTTAGACAGGTTCAATAGCAATCTGCTGTATAATGAAATACAGTGTCAGGCTCTAGGCTTGAGCTGGTTCAAAAGACACAAGTAAATTAAATAAATAGGTATACCAGACTCCTATGCCACCTAGAGAGAGCTGGAGTCACTGCCTCTTGTTCACCCACTTTTGTGGCTTTATGGTTAACTGATGAAGACTAAGGGATGGCCCTAAATGAAGTGGTAAAATAAAATTTTCTCAAAAGGGAGATCTAGGGGACAATACACTTGGTGTCTACTCTGTCTGAAATGTTAGGTGACCTGCAGCATGCAGACACATTGGTACAGCAGTGAATTGCTTGGCTGGTTGGTCAGGGGTATAGAAAGGGCAAGATCAGAAGATTGGTGGCAAGAGATATATAGAAGAAGCATGGATAGCCATATGGTGGAAAAGGTGTGTCTCTAAGTGTCCCTTGACAATGTCCACCACAGGGCATACTTAGCAGATAAGTCATGCGGTGACCCAAAGTACAGAATGGCCAGCCTTGTGGATGTTTTCTAGCCTCTCTGCTCAGCTACTCCATGGCTTTTGCAATGTATCAATGAGCACTGTGGTCATAACGAAGGGATCCACAATTCTCAACAAGTATGTCTCCCCAGAAGTTTGGATTTGGGTCTGAGACATTTCAAGTTTCAATCCATGTTAATATCTTCTGTCTGTCACTGACTGAGCCCAAAGTACAAGAAAAGATTGTGAAATTGGCATGCTTTTAAAAACAATCAGAAATGGCAAATGGACTACTGGCCATTGTGGCCATTGTGTTTTCAATAACTTTTGTTTACAAGTTCAATTTACCTCTCAGGCTATGTTTAATCTCTTCCCTTGTGCACCATAAGAATCTCTTTGGTAACTATGATAATACATTCTTGTTTATTTTTAATTTTTCTGAGTACATTGTAGGTGTATATATTTATGGAATACCTGAGATGTTTTGATACAGGCGTGAAATGCGTAATTATCACATCATGGAAAATGGGGTATCCATTCCCTCAAGCACTTATTTTTTTGTGTTATAAACAATCCAATTATACTCTTAGTTATCTAAAAATGTGCAATTAAATTATTACTGATTATAGTCACCTGTTGGGCTATGCAAATATCTCTTCAGTATACTGATTTCCTTTCCTTTGGGTGTGTACCCAGCAGTGGGATTGCTGGATGATATGGTAGCTTTTAGTTTTAAGAGGAACTTCCAAACTGTTCTTCATAGTGGTTGTACAAATTTACATTCCAGTGAATGGTATAGGAGGGTTACCATTTCTGCACATCTTTGCCAGCATTTATCATTATCTCTCTTTTGAATATAAGTTGTTGTAACTTGTGTGAGATAATATCTCACTACAGTTTTGATTTGCATTTCTCTGATGGTAAATGACATTGATCACCATTGCATATGCCTGTTTGCCATTCCTATGTTTTCTGTTGAGAAATCTCTATTCAAATCTTTTGCCATTTTTGATCGGATTATTAGGTTTTTTTTCCTATAGTTGTTTGAACTTCTTATATATTCTGGTTATTAATCATTTTCTCCCATTCTGTGGGTCGTTTCTTCACTTTATTGATTGTTTTCTCTGCTGTGCCCAAGCTTTTTAACTTAACTTTTTAAGCCTGAGCTCTGCATTGGCCCCTTTTAGCCATAGCTGAAACTAGAGCAGCTGGAATGCAGGGCACCATGTCCTGAGGCTGCACAGAGCAGCAGGGCTTGGGCCCTGCCCATGAAACCATTTTACCCTCCTAGGCCTCCAGGCCTGTAGTGGGAGAAGCTGCCCTGAAGATCTCTGAAATGCCTTGGAGACATTTTCCCCATTTCTTTAGCTATTAACACTCAGCTCCTCGTTACTTATGCAGCCAGCTTGAATTTCTCCCCAGAAAATGCTTTTTTATGTTCTACCACATGGTTTGGGGGCAAATGTTCCAAACCTTTATGCTCTGCTTAAGACTTAACCTGATTTGTCCATATTTGCTTTGGTTGCCTGTGCTTGTTCCTCTATGAATTACCCAGTCTTGGGTAGTTCTTTATAGCAGTGTGAAAGTGGACTAATCCACTACCCGTTGCATCAGCATGCCCTGAATGGGAGACATGGAGTCAAAGGACAGTATTTTGGAGCTTTAAAATTTAATGAGTGCCCTGCCATGTTTTGGACTTGCATGAGGCCTGCAACCCTTTTGTTTTGGCCAATTTCTCCCATTGGGAATGGGAACATTTACCCAATGCCTGTACTCCCATTGTGTCTTGGAAGTAACTAACTTGATAACTTCATTTTGATTTTACAGGCTCAAAGGCAAAAGGGACGTGCCTTGTCTCAGATGAGACTTTGGACTTGGACTTTTGAGTTAATGCTGGAATGAGTTAAGACTTTGGAAGACTGTTGGGAAGGCATGATTGATTTTGCAATGTGAGAAGGAAATGAAATTTGGGAGAGGCCAGGGCAGAATGATACAATTTGGCTCCATGTACCCACCCAAATCTTAGCTTGAATTGTAATCCACACTTGTCGAGAGAGGCACCTGTTGGAAGGTAATTGGATTACGGGGGTGGTTTCTCCCTTGGTGTTCTCATGATATTGAGGGAGTTCTCATGAGATCTGATGGTTTTAAAAGTGGCAGTTTTCCCTGCACGCACTCTCTCTCCTGCTGCCATATAAGATGTTCCTTGCCTTCCCTTCACCTTCTGCCGTGATTATAAGGTTCCTGAGGCCTCCCCAGCCATGTGGAACTGTGAGTCAATTAAACCTCTTATATTTATAAATTAATGTATAAATAGCAGGGTGAAAGCAGACAAATACATCTTCATTTTCATTTCTGTTTTTATGTATTTGTATCTTTCATTTTTTTCTTAGTTCATATGGCAAAGTTTTTCAATTTTGTTTAACTTTTTAATAAAACCAACTTTTGTTGCACTGATCTTTTGTATTGTTTCCTTAATTTCAGTTTCATTTATTTCTGCTCCAATATTTTTTTCTTCTACAAATTTTGGGTTTGGTTTGCTCTTCCTTTTCTAGTTTCATGAGATGCAGCACTAAGTTTTTTATCTGATTTTTTTTTTTTGTAAACACTTACAGCCATAAACGTCCCTGTTAGTACTGCTTTTGCTCTACCTCATAGTTTTGGTATCTTGTGTTTCCTTTATTGTTTCAAAAAAATTTTCAATTTCCTTCTTAATTTTTTCAATGACTAACTGGTCATTCAGGAACATTTTGTTTAATATCTGGGTATTTCTATAATTTCCAAAATTTCTCTAGTTATTAATTTCTAGTTTTATTCCATTGTGATCAGAAAAGATGATTGATATTATTTCAGTTTTTTTGAATGGTTAGGACTTGTTTTGTGACCTAACATATTGTTTTTCCTTGAGAATGATCAATGTGCTGAGGAAAAGAATGTGTATTGTGCAGCCATTGAATGACATGTTCTGTAAATATCTATTATGTAATTTGGTCTATAGTACAGATTAAGTCCAATGTTTCTTTGTTGATTTTCTTTCTGAAAGATCTTTCCAATACTGAAAGTGGGGTGTTGAAATCTCCAGGTATTATTATATTGGGGCCTATCTCTCTCTTTAGATCTAACAATATTTCCTTTGTATATCTGGGTGCTCCTCTGTTGGGTGTATATATATATTTAAATTGATATATCCTCTTGCTGAATTAACCTCTTTATCACTATATACTGACCTTCTTTTTCTCTTCTTACAGTTTTTGTCTTGAAATCCATTTTGCTAATACAATTATAGCTACTCTTGTTCTTTTTAGGCTTCCACTGACATAGAGCATCTTTTTCTATCCCTTTATTTTCAGCCTATGTATGTCTTTATAGGTGAAGTATACATCCTATAGGCAACAGATCAGTAAGTCTTGTTTTTCATCCTTTCAGCCACTCAATGTCTTTTGATAAGAGAGTTTAGTATATTTACATTAATATGTTATTATTGATAAGTAAGGACTTACACCTGTAATTTTTCCGTTTATTTTCTGGTCATTTTGTGGTCTTCTCTTTCTTATTTTTTTCCTTCCTATCTTCTAGTGAAGATGATTTTCTCTGGTGATATGATTTAGATTTACTTTATTTCTTGTGTGTTTGTTGTATGTTTTTATGGTTTGTGGTCATTACAAGACTTGCAAATATTATCTTACAACCCATTATTTTGAGTTGATAACAATTTAACTTTATATGCATAAACAAACAAAAAATACTAACAAAAACTCTATACTTTGACTTGTTTTCACCTGCTTTTTAATTTTTTGTGTTTCTATTTATTAAGATATTGCACTGTCTGTGTCTTGAAAAGTTGTCATAATTATTGTTTTTGATTGATTCATTGTTTAGTCTTTCCACTTAGGATAAGAGTAGTTTACACACCAAACTTACAGTGTTATAATATTCTGTGTTTTTCTTGTACTTACTATTATCAGTGAGTTTTGTATCTTTGGGTGATTACTTATTGCTCCTTAATGTTTTTTTCCTTCTGGTTGAAGTACTCCCTTTAGCATTTCTTATAGGAGAGGTCTGATGATGAATCCCTCAGCTTTTGTTTGTCTGGGAAAGTCTTTATTGCTCCTTCATGCTTGAAGGGTATCTTCACTGGATATACTATTCTGGATTAAAAAGGGCTTTCCTTCAGCGCTTTAAATGTGTCATGCCTATCTCTCCTGTCCAGTAACGTTTCCAGTGAAAAGTCTTCTGCCAGAGGTAATGGAGCTTCATTGTATGTTACTTGTTTCTTTTCTCATGCTGCTTTTAGGATCACTTATTTATCCTTTATCTTTGGGAGTTTGATTATTAAATGCCTTGAGCTAGTCTTCTTTGGGTTAAATCTGCTTGGTGTTCCGTAACCTTCTTGTACTTGAATCTACATCTTCCTCTAAGTTTGGGAAGTTTTGTGTTATTATCCTTTTGAATACATTTTCTACCTCTATCTCTTTGTCTGCCTCCTCTTTAAGGCCAATAACTCTTATATTTGCCTGTTTGAGGCCATTTTCTAGACTGTAGAGGCATGTTTCATTGTTTTCCATTCTTTGTTCTTGTGTCTCCTTGCCTGTGTGTTTTTAAGCATTCTGTCTTCAAGATCACTAATTCTTTCTTCTGCTTGATAAATTCTGCTATTAAAAGACTGACACATTCAGTATGTCAGTTGCAGTTTTTCAGTTCCAGAATTCCTGCTTGATACTTTTTAATTATTTCACTATCTTTGTTAAATTTATCTGACAGAATTCTGAATTACTTCTCTGTATTATCTTGTGTTTCTTTGAGTTTTTTCATACAGCTATTTTGAATTCTCTATCTGAAAGGGCACATATCATGTTTCTCTAGGATTGGTCCCTGTGTCTTACAGTTTATTTGGTGAGAACATATTTTTCTGGTTGTTAATACTCATGGATGTTTGTCTGAGTCTGCATTGAAGAGTTTGATGTTTATTGTAGTCCTCACAGTCTGGGCCTGTTGGTACCTGTACTTAGGAAGGCTTTCTAGATATTTGCAAGGACTTGAGTGTTGTGATCTAAACTATATTTTCTTTAGGGGGCATCTCAAAGCCAGAAATGTGTGCTTCTTATAGATTCACAGGGGTACTGCCCTATGATCTTGGACAAGATCTGGGAGAATTCTCTGGATTACAAGGAGAAGACTCTTGTTTTCTTTTCTTTCTTCCAAAGAAAGGGAGTCTCTCTCTATATATATCCTGTGCCACCTGGAACTGGAGTAAAGTAACACAAGCACCCCTGTGGCTACCACCATTAGGACTATACTGGGTCAGAATTGAAGCCAGTATAGCACTAGGTCCCACCCACGGCTTGCTACAGCTACTCCCTGTCTACTGCCTATGTTCAGTCAGGTACCTAGGACTCTCTAATCAGCAGGTGTCAAAGCCACCCAGGCCTGTGTCCTTCCCTTCAGGGTGGCGAGTTCCCCTGGTCCCCAGGTCGGTCCAGAAGTGCCAATAAGGAGTCAAGAACTAGAGTAAAATACCTTAGAAATGTAACTGGTGTTCTGTTGTATTGCAGCTGGGCTGGCACTCAAACCACAAGATGCAGCCCTTCCCACTCTTTTCTCTCCTTTCCAAAGGGAGAGGGGCCTTATCTCATGGCCACTACCACCACAGGCCCATGGGAAGTATTGTCAGGCTACCGTCAATTTTCCCTTAAAGCCCAAGATCTCTTAAGTCAGTTCTCTATGAATGCTGTCTGGCTTGGGACTCAACCTTTAAGGCAGTGGGCTCTCTTTTGGCACACGGCAGGTCCAGAAATGCTGGAGTCAGGGATTCCAAGAGCCCACCTGGTTCTCTACCTCACTAGTAAGTCTCACCCAAGGCCCTTGATGTAGTTAGTACCTAGGTATCACTGCTGGTTATTCAGGGAAAAAGGGCTCTTCAATTAGCAGGTGATGAGTGCTGCCAGGACTGATTCCTTCCCTACAAGGCAGTGGATTCTCTTCTGGCCCAGAGAGTGTCTAGAAAAGTCACCTAGGAGCTAGAGCCTAGAGCACAGGCCTCACAATTCTGACCGGTGGACTACCCTGCTGTGGCTGAGAGCTGGTATCCAATTGCAAGATAAAGTCTTCCACACTCTTCCCTCTCCTCTCCTCAAGGGAAAGGAAGGAGCCTAGGGTTAGTGGAGGGGTGTTGCCAGCACTCCCTTAGTCTCCCCAGCTGGTGTCTCAGTAGATCACATACCCCTCCAGTTCACTGTTGTTGGGCCCAGTTCAGCACTAGGATTCATCTAAGAGTTGCAGTTTTTGTGGCCTAAACTGTCTTTCAAGTTTACTTAGAGACCCACTCATTTTAGCCCTTGGTGGTGAGTTTTACAGGAACTCAAGTTCAGAACACTGGTATCTGGGATTGTGCCCTGGCGAGGGCTGGTTTAAATGCTCCCTAGACAGGTAGGCAGCAGTGGAGTTTTGTCCTACTTTCCTTTCTATGCTAACAGGACAGCACTGAGTTTAATGTCTCACAGTTTCTGTGCCCTCCCTCCCCCCACTGCTGAGAAATGAACTCCACGCCATTGCAGCTGTTTCCCAGGGGTAGAGGAGCGGTGGCATCAGCAATTCAAGACTGTTTTTTATACCTCTTTAGTGCCTCTCTCAGAGGTACGAAGTTAAAATCAGGTACTGTGAGTTCTCACCCCATTTTTGGTTTTTATGAAGGTGCTTTCCTTTTGTAGATAATTGTTATATTTGTGTTCTTGCCAGTGGGGGGAGGAGTCATTACTGAAGCTTTCTATTCTGCCATCTTGCCCTGCCTTTGCCTATAAAATACTCTTAATCCAAGATAGTGTTTTCTTTACAGCAGAATTACAATAGGTCATAGAGAAGATTATTGAAATATGTTCTCAGAATTGTCGTTTTCCATATCTGTGGGTATAGTATTTATTATACTTTTCTGAAAATGCGAACAGGCATTTTGAAAGTAAATGTGAAGCCTATTAGGATTACACCCAGAAAAATGAGTCAGTCAGGAGGCATTAATTTTAAAAAACACTTTCATACGAATTTAATTATAAAACTAATACAAAATAGGAAATGGTATTATTTGTTTTAGGTGGAAGGTTATAATTAATTTTAGAAGAGAGAGAGAGATTTTAAGAAATATTTTGTTGATCATGTCATTATCAACTCTGCCTTCTGTGGTCCCGGAAAGGCCTATAGCTTTTCATTCAGCCTAATCTCGCACTGTGACCAGGGAGTTCAGCCAGCATGGATGGCAGAACATGGGGTTCCCCACTGAAGCAGGCTTGCCCAGCTCACCATTGCAGTCTTCTGCCTTTGTGTTCCCATTTCCCTGTGTCCTTGTCAAGACTTGGGCTTCATGGATTTTAGTCTAATATCTCATCCTTCATCTTGCTGATGCTCAATTCTTACACAAATAGCATCCTATAGGTTGCAATCTACTTATAGCTCAACTCATAAATTTTTTTCATTTTATTTAATTTTTAGAGATGTGGTTTTGCTATGTTTCCCAGGTTGAACTAAAACTCCTAGAATCAAGGTATTCTCTTGCCTCAGCCTCCCAAGTAGCTGGGACTAGAGCAGTGCGTCACTGCATCCATCTATTCAACTTGTAAAAATTTGACCCCTGCCCACTAGATGTATCTTGTGGGTGTGATGTCTCAGTCAGACTCATGTGATAGGCCTACCTCATCTATTCTTTTTAAAATATTTAATTGACAAATAAATATTGTATATACTCAAGGTGTACAATGTGATGATTTGATGTACATATACACTATGTAATGATTATTACAATCAAATTAGTTAACACATCCATCACCACTACACTGTATATTAGATCCTCAGGATGGGTTTGTAAGTTACAGCAATGTGCTGGTAATTACTCAAAAAGCAAAGGAGTAAAGGGATAATTGCAAAGAGTCAAAATACAGTCAATGAAAAAAAATACTATACAAGCTTAGAGAACTAGTAAAGGTTAGGAGTAATTTAAGAAGTAAAGAAGAATATTTCAGCCTAAAGCAAGATCAGATGTATGTGAATTGTGAGAATAGAATGGCTGCAGCATTCCGTGTGACTGCAGCACAGCCCTGAGTAATGCAGTGGAAGCTGACAGATCAATTATGGCCTTGCAACTTTCCTATACACCTATCAGGAGATTAAGGACTCTCTCGTTATATATTTAAGATCAATCCACTGGGTCTTTGCTGAGGCTTCTAAGCTTGAGAATCTATTACAGACAAAAATTATTTAGAAATGTGTTAAAATAAGCACGAGGACTTTATGGGGAGGAATTCAAACTTTCTGATGTTGTTTCCTATGCTTTTGTCAGCAGAACCCCATCTGACACCACTCTAGTTCTCTAAGTCACAGTCCTGACAGTTTATTAGCTTGGTGTAAAATAAGTTCAAGAACATCTGTGAAATGTTTCAAACAGTTAATTCTACATAATTTATTTGTGGAAGTAAAAAAAAGGCATAAAAATTCACTTACCAAGGAATACAGGTTCCAAAACTATTAATTCCATGGTAGATTCTGTGTGTAGCTAATACCCAAAATTAACAAAAAGACCCCATGACATTGTAGTTAACACTCTCTTATGATATATTTTTGAAATACATTTTATATATACATACACACACATAATATCTTATATATACCAATTAAGATATAAGTATATTCTTGTATACATATTTTTTAAAAATTTAAGCAGTTAAACATAAACTCAACATGACATCTTGCCTTCAAGTGAGCCCTAAAGTCTAGATTTTGTCTGTGGTGATCAAGCTTAATCTATGGAGTTCTCACACTTCCTAGCTGTGTGATCCAGGCCACTTAACAACCTCACTTTGCCTTCATTATCTCATCTCTCTAATAGAGGTTAAAATCCTAGGACTATTTTGAGATTAAATGAATTAATGAAAGTGCAGTGCTTGGAACAGTGTCTGGCACATAAGTGTTTGGAGTGACTGGTGTGTTCCACAACTGTCCTTTGCTATGGTAATTCTACTGAGCTTGTAGTTACCTTCTTCCATTTTCGATATTCTCTATTCTTATCTTTCCCAGGACAACAGTTTCTTCAGACAATCTAGATAAGATTTATTCTACTATTGCTTTCTTAAATAAAATATTTTTATAGCACAGCAAAATAAAATCGACAATCATGTACCTACTTATAAGGTATAAAGATTTTAAATTAGATTTCAATTTGCTTTTTTAAAGATTTTTCTCTTCATCTCTGTCCCCTATCCAGAGATAACAACTTTCTGAAATTTCTCATTCCCATGCCATTTTAAAAATTCTGCTACTTACAAATATACACTAAAAACAAATACCATTTTTGCATGCATTTGGCATATAAAGTAGTTCATATAATAATTTTTTAAATTCATGTGATTTTAGGAGTTTAAATCCTAAATTTACAGCCTACAACATTCTCAGTTGGTGAAAATGTAGCAAGTATGTTAGAGGATGCACCATTTTTTCTCAACATTTAGGTCAAAGATGTTTTATACGTGCAATGAATAAAGTTACTCACTGTTTTTTAAATGTTGTATATTTTTGCTACTTTTTGTGTTTGACCTATTAATAATTGAAAGTTTCAAAATTTCGGAGATCATGTTGAATTTGTCAGTTTCTCTACATAGTTTTATAAAATGTTCTTGGTTTATTTCAAGGCCCTTTAAAATATAAACAGCATACTTACTGTGTTAAATTGAAATCTATATAATATTTAAAGAATCTCTTTATATCTCATGTCATAAAATCTATTTTGCCTCCATCTTATGTTGGGCCATCATTTCCTGAAATTATTTTTAACATCCCGTTACTTTCAGCATTTCTGTGTTCGGTATGTTAGCTCTTATCAAAGAGGACATTATATTTATTTTCAGTCTGACAAGCTCTATTCTTTAAAAGGTATGTTCAATTTATTTGCATGTATGGTGACTTTGGACATTTTTTGAATTCTATCGTCTTATTTTTATCACTTATATTTGCTCATCTTTTTCATGCTTTTGCCTTTCGTCCCACAGTTTCAGAAATGTATGTATGAAGTGCAACAAGTTTACAAATAAATGCTTATCATAAGTTTACAGCTTAATGAATTTCTACTCAGTTCTAGAAAGAGAATCATGACAGCACTGTAAAGCTTATATATACTGTGCTCATCTCTAAAATATTTCTCCCTTGCAAAGATTTTATACCAGTATCCAAATATTCAACAAACCTGGGTCTGTTTTGCCTGTTTTTAAAAATTTTATAAATGCAATACATGATATTTACTCTTATACCTGGCTTTTATTCACGCAATATTATGTTTGAGAATGCTTCATTTTGTTGCATGCAGGTATATAATTCACTTATTTTCATTTTATGAATAAATCACAATTTATATATACATTCCACTATTGATGTTTGTGAGTTGCATCATATGAGTTGAGATGCATATGAGCTGTTCCCAGTATGGGATTCTTATGAGCAATTCTGCTACGGACATTTTTATATTTGTTTTGGGTTTTACCAATTTACAGTCTCATCTAAAGTGAATGAATCATTTACCCTAACACTTTCAGGCAGGATGGTAAATCTATCATTATTACTTCATCCTGTCTGGAAAAGGAAGTTCTCTTGGCTGAATTACAATCTGAGCAGCCTTTAGTCCTGTGCTAGTTTTGTCCCACAATAGAGGCAGTACCTTTCTGTGTACTCCACACAGTGTTCCTTGAATTATGATGTTATTCATCCTGACTGGTTGGTGAGCTCAGGATTGTTCTCTCTAATCCTTTAGGGTGATTCCTTTCCTAGCTTCAGATGTTTTACTTTTATGCATGTGCTGATAAGTGATTATATTAGCTAAATGAAATCAAAGAAGAGTCTTGCCAATCTTCAGAGCTCTTGTGGTGTACTGTCTGCAAATTACAGACTTCTTTGTCTCATTGGACTTTCAACTCTACCTCTTGAACTCACAGAGATCTCTGGGTTTCTTCATCATGCACTGCTTGACAATTCTTTCTAGAAAGTAACTTGGGCAATTACAGGGCTCACTTTGTATGCTTCTCTTCTATCTGTAAGCGTGGTTCTGCACTGGCTAATGCCCAATGTCTGAAAAGCATTTCATATAGTTCGTCTGGTTGACAAGTTCTTTCACTAAAGATAATTAATCTGGAACTCCCACTCCCTCTTTTAAAGTAGCAGAAGTATACGATTATTAAAATTCATATTTTAAAATAATGTTGATTGTGGATATATTACTCATAACCAAAAACTTTGCTGACATTTTTTATTAGATTTTATAGATTGGTTAAGAAAATATTTGAATGTTGTTTGGAAAATTTCTTTGAAAGTGATGAAATATTATTTTGTTTTTTTACTTTTAAACATTTTAAAAGTATCTATAATATACTGGCTGAGATTTCTAGAATATTATTGAATATTACAAGTGAAAATACATGAAAGACTATGCTACTATTGTCTTTTGTTACTGAATTTTGTGCTTCTTATATAAATTAGTGTATATTAATCCTTCAAGCTAAATGCATTTTTAAATTTTATTTATTTATTTTTAATTTTTATATTGACAAATAATAATTCTGTATATTTATGGGGCACAATGTGATGTTTTGATCTTTCAATATATTATGGAAGGAGTCAATCAAGGAAGTTAATATGTCCATCACCTCACCAATTTACAATTTTTTGTGATGAGAGTGTCACTTAAAATTTTAAATATGAAGGAAATCTTTCATTATTTTTATAAAATCCTCAGGCATCTTTATTAAATGCTATTTTTATACAATTCACTCAATTTTTCTTCCAATATTTTTATTGGATATATTTCAGATATTATCATCCTATCTTTCATATCTTATTTTTTACCTTTATATAGTATATATGTTATATATGTATATATATATATAAGTTATATACATATATATGCACACACAAACACACACATGTACATACACACACACATATTCCTGTTATTTTGTTTCTGCTAGTTTTGTTCATGGTAGATCTTTGCTTTGGCGTATTTCCTTTTTATTAATTTTTGTTGTTTAACTCACTTTGGGTGGAGCTTGTTTTTACACGAGATTCTTGGCCTGTGCGTGGAAGTTCCTCCTGAGAGAGGCTTTGTTGTTGTCTCTTTCACATGACCACCTTAGATTCCTGCATACACCCTCTTCTTCTAGGTCATTCTAGCAGAAAGTGAGTAGTGTAAGTTTAGACCACTACTATTTATCTGCAGTGAGTGGAAGGTTTAATTTATCAAGTGAAAATCTTTATCTTTCCTTTTCATAATCTTCAGCAGAGAGATTCTTTATGACCACCTACCCAGACTAGTAGGCATAGCTTATTTAGTTCCCCTTTCGTTAATGGGACAGCCCCCTGAGGTCCCAACTTTTTGACTAACTTTTGTAATTTCCCCCATGTTTCTTGCTCTACATAATTAGCAGTGTGGCTTCAATTTTCACTCACTTACTTGTGGTCCTGTGTTGTATTATAATATTTCTGGATTCACATTTACTCATATTTTATCTGACAGTTGAATGAAACGATAGGGAGAAACTGTTATACAATGCTTTGGTTATGCTCAAACCATACTGCTACCACCTAATGTATTGAATGAAATAGGAACAAGTATTTTTATCAGAATATTATTAGAAGGCAAATGAACTATTGAAAAATACTGCTCGAGACATTTATATTATTAAAATACATGATCAAATTTTCTCACAGTTGGAAGAATAAAACGACCACTTTTACAAAGTAAGCAAGTGCCAATCATTACAGGTTGTGTATTACTTGACTGAGTTAAAAATGACCTTGCTAAACCACATCCCTCTTGTATATAAAGGCCCTGAAACACAAAAAAATAGCCCATTACAAGATAATTTACAGTATTGTTATTTCAGAAGACTTTTACATCTATTCTAAGTCAATGAGAAAGCTCTGACATAAGGAAATAAGTGAGTGGTTTAAACTTGTTTTCCCAATATCATCATTATATGTTTTTGGACTATGTATTACATCAGATTTAAGTTATGAAATGAGACACCTGCATTATCTCATGACTTCCATCTCCAGTCAAAATAAACTGTTATAGGAAGCAACATAAGTTCTGCCCATATAATGTGAAAGGTTTCATTAACTAAGTAAGATTTGGTATGGGAATAAAATCATGTCTTGCTCGTAAGTACAATACAGCTAAAATAAATTCTTCTGACAAAGAAATAAATCAACTATAAATTACATTAATTCACTGAGTGACACCACTTCATTATTTAAAAAGAAATTCAGTGTGTGTAAAAGATTATTTTTATAATTTATAAGATGTTGCTAAATTTTTAAAAGTTTATTCTGTTTAAAACTACAAAGCAAATCTTTCATTCTTCAGTCTTTAGCTGCAAAAGCAGTATTTCACTAAATTCTTTTTAAAGAGAACAGAGGGATCTGGTCCTGTGAATCAGAAACACTTTTCCTTATTCAATATTGATCTCTTTGGTGACATTGACTCCATGGAGCGTTTGCTTAATTTCAGATGATTAGCATGGTACAATCTGTGCAAACCAATTATTTCAGGTGTTTTAAAAGATAGAGAAACCTAGATCATATTTTCTAAATAAAATTGCATAAGTCAGCTGGCCCAGTGATAAAGAGGTTGGTCTACATGTCAAGCTATAAAATAACTATCCCATCTTCCGATTTGGTCTCTCTAAATTTTGGTATCAAATGTGTTTCTTACTTTGGTGTTCAGTTAGATTTCACTGAGGATTCACAGCAGTAATTAGTCATCTGGTGCCTGCAGATAGAAGACAATAATATGCCCAAGAGTATAAATAAATCGAGGAGGGTACACTAACTCTTATATTCTCACTGGAAGGAAGCACACAAACTTTCATTAGTAAACAGATGATGCCTCAAGTGTTTTTATTCACCTTTTGTCATGTAATCCTGTGAATGTGTGACATGGTTACTTTGTCTTATTTAATAAAAATGACAGACCCAGAGACATGAGATAATTAGCTCAAATTTAAATAGACAGACATAACTGAGACTTTATTTAGTTCTGAATAAACAACCAATTGTCTTCATCTAATATTGTTTTCTAGCAAAACAATAAATAGAATATATATTTTCTGTGATGCGGATTTCCTTCTACCTTCCAAAGTAAAGTATACAGTATATACATATACTATATATATATATATCACTTAATATATATAGTATATGTAATATGATATATATATCATTCAATAATTTCTTGCTAAAAATAATTATGAAAAGCATAGCAATACAAGCTAATTATCATTTTCATTTATTTGTTTGGCTGGTTGATTGGTTTTTTATTGCTCACTATACATCAAGCACTCTTCAAACTGTTTGACCCTGTTAGTTCAATTAATCTACAGTACAGTCCTGTGAGGTAGATACTAATATGATACTCTTTAAGAATGAAGAATTTGAGGATATCTTGAACACAGGAGTTCAAGTCCCAATCCCAGCCCTATAGGTATCTTCAAATTCTTCATTTTTAAATGAACTTTGATCTGGGGTCCCTGATCTTACACACAGCACTGTCATTTTCTCACAGATATGTTTCACTTACATTATTTTATTTATAAAATCTTCCATAAAGCAATTCAAAATTTAATATTGGTTGTAGGATGATCTTATAGAAATTAACTGAATTGCATACAGCAGAGCTGAATCAGTAGAATGTATACCCTTCCTGACAAATAGCATGGTAATGCTTTCTCCCCAGGATGAAACAGAGAAATGTAACCACAAATCAGTAAAAGTTCTGAGGTGAGAAACTGGAGAGGGTAACAAAGAAGAAGTTGAATAAGTTCACCTTGCTACAGTAACTAAAAAACAAACAAACAAACAGAAAACAAAACACACACAAAACACATATAGGTAACAAGCATAACAACATTCCCAGGCAGCTAATAAAGTTTCTATACTATTATTTCTGTGACTGTTTATTTCTTGATCTTGCACTATATCCTTAAAACTTGCTCTTAGACAAGCAGTAGCCAATTATGCAAGACACAGTCAGTTCAGAGAGGGATAGTTTTGACCTATTTAGCTGCATGGAAAGCCAGTCTACTAATTGAGTTACACCTTCCTTAGATCTATAAGGAAAGATACTCCTCGAGAAAAGCAACCCCAAGACACATAATTGTCAGATTCACCAAAGTTGAAATGAAGGAAAAAATGTTAAGAGCAGCCAGAGAGAAAGGTCGGGTTATCCACAAAGGGAAGCCCATCAGACTAACAGCTGATCTGTCGGCAGAAACTCTACAAGCCAGAAGAGAGTGGGGGGGAATATTCAACATTCTTAAAGAAAAGAATTTTCAACCTAGAATTTCATATCCAGCCAAACTAAGCTTCATAAGTGAAGGAGAAGTAAAATACTTTAGAGACAAGCAAATGCTGAGTGATTTTGTCACCACCAGGCCTGCCCTAAAAGCGCTCCTGAAGGAAGAGCTAAACATGGAAAGGAACAACTGGTACCAGCCACTGCAAAAACATGCCAAATTGTAAAGACCATCAAGGCTAGGAAGAAACTGCATCAACTAACAAGCAAAATAACCAGCTAAAATCATAATGACAGGATCAAATTCACACATAACAATATTAACTTTAAATGTAAGTGGGTTAAATGCTCCAATTAAAAGACACAGACTGGCAAATTGGATAAGGAGTCAAGACCCATCAGTGTGCTGTATTCAGAAAACCCATCTCACGTGCAGAGACACACATAGACTCAAAGCAAAGGGATGGAGGAAGATCTACCAAGCAAATGGAAAACAAAAAAAGGCAGGGGTTGCCATCCTAGTCTCTGATAAGGTAGACTTTAGACCAACAAAGATCAAAAGAGACAAAGAAGGCCATTACATAATGGTAAAGGGATCAATTCAACAAGAAGAGCTAACTATCCTAAATATATATGCACCCAATACAGGAGCACCCAGATTCATAAAGCAAGTCCTGAGTGATCTACAAAGAGACTTAGACTCCCACACAATAATAATGGGAGATTTTAACACCCCACTGTCAACATTAGACAGATCAATGAGACAGAAAGTTAACAAGGATACCCAGAAATTGAACTCAGCTCTGCACCAAGGGGACCTAATAGACATGTACAGAACTCTCCACCCCAAATCAACAGAATATACATTTTTTTCAGCACCACACCACACCTACTCCAAAATTGACCACATAGTTGGAAGTAAAGCTCTCCTCAGCAAATGTCAAAGAACAGAAATTATAACAAACTGTCTCTCAGACCACAGTGCAATCAAACTAGAACTCAGGATTAAGAAACTCACTCAAAACCGCTCAACTACATGGAAACTGAACAACCAGCTCCTGAATGACTACTGGGTACATAACGAAATGAAGGCAGAAATAAAGATGTTCTTTGAAACCAACGAGAACAAAGACACAACATACCAGAATCTCTGGGACACATTCCAGGCAGTGTGTAGGGGGAAATTTATAGCACTAAATGCCCACAAGAGAAAGCAGGGAAGATCCAAAATTGACACCGTAACATCACAATTAAAAGAACTAGAAAAGCAAGAGCAAACACATTCAAAAGCTAGCAGAAGGCAAGAAATAACTAAAATCAGAGCAGAACTGAAGGAAATAGAGACACAAAAAACCCTTCAAAAAATTAATGAATCCAGGAGTTGGTTTTTTGAAAAGATCAAAAAAATTGATAGACTACTAGCAAGACTAATAAAGAAGAAAAGAGAGAAGAATCAAATAGACGCAATAAAAAATGATAAAGAGGATATTACCACCGATCCCACAGAGATACAATCTACCATCAGAGAATACTACAAACACCTCTATGCAAATAAACTAGAAAATCTAGAAGAAATGGATAAATTCCTCGACAAATATACCCTCCCAAGACTAAACCAGGAAGAAGCTGAATCTCTGAATAGACCAATAACAGGCTCTGAGATTGTGGCAATAATCAATAGTTTACCAACCAAAAAGAGTCCAATACCTGATGGATTCACAGCCAAATTCTACCAGAGGTACAAGGAGGAACTGGTGCCATTCCTTCTGAAACTATTCCAATCGATAGAAAAAGAGGGAATCCTCCCTAACACATTTTATGAAGCCAGCATCGTCCTGATACCAAAGCCTGGCAGAGACACAACCAAAAAAGAGAATTTCAGACCAAAATCCTTGATGAACATTGATGCAAAAATCCTCAATAAAATACTGGCAAACCAAATCCAGCAGCACATCAAAAAGCTTATGAACTCAAACAAATTTACAAGAAAAAAACAAACAACCCCATCAAAAAGTGGGCAAAGGATATGAACAGACACTTCTCAAAAGAAGACATTTATGCAGCCAAAAAACACATGAAAAAATGCTCATCATCACTGGCCATGAGAGAAATGCAAATCAAAACCACAGTGAGATACCATCTCACACCAGTTAGAATGGCCATCATTAAAAAGTCAGCAAACAACAGGTGCTGGAGAGGATGTGGAGAAATAGGAACACTTTTACACTGTTGGTGGGACTGTAAACTAGTTCAACCATTGTGGAAGTCAGTGTGGCGATTCCTCAGGGATCTCGAACTAGAAATACCATTTGACCCAGCCATCCCATTACTGGGTATATGCCCAAAGGACTATAAATCATGCTGCTATAAAGACACATGCACACATATGTTTATTGCGGCACTATTCACAATAGCAAAGACTTGAAACCAACACAAATGTCCAACAACGATAGACTGGATTAAGAAAATGTGGCACATATACACCATGGAATACTATGCAGCCATAAAAAATGATGAGTTCATGTCCTTTGTAGGGACATGGCTGAAACTGGCAACCATCATTTTCAGTAAACTATAGCAAGGACAAAAAACCAAACACCGCATGTTCTCACTCATAGGTGGGAATTGAACAATGAGAACACATGAACACAGGAAGGGGAACATCACACTCCAGGGACTGTTGTGGGGTGGGGGGAGGGGGTGGGACAGCATTAGGAGATACACCTAATGCTAAATGGTGAGTTAATGGGTGCAGCACACCAACATGGCACATGTATACGTATGTAACAAACCTGCACATTGTGTACATGTACCCTAAAACTTAAAGAATAATAAAAAAAAAACTGACAAAAAAAAAGAATTTAACTTTTACCAAGTTGTTGCTACTTAAAGGACATAACAAACATAACACTCTCAAAAATTTTCTGTCAAATCTTCTAAACTGTGTATAGAGTTCATGTGATTTGATCTCTCTGTATTGCCTTATTTTTAACTGTTACAGAGGGAATGCTAATTTCCTAATAATAATTATCGAATAATATCTTGCCATAAAAGCAATATATGTCCACTAAAGTATTGAGACATGACAGATGAAAAACAAAAAAAGAAAAGAAAAGTCATTACCAACTCAAAAAAAAATATATGGATTTGGTGAACATTTAAAAATATAAATTAGTTCACATAAAAAATCTATCTACTGTGATTTTCATGTTTAATAATCCCTTGCATTTTTATAATTTTATTAATACCTTCATTTTCCTGAAATATGCATTGCAGGTTGTCTATATTTTTGAATTTTATACAAATGGAATCACTCTCTGTGTATTCCTCTATAACTTGCTTTTCTTATTCAAAATTAGTACATGAGGTTAATCATATTTATGTGCATAATGGACATTCAGTTACTTTTTCTTTTTTGCAAAATTGAGTTTTGTGAATACAGCACAAATTGTCCATTTTTCTTGTTGGTCGTGTTTACATAGCTGCTTTTGCTCTCTTATGGTTTTATTTGCATGCTATATATTTTTTATTTTACTTTCAATGTACTTGTATCTTTGAACTTAAGGTACATCTCTTGTGGATAACTTGTTATTGATATTATTGGATCTTGATTTTTAATCCAGCCTGACAATCTCTGCCTTTGACTGAAATTTTAGTTCACACACATTTAATGTAACTCTTAATGTGCTTTAGTTTATTTCTTTTCTGTGCTCTTTTTTTCTTTACAGCACGTGTTTGTTTGTTAGTTAGTTGATGTGGTTTTCCATTACTGTCTTCTTTGTAAAAGAAGGGTCAATTATTTTAATTCTTGTGTTGATATTTTAAACATAATGTTAGTTAATTTTGGTGGTTTTTCTAGAGATTATATTATACATATCTGATTTATCACAATCTGCTTTCACATGGCACTACCATAGTTTTATGCTGTACCCACCATGCTATCATCACTATATATATATATCAGTTATTTACTTTATGAACCTAATTATATGGAATCACAGTTTTGCTGTGAGGTATGTGTGTGTGTATATGTATACACACATTGTTGTTTATATTTACCCACATAATTACCATTTTCCATGCTGTTCATTTATTCTGTGCATTTCTTTTTAGTCTGAGAGACTTGCTTTAACACTTCTTTAAAAACAAGTCTGTGAGCAAAGACTTCTTCCAGTTTCTGTTTATATGAGAATGTCCACATCATCTTCATTTTTGAAGGGTAATTTCACCGGATACAAAATTCTTGTTTTACAGATTTTTAAAATATTTCAGGACTTAAATATGTCATTTTACTGCTTCACGGTCTCTGGTCTGTGGTACTTTTGATGGAAAATCAGCCATTCGGTGAATCTTGTTCTGTATGTAAAGAGCCATTTTCTCTTGCTGCCTCAAGGTATTTTCTGTCTTTGGCTTTATCAATTTGACTATGATGTGTTAGGTTTATTTCTCTTTGTATTTATCCTGTGCTTGGTTCGTTGAACTTCTTGGATATGCAAGTTAAATATTCCATCAAATTTGGGACAGTTTCAGACTTTATTTTTTTTCTGGTCATTGTTCTTTCTGCTCTATTTCTAAAAACCTCATTATACATATCTTAAACACTTGGTATTGTCTCAGAGGTCTCTAAAGTCCTACTCATTGTTCTTGAAACTTTTTCTCTCTTAGTTCGCATTAGGTAATTTCTATTGATATTCCTTCAGGCTTACTGGTTCCTTTTTGATACCTTGATTCAAAGGTATCAAAGCAGGCATATATTAAACTTTTCATTTCACATTTTATACTTTTAGTTCAAGATTTTTCATGCTTTATAGATTGTATTCCTGCTTGCTGACTTATTAGCATATTTTCCATTAATTGTCTTTTTATTTTATTTAATTTTAAAACTTATCTGTAATAGCTGATTTGAAGTATCTGTTAAATCCAGCATATAAACATACTGGGATATAGTCTCTGTTTAAAGCTTTTTTTTCCTTCTGACTATAGGTCACACATTTCTGTTTGTACATAGGTTTAATAGTTTGATAGAAATTGGACATTTTAGATAATATAGCAACTATCAATTCTGTTTTATTTTCCTCAAGAATTTTGGTTATTTTTACTTAAGTGGTTTGCCTAGACTTAAACTTTTATGTGCAGATGTTGATGTCTTTGCTCAGTTTTGCTTTCTAATTGTAGCCTTTTTCACTGAGAGGTCTACAAAGTTCAATAATCAGCCCCTTATCTGAGTATAGATGATATTGAGGTATAATTATGGCCTGAATTGTAGCCCCTGATAAAATTTGTACGTTGAAATTCTAACCCAATACCTCAGAATGTGACTGTATTTAGAGATAAGATATTAAAGAGGTACTTAAGGTAAAGTGAGGTCATATGGCAGGGTCCTGATCCAATCTCACAGGTGTCCTTTATGGAAAGAGGGGATTAGCACAGAAACAGACATGCACAGAAGACCATGTGCTGACACAGGGAGATGACCCTCTACAAGCCAAGGAGAAAGGCCTCAGAAAAAATAAGCCTTGTTGTCACATTGATGTCAGACTTCTGGTTTCCAGAAATGTGAGAAAAATAAATTTCTTTTTATTTTTTCTTAGTATACTTTAAGTTCTGGGATACATGTGCAGAACATGCAGGTTTGTTACCTAGGTATACATGTGCCATGGTTTGCTGCAACCATCAACCTGTCATCTAGGTTTTAAGCCCCACATGAATTTGGTGTTTGTCCTAATGCTATCCCTTCCCTCGCCCCTCACCCTCCTACAGGCCCTGGTGTGTGATGTTCCCCTCCTTGTGTCCATGTGTTCCCATTGTTCAATTCCAACTTATGAGTGAGAACATGTGGTGTCTGGTTTTCTGTTTCTGTGTTAGTTTGCCCAGAATGATGGTTTCCAGCTTCCTCCATGTCCCTGCAAAGGACATGAACTCATTCTTTTTTACGGCTGCATAGTATTCCACGGTGTATATGTGCCACATTTTCTTTATCCAGTCTATCACTGATGGGCATTGGGGTTGGTGCCAAGTCTTTGCTATTGTAAATAGTGCTGCAATAAACATACGTGTGCATGTGTCTTTATAGTAGAATGATTTATAATCCTTTGGGTATATACCCGATAATAGGATTGCTGGGTCAAATGGTATTTCTGGTTCTAGATCCTTGAGGAATTGCCACACTGTCTTCCACCATGGTTGAACTAATTTACACTAAGTCTAAGCCACCCAGCATGTGGTACTTTGTTATGGCAACTCTAGCAAACTAATATAGCTCTTGCTACTAGGCAGTGTGGTGCTGCTGGAAAAATACTTAAAAATTTAGAAATGATGTTGGAACTGCATAATGGGTAGAGGCTGGAAGAATTTTGAGGTTTATATTAGAAAAAACTGGATTGTCTTAAAAGGACTTGGTGAAAATAATGACATTTAATATAATTCTTTTGTGTGCTCAAAAAAAAGAGGAGCACTGTAGACAAAGCTTCTATCATATTAGAGATATATGTGGCTCATCATGCACAGAATGCTGGTACAAATATGGATGTTAAAGGTGATTCTAATGAGATCCCAGGTGGTAATGGGGAAGATGATATCGGAAACTAGAGGAAAGGTCATCCCTTTATGAAGTGGCAGAGGACTTGGCTGAATTCCATTTTATTGTTTTGTGGGAAGTAGAACTTGCAAGGTGTATACTTGGTTATTTAACTGAGTAGATTTCTAAGCAGAGCGTTGAAGATACAGTGTTGTTTCTCCTTGCTGTGTACAGCAAAATGTGAGAGGAGATAAATTAAAGAGGGAAGTATTAGGCAAAAGGAACCAGAACTTGAAGATTTGAAAAATTTATAGCCTACTTATATTCAACAAATAAGAAAATAAAGTGTATACTGCGAAAGACATCAGGGGTGCAAGTGGACATCAATTTGCTACAGAGATTATAGACATATGACTTATGGATACAATCCGTCATTTCAGCAGAAGCCAGGAATAGAGATGAGGACATAGCTGTGGAAATGCTGCCAACTTGAACTGAAGGGGCAGTTAGGCTGAAATGGAGGAAGATTCAGACTTATGAGATTCTGCAAGACGTGGCAATAGAGCTATCTGGACAAGCATATGCATTATACTTTAAGAAAAGAGAAAAAAGGCCCTGAAGGTAATTTAGGAGTCAGCAGGGCTGCCACTGGCACCCTGAGCCCAGAGAGCAGAGGCCTGGGGATTAGGGCTGTCCGCCACTGCCCAGGGCCAAGGTGTCAGAGCCATCACACTTGTGGGTTTGGAAGCTAGGACCACCCTTGCAAGCTCAGAAGATAGAGTGAGTCAAAGCAAGTTACTCTTGTGGCTTAAAAAAAAATTACATGAAATTTACCTTGCTAGGTTTCCAGAACCCCTTACCATTTTCTATTTTCTGATTTCTCCCTTCTGGAATGAAAATGTCTTCAATGCCTGTACCAACATTGTATTTTGGAAGCAGATAACTTATCTGGTTTCACAAGTTCACAGCTGGAGGGGGATTTGCCTCAGGATGAATCCCACCTCCTCTCACCCATACCTGATTTAGAGAATATTTAGATGAGATTTTCTATTTAGAGTTACTAAATAGAAAATTATTGGAGTGGGTTAACACTTTGGGGACTGTTGAAACGGAATAAATATATTTTTCCTGGGAGAAGGATATACATTTCAGGACACCCAAGGGCAGAGTGATATGGGCTCATATGTGTTCTTCCAAAATTCATATGTTGAAGTCCTAACCCCAGGACCTCCCAATGTGACAGTATTTGGAAATAGACCCTTTAAAGAAGGAACTATGGTAAAATAAGGTCATATAGTGGGGCTCCAATCTAATCTAACTGGTGTTCTCGTAAGAACACAGATAAACATAGAGGGATGACCATGTGAAGACATGGAGAAGATAGCCATTTACAAGCTAAGGAGAGATGGCTCAGAGAAATCCAACTCTGCCAGTACCTTGATCTTGCCCCCAGGACTGTGAGAGGTTAAATTTACAGCTGCCCAGTCTGTGGTACTTTGTTATGGCAGGCTAATACTAAGCCAGGCACCTTATCTTGGAAGGCTGCTACTCTCTGCCAGCTGAGCTGTGGGCAGGTTGTAGAATGCATTCAAATTTGTAGCCAGCTCAAGTCGCACTTGTCTTTCACTTTTTCATTCTGTTGCCTCAGCACCCAGCTTCTCCAGTTTGCATAGTTTAGCTGTAAGACTTTCATATATGCATAGACTATTTTAGTCTGTCTATGTCTCTCTCACTTTTTGTTAAATTTCTGGCTTGTCTAATGCTTGTTCTGAATCAGGCTTTCAAACTTGGGCTACCAAAACTATGGCTTTTCCCCATCTCTTCCAAGCAAAGTCTACTCCTTTTAGCTGGCAAATCCGTGAGTTTTCACTCACACTCTCCCCAGTGGAGTGAACCACCTCTTACTGTGTAGCTGCTTGATTTTCTGCCACCCCCTCATTGGCAAACCTACAGTTTTTTCAAACAAAGTAGAGACTTAGGAGATTTTATGCCCAGGCAAGAAACCCAGAAACTGTTTCTGTTCTTACACAAACCTGCCAACTTGTTGTCATCCTTTGACCAATTTCCTGGGTTATGAAATATGTGTTATTATTGTTATTGTTGAAAATCTGTCCAATTTTTCACTTGTCTTGTCTGGAGGAGAATTGCCCAATTTATTCCTGCCATCTTTAACAGCAGTCCTTCACTCTATTAGATTTAATAAAAACCTCAAAGGCATTGACGTTTTGAGGGAAATTTCACAGCATTAACCACAATTAGTAATATGCATGTTCTTATTCACCGGTACTCCACAGTTGTGTTTTTAATCATCTATCCAGAAACATTTACGTATGCACAAGAGACAAAAACATTTATTAGATGTTTATGAAACATAGAAAAACCCTCAACTTTGGAAATTAGGTAGGTTAAATTATAATAACACTTTAATAACTTTGATACAGAGCTGTTATAGTGTTATTGTAAGTATTTAATCATACAGATGCTTGGAAATTTATATATATATATATATATATATATATACATGTATACAGATACACACATGTGGAAATGTACACATTAAATAGTAAACATTTGTTTAAATTTCTGGAGATAGAATTAAAAAATAGTTATGGTTGTTGATATGGTTTGGCTGTGTCCCCACCCATATCTCATCTTGAATTGTAGTTCCCATATTCCCCACATGTCATGGGAGGGGCTGAGTGGGAGGTAAATGAATCATGATGGTGGGTTTTCCCAAATTGTTCTTGTGATAGTGAGTAAGTTTCATGAAATCTGATGGTTTTATAAAGGCATTTCCCTGCACACGCTCTCTTGCCTGCTGCCATGTAAGGTGTACCTTTGCTCTTCCTTCACCTTCTGCCATGATTGTGAGGTCTCCCAAGCCATGCTGAACTGTGAGTCAATTAAACCTCTTTCCTTTATAAATTAACCAGTCTCGGGGAAGTCTTTATTAGCAGCATGACAATGTACTAATATGGTAAATTGGTACTGGGTAGTGGGGCACCACTGTAAAGATACCTGAAAATATGGAAGCGACTTTGGAACTAGGCAACAGGCAGAGGTTGGAACAGTTTGGAGGGCTCATAAGAAGACAGAAATATGTAGGAAAGTTTGAAATTTCCTATAGGTTTGGAGGGCTCAGAAGACAGGAAGATGTGGGGAAGTTTGGAACTTTGTAGAGACTTGTTGAATGGCTTTGACCAAAATGCTGGTAGTCTGATGGAAAATAAAGTCCAGACTGAGGTGGTCTCAGATGGAGATGAGGAACTTGTTGGGAACTGGAGCAAAGGTGACTCTTGTTATGCTTTAGCAAAGAATCTGGTGGCATTTTGCCTCTGCCCTAAAGATCTGTAGAACTTTGAACTTGAAAGAGATGATTTAAGGTGTCTAGCGGAAGAAATTTCTAAGTGGCCAAATATTCAAGAGGAAGAAGAGCATAAAATTTTGGAAATTTTGCAGCTTGATATATGATAGAAAAGAAAACCACATTTTCTGGGGAAAAATTCAAGCTTGCTGCAGAAATTTGCATAAGTTACGAGGACCCAAATGTTAATCACCAAGGCAATGGGGAATATGTCTCTAGGGCATGTCATAGACCTTCATGATAGCCCCTCCCATCACAGGATTGGATGCCTAGGAGGGAAAAATTGTTTCCTGGGCTAGGTCCAGGGCCCCTTTGCTGTGTGTAGCCTAGGCACTTGATGCCTTTCATCCCAGTCACTCTAGCTGTAGCTAAAAGAGGCCAACATACAGCTCAAGCTGTTGCTTCAGAGGGTGCAAGCCACAAGCCTTTTTGGCTTCCCTCTGGTATTGGGCCTGCAGCTATGAAGAAGTCAAGAATTGAGGTTTGGGACCCTTGGCCTAGGTTTCAGAGGGTGTGTGGAAATGCCTGGATGTCCAGGCAGAGGTGTGCTCCTGGGATGGAGACCTCATGAAGAACCACTGCTAGGTCAGTGCAGAAGGGAAATATGGGGTGCAAGTCCCTACACAGAATCCCCACTGGGGCACTGCCTAGTGGAGCTGTGAGAAGAGGACCACCATCCTCCAGACGCCAGAATGGTAGATCCACCAACAGCTTGTACTGTGAGCCTAGAAAAGCCACAGACATTCAATGCCAGCCTGTGAAAGCAGCCAAGAGAGGGGCTGTAAAGCCACAGGCACAAGCTGTCCAAGACCATGGGAACCCATCTTTTGAATCGGCATGACCTGGATATGAGACATGGAGTCAAAGGAGATCATTTTGGAGCTTTAAGATTTGGTTGCCCTGCTGGATTTTGGACTTGCATGGGGCCTGTAGCACCTTCGTTTTGGCTAATTTCTCCCATTTGCAGTGGGTGTATTTACCTAATGCCTATATTCCCATTGTATCTAGAAAGTAGTTAACTTGCTTTTGATTTATAGTCTCATAGATGGAAAGTACTTGCCTTGTCTGGGTCAGATGAGGCTTTGGACTACGGACCTTTGAGTTAATGTTAATGCTGAAATGAGCTAAGACTGTGGGGGACAGTTGGGAAGGCATGATTAGTTTTGAAATGTGAGGACATGAGATTTGGGAGAGGCCAGGGGCAGAATTATATGGTTTGGCTGTGTCCCCACCCAAATCTCATCTTTAGTTGTAGCTCCCATAATCCCCATGTGTCATGGGAGGGAGCTGGTGGGAGGTAATTGAATCATGGGGGATGGTTTTCCTGTGTTGTTCTCTTGACAGTGAATAAATCTCACAAGACCTGATGGTTTATAAATGGCAGTTCCCTTGCACATGCTCTCTTGCCTGCCAACATGTAAGATGTGTCTTTGCTCTTCCTTCACCTTCCACCATGATTGTGAAGCTGCCCCAGCCATGCTTAACCCTAAGTCAATTAAACCTCTCTTCTTTGTAAATTACTCAGTCTCAGGTATGTCTTTATTAGCAGTGCGAGAACGAACTAATATAATTGTGGATAATTTTCACTTTGCAATCCATATATTTCTTAAATATTTAACATTTTCAGAATAGGCTATTTTAACTTTTTGCCATATAAAAACCAAAAAACAAATGGAAACACAAGAAAGTATATTTCTATATTTGTGTACTTTTGGAGGATGTGAGAAAATTTATATTCTGGGCTTGAAAAATTAAAGCCAGTTTACAACTAATTTTGTATGCATACTGTTAAGATTTTGCCTCCTAGTACAGCTGGCAGACACTTTCCTTTGATATCACAATTTAATACTGATATTGTTTATGGGAACATTTAAAACCCTAGCTGGCTGTTTTGCTGGAATCTTCTGCCAGACTTCTAAGTTCAACGTTATTGATTTGGGTCAGCCTCATCTCCTCAATTCTCTCCCCATTGGCTTTCAAGGAGACTTTGCATTAACTCTGATCTTCACATTTGCAAAATGTTTGGAGGCAGCTGAACCTAGAAAACTGAAATGCTCCGGCAGTGGATATTGAAGTGTGGCCCAGTTTTGCAGGGAATGAAGCGTGTGCATACTTTGCCCAAAGGGCAGCAGCCTCCAAATGTTTAGTGTAACATAGCAACCACATGCTCCCTGTAGGAGTTCGAAGTCCACTTGGGGCCTTCAACTGCCTCTCTCTGAAGAAACTCCATGTGCTGTGACATCTTTACTCATTATTTCAAGGCTGACTGCTTTAAAACTTCATTTTTGGTTTGATGCAGTTGTATTTTATTTATATGTACTTGAATGTTTTTCTGAAAATGCTCCTTTTTATTAAAAACTCAAGTATATTTTTACATTCTTTATAATCTTTTATTTAAAATGTGGAAAAGAAAGAAACAGCTCAAGCAGCTGTTAAATATTTTACACATGAAATCAAGAAGTTTGGATGTATTCTTTATCCTCCGAGATTTTTAATTTTAGTATTTTGATAAAAGTTCTGATCTTAAACATAGCCTTTGTCAGTAATAATACTAAGGATTATTCCCTCCCACAAATTATAATTTTACTAATGCAAGTTAGCAACCAAGTGATGAATTTTTTATTCCATTCCATTCGCATGGGGACAGAGCTCTATTGTGTGGAATCATGCATGCTTTCTGACTTGATAAGTTAACTGAGAAGATCCAGTTACTACTTTTAGTTGAAAGATCTACTTCTTTGTTTGGAATTTATGCTGAAAGCAAATCCCATCTATTTAAGTGAGAATGTATTTTTCACTTAACACATTTAAACAACAAATTCTGTGAAGCAAAATAATGCAGTTACTAGGTTCTATAAATATATAATGCCAAATATTTTATAGACCACATGATTTAATTAGCTCCTAAGTAAGTACATAACCCAGATGCATGCGGTAAAAGATAACCCACAGCATAAGCGCACATGGTGCTATTTATAATATGATCTATTGATGCAAACCTGTAAGTTGAGAAAGAGTAACACAACCAGATCTCTCAACTTCTAGTCTACCAAGGGTCGTTCATTGAGTAAAAGATGGACATACGAAAGAGAATGCCAACCCATTGATGTTGTATATTGGTAGCATAACTCAAGAAGGTTGAAATGCCCCATATGTATCAAAAGTATCTCCAGACACAGAAAACACAGCTATGCAGGCCACATACAGGTGTCCCTGAGAATAATCCTACAACCCCTTAGAATGTCACAGGTTATCTTCTTACCAAGGGTGCTGACATTAGCCAAAGTCCCTGTCAAGCCACCAAAGAAGGGTTCAATTCTGCAAAGAAGAAAACAACTGTGTAGAAAAAATGTGTAAATGTGCCTCCATGGCATTACAACCAAGGCCCAAAATCCACCTCCTTCTACCAGGAACATAAAAGAAAGAAAGAGACTGGTACTTCCATTTGAATTTGGAAACAAAATGAAAATGCTTGATAATCATCTACGAATATCTGTGTCTTTACTTTTTTCTCAAGATTAGTTGTGTCCTTAAAACAAATAGCACCTTTTTTTTCTAAAAATAACTACAGTTAGCCCTTGAACAACCTGGGTTTGAACTGGATGGAACCACTTATACCAGGATTTTCTTCTGCCTCTGCCAATCTGAGACAGCAAGACCAACCTTTCTTCTTCCTCTTTCTCCTCAGCCTACTCAATGTGAAGATGATAAGGATGATGATGTGTATGATGATCCACTTCCACTAAATGAATAATGAATATATTTTTTGCTTATGCTTATCTTAACAACATTTTTTTCTCTAACTTTCTTTTTGTAAGAATATAATATAGAATACATAAAATAAACAAACTCTTTGTTGATAAACTTATTAGTAGGTCTTCCAGTCAACAGTGGGCTATTAGAAGTTAAGTTTTGGAGGAGTCAAAACTTTTATGCAGACTTTTGACTGCACAGAGGTTGGCACTCCTAACCCCCTTGTCGTTCAAGGGTCAACTGTACTTGTAGGATGTCTCAGACATACATGAGTGATAGCTAGATCATACTGATCTCAATTTCCTTACAGATTCAATAAGGCCTCAATCCATATATTTCCTTAGCATGATGAAAATTAATAATATATATAAACATCTCCTAATAAAGCCTTAATATACTTTGAAAAGAACACTGGACTACCTCGTTTTGAAGCTTTTTTAAAAGTGCACATTTTCAGCGCATCTCTTAGCAAATGTACTTATTATATATAACACAAAAAATAAATTTCACCTAGTATAAGGAAGATCATTGCTAGGATAAGAGAGCCTTTATAGTGTGAAAATTTAGAGAGAAATATACTAACGTAAAAAGAGGGAAAAAGTCCATACCCCTCTAAAACAAGATTGTAACACATTTGCTGGTCAGCCCATGGGAGACCCCATTAGAAGATTTATTCACATTTCCAGTAGGGAGGCCAGAGTTGTCATTCCCTATGACATGCCCATGAGTATTTTGTGTCTGTGAAATGAACATGTCAGATCAGGCAAACAGCATGACTTGCCCATGGCTGTCATCACGTCCCTCTGCAATGTATCCAAAAATAAACAGGAAAAAATAAGGAGACTAACAAGGGTGAGATTAACTTGGCAAATATTTGATACCGTAAGCACACTTATCATTCTAATAATTTTACTTTTTGAAGCCACATGAGATGAGTAGGATTATATCTGGGTGTCATATTCTGAGTGTTCATATAAACAGACTGAAATTTGCCCAGTCAGCTGTGAATCTAGGTAACCGGTCATGGACTCCTCTGACATTCTGACGTATGTCTTGGTGAAGACTATAACATATGGTATGGTGAAAAATGACAGACAATGTAACTCAATCCAGTCATTTAGATATTCACCAAATTACACCCTCCCATGTTTAAAAAGGAGAGCAGATAACTAATGATTCACTGAGAACATTTTTGCTAAGTCGGCTACAAGTTACCCTAGGAAACAGCAAAGAGTAGATGATGATTATCCGGCTAAATATGTATTTTTTTTCTAAAATTTGTGTTTACTTTCAGTGTCTCCTTTTTACTATCAAAATGGATAATGTCAAAAATCATATTCAAGAAGTGAAATAATTTTGCTTGAAGGGCTTGTGATTTGTGGCAAGATTACTTATTGAATAACTGTTATATAATCCTGCTTAAATTAAATTTTTCAGATAAATCACATTGAATTTTTATAGTAGGCATAGAGATTTAGCATTACTTACTGTCAGATGTGAAAAGGCAGCATCTTTGATTACTTAGTTGATGGCACTGAGCTCTAGAACATCAGATAGGAAGGACGGACCACAGGTCCAGTAGGGTGCTGTCTCTAGGCTTTATCATTTCCTTTTGTTACTCTCATCTCTCTTCCCACCTTTTCATTTGTTGAAAGGACTGTAATTTTATCATGTGTTTCTCTCCCCATACTTCTTTGTAAAAATATAATTTATTTCTGTTATCCACTGTAACTTTTCTCTTCTAATCCCTAGTATTCTCGTTTCTCTTTTACTATCCCTTTGAGCCTTTTAATAGCCAGAGTATCTTGGCAGATGTCTGCTCTGTTTGCTTTCCACATTTTGGTAGATATTAATAAAACAAGTGAAACAGGCTACTTGACTTTTATTGAAAAGATGCCTTATTTGCCAATATCTACAGTATATATACCGATAGATAGATATACGCACACTGATATATATAAAAGGATCTATATATATATATATATATATATATATATATAAAATTTTAAAACTCTAAGATGAAACCCACAGTTCAGGTACCTATCAATTATTTCAATTTTGATTATTCTTCTGTAAAACACCAGTAAAAATTCAAGCTAAGAATACTGACTTTTGAATAGAGTCAAAAGTCAGATATTCTAATAATTTAACTGGCATGATTTTTTAAGCTTTATTCCACATAGTGTTAGATATTCTATTCTTACACAGAAAGCTATACATCTAAATGATATTACTAAAAACTGTTCTCAGAATTTAAAATCAAAGAATCATCACTTTATTCTGAAAAAATCAAATTTATTGAATTAGACAATGGAAGCTTTATAAATTTTTCTTTGATTGGAGAGTGTGCTTCACTACGATGTTTTTCTTTGCGCTGTTTTATATATGCACTTTTTCATTCCCACTTATTGAAATATTCTTTGTATTTTAATTTTCATTTAGCTATCTCTGACTGCTTTTAAGAAAATGAGTATGATCAACTAATCAATACATTTTTAAAAATGCCTTTTCAATATATATTTAGAGTCCAAGATATTCTTGGACATTTGAATATCATTTTCTTATACCATTTGTTCTTTCCTGTGACTAATGCAAAACCCATAATATTTATTGTAATAATAACTACAGAAAGTGTATATGCAAAGCACTATTTTGTAGATGTTTAAGCGTTGAGTTATTTCAAGCATTGGGTGATGAGATTACCTCATCCATAGTGACTTTTTAAACACTGACATTTTTGATCCTTGATATATCCTTTCCATGTTAAAATAAAATCTGTTTGTGAGCCCAAATTTATTTGGTTATAATCAGCAAAATTATTCAGGATAAATTTATGACTTTCAATAAGTTTTATGGTATTTATTCCTTACATGTTTATATATTTTTAAAGGCCTCCTTAATTTGTTTTTATTTATCTGACCATAAAATCACTTCCACCTGTTCTTACTTACAGGTCATTTACGGTACCTTTAAGCCTGCAGAGTCTGCAGTTCCATCATGGGTTCTGAAGCGATGAACTAAGAAACACAGCCTAGTTATCTAATTGCATTAACTTATAATCATTAAACAGGAAGGTAGTTAGGAAATTTACTAACTTGTAACTTAGTTGAGAGCATTACCCTGGCCTTGTCCTTCTTATAGTTTGCTTAATTCCACAACCTCCGATATACACAAAACATTTCAATAGCTGCTGTTTAATAAATTTGTGTTGAAGACATCTTAGTTTCAGATCATTTTATGCTAACTCAAATTTATTTTCTACAATTACAAATTTACTTCTTATTACAACTATACCTAGTAATAATACTTGTAGAACCTAATTTCTAAATTATATTACAAAAAAACTTAATGCATCTGAAATTATTTAGATGAGTCTTAGGGCTCAGTTATTCTAAACCAAACTGAGCAGATATGATATACATCCCAATGAGCAAAAGATTCCTTTTTTATTCTTCACAATCAACTCTAGCTTGACACACTAGCAAATGTTTTTTAGATACAGTATTGCTATTATAAAAAAAAATGCAAGAAAATCATTACTTTCCTGTAACAATTTGTATGGATTTATTGCTTAATTAGTCTTCTTACCTTTATTTGACAGGGGTTATTGAGTGCGGCTTATACCTCTATAAAGCCAGAACAAAATCTAAGTAATCTTTTATAGGGCCCCACATTAAAATGTAACATAACCAGACAGTAAAATGTATTACCACACCTCAGAGAGTTTTCAATTTGTCATATCTTTCAAGCAATTGGGAAGATGTGTATTCAAGAAGTGAATTATTTCCTGGGAAGGAGCAAAGCCACTCAACAACAACAAAACAATTAGATTAATTATTTCTACTCAAGTAAAAATGGTCAATACCTAGACAACACCATGTTAAATATGAGCTTTATGAGCAACCAGAAATGGAGGCCAAATAATTATTTGAGGAAATAATATTAACCATAACACAGTGAGTGTTGCAGATAATTTTTGGAGAATATTTACCCCAAATTGGATACTTTTTAGAGCTCCATAATGTAATTGGTGCTGTTTTGATTGTTGTCTTCACGTTTAAGTATATGATCTGTTACTGACTAGCAAGACAACGATTTGCTTGATAGTCAAGGTACTCAATGCAGACAAACAATCATATCCTAAAATAAAGCCAAAGCTATTTATGCAAATATAAGAATAATTTTGAATATAAATATTTATTTACCATAATGTAGATACTATATATTCCACTAGCCATCAGACATTCCTGAAGTCCTCTGAAATTCAGTTACTAAGTTTCAAATGCTGTTGCCTGAAGGGCCCCTGGATCTTTTGCAGGAGTCTCTGTTGGTGATTTTTAGTTCCTGTGTCTTGGGGAGTGTCATACGTCCATTTGACTCTCTATTTCCTCTCAAACAGTTTGATGTCAGGTGAATCTTGTGGCTATTAGTGTCATGTCTAAATTTGCTTATAGCTTGACTTCACAGAGATACATCGTAATATTCTTTTTTTTTTTTTTTGTAGATAGTGTCTGTGAGTGTTTGGTTTTGTTCCCTTATGTGTTCTTTTTTTTTTTTTTTTTTTTAAGGATTTGGTTTAACAGTTATTCAGCCCAAACAATTCTCAACAGATTTGTATAAAATTGAAAGCACACAATGTATATTCTCCAACCACAATGTAATTAATTTAGAAATCAACACTAGAAGGAAATTTGGGAAATTCCCAAACATGTGGAAATTAAACAGTATACTCCTATAACCAATAGGGAGAAAACTCCTAAAGGAGCTGATAATATACTTTAAAATGAATGAAAACAAAACACAAGGGACTCTGGGGCATAGAGGCTGTCCCTAATTTTTGAGTACCTGGCCCTGTGTGATCAGGGCGGGTGGACAGTGGCCCAGAGTGTGACAGCCCCATAGAGGAGGAGCTTGGGGTATTGACTCTGGGTTTATTGGTTTGTCTTTCAAAAGCACACTTCTGGAAGGGGGACTTCCACCATGGCAATGGAAAGGAATAATGAGGGAGACAGGGCATCAAGGCAAGGTGACTCAGGTACATCATCAGGTTGTCCAGAACAATGTGTGTCCAGCATATGCATGCAGGTCAGATGTTAAAGTATCAAGCTTAGAGAAACTGAAAACATGATTTGCACAACCCCAAAATCCAAATGATCCAGACTTAGATTCTTATCTTCAGGGTGATGGTAATGGTGGCATTAAACATGGAACTAGGAAAGTAAAGGGGAGGGCAGGAAGTAGTATTTCTTCTTTGGGAAACCTGGAGACAGACTTTGTGTCTTCAAGTCTCAATATTCTCTCAGCTTGGTCTCACTGGTTAGAGAAAAAAAAAATGCATCAACTAACAAGAAGATTAACTGAATCCATTATAAGTGTGCTAGAAGGACTTAAAATTGTCTCATCAATATCTAAGACAGAGACAATTACCACTACTGAGGGCAAAACAGAACTGCATAAGGGTTGTACTGAAATTAAACAGCCCATCCCTTAGAATTCTCTGCTATCTGGCTGACCAGGCTTGCTCTAGTCATTTAAATAACCTCAAATTATCCCATTATGAATTTTAGCCAATTTAGACTTGTAGACTCTGCCAATTAGTAAGATAGAATATTTGGATTTCTGGTTAAATTGAGTTTGTTGTTTTCCTATGTATTAACATTTTCACTTCTGGGAACATGCTACAGAGATGCTAAGTGAGTGAGGAAGCATAAAGAACTATGTTTACTCTAATGAGTAGAGTAGTGAAATATTAGAAATATATTTTTATTAGGAGAAGAATAGATAATTGAACCATTGAATACTAGTTTAATAAAATTCTGTATAGAACTTAAACAACTTAGATCTGTACACATTAAATGGATACATCTCTATTAGAAATGCAATGGCATAATACATTGAACCCTTCAAAGTCAGGATTATGATGACCCACACACAGTTGAATATCTTCATATAACTTTTAAATCCCCAAAGACATTACTATTAATAGCCTACTGTTGACCTTAAGTTTTACCAATAACATAATCAATTCACATGTATTTATTTATTAAATATTTATATATTTAATTGGAAATGAATCTTCATAAACATCTTCACCCTCATCATCCTCACATATAGAGCAGGCTGAGGAGAAGAAAGAGAAGGGGTTGTTGGTCTTGCTGTCATAGGGATAGCAGACCAAAAGAGGTGGAGGAGATGGAAGTGGAATCATGATAGGCAGGAACATTGGTGTGAATTTTATTGAAAAAAAATTTGAGTATAAATGGACTTATCATGTTATTCAATAGTCCAACTATAAAAATATTTTAAATTTTACAAAATAATTTAAATGCATAAAGTATGTATTTTATTTATACAAATGTAATATAAGTACAAAAAGTATACAGACAGATAATATCCCCAGGAAATTGATTTTCAGAGTGATTGAAATATTTGACATCTGGCACACCAGGGACACTAACCAATGAGAAGAGATGCTGCCAATGCATGGACCATGTTTTTTAAGGCTCATTTCTGGGTGTGACATAATCCTTTTAACTATAGTTTACTTGGGAGTTCCAGGAGGTCAGAAGAGAGAGTTAGATGACCAGAAAGTAGTCATCTAACTGGGAGAAGGGGGCAGAACATATGGAATTTTATTTTATCAACTGTCATGGAAGTATTTCAAGGTCTTAATATCCAACATGGGTATACTAGCTGAATATCAACTCTGATAGGTGAAGGAAAATTGCCTAGATAAGATTTTTAAAAATGCCTATCTTTGTGTGTGTGTGTGTGTGTGTGTGTGTATACATATGTGTATGTACATGTATACTTAACACACATGTATAAATGTATAAATGTGTCTCCATATGTGTTTGTTTTATTTTTAAAAGACAATGCTGATATTACAATAGTCATATTTTTATGTGTTTAAATTTTTGACATTGAACAGAAATTGTGTAGTGTAAAATATTAATGTTTTGAACTATGTATACATGTCAAATGACTAAAGTAAGATAGCATAGACACCACTTCACATACTAATCATTTATTTATGGTGAGAACACTTATATTGCCAAAATAAGTTTTTAATAGGTTAAAACTTTAGTTAAAATTTCTAGTAATATTAGCACAAAAAGTTTGTGCTTCAAAACTCTCTAGCAGATAAAATAGTTTAAAAAATAATAACTAAAATGATATAACTAGGTTCAAATACTAGAAAATAAATGCCAGGGGCGAGATAGAACACAGAAAAGCAAAAATCTTAACAGGAATTTTGCCGTGGAGAGTCTGTTTGATGCAGGATCTACAGATTGGTACTGGGTGGATTAGGGATGATAATTTTGAGGAATTTCTGTTAACATCAGAAATAATACAAAGGAGGCCACTATCACCACATCTATCCAACACAGGGAGGAACACACCCAATGCAATAAGACAAGAAAAGGAAGTACATTTGAAAAGAAAGTATCAAATGGTCCTTATTGTCAGACTATAAAACTGTACATATAGGAACTACAATAGAATTTAAAGAAAGCCTATTAGAAATAATTTAAAATTAAACAAAGTCATTAGAAATAGAATGGATATCCAAAAATAAACCAATAATATTCAATATAAAATGTAGTAACAATATTTTATTCAAATAGCAACCACACTTGTATAAATACGTATAATTTTTTTTAACTTTTATTTTAGGTTGGGGGTATATGTGCAGGTTTCTTATATAGGTAAACTCATGTCACATGAATTTGTCGTACACATTATTTCATCACCCAGATGCTAAGCCTAATATGCAATAATTATTTTTTCTGCTCCTCTCCCTGCTCCCATCCTCTACCCTCTAGTAGATACAAATTTCCATTTTTTTCTTCTTTAAATTAACCTATGCTTTAGTGTAATTACAATCAAAATATCAAAAGATGTTCTTATGGAATACATGGAGCTAGTTCTAATATATATATGGAAGAACAAATAATAAAAGAGCCAGCGTTTAGAAAAAAACCTTGTAATCTTGCCTTACAGTATCTCAGGATTTATCATAAAATCTTATTATTTCAGAGTATGATATTGATACAGGAATACACACACACACATATGGAACCATGTCTTAGTCTGTTTTGACATCACTATAAAGAAATTCCTGAGGCTGGGTTATTTATGATAAAAAGAGGTTTAATTGGCTCATGGTCCTGCAAGTTGTATAGTAAACATGGTGCCAGCATCTGTTTGGATTCTGGTGAGGTCATAGGGAGCTTCTCATCATGTTGGCAGGCAAAGTGGGAGCCAGCATATAACTTGCTGAGATAGGTACAAGAGAGTGGGGGTGGTGCCAGGCTCTTTTTCAACAGCCAGATCTCATGTGAACTAACTGAGCAAGAACTTACTCATCATTAAGGGATTGTGCTAAGCCATTCATGAGGGACCTGTCCCCATGATCCAGTCACCACCCATCAGGCCCTACATTCTAAATTGGGAACCATATTTCAACACGAGATTTGGAGGAAACAAACATGCAAACCATATCAAACCAAGTAGAGAAGCATAAAACAGAGGCACACATGGGTGGGGATGTAATGTATCACAGAAGCAGCATTATAGCGCAGTAGGGAAATAGTGGAATACATAGCAAATGCTGCTAGGATAACCAGGTGTTCATTTGAAAGAGAAAATTAAGTTGGACTCCTAAAATACCATTGATTAAAAAGAATTTAAGATTTTTTAAATGTGTATTTATACTTACTATGTTTCATTCACTGTTCCAAGGGTTTTACACATATTTATTAATGTAATATTCAAACTATTATTATAACTATTATACAATCATCATCCTCATCTTACAAATGTGCCAACAGAGGTAGACATAAAGGCAGAACATTAGAATTATGAAACATTTTTCTAACTTCTGTGTAGTAAGAGCATCTTTTAAAAGCACACAAAGCAAAAACCATAATAAAAAAATTTCACTACACTAAAGATCAAAACTTTATTTCACAAAAATAAGACAAAAGATTTAAAAGACAAAGCTTTTGAAGAATATTTTCCCATGTATATTACTAATAGAGTGCTAGTATCTAGAATTTATAAAGATAATCTAAAAATCTTAATGACAAAGTAGACAAAGCAGGAATTCACAAAAAAGAAACAAAAATGGTTAAAAAATATATCAAATATGCTAAGCTTCATTAGCAATGAAGATATGCAAATGAAAGCCACAGTGAGGTTCCATTTCACATTCATCAGATTTTCAAATGTGAAAAAGCTGAAAAATGCCAAATGGTGGAGAGGAATAGGATGAGCTGGAACCACCATGGACTGCTGGTCCAACCAATCTGGATAGAACAATTAGGTGTAATCTCATAAAACTAGCAGATTGGATCATCCCTGCATCTCTGGTCCTACATTACAGGAACACTAGAAACAATGTAAATGTACACACAGAGACAGGCACTTCTAGGTCATGTATTTAGTTTTATATTAAAGGATCTAAAGTTAATTTTAACTTGATATTTTGTTGAACATGCTACAAACCCTCAGATACTCAAAAACACTCTGGGCACTCACAAAGCCTATATATTCATGAAAGATGTTTAAAAGCTATTACTTCTGGCTGTAAAACTCTGCAAGAATTTTTTCAGAGGAAACCCAGCCACTTGGAACAGAACGTGTCCAATGTCCCCCAGAATCTACCCAACGAAAAGAATGAGCCTATTATTTGCAGTTTCAGGAAGCCAACATTGGTCCTCCAGTCCCTTATGAATTCTGGGTGAAAAAAAGAACTTTGAAGATCTGCTGTTGCCAAAAGGAGGCCCATGGTGATGAGATGTGGAAGATACTTGAACAAAGCTCCTAAATAATGCATGTTCTGCCTGTCTCCTAGAGGTCTTCTAAGGATGGAACCTGTAATATCTGATTATAATCTACTTATTGTAAAAGCAGTCTTCAGTTGGGAACAGGACTGCAGAAATTCCATTCTTCTATGGTCTGTAGACTTGACCATCTCTCTGCCATCCAGGAAAACATTATTCCTTTTGTTGTAAAGTTTGTGTTTCTGTTATTATTTTGCACACTAGGAAAGACAAAGCCCAACACATCACCTAACTTAGCAGCAAACTGTAGAACAATGTTTCAACATGCCCGTCTTTGTTTTAATCTTCTATGTTAGGCATCCTTTCTTTAATGCAGTGGTACTTCAAAGTGTTAGTAAAAAATTTCAATATGAAGACATAAATAATACATATGTAAACCAATAAAATACAATTAGTGTACAATTAGAATTGCAGTTTTCTGGTTCCCATTTTCCATTTAAATTCCACAGATGACAATTAAAGGATGTAGAAGTTTCTTGTTCAGGTCTGATAACTTGTGTTACTAGGGTAGTATAAAACACCTCTCTTTAAACATAGACTACTGCAAACTTTTATTTTTTTGCTTAGCTAGAGGCGAAGGAATAATCCTGAGATCTAGTTCACTCTGTGCTTCTGAAGATTTTTTATTCTACAAAGATTTTCAGTTTCCATGGTTTTTATAGTAAGTTTTTGTTTGTTTTCTTTTGACAGAGAAATTCAAATAATGAAGAGAACAGGAAATTGGATGGCATAAGCTATTTGCTGTCAGCATGTACTTTCGTACTAGATTTTTCTTAGTAAACCTTTCAGCAAGCTTACTATAGTGAACTGCAATCCAAGTTGACGAAATATACTGTCCCATCACATTGGCTCATTTTTTACAAAATTGATAACACAAAGCACTCAAAAGAATGTGAACAAATTGAAACCTTTATATACTATCAGTAAAATGTAGACAGTTTTACAGTCTTTTTTTTTTTAAGTATATGCATTGTCCAAAAAATGTTTCCTTTAGGAGTTTGCTTATGGTTATATTCCCAAAATATATATTAGCCAAAAAAAAGCAAAATGTTCATCAAGTGGAAATTGTTTATACAATTATATTGCATTTATCCAATGAAATTATCAATGGCTAATTTTCTATGTGATGATATAGATATACATAAAAATATATATATGTTAAGATTTAAAAGCAAAGTTTTGAAATTATATATCATCTGATACTATCAATAAATAGGCAATCAGGGATTGGGATAAAGGAAGAAGTGTGTGTTTTGTGTGTATACTAAAAATATAAATACAGTATTATATAATATAACTTTTATTGCTTTTTAAGGAAGGAATTTAAAAGTCAAACTAATCAACTTTAGATAAATAAGAAGGGCAGAACAGAAGGGAATTTTTCCTTTTCACTTGGTGCTTTTCTGTATAATTTATACTTCTGTTTTTTATTCGTTGTTCAAAATGTACCAACAGAATTACCTAGATATTGGTAATATGTGTTAGGTTTTGTTCTTTTTTAGTTCTTTGTATTAATAATATTAATAAATATTGCTGAGCATACACATGAGTAAATATCTGACTCTTTCATGTCTTGGAGAAATGGATTACAAACTAGGTGAAGGATTGAACAATCTGCAAGCTCCAACAGATGGCTAGTGCCTTGGACCTTTAGCCTGGGAAAAGCCCCTTCCTCTGGGCTTTTCTACAATTCTCCATTTCCCATATGCTACAGTCTCCCTTTCCATCTCCTGGGGAGGTCCCAGTGCAAGGAAGGAAAGACTGCTACTTGTTGGGAGGGCTTTTTCTCCAGCTCCAGAAAGCACTTGGCATCTAGATTCTGTAATGAGGTATTGGACAAATCAACTGACTGAAAATATTCTCGGCAATTTTACCATCCCTATTTTTAACCACATATAAAGGGGATATTTTTCACTGAAATAATCTTGTTGGAGATGCACAGGCCATGAAGATGTTCTCATTTTTTTCTGGCAGAGATGTTTTCTCAACCCAGATATCTAGATATCAGCCAATATCCAAGAGAAGAGTATGGGCTATTGTGTATATGAATTAAATATCTGCTTAGAACTGATGCCATTGAAATATACAAGCAATTGTAGTTCTGCTTCAGATGGCACATATTACTTGGATATGGTTAGTACAGGGCAATTTGTCACTTGGTCATCTCCCACTTTATTTCCTTATATCAGATATCAGGGTCAAATCAAAGCACATTATAAAACAAATTATTTCCCTAATTTTCCTATTAGATTCATAAAATAATTCTATAGTGATAAACTATGTGTTGCAAAGGGGAATTATTTGAAAAGTAGTTTAGCCATGATGTTGTCATGGACTCTATTACCAAGTCAAGGTAAGCTCCTTTCTCACACACCCTCCTGGCTTCCTACAGATCACCTGATGCTATTTAGTATATGTTTTCCTCTTCCGAAAGACTGTTAAATCAGTGGCATTAGGAAAAGTGTTTATTTGCTCATTCTCCTATACTAAAACCTAGAATTCAAAGATGGTTCTTGGTTGAAGATAATTGCTATGTAAAATGTTAACATATTTTTTAAAAATGTAATGCATACATAAAGGTTTAAGCCTGTAGGCACATGATGCATACATTTAATAAGGGACAGCACCCAGCAATAAATTTGCATATTCTAATTCCAAGTGTGAGGAGTTTTCTCAGTTATATCATAATATATAAAGACTACTAAAATATGTTGTGAAATACATGCTAGAATCATAGAAAACAATGTAATAAGGAGATGATTTGAGATTTAATAGATGTATCATTGCGTATACACATATTATTGAGTATGCAAGGCATTGTATGAGATAGTAGGGCAGATACAGATACCAGGACTGCATCCTCATTTAGAATATTCAGGCTGGGGAAGAGAGAAACAACCAGAATAAAATGTGAAAAGTACCGTGAAAGAGACACAAATAATGTATTCTAGGTCTAGAGAGTATCCGTCATTTACAGTCATAAGCTGCTTATTTCTAAAATTTAAGTATGCAAGAGCTTGGCATTTTGATTGCCTTAATTTATTTTTTGAAGTTCTATACCCACACTAAATATCCTATATACATAGATCTCTTACTGAATTTTGAAATGATGTATGTATGTTCAGCAACTTGTGTCTCCTTTGTGTTGTAGCTTATCCCTAGGCAAATCCAAAATTCCTTGCATTTAAGAAAAAGGAATTAAGTATCAAATATAAAATAAATAAATTCTAGGACTCCAAAGTTAAAATAACTGTAAAAAATGCTAGGGTAGTAGTGAACTACTTGTGAAGATTGAAAATTTGCTGCATTTTAGGAGCCTTAAAATCCAGAAAGGAAATGTCAATCAATCTGCTAAATGATATTGAAGTCTTTTCTTCCACCAGGAAACTGGGTAAAAGGAAGGGCTGGGTTTTAACACTGGAAGCACTTGCCACAAAATAGCAGGTACTGGAGGCTGCGACTTAAGCAATGAAACTGAGAGGTAAGAAAATTTTCCAGGTCAGTTTTTATTGCTAGACATCTGAAACTTTTAAGAGTTATTTTAATACCAATCAGAAAATAATGAATGTTAAAAATGACCACAAAATAATAACATTGTGATGGTTAATTTCAGTTGTCAACTTCACTGGGTCATCAGGCACTCATATATGGGGTTAAACATTATTTTTGAGTGTGTCTTTTAGGCTGTTTCTGGATGAGATTAACATTTGAATCAGTACACTGAGTAAGCCAGACTGTCCTCCCTAATGTAGGTGAACATTATGCAATCCCTTGCATGCCTGAATAGAGCAAAAGGAGGAATAAAGGAGACTCAGTCTCTCTGAATGATAAACTTCTTTAAGTTGAGACATTGGTCTTCTCCCACTTTCAGATTCAGACTAAAACTTACACTATCAGCTGTCCTGGTTCTCAGTCCTTCAGCCCGCAAATCTTGTGACTTCTCAACTCCTGTAATTGTGTGAGCCAATTTCTCTCTCTTTTTTTTTTTTTTTTTTTTTTTGAGACGGACTCTCGCTCTGTCGCCCAGGCTGGAGTGCAGTGGCACGATCTCGGCTCACTGCAAGCTCCGCCTCCCGGGTTCACGCCATTCTCCTGCCTCAGCCTCCCAAGTAGCTGGGACTACAGGCGCCTGCCATCACGACCACCTAATTTTTTGTATTTTTAGTAGAGACGGGTTTCACCGTTTTAGCCAGGATGGTCTCGATCTCCTGACCTCGTGATCCACCTGCCTCGGCCTCCCAAAGTGCTGGGATTACAGGCGTGAGCCACCGCGCCCAGCTGTGTGAGCCAATTTCTCTAATAAATCATCTCTTATCTATCCATTCATCTCTCTCTCTCATATATATAATTTAGGTACATATATATATGTAGGTATATATATATACATGTACCTACATTAGGGAGGACAATCTGGCTTACTCAGTCTACTGATTCATATGTTAATGTCATACAGAAACACCCTCAAAGACACACTCAGGAATAATGTTTAACCACATATCTGGGTGCCTGATGACCCAGTGAAGTTGACAACTAAAATTAACCATCACAATGTTATTTTTTTGTTGTTATTTTTAACATTCATTATTTTATGATGGATATTAAAATAACATATAAAACCTCTCTCTCTCTCTATCTACCTATCTAGTCTATCTATCCTATTGTTCTGTTTCTCTGGAGAACTCTACCAAAACAACAGTTATTATTTAATAAGTAGTTCATCAGTGTCAAATTCCATCTTATTATTCTATCCTCATCTCAAGGAGATGATAACTTTGATTACATGCATTCTAAAGACAAGTATACTATGTCACAAACCTTAATTAACTAACCATAATTAACTAACTAGACTCAGTTAATTGCAGAGAGGATTAAACAAGATTTTTGAGGATGTTTCCAGTTACGAAATGGCAGCATAGAAGCAACTTGGCTTCACTTCCCCACACAGAAAACCAAAATCAAACATAAGCCACTGAGCTTACCACAAGTAATACCCCAGAACTCAAAATATGAGGTTGAGACAGTTCCTGGTGCCACAAAGAAGTGAACAGAATCTGAGCGGATGGTAAGACACCGGACTTTCAAATCCATGACACCCTCCAATCCTTCTGCCTAGCACCAAATGCACATTTAATTTCCCTGAGATTAATGGTTTATAACAATGGAAAAGGTGAGATTGAGGTGAACTACCAGTTCCTTCATCATTTTGGGTTCCATGGAAGAAGGTTTGTCTCTGCCTCAACCCACAAGAAACATCAAAAGCACACAGAGAGGTAGCTCTCTAAAGACAACTGGAGACAAAGAGGGGAAGTAGAACTACCATCCTTAGCTCAGGAAACTGTGCTCTGTAACTTGGCAAAAGGAGATGCCAAATCAGAGTGGCTATTCAGCAATGCCACACTGTAAGAGACATGTTTCACAGGTTCCCTAGGCACACACCCCTAGCCATCCTTCCCACCGTTGGGATACCCTCTTTGGAACCCCCTTTATTTTGGAGGAGCACTGCTACAATTGTTTACCAAAGCTGAAGCAAACCTGGGCTTAAGCAGCCATCCCGTGCCACAAAAAAGGCAGCAACTTAATGGAAAATAAAAACAAATAAATCTAATAGGTAAATTAAAAAGATTCTCTAAGAAACTATACTCAGTAAAAACCAAAACAAACCAGAGTGAGAAGACTGGAATAAATAACTAATCCTTCAATGCAAAGGTATAAACACAAAACCACAAGAGACAACAGCAAACAGGGAACCATGAACTCTCCAAAAGTAAAAAGGAAGGCACCACTGACTGACCCTAATGAGATGGCAATATGTGAGCTCTATGACTAAGAAATCAAAATAGCAGTTAATAAAAAATCTATGTGCTCTCCAAGATAAAATAAGAAGGCAATTCAGAAGTGTGTCTGAGGTGGGTGAATCACCAGAGGTCAGGAGATTAAGACTAGCCTGGCAAACATGGTGAAACCCCATCTCTACTAAAAATACAAAAAATTAGCCGGGTGTGGTGGCAGGTGCCTGTAATCCCAGCTATTCAGGAAGGTGAGGCGGGAGAATCGTTTGTACCTGGGAGGCGGAGGTTGCAGTGAGCTGAGATGATGCCATGGCACTTCAGCCTGGGCAACAGGAGCAAGACTCCATCTTAAAAACAAAACAAAACAAAAACAACAACAACAAAAATACAAAAAGAAAAAAATATGTCAGAGAAATTTAGCAAACATTGAAATAATAATAAACAAAAATCTTGGAACTGAGAAATATATTTGTTATTTTTAATATATAATTTATATATAAAATTTTATATATAATTTATATATAAAATTTTATATATAAATTATATATAAAAGAAATTATATATTTAATTTTATATAATTTCATAATTCAAAATATATAAAAGAAATTATATATTTAAAATATATATATATATTTTTTTTTTTTTTTTTGAGATAGAGTCTTGCTCTCTTGCCAGGCTTGAGTAGAGTGGTGTGATCTCGGCTCACTGCAACCTCTGCCTCCCGGGTTTAAGCAATTCTCCTGCCTTAGCCTCCTGAGTATCTGGGATTGCAGGCGCCCACCACCATGCCTGGCAAATTTTTCTATTTTTAGTAGAGACAGGGTTTCACCATCTTGGCCAGGCTGGTCTTGAACTCCTGACCTCATGATCCACCTTCCTCAGCCTCCCAAAGTGCTAGGATTACAGGCATGAGCCACCGTACCCAGCCTGAAATTATATTTTCAAAGTGCTGCAAGCAAAAACTGCCATTCAAAAACTTATCATTCACTAAAAATAAAAAGCAGTGAATGAAAATGTACTACCGGAGAAAATCACTTGATCACAAAGGAAGATAGTGAGAAAATAAAGGAAGGGGCAGTTACAAAATGACCAGAAAACAGCAGCAAAAGTCAGTAGTAAGTCCTTACTTATCAATAATAACACAAGGTAAATTTACTTAATTCTTTAATTAGAAGACCTAGAGGGGCTGAATGGAAAATAAAAGTCTCCACTATATGCTGCCTACAAGTTATCCACTTCACATATAAAGACACATATAGATTGAAAGTGAAGGAGGAGAAAAAGGTACTTCATGCAAGTGGAAAGCAAAAAGGAGCAAGAGTATCAATTTTCATATTAGATAAAATGAAATCCAAGTCAAAGACTGTAAAAAGAGACAAAGAAGGCCACTATATAATGATAAATGGGTCAATTCAACAAGAAGATATAACAATTATAAATATCTGTGCACCCAACACTGGAGCATCCATGTATATAAAGCAAGTATTAATAGATAAAGGGAGAGATATACTGCAAAATAATAATAGTCGGGGGACTTTATCACTCTGTACTCTTAGTAATGAACAGATTATCCAGACAAATATCAACAAAGAAGTACCAGAATTTAACTACATACTAGACCTAGTAGACCTCACTGACACTAGACTAACTACAAGGAAAGAGTGAAGGCTCAGATAAATAAAATCAGAAATGAAAAAGAAAACATAACAACTGTGATCACAGAAATATAAAGAATCATTGGAGGATATTATGAAGAACTATACACCAACAAACAAAAAACCTGTAAAACATGGATACATTCCTAGACACATGCACACCATCAACATTGAATCATGAAGAAATAGAAAACCCGAATAAATCAATAATGAGTAATGAGATTGAAAATGTAATAAAAAGTCTTCCCATGAAAGAAAAGGCTAGGACCTGATGGCTTCACTGCTGTATTCTATAAGACATTTAAAATATTAATGGCAATTGTATTCAAACTCTTCAAGAAAATCTGAACAGAAGGGAATAGTTCTAAACTCTTTTCATAAGGCCAGTGTTTCCCTGTTTCCAAAACCAGGCAAAAACAAAACAAAAAACAAAATCATAGGCCAATATCATCAATGAACATAGATGCAAACGTCTTCAGCAAAACACTAGTCAACTAAATTCAACAACACATTAAAAAGATCAGTCACCATGATCAAGTGGGATTCATCCCAGGATACAAAAATGATTCAACATATGCAAATCAACCAACATGATACATCATGCTGATAGAACCAAGGAAAAAAATTATATAACCATTTCAATAGATGCAGAAAAAACATTCCATAAAATTCAACACCTTTTTACAATGGAAACCCTCAACAAACTGAATGTAGAAGGAATATACCTTAAAATAACATTCACATATGACAAACCCACAGCTAACATCATACTAAATGAGAAAAACCTGAAATTGTTTTCTCTAAGATGTGGAATGAGAAAAAGATGTCCACTTTTACCACTTCCATTCAACATAATACTGGCAGTCTTGGCCGGAGCAATTAGGCAAGAAAAAGAAATAAAGGGCATTCAAATTAGAAAAGAAGTCAATTAGCCTTGTTCTAAAATGAAATGATCTTATACTTAGAAAAACCTAAAGACTCCACCAAAAAATTATTAGAACTGATTAAAATTCAGTAAAGTTGCAAGACACAAAATCAACATACAAAAATCAATAGCATTTGTGTAGGCCAACAGCAAACAATCTGAGAAACAAATCTAGAAAGCAATCCCATTTACAATAGCTACAAAAGATATAAAATACATAACAATCAATTTAACCAAAGAAGTGAAAGGTATATATGAGGAAAACTATAAAATACTGATGAAAAAAATTGAAAAGGACACAAAAAAGTAAAAAGATATTCTATGCTCATCGATTGGAAGACTTAACATTGTTAAAATGACAAGTCTACCCAAAGCAATTTATAGATTCAATGCAATCACCATCAAAGTACCAATGACACTTTTTACAGAAATAAAAAAAAATATCAAAAATTTACATGCAACTACAAAAGACCCAGAGTAGTCACAGTAGTCCTGAGCAAAAAGAACAAAGCTGGAGAGATAACTCTATGTGACTTCAAAATATACTACAAGGCTATCATAAACAAATCAGCATGGTATTTAGAGAAAACCAGGCAAAAAGACTGGTGAACAGAATAGAGAACCCAGAAATAAATCCACACATTTACAACCAACTCATCTTTGACCAAGTTGCCCATAATATAAAATGGGGAAAGTCTCTTTAATAAATAGTGCTGGAAGGACTGAGAAATGATATGCAGAATAATAAAATTAGACATCTATCTCTCACCATATACAAAAATCAAATTCAAATAGATTAATGACTAAAATATAAGAACTGAAACTATGTAACTACTAGAAGAAAATATTGGGGAAATGCTCCAGGACATTGAGCTGGGCAAATATTTTTTGTGTAAGACCTCAAAAGCATGGACCACAAAAGCAAAAGCAGACAAATGGGATTACAACAACCTAGAAAACCTTTTCACAGCAATGGAAACACTGAACAAAGTGAAGAAACAACTCATAGAATGGGATAAAATCTTGCAAACTAACTATATGACAAAGGATTAATAGCCAGAATATATAATGACCACAAACATCTCAGTAGCAAAAAGATAAATGAACTGATTTTAAAATAGGCAAAAGATCTGAATAGACATTTCTCAACAGAAGATACACAAATGGACAACAGGTATGTAAAAAATGCTCAACATCAGTAATCATCAGAGATGCAATTCAAGCTACAACGAGATATCATCTCACTCCAGTTAAAATGGCTTTTTTCAAAAAAGGAATAACAAATGCTGCCACGGATATGAAGAAAGGGGAACCCTAGGACTCTGTTGGTAAAAATGTAAATTAGTACAGGCACTATGGAAAACTGTATGGAGATTTCTCAAAAAACTACAACTAGAAATACTATATGATTTAGCAATATCACTGCTTGATATATACACAAAAGAAAAAAAATCAACATACCAAGGAGATAGCTGCTGCAGTCTCATGTTTATTGCAACGCTATTCACAATAGCCAACATGTGAAATCAAGCTAAAAGCCCATCAATGTATGAATGGGTTAAAAAAAGGTGTGTGTATAAAATGGAATAATAGTCATAAAACAAGTGAAAACTTGTCATTTACAACAACATGGATGAAACTAGAAGTTGTTATTTTAAGTGAAATAAACCAAGCACAGAAAGACAAATATCACATGTTTTCACTCATATGTGGGAGCTAAAAAGTGGATCTCATGAAAACAAAGAGTAGATTGGTAGTTACCAGAGGTAGTTACCAAAAGGTAGGGAGAAGTGGAGTTTAAAGACAGGCTGACTAATATGTACAAATATACAGGTAGTAAAAGAAATGAGACTTTGTGTTTGATAGATCGGTAGGTAACTATCTTTAACAATAACCTATCATGCATTTCAAAATAGCTAGATGAGAATAATTCAAATGTTCCTAGCATAAAGAAAATATAAATATTCAAGGTGATAGACTTTCCATTATTCTGATTTAATCTTTGCACATTATACTAATGTACTGAATTATCACATGTGCCCCCAAAATAGACATCAATTAAAAAGAAAAAATTGAAAAAGGTGGAATTCATTTTTAAAAAGAGACAACAGAAAATAAATGATGGAGACTAATTAAAAAGCTTCAAAATTCAGAAAAAAATGATTTTTTATTTCAGCCAAACTGAGTATACAATATATTGGAGGTAGTGATAACGTTATAGAATCTGGTTGGAGTGATAATTATAGTGGTGGAAGTTGAACAACTGGCTATATGATACCTCTACATACAGATACATAAATAGTGTGAGGGGATCAAAACCTCCTATTGTCCTAGACATTGCAGGCCATTTTAATAAATATCTTTACAAATATTTATATATTCCACATGCTACATTATACCAGGGACTTTAGTGAAATTAAAATATCCAGAAAGAAAGGCCTAAGGTATAATAATGGGTAAAAAAACATGCATTAATCTGAAATCCAAGGAAGAAAATTGACGGACTCTTGGAGACTTCTCAACATTGAGGTTTTTCCATAAATTGGTTTCAGCAAAAAGAGATTTAAGCCTCTTAGAGACTGATGAAAAGAAAAGGAAAGTGAAAACCAAAAAAAATTCTAGCAATGACCAAGGCAGAAAATTAATTATAGGAACAAGGAATTAAAGGGGATGTTTAAGCTGAAGAACAAAGTGTAGGGATTCTCTTGCCAGAACAGAGTGGATAAATGGCAGGGGATATGACACGGGGAAACATGAAGAGTACAGCTACCAACATTAGGGAGCCAGGACAGGGGAAACTGCTCAGCAACTGTGCTGGGTGATTTATATACCTTCTCTTGTGGCCATCCTTCCAGTACTTACTCAGTAGTTATAACCATTTCAAACTTGAAGATAGGAAAATCAAGGCTAATAAATACGAAATAAATGCCTTATAGGCAATGAATACTCCACCTAGGTTTTTTACCCAATACTGCTGGAGACTAAAGTATTTGCTCATTCTAGGACATGGAAAGTGAGTCAGTGGTGCCTGCCACGGCGAAAGCGATACAGCCATAAATGGGGAAAATGAAGCAAGTACTGGAAAAGAAAGAAATATTAGAAAGAATTAACTAAGGAAGATGCTGACGATGGTGGAGAATAAAATAAAAATTACCTTTTCCGTTAACCAAACTCAGTCACGGGGAGGCAATAGATCATAGTAGTTAAGCACACGGGTGTGAAAGTAGACTCTCAGGATTCTTATACTGGTGTATGAACTTAAGAAAAATATTTAATTTACCCAGAACTTAGTCTTTTCATATAGAAAGATAGATTTTCAGTGGAATATTTTTATTGCTGAGATTGTCTCAATCAATAATAAAATGGTTTCTCTCATCACACAGAGCCTGGGGAAAGGCAAGTTCCCGGTATGGTAATCAGCCTGGCTCCAGTGCTCTATTTTCTTGGCTCTGCCCTCCTCTGTGTAGTCTTCCTCCTCTGACTCAGGAAGGCAGCCATCCCGTGATATTACATCCAGACCTGTCAGAATCCAGAGGAAGGAAATAGATCACACCATCTTGCAAATCATGAACCGTGAGAAATTGTTTCTCAGAAGGCACATGTAGATGCCTACCCACTGGGAGAACTGAATCGCCAGTGGTCGGAGTTTAATCACAGCCTCTTGCCTAAATGCATCCTTAGCAAGACAGTAGGGCTTCCACAATTCGCTTCGTGAACCATCCTCTGTTCCTGGAGCTGGGAAGGGATCACCTTCTTCTGACACAGACGAAGAAGAATTGGAACAAATTCAGATAGTTTTGGAAGTGGAAGAGCAGAGAAATGCATGCTGGAGGAGCAAACAGTACTTACTAGATACAGTTGTTGAAAAGCTTAAACCACATAATATATATAAAGGATTAAAATGGCTTCTGGTACATATTTCCTCAGTGAACATTAGTAATTATTATTGTTATGTGCTCAGCACTGAGACAGGACTTTCTACAGTTTGATCATCACCATCATTCTATGAAGCATGTAAGACTTTTTTGTTTTTCATTTTGCAGTTGATAGAATAAACTCAAAAAAGTTTAAGAAATTGGCTGGAAGCCATAAATGTAGTCACAAAAACCAGCATTTTAATCTCCTGAACTGTCTGAGTGTAAAACCAATGACCTGAAATGCTTCTGTTTAGTGACCCCACCCCATGTAAAAGTATCTAAGCATTACTGTGGTATATAGTAAGGATACCCTTCTCCCCATCGAGTATTTATACTCAGACCTCCATGCTAGAGGAAAGGAACTTCCCAGAGCCATGACTCCTGGGAACCAGAAGGCTAAGAGATTTACTTCAGGAATGCACTTCCTCTACACATCATTTTCATGTTGAAGAATATTGCAGCAGACAAGGTCCTCGTTATCTGTCTGTTTCTAATTAGCAGGGCACACACGAAAAAATTCTATTATTTTCTTCCATTTTCTAATAAAAAAAGAAACAAATACCGTTGCATTTAATGGTAAAATATGGAGTGAAACAAACTGATGAATAACAATCTGAATAATCTACACTCATTTGAAGATACTTGTTGGAGAGGATCTTAAAATATCTGTAATTTTCATCCTGTTAACAATTTATGAGGTCAATTGCCTATCTGCACAGAAAAGCACTGCAATTATTTTGGAGACTGTGAAATATTGCAAGTTTTAAGGTTCACTTTTGTCTTGATAAGCTGTTGTTTTACTCATTCAATAAACGGTGGAAGTGACACATCTGGAAGTGTCAGTGTTGAAGCCCCAAAGAACACAAACACTTTAATAAAACAATTTTAATTACAAGTAATATTCCAGTGAATGAGATTCAGTAATTACAGAAATTTTCATGAAAAAGTCAGTTCCCATAAAAGTGTTCAAACGACAATTGAATAATTTGAATTTTCAACTGGGAAGGCAAATTTCTTAATCTCAAGGTCTCAAATACAGCTTGACCCAGTGTCATTTTAAACTACTAATATAGTGAATTTTCTCAGGTAAAAGAATCTACATTTCTAGAGGATAAAAATAAATAATAAATAAATAAATATATAAGCAAGTGGATGTGATTCACTTTTAATATTCCTTCAAGTTTTATGTTTCAAATCTTTAAATTTTGCCTTAGAATTGCCCTGAAGCCAATTATGTAATTCTTTATGTGTTCAGAATAAACTTTCTGTGAAGTTCAGAATAAACTTTCCTTGAATTATAAACTCAAGGAAAAGGATGATTTGGAGTCTTTAATTCATTCTCTCTCGTTTCTTGAGTCCTTCAAGTAAAGTATTTCTGCCCTGAGCATACTATCTAATTATAGTAATATGAATAATATCACAAATACATAATGTGGTAAACTATGCCATGCATTATTCAAGCCCTTTATATTTATTAACTCTTTTAATTTTTATAATCCAATGAAATAGTGCTAATAAATACCCAATTTAGAGATCAGGAGAGAAGAGGTATAGAAAAATGAGAGAATTTTCCTGATGCCATGCATATAGCATCAGAGCAGGAATAAGCATAAATGCCAGATATACATTTTAGAGAGAGGTCTGTATGGGCACAATTGCACTTCAACAAAACATTTTTTATTTGTATAAATTTAGAGGGCACAAGTGCAGTTTTGTAACATGTTATACATATTTCATAGTGGTGAAGTCTGATCTTTTAGTGTAAACATCATCCCAATAGCGTACACTGTATCTGTTAGGTAATTTATCATTCCTCATTCCTCTCCTACTCTTCCTAGTCTCCAATGTTGATTTTTCCACACTGTATGTCCATGTGTGCACATTATTTAGCTTCCAATAATAAAAAACATACAGTATTTGACTTTCTGAGTTATTTCACTTAATAACTCATGGATGGCCTCCAGTTCCATCTATGTTGCACAAGACATGATTTTATTTTTTAATGGCTGAGTAGTATTCCATGATATATATACATACCACATTTTCTTTATCCAGTTATCTGTTGACGAGAATTTAGCTTGATTCTACATCTTTGCTATTGTGAATAAGTGCTACAATACACATGAGTGGAGGTATCTTTTTTTTGTTTTGTTTTTTTGTTTTTTTGTTTTGAGACGGAGTCTCGCTCTGTCGCCCAGGCTGGAGTGCAGTGGCGCAATCTCGGCTCGCTGGAGTGGAGGTATCTTTTTGATATAATGATTTCTTTTCCTTTGCGTAGATACCTAGTAGTGGGATTGTTGGATTGAATGGTAGTTTTATTTTTAGGTATTTGAAAAATCTTCATACTGTTTTCCATAGAGGTTATACTAATCTACATCCCAACAAACAATGTATAAGAATCCCCTTTTTTCTACATCCTCACCAACATCTACTATTTTTTAACCTTTTAATAATAGCCATTCTGACTGGTAGAAGATGGTATCTCATTGAAGTATTAATTTGCATTTCTTTGACATTAATGATGTTGAGCATTGTTTTCATATGCTTTCTGACCATTTGTATGTCTTCTTTTGAATTTGACTTTTGATTATCTACAATAATCCTTGACATTTATGTGACTTTCGAATTCAATAGGTATTTTGCTTATATTAACATATTCAATGTTTTCCACAATCCTCTGGTGAGGTAATACGAGCTCCTTTGTATATTCAGGGAAGTCAACTGTGAAGATCTTAGGATTCCAGCCAGTATTTTCTCCATTATAACTGCCAGAAAATTAATTACAAGTAAGGTCTGATACATTGCCTGGCAAATAATAGTTGTACAATAAATATGTATTAAGTAAGTGGGGAAATTTTTGAAAGCTTTAATTATAATGTGGTTTGGTATTTAATTGCCTGTGTGCCCACTGAGAGCCCCAAATGCCACACCACATACATAAAATTGGCAGAAGACCCTAACATGAAGAAATGGAAGTTTTTAAGTAGTGAAGGAGACAGTTTTTGTTCTTGTAGAAAGTGTACATATGTGTACAAATAAAGTAAAACATGCCCCGTTACAGGGGCAGAAAGAGTGATGCAGTAGCATGAAAGGAGGACTGAAAGATTCTGCCCAGAGAGTGAGACGCTCCTGCTCCAAAGAGAGGTATCTGAGATGCTCCTTGAAAGAGTGAGCAGAGCTTTTGAGAGCTGGAAGCAGAAAACAAAACAAAACAAAACAACTAACATTCTTTGTAGAGGAAACACAGCTCTGTGTTTACCGCTTCTTATCATCTATGGAGTCGTGGCAGCCCTACAGACTGGGCCCACATCAAGATCAAATGTATCCTGGATTTGATTGTCTTTTTGGAATCCATTGCTATCTCCCTCATCCCCAGCACATTAGCCTTTGACTAGATTATTCACATGGCCCTGTAATTAATCCACATGCTTCTAATCTAGCCCACTTGTGGTTTATTTCTAAAATAACCAAAGTTACTTTTTAAAATATAAAACAATTAATTTTAGTCACCTGTTTAAAATATATTAATGCACCCCTGTCATAAATGTAATAAAATCCAAGTTCTTTGCCATGGACACCAGGGCTGCCTGGGCTGATCCACCTTCGCTCTAATGAGCTCTTTTTTTGAACTGTTCCTTCAGCTCAATGTGTTCCAATAGTATTGGAAAATAATCCTGTCCATCAACCTTTTCATGTTGGTCTCTGTTTCAATCCCTGTGCACTTCTTCTGTCTCTTGTGCTTAAAATGTTCCCTTACCAGAGCTTCTTGTGGCTGATTCCTCATAATTCAATAATAAAGACAATAGTTACTTACACAAAAAAGACCCTCTGAACTCCCAAGCTGAAGGGTCCTTCCTTCATTACCCCTCAATCACTGCCTCCATCATTGTCCTCTATTATTTATTACTCTAATGAGACCCATCCAAAGAATATCATTACCAACATCACTAATTGTTAGAAGAGAGAGGAAACTCTAAAAGAAAAGCTTATGTTTTCAAAGGCCTTGCTCTGAATGGCAAGGTAGAAGGAGTGTAGCCAAGGACAATAGGATTACACCTTCTCAAATTCCTCTGCACCTCACATCTTTTCTGTGACTCACAATCAACCCGGGGCAAAATGAAACATTGGGAGCTACTTGGGTTGCAAGTAGGCATGGACTAAGACATGTCAGAAAAGTGAACTCTGACCAGTTCCTCAGTACTGGTGTTCCTCAGCTTGCCTGAAGACCTAGGCATGTCCCGAATATGGACAAATTTTGGTTCTAGGTAAAGGATACAACAGCAATCCTAATCCCAGAATCTGGGTCCACTTGGACTTAGGGTGTACTGAAGCAAAGTATGGTATTTATGGTTCCTCATATGTGGCTTAGATGCCTATGCGCTTTATAAATTATTTTCTTTCCTTACCCTCAGCCACTTTGATCCACTTATACCCTAGTTTCATTTTCCACTTTTGGCATTAAAAATCCACTTGCATTCGTGTTCTGACTAAAGACAGCCTGTTTGGATGAAAACTGAAACCCTTTTGAGCTCCTCCATGGGAGGCCAGACAAGGCTCCCTGGTCTAGCCAGCAACTGGGGACATTCTAAAACTGACAGACTGTTGAGGTGCTTATTGTCACCCTTTGCTTTTTTTTTTTTTTTTTTTGCTAGTTACATAAAACAAAATTTGCCAATTTAAAATTCGGCCAGGTGTGGTGGCTCACGCCTGTAATTGCAGCACTTTGGGAGGCCGAGGTGGGCAGATCACCTCAGATAAGGAGTTAAAGACCAGGCTTGCCAACACAGTGAAACCCCATCTCTACTGAAAATACAAAAAAAATTAGCTGGGCATTGCGGCAGGCGCCTGTAATCCCAGCTACTTTGGAGGCTGGGGGCAGGAGAATCACTTGAACCCAGGAGGTAGAGGTTGCAGTGAGCCGAGATTGCACCATTGCACTCCAGCCTGGGCAACAGGAGCAAGACTCCATCTAAATAAATAAATAAATAAATAAATAAATAAATAAATAAATAAAATGCAATAGTTTGGATAAATGCACAGAACAATGCAACTACCATCACATCCAGGATATAGAGCAATTCCAACTCCCCAAAACGTTCTTCCTAGTCTTTTGCAGTTATCCTCACCCTGACATATCCTGGACACTGACACGATCTGATTAGTTTTATCATGTTTGTTTTATGTATTCCAGAATTTCATATAAATGTAATTGTGTATTATATAGTCTTTTCTGTCATGAATATTGAATAATTAGTATAAAATCGAAATTAGAATTATATTTCTTAACAAGTTAAAAGAAAGAGGTGTCTCACCATTTTGTTTTATTAGCTGAAATGTGAATATCAAACAGGGTGGCACAGGACTAAGTACATAGGCCAGTTTGAGGTGTTTTGTGGGGGAGAAAGGTAGAAGTACTATGAAAGTTTAGAGAAAAAGGCATTTATACAGATAAAAGAGCATGATTAAATATTTTTTAATTTACAAATTATTTGAAAGCATATGTGTTCTCTTCTAAAATCTTCTTGTTTTACTCATATTGGTTTAGGTATCTATTTTACCAGGTAGCATTTGCTTTTGATTGTATTATATATAATCCAAATGGAAACCTTTTGGCAGATTTTCAAATGAAGAAACACAGTGTGAGAATGTTTTCTGCACTCATTTGTAGCCAATTTGGTCTGGTCAACTCCAAGGTGCACAGGTTATCCATGACTATGGGAACTTCTTACTGAAGCCGTGCCTCTATAATGAGATTCAGACCAATTTCACTGAGGAAAATAAGTTTTAACACATGAACTGTTTGTGCTCAGGAATTTCAAAAAGTACAAAGCTATGGGAAACCACCCTCAAAATAAAATAATCTCAGATAGATTCCATTTATAAAGTGAAAAATGGCACTAGAGAACTTTATAGTTTAAGACTGGTATTATCTACCTTCAGAAATGTATGGAACCAATTTGAACTAAAGAATTTATTTTACTGATAATACTTCTTTTCGTGAAAATCATGTGCATACTTTCTTGGCTTGTTATCTGTTTAGAAAAACTCATCTTATTCTTTGCATTGGTTAATTAGTCGACATTTTTTCCCTTCTGGTTTGGCCAATTCAAACTTTTCTTCTGGCTGGAAGGGTGACTTATTGCATGTATGTTTTTTCCTTTTAGTGGTTAGATCTATTTGATGATAGCATTAAATACTCCTAAAAACTGTGAATAGGGATACTACAGTTTAGTGGAAAGACTTGGGATTGGAGATGGACTAAGGCTCAGGGTCTTTCTCTGCAAATTATAAATTTTGCATATAGAATATATAACTTATTTTTCCTGAACATGAATGATAGTCCTTCTGAATAATGATAATATAAGTAAAGAACTGTGGTAGACAGAATAATGAAGGCTCTGCCAAAGATGACCACATGTTAATGCCCAAGCCTGGGAATATTTTATCTTACTTTATAAGATAGACCTTGCTCATATGATTAAGTTAAGAGTCTTGAGGAGGGGATAATCCTAGATTATTAGGATGAGCCCAATGTAATCATTGTCTCCAGTGTGTTCCTTATTTGGACTTGTTGCAGTTCTTCCCTTCTTTTTATTTCCCATCATATTGGTGATGAAGACCCAGAAACCCACCTTTCCATCAAAATCTTAGATAACAACTCTCCAGTTATGAACAGAGTTGTGCTGATGTCAGGACAGGCCATAAGTGGTTTCAACTATTAAGTATGGCTAATGTATATCTGGAAAATCTTGAGACTTCCTACTCCTGAGTCAGAATCTGTTCCTAGAATATCCATTATATGTGCCTACGAAAATATAACTTGATTGCTACAGCTCAAACCCTAACATTTTGCACCCCAGTTATATTGAGCTGTTATTATTTCTCTGAATTTACATTTACATATATAATTTACATTTTTCATTTACTAATTCATCATACATGTATATCTATAGATACATTTAAATCGGAAAGTTGTATCTGCTTTCCAAAGAGCTTGCTTACAGAAGAACTTTTGGACTCAACTCCTGGGTGTGTATGAATAGTTATATATTTTTCAGCAGATAGTTTGGTTATATTACAATTTAAGCACTCAGTTCTTCTTTTTGAACCCTGATACTTTCTGGAATTAGTTTTTAAGAGTAAAGATCTTTCAGTCTATGTTCTGTCTAAGCCACAGGCAATCTGAGATTTACATTTTAATCATTAATTACTTTAATAAGTATCCTAGGAAGCACTTTCCAATTGCTCTATTATTTTTCAAAGCCTCTTTAAGCTTCTGATCCAATTATACTTCTGAAGTACTTGTCATTTATCTTATTATCTGAGAATTTCCGCTATCTGATTTTTTACTTAGAGATATATTTGCATTTATATTCATATCTCCAGCATATATACATATCCAATGCCATGTAAAAATTTATATCTGCATCAGCCCCTCAACTAGAGTTGCATCTGACTCTGCATTCATCATTTATTATCATCGTCTTCAATCTCACTCCTTCTGCTAACTCTTTTCTCTTTGAACACATGTATGACAAATATACAATAAAAGAGCTTTATAAGGACCCCATATTCTTTACCAATTGACCTCTGTCTCATTTCCTTTATAGCTTAGATAACTGAATAATAAGTTTGTCATCTTCTGTCTACCACTTTATCATCTGCTCGCCCTGTATTACTACTAATGCACTGAAAACATGCTTCCCAAATACATTTAACACATTTATTTAACAAACTAGAATGATATGCTTAGCCTAGTATCTTATTTGAGACTCAATCTTCCTTCTGTCTTGATTTTATTTTTAAAGATTTAGGAGGTACAAGTGCAGTTTTGTTATATGCATATATTGCGTAGTGGTGAAGTTTGAGCTTTTAATATAATCATTGCCCAAATGTTGAAAATTGTACACATTTAGTAATTTCTCATTCTTCACCTCACTCCCACCCTCCGACTGTTCCAAATCTCCAGTGTCTATCATTCCATTCTCTATGTTCATGTGTACACATCATTTAGCTCCTGCTTTCAAGTGGGGACATGTGGTGTTTGTCTTTATGTTTCTGAGTTGTTTCACTTAAAATAATGGTTACCAGTTCCATCCATATTGCTACAAAAGACAATTTTTCATTCATTGTAATGGCTGAATACTGTTTCATTGTTGATATATAGCATGTTTTATTTATCTGGTCATCCACTGATGGGCACATAGCCTCATTATTGTGACTATTGCTGCAATAAACAAATGTCATCCTTTCTTGGATTCCAAAATGTTGTTCTTTTCCAGTTCTCATCCTCTGATGATTGCTACCATAAACTATGTACTTAACAAGGTTCCAGGCCATATACCTAGTGATTTATGTTTATAATCTTCTTTAATATTCAGAGTAAATCCTTGTGACAGTTACATTCTGGTTATTCCAAATGAGAAAACTAAGGCATTGACAAGGTAAGTAGCATCCCCATGACATAGCTTGGTGTTAGAGGTAGGATTCCAACACTAGCACTCTCTTTGTCCTGTTCACACTTTCATCCTTTCTGCCTCACCTTAAGTTCCAGTCTGGCTCTTTTATCACTCTGTATTCTCTCTCTCAGACAGGCAAGGCTGCAGTTACCAGCATTATACTGCTGTCTTCCAATCCTACGCCCAACCATGAACAATCAGGCCCATGTGTAAGCACATATTAGACAAACCCTCTGGGATATTTCACGGGCATCTCAAAACCAACAAATGCCAAACTGAACTCATTCTATAGCTCATAAACTTGAAATAATTCATTCTGAATTTCTGATCCAATTTCTCATGGTTAACCAAGCCCCAAACCTGGATGCTATCCATGTCCATCCCTCTCTTTCCCTCATCCCAGCCGACTTCAAGTCTGTTGTCTGAGACAGTTTCCTACATAATTCAAGAATCCTTCTAATTTTCTTCTACATTGGTTAGAGACATTATTTTTTGCTTTTTCTACTGCAAATAGGATCAGGTTCAAGTTCCTAAGTTAAATTTTTGAGTAATTATATGCAAGCTCCTTCCCTCTTGGGGACATCCAATACCTCCTTTGTAAAGAAGAAGTAAGTCACAACTATTGTAAACATTTGTGTATAATTTTCTCTGTGCCTAAGGCCTTTATGTACATCAGCTTATTTAATTCTATTGTGAGATGGAGCTTTTAGTAGTCCCATTTCATGGATGAGAAAACTAAGCCCTAATAAGGGTAAGGCAATTTCCCATTGTTACACAGCTTTTAAAAGTGCCTTGAGATTCCATCCAGATGATCTGGCTCTTACCACTGCTCTCAACATAAAGCTAGATAATTCCTAAGATAGGCTCCTATAGTTTTGTGTAACTTCTTGGAAATATTGCTCCAATTTTAATTCTACCACTTAAAAGGTATGTGACCTTGGAAAATATCTTTTCCTCGGTGTATGTTCTTGGCAACTTTGTCGAAAATGAGTTCACAATAGGTGTGTGGATTTGTTTCTGAATTCTTTATTCTGTTCCATTTGTCTGTGTGTCTTTGTTTATGCCAGTGCCATGCTGTTTTGGATACTACAGTTATGGAGTATAATTTGAAGTCGGGTAATGTGATTTTCATTGTTTTTGCTTAGGATAGGTTTGGCTATTCTGAGTCTTTTGTGGTTCCATATAAATTTTAGAATTGTTTTCTCTATTTCTGTGAAGAATGTCACTGGTATTTTGAGACTGATTGAATTGAATCTGTAGATTGCTTTGGGTAGTATAGCCGTTGTAGCAATATTGATCCTTCCAGTCCATGAATATGGAATATTTTCTATTTTTTAGTGTCCCCTTCAATTTCCTTCATCAGTGTTTTATAATTTTCATTATAGAGATCTGTCACTTGCTTGTTTAATTCTAAGATATGTAATTTTAGATATGCCTATTGTAAATGGGACTACTTTAAAAATTTTTTTGTATCATTTACAGTTGGCATATAGAAATGCTGCTAATTTTTGTATGTTGATTTTGTATCCTGCAACTTTACTGTATTTGCTTATAAATTCTAATAGTTGTCTTGTGGAGTCTTTAGGTTTTCCCAAATGTAAAATTACATCATCAGCAAACAGGAATAATTTTACTTCTTCCATTCCAATTTGGATGCCCTTTATGTCTTTCTCTTGTGATTGCTCTAGTTAGGACTTCCAGTACTATGTTGAATAACAGTGGTGGCAGTTGGCATCTTTCTAGTGTTCCAGTTCTCAGAAGAAAGGCTGTCAATTTTTTTACCATCTAATATGATACTAGCTGTGGGTCTGTCACATGCTTATGTTGTATATTTATTATGTTGATGTGTGTTCCTTCTATCCTGTTTTTTGTTTTTTGTTTTTGTCATGAAGGGATAATGAATTTTATCAGATGATTTTTCAGCATCAATTAAAATGATCATATGGTTTTTATCCTCCATTCTGTTGATATGATGCATTACATTGATTGATTTGTGTATGTTGAACCATCCTTGTATCTCAGGGATAAATCCTACTTGGTCATGATTAATGATCTTTCTAATATATTGTTCAATTCAGTTTGCTAGTATTTTGTTGAGGATTTTGCATCAATATTCATAAGAGTTGTAGGCATGTAGTTTTCTTTTTTTGATGTATCTTTGTCTGGTTTTTGGATCAGGATAATACCGGCCTTGTAGAATGAGTTTGGAAGTATTCCATCCCCCATATTTTGAAATAGTTTGAGTAGGATTGTTATTAGCTCTTCTTTAAATGTTTGGCAGGGTTCAGCAGTGAAGCTATCAGCTCTCAGGCTTTTCTTTACTGGGAGACTTTCTATTACAGTTTCAATCTTTTTGCTTTTTACTGGTCTATTAAGGTTTTGGATTTCTTCTTGATCTTGATAGGTTGTATGTCTCTAGGAATTTCTTTATTTTTTCTAGATGTTACAAATTTTTTTTGGTGTATAGTTGTTCATAATAGCCGCTAATGATCATTTGAATTTCATCAGTAACAGTTGTAATGTCTCCTTTTTTATTTCTGAATTTATTTATTTGGATCTTCCCTCTTTTTTTCTTAGCCTGGCTAAAGGATTGTCAGTTTTGTTTAACTTTTCAAAAAACCAACTTTTTGTTTCTTTGATCTCTTGTATTTTTTAAATTTCAATTTCATTTATTTGATTCTCTTGATATTTATTACATCTTTTCTTCTACTAATTGTGGGTTTGGTTTTCTCTTGCTTTTCTAGTTCTTTAAGATGCATCATTAGATTGTTCATTTGAAGATTTTCCTCTTTTTTAATATAGGTGCTTCCCTCTTATTACTGCTTTTGTTGTGTCCCATAGGTTTTTGTATGTTGTGTTTCCATTATCATTTGTTTCAAGACGTTTTTGCTTCTGTTAATTTTGTCATTGACCCACTGGTCATTCAGGAGTATTTTGTTTCATTTCCATGTATTTGTACAGTTTCTAAAACTCCTCGTTATTAATTTTGAATGTTATTCCACTGTGGTGAGAGAAGATGCTTGATATTATTTTAATTTTTTGAATCTTTTAAGACTTGCTTTGGGATGTAACTTATAGCCTATCCTGTAGAATGATTCATGTACTGAGGAAAAGAGTGTTTATTGTGCAGACGTTGGATGAAATGTTCTGTAAATATCTCTCAGATCCATGTCTTCTATGTTACAGATTAAGTCCAATGTTTCTTTGTTGATATTCTGTCTAGAAGATCAGTCTAATTCAGAAAGGGGATGTTGAAGTCTCCAGCTAGTATTGCACTGGGGGCTCTATCTCTCTTTAGCGCTAACAGTATTTCTTTTACATACCTGGGTACTGCTCCAGCATTGAATGTAAGTATATTTACAATTGTTATATCTTCTTGCTGAATTGACCCCTTTATCATTATATACTAATTGACTTTGTCTCTTCTAATAGTTTTTGTCTTGAAATCTATTTTGTCTTCTATAAGTATAGCTATTCCTGCTGGGTATTTTTTTTTTTTTGGCTTTCATTGGCATGGAATATCTTTTTACATCCTTTCATTTTCAGTTGATGTGCGTCTTTGTAGGTGAAGTATGTTTCTTGTAGGCAACAGATGAATGGGTCTTGTCTTTTTCATTTATTCACACAGTCTATGTCTTTTGATTGGAGAGGTAAGTCAATTTACATTTAATGCTATTATTGACAGGTACTTACTCCTGCCATTTTGTTATTTGTTTTCTGGATGTTTTATGATCTTCTCTTCATTCTTTCTTTCATTCCTGTCTTTCTCTAGTAAAGGTGATTTTCTCTGATGATATGATTCAACTTCTTGTTTTTTATTTTTTGTGTATCTGTTGTATGTTTTTTGGCTTGAGGTTACCATGAGGCTGCAAATACTCTCTTATAAACTGTTATTTTAACTACTCTCTTATAAACTATTATGTAAACCCAATAACCACTTACAGCTATTTGCATAAACAAACAAGCAAAAATAAAATGAATATGAACTCTACACTTTAACTGTGTCCCCCAGTTTTTAACTTTTTGTTGTTTCTATTTGTATCTTATTGTTCTAATTATTTCTAGAAAAGTTGTAGCTATTATTTTTGACTGGTTCATCATTTAGTCTTTCTACTTAAGATGAGTAGTTTACACACCACAGTTACAGTGTTATAATATTCTGTGTTTTTCTGTCTACTTATTATTATCAATGAGTTTTGTACCTTCAGGTGATTATTTATTGCTCATTAAGTTCCTTTACTCTAAATGTACTCCTTTTAACATTTCTTGTAGGACAGATCTAGTATTGATGGAATCCCTCAGCTTCTGTTTGTCTGGGAAGGTCTTTATTTCTCCTTCAGGTTTGAAGGATATTTTTGCTAGATACACTATTCTATAGCAAAATATTTTTGTTGTTGTTGTTTTGTTTTTTATTTTTTTTCTTCAGCACTTAAATTTGTCTTGCCAGTCTCTTCTGGCCTGTAAGCTTTCCACAGAAAAGTCTGCTGCCACACATATTGTATGTTATTTGTTTTTTGTTGTTTTTTTTTCTCTCTGGTTGCTTTTAGGATCCTTTCTTTATTCTAGACCTTTGATACTTTGATTATTAAATCCCTTGAGGCAGTCTTGTTTGGGTTAAATTTACCTGGTGTAGTATAACCTTCTTGTACTTGGATATTGATACATTTCTCTAGGTTTGAGAAATTCCCTGTTATTGTTCTTTGAATAAAATTTCTACCCCTATCTCTTCCTCTACCTCCTCTTTAAGTCTGATAACTCTTAGATTTGTCCTTTTGAGGCAATTTGGTAGATCTTGTAAGCATATTTCATTGTTTTTATTCTTATTTCTTTTGTCTCCTCTGACTGCATTTTCAAATAGACAGTATTTAAGCTCACTAATTATTTCTTCTGCTTGATCAGTTCTCCTATTAAAGGACTCTGATGCATTCTTCAGTATGCCAACTGCATCCTTTTGGCCTAAAATGTCTACTTAATTCTTTTTAATTATGTCAATATCTTTGTTATATTTATCTGATAGAATTCGGAATTCCTTCTCTGTGTTATCTTGAATATCTTTGAATTTCCTCAGCACAGCTATAGGTTGGTGCAAAAGTAATCTATGTGCTCTAGCTGTATCTGCTTTAGGGGCACCCTAAGCCCAGTAATGCTGTGGTTCTTGTAGACTCATAGAAGTACCACCTTGATAATCTTGGACATATTCTGGGAGAATTCTCTGGATTTCAAAGCAGAGACTCTTGTTCTCTTCTCTTACTTTCTTCCCAACATATATAGTCTCTCTCACTCTCTGTTCTGAACCACCTGGAGCTGGGGATAGAGTGACGCAAGCATTCCTGGGGCCAACACTACTGTGAAGCCAGCACAGACCTGAGTCCTGGCCCTGAAACCAGCACAACACTGGTTCTCACTCAAGGCCTGCTATAACCACTCCTTGGTTACTGCCTGTGTTCACTCAAGGCCCTGGAGCTCCAAAATCAGCAGGTGGCAAAGCCAGCCAATCCTGTGTCTTTCCCTTCAGGGTGGCAAGGTCCCCCAGTCTCTGGGTGAGTAGGGAGTCAGGGACTAGAGTCAAAAACCCTCGAAATCTAATTGGTGTTCTATTGTATTGTGGCTGAGCTGGCACTCAAACCAAAAGACACAGTCCTTCCTTTCCCTTTCCAAAGGCATAGGATCCTTACCTTGTAGCCACCACCACCCCAGGCCGTGAGGGGTACTGCCATACTACCACTGATGTTCTCTTAAAATCCAAAGTCTCTTATTTCAGCTTGTCGTGAATGCGGACTGGCCTGGGACTCACATTTCAGGGCAGTGGACTTCCCTCTGGCCAAGAGCAGGTCCAGAATTGCTATCTAAGAGTGAGGTCCTGGATGGCATTTCTAGACCTGCTTGGTCAAGCTTGGTGTTCTACCTGCCTTTGGCCATGCTGGTACCTAAGCTACAAGACAAAATCTCTCCCTCTACTTTTCTCAAGCAGAAGGCATTTCGACCCAGAGCCACCACAGCTGGTAATGTGCTGAGTCTCACCTGAAGCCAGCAAGTTTCAAAGGATCACCAAGGCCTTTGACCTGAGTAACATTTCTGGTTATTCAGGGCCCAACAGCTCTTCATTTAGCAGATGATGAATGCTGCCAGGACTGGGTCCTGTCCTTCGAGGCATCGGGTTCCCTTCTCGCTCAGGGTGTGTCTAGAAATGTCATCTGGGAACCAGGGCCTGGAACAGGGGACTCATGACGCTGACCAGTGCTCTATCTTGGTGTGGGTGAGCTGGTATCCTAGATGCAAGATAAAATTCTCCACATTCTTCCTTCTCCTCTACTCAAGCAGAGAGAAGAGGTTTCTTTTGGAGCCATGAGCTCTGCAGCCTGCGGTTAGGGAAGGGGTGAGCCAGGACTCACTTGGCCACTGCCACTTGTGTCTCAGTATGTCACGTGCACCCCCAGTCCACTGTCACTGGGCCTAGTTCAGCACTAGGACTTGCTTGAGAGTTGCAGACCTTATGACCTATACTGTCTTTCAAGTTTACTTGCAGACACAGAGAGCTATAGCCCTTGGTGGAGGTTTGCAGGACTCAACTGTGGACTGCTGGGAGCAGTGACTCCCCTCTGTTTAGGGCTGGTTTAAATGCGCCCTCTATGGGCAAGCATCAGTTGAGTTTGGGTTGGTTTTCCTTTCTGCTGTAACAGAACAGCACTGAGCTCAATGCTTCACAGTTGCTGTGTTCTCCCTCCCCTAATGCTCAGCACCAAGCTGTTTCTGCCAGGGTCAGGGAGGGGTGGCCTTGGCAACTTAGAACTGTTTTTTCTATCTCTTCAGTGCCTCTTTCAGCAATATGAAGTTGAAACCAGGTACTACGAGTGTTCATCTGATTTTTGGTCCTTATGAAGGTAGGTACTTTTTTATGTAGATAATTGTTAACTTGGTTTTCTTCCAGTTGAGAGGGGTGGTGTACAATTGGTGGAGCTTTCTTTTCTGCTCTCTTGCTCTGCCTCCTCCCCAGTTACTGAAAATGTTTTAGTATCCATGTCTGCATGTAATTATATCATAGTCAATTTTTTTGTGCTGTAAAAGTATAATATTCCTTTATCATAACATTTCATTCACAGCAACAGCTAGAAGTTAGTTTTCAGTATCTAGACCAATAGTTGTTAACATTAATGTGTATCAGAATCACCTGCAGGGCTTATTAAGAGGCTGAGTATAGGGCTACATTCTGAGTTTCTGATTCAGTAGACAGGATTTGCATTTTTGCAAGTAGCCAGCTGGTGCTGCTGGTACTGCTTTGAAAAATCACTGGTCTGTATTCCAAGATATTGATAGATCCTTAGAAATGATTAATTTTTGTTTAAATTAATTTTACATGTGAAAGACCTGCAGATCAAATAACAACATATGGTCAAAAAGTTGCTTATATCAGAGTCAAAACTCTCAGATGAGTAATCTTGCTTGGCTCTCCTCCTTCCTCAGGGTGAATTTATTGCATCTCACTCCTTACGGCCCAGCCATGGTTGAATGTTTTAGTAATTCCCATCTAGTGATTCCTTGACTCTTACCACATTAATTTTCCTTAAGCCCAGATAAACCTTAAGTGCTTTCTCCTTACCTTACCAAATTAAACAAGCACCTTATATTTTATAGCAGTAGAAATCTCAGCCCACAGACTCATTTGGAAAAGTTTAACTTTCTCTGGTTATCTAGAGTTCAACTTAATTTCCATTTCAATTCCCCATTCTTTTGTATGATAAAAACTCCTGCCACCCACTGGCCCTCTTGGTTACATCTGAGTTCGAAGTGACTAGCATGGTACCAACACACTGGGGAAGAGGATCTTCTGGATCATTTTTCTACTCCACTGATGCTGAGATTTGCAAAATTCCACCTATTTCTAATTTGTTGGTGCACACAAGTCATTGCACTGCACACATTCTAACCCTTCAGGCTTCTGTCTAATGTTTCTGATAATTTACTGCATTGTCATAATGGGAGAGAAAACATCATCTTACCGTTCTTGGACTGCAGAAAATTGGGAGGCCATGTCAGGTCCATCTGCATAAACACACTTTACAGCCACCCTTTCTATTCTGGAGTTTTATCAACTCTCTGGTCTATTATTGAGTGTGAGGACACAGCCTTCTTCTGATGGCTGTACTGCTGTCCTAGTCCTCTCACTGGAAGCAGGGCATAGCTCTGTCTTTCTCAGAGATCAAAAGCCATAAAGATTCCACGCAATTTAGGATGTGCAAAGCATTATCCTTATTCAATATGTGCTTTTATTAAATTATTTTTTATTTTCCAAGTTCTTCTGTGTACAGAAACACCTTTTCTATGTTTTCCTGCTGTAACATTTAGGGAAAGAAATGGCATAGAGTCTCCCTGCCTGAACTGTTGTATAGAGAAAGGGATTAAAAAACAGTAACAATAAAAATGAAAATAAGGCCAGGCTCAGTAGCTCACACCTGTAATCCCAGCACTTTGGGAGACTGAAGTGGGAGAATCGCTTGAAACCAGGAGTTTGAGATTATTTTGGGCAACAAAATGAGACCCCATCTCTGCAAAAAAAAAAATAAAAAATTAGCCAGGCATGGTGGTGTGTACCTATAATACTGGATACTCTGGAGGCTGAGGTAGGAGAATTGCTTGAACCCAGGAGTTCAAGGCTGCAGTGAGGCTATTGCACTCCAACCTGGGCTACAGAGCAAGACCCTGTCTGTAAAAGTAAATAAAAATAAATAAATAAATACAATATAAATATGTCAGTACATTATCTTCCACAACAATAATCATGGATGGGGAAATGCTGCCCTGCTCACACTGTGATTGTAAATGCTGAATATAGCCAGAAGAAATGTGAACATTTTGTTTTGGAGTAATATAAGAAGCTCTTTCCAGGGGAGAAAACATATAGTAGTCCTTAAAGAAACATAGGGTTTCAGCTTCCAAAGGAGAGAAAGTGACAGTTGTCCAGACATTATCCTGACAATAGCAAGATGGCTCAGCTATAAAAACGTGTGCATTCATATGAAATAATCTGAGAAATGACCAATGCCCTTCCTCCAGGAGAAAACAGAAGCCCAGGAAAGAAAGGAACATTCCCAATCTTCCACCAGGGGCCAAAGGGATTAGATCATCATCTCAATGCGTGCTGTCCCATACTGCATTTTACTAATCATCACTGAGCCTGTGGATGGGGGTCTGGGTTAGGGTACAAGTACTGAAAACAAGGCAAAGTATTTCAGTTGTGGAAATGCCTGCTTAAAAATAATAATAAAATAAAGAAGAAAAACAAAAAAGAATGATATTTATCTATAGGAAGACTGTGATTTCTATCTTGGGTGAGTTCTTTTTCTCTCTTGAATCACTCACTCTTTGGGGAAGCCAGCTACCATATTATAAGGATATTCAAGCAACTTTTGTAAAAGACCACATAACAAATGACTGAAGTCTTATATGAAGTAAATGACTTCAGATAATTTCAGAATAAAAAATAAATATGCAAAAATAAATTAAATTTCTTTACGGTAGCAACAAAAAATCAGAAAAAAGTAAAATAGCAATATTATACACAATATCATTGAAATAATTACTTAGAAATACATCTGACACAGAATGTGATGAATATAGTTAAAATACAAAGAATTTCTGAGAGGAATTACTAAAGGGAGATTTAAAAAAAATAGATATAACATGCTCAGTACTGCTAGAATTAAATTATGTTTCCCTAATTTGTCCTACAGATTCAACAGACTCCCAATGAAAATTTCGGCAAACATTATTATACATATTGACAAACAAATTTTAAAACTCATATGAAAATGTAAGTTTTCTAGAAAAAGGGTCCCCAGCCAGTCTGTGGCCTGTTAGAAACTGAGCCGCACAGAAGGAGGTGAGTGGCAGGTGAGCGAGCATTCCTGCCTGAGCTGTGCCTCCCGTCAGATCAGCAGCAGTATTAGATTCTCATAGGAGCACAAACCCTACTGTGAACCACACATGCGAGGCATCTAGGTCGCATACTCCTTCTGAGAATCTAATGCCTGATCATCTGAGGTAGAACAGTTTCACGCCTAAATCATCCTCCCCAACCTCCTTTTCCATGGAAATATTGTCTTCCACTAAACCAGTCCCTGGTGCCAAAAAGGTTGGGGGACTGCTGATTTAGATATCCAAATATTGGTAAGATAAACAAGGATGGAATACTAATGTTATTGTATTTGAGACCCACTGTAAAGCTACAGTAATCAAGAGAGTGTGGTATTAGCCTAATGACATGTAAACAGTTCAATGGAACAAAATAGCCAATAAAAAGGCCAAATATATATATATACATAACTGATTTTTCACTTACATGAAAAGGTGATTCAAGGAAGAAAAAATAGTCTTATCAACATATGAAAAAAATGTCTATATGTTGAAAAGAAAAACCCAACTTCAATACATGCCTCAGATTATGTACGAAATTAACCAACAACAAAGTATAAAATGTGGAACTATAAAATTACTGGAAGAAAAAAATAGAACAGACTGGGCACAGTGGCTCACACCTGTAATCCCAGCACTTTGGGAGGCTGAGGCCAGTGGATCACCTGAGTTCAGGAGTTTGAGACCAGCCTAGCCAACATGGTGAAACCCCATTTTTACCAAAATACAAAAATCAGCCAGGCATGGTGGCACGTGCCTGTAGTCCCAGCTACTCGGGAGACTGAGACAGGAAAATCACTTGAACCCGAGAGATGGAAGTTGAAGTGAGTCGAGATCACACCACTGCAGCCATTCCAGCCTGGAGACAGGGCAAGGCTCCATCTCAAAAAAAAAGAAAAAAAGAAAGAGAAAGAAAAAAGAAAAAATAGAAGATAATATTTATAACCTCAAGTTAGGAAAAGATGTTTAGATACAACCTCAAAGCATAATCTATAATTTTTATAAAATAGTTGATAAAGTAGACTTTATCCAACTTTAATTTTTTGTGGAAAACACTATTAAGATAATTAAGTCAAGCCACAGATTGAAAAAATAATCCTCTACAAGTCATGTTCTAACAAGGAATTTTTAACCTAGGTATATAAAAACTCTCCAAATTCAAAAAAGTAAGTAATCCAATAAATATTGGCAAAAGATTTTATCAATTTGCCAAAGAAGATAAATGGGTAGCAAAAAAGTATATGAAAAAATTCTCAACATCAGTAGCCATTAGAAAAATTCAAAATAAAAATGAAACGAGATACCACTAAAGACCTATAAGAACAGCTGAAATTTAAAAACATTGTTCATAGTTATTTTGGGAAGTGATGTGGAGGATCAAGAAGCCACATACACTGCTAGTGTGACTGTAAAATGATAAACCTATTCATAAAATTTTGCTAGTTTCAAAAAATGTCAAACAGATATCTACCATATAATCCGACTATCTCCATCTCAGGTAGTCCCTCTGACCAAAAGAAAATGAAAGCACGTTTCTATACAAAAGATTTACACAAAAGTTCATAGCTGCCTAATTTGTACGAATAAAAGGTAACAGATACAACCCAAATATCTTCCACAGAAAAATGTTTTTATTAACTTCTCTTAAAATCATTCTAAAAAATACTAATCAGCAACAAAAAGGAATAAACCAATATTGATAGCCAAAACTGGTCTGGTTACTGTAATAGGATGTAGCCAGTGTACTTGATATGCTGGGAAATGTCAGTGGCTAAGGAATGATGGAGCTTGATGAGATGATATAGATGAAAAATAGCTTTTTGCTGAATGTGGATAAAATAATCAAAATATTGTGATCAGAAAGCTTATGTTACCCTTTACAATAGCAAATCATTTCCTTCCTATCAGTTTTCAGGAGTAAGTCAGAGCCAGAGTCCATCAATAAAAGGACATCTATGTTTCTTTGTCAAAAGATCCTACAAAATCATTGCAAATATTTGAAATAAATATTCTCCCTGTCCTTCTAAAAAGGATCATGACTCTTTCCAAGCTAACAATACCTGAATAAAGCAGACTGATTAGACTTTTTAAGGACTGGGGTTTGAGCTAACATTAATGCAAGCAGACCTTCATAGTCATATGGCTAGGGTGGGATATCATGGAGGCCAAGCGATAAAATGATAGATGAAATAACTGCAGACCCACCAGTTGGTCAATATCTTGTCCCTGGGTGTATAATTAATTACTTAACTGTAGAGAGTATCTTCAAATTGTGACCCTGACCCCTCTAATCAGAGCTCTAAAAATGGAAATATGTGTTAGTTTCCTGGGGTGGTTGCAGCAAATTACACAAACTGGGTGGCTTGAAACAACAGAAATTTATTCTCTCACAGTAGTTGAGGCCAAAAGTCTGAAATTAGAGTGTTACTAGGGTTGGTTTGTCCTGGAGGCTCTGAAGAAAAATCTATCCTATGCCTCTCTCCTGGCTTCTGGTAGCTGCTAACAATCCTTGTAGATATTTCACTCCAACTCTGCCTTCATCATCACGTGGTCTTCTGTGTGTGTGACTCTGTCTGTCTCCATTTTTATTCTTATAGGGATACCAGTCTTGGATTAGGGCTCACCTTAATCCAGTATAGCCTCATCTTAACTTCAGTAATGACATCTGCAGACACTATTTCCATGTAAGGTCACATTCTGAAATTCCAGGTGGACATAAATTTTGGAAGGATGCTGTCAACCCAGTACAAAAAGGCTAAATGGAAGTACCTGAAGCTACTCACATTCATCCAGCACAGAGAGAAATTCAGTAGCTATATTGTATTTCAAGAGTGATTGTAGAAGTTAGTGCCATGATTAAAGACCTAAAACAGGATTTGGCAAACAATGTCTCATGGGCCAAATTTGGTCCACTGCCTCTTTTTGGAAACAAAATTTTACTGGAATATGGCCACAGTCATTAGTCTATGCATATGCTGCAGAGTTGAGAAGTTGAGACAGAGACCTTATGACCTATAAGGCCTACAGTTATTATCTAGTCCTCTACAGGAAAGTTTGCCAACCTCTGACTTAAAGGATGCAGTATCGGTGCTTAGCATAATATCTCACTCCATTTTACCTTTGTGGCTTCTGCTTAAACTGGGGGAATTGTATCAGAAGAAGGTGGATTATTGTTAATACAACCAAATGGTGTTGGTATTTCCAATGATAGCTATCATGCCAATATGGTTCTTTACTGAAAATGATCCATACAGATGCTGGCATTCACTCTGTAGCCACTGATCTGTGAATGTTTAGTTATTGGTCCATATTAGCAGGGTCGATGAAAAGCAGTTTGCCTTTACATGAGGGACACAGTAGTATACTTTCACTGTCTTACTTCGGGGCTGTATTAACTGTCAGAACTCTGACAAAATACGATCTTTAAGAACCTTGTTTTCCCGATGTTCTGTAAAGCTTCAAGTTTGTGCACTGTAAAATGGTGAACAGGAGGTGGTGAGTCCCATTAATAACCTAGTGTGACACATGCATCCTACAATGTGAGAGAGAAAAAACATATGCACACCAAACACATTTACTGACCAGTTATTGGTGAGAAGCTTCTTAACATGCAATATTCTGTGGCACGCCACCTCATACTCCTTATTAAGAAAGAAGCGCGGCACTAGGTATCTTTGTATTTTAGAGGCAGAATATACGACACTTGAGAATAAATCCCTGAAACCTGTCCTGGAGGACTCACCAGGCTTTCACTTTTGAGTGAGACCCAGAGCAGGAGATAATTTTGCACCAAAGTCAGACCCTGATCCAAGCTGCTTGCCTCAGGGCAAGCTTAGATATGATAAGCTATGATGATATCTAAGCTATTATATATCTATCTGATATATAGTTTATCATATATCATATATATCATGTATGATACATAGCTATGATATGTAGCTTATACTATCTGATTGTGCTAGAGGTATCCATAGGGGATAAAGGTGCCCTCCGGTATTTGTGAGGGTAAGCTATCCTGATTAATGTCCAGGAAAGTATGTCAGGAAGCCGTGCACCTCCTGGGGTGTCTCTTTGCGTTTTCTCCTGAGTTATAACAGTGAATGGTATCAGGTTGGTGCAAAAGTAATTGCGGTTTTGCTATCGCTTTTAATGGCAAACACCACAATTACTTTTGCACCAACCTAATATATTAGAACAGGCTCAAAACCAAAAGCTCCCCGAGGAATCCAATTAATGCTGTATCTCAAGATGAGCCACGTTGGCTAAATTACTAGCCAAGGTTGAGTGAAATATAAAATGGATATTTTAGGAAGGATACAATAAATGCTATGTAGGGTGCAAGAACAGGTTTAGCAGCAGGGACTGTAGCTTGTTTAATTTACCTGTTTGCATTGAGTATTTGCAGAGATTGTGGCTGACTACCACCTCAAACTGGACTCTGCAGCGGATTGCACTTGTATCTCAGAAGAGTAAGAGCATCTTGTTATCACAGTTGAGGCCCAATAAATTAGTATGGGAGTTGGATACAAGCTGTGGAATGATTAGAAATATGTTCGGTCTTTGCAACCCTGCTCCAAGTCCTTGCTCTATGCATCTTTTCTATTTGGCTGCTCCTGAGTTACATCTTTTATTATAAAAAGTAATAGTAAATTTTCTGGAGTTTTATAAGCCATTCTATCAAATTATCAAACTTGAAAGAGTATGGAGGGAATCCTCCAACACTGTAGCCAAGTTAGACAGAAGAATGGGTAATCTGGGGACCCTATGCCTGCCACTGGCATCTGAAGGGAGGTCAACTTTGTGGGACTGAGTCCCTAAACCTATGGAGACTGACACCAACTTTGGATAGTTTATGTCAGAATTGAATTAATTTGTAGGACACACATTTGGTGTCCAGAGAGTTTGAAAACTGGTGGATATAAGAAAAAAAAAATCACACATTTGGTGTCAGAAGTATTGTGAATAAAACAGCTCAAATGGAGGGCAGGAGCAGATCTGAATGACCAAGGTATGGACTGTGTCAGACAACTCTTCTGCACCATTTGAGAGTCTCAGTCTCACTTACCTTTATTCCCACCACTGCTGCTCTGTGTGGGCATCAGTCAGCTTCATCCTGACCTCTGCCTATGCCATGTGGATTCTGCCACATGATCTAGGGCTTCTTGATTGACACCAAGGCATGGGAAGCTATGGAAATTCTCTCTGAGTCTGTGTATGCACGAACCTGAAATGTGGGGCAGTTGTGAGGTGGAGATGGGAGACAGTACACAAGCCATTTATCCTCTTTTGAGACAAATAGTCATGAGATGCATTTCATAGCCTTTTCAGATAATGCAAAGGGATTAAAGCCATCAGCCACTCATATGACAATCAACAATAACTCTTAATTTCATGAATTCCTTCTCATAGCCTGTTTTGTTTTCCCATCCCTCTCTCTTGCTCTCTGAGATTACATTTCCTAATTAAGTAACACACATAAGTCTTTGTCTAATATTCTGTTTTACAGAAGAAACAACCTAATAAAATGTTTGTAATTTATTGTTAAATAAAACAAGCCAAGTGTTTTTTATTACATAGTGCATTTTCACTATGGAGAAATAGCTAAATATAAACCCACACACATGTACTCACAGGGAGAGACAAAGAGAGAAGAGAGAGAGAAAGAGAAAGAAAAAAGGAGAGAGACAGAGGGAAATACAGATACAGAAACAAGTATAGAAACATATGTTACCAGATTTTGTAATGTTGCCAGATTTTATTCCAAATGGTTAATGTTTTTCCTAAAGAGAGCAGGCTGATTTATGGGGGAATTTAAAAAATGCTTAAACATTTCTGTATAGTTAGAGTACTTTGATAAATGAAGGCATTTCTTGGTAAACCATGAAAAAAACAAACAAAGCCATATGGCTTAGCTTTAGCTTTTTAGGACAAAATTGAACACAGTAAGTTAGAGATTACAATGTAGATTTAGGATAATATGTATTTGGATATGTGGATTGAAATATCCTTAATCCAGAGAGGAATGATAAGGAAGAGGCTATTTCCTGATTATGTTCTTTTTCTTGAAAACTAAATTAAATAATTTATATTTATTCTTTTATTTTTGTCTCACTACGACCCTGTGGTGTAAGAATCACAATATCCATTCTATAGATAGTGAACTTGTGTTTGAAGAAGGTGAGGTAAATTGGCAAGCCATTGTTCACACGTGGAAGAGTGGAGCTGTAGACACGACAGTTTCTGGTACTGAATCCAGTTTCATTATACCCTAAAGTCTCATCAGGCCTAGCCCAAGGGTGAAACCTCTACAGCTTAGAACATGAGTCAGGTTCAATCAAATGACTATGTGAACTAGCATGAAAAGCCAAAATAGTCTGAGAGCAAACTTTGGCAATTGGGAGATTAGTGTTTTAGTCCTCAGGGTTTTCTTAATTAGTTTTGTAACCTTGAGCCACACATGTAACAACCAGGTTCTTAGCTTCCTCACCTGTGAAATTAGGTGTTTGACCTAAATATTCTCTGAGTTGGATATCTTCTGACTCTAAAATTATAATTCTGTGGATATAAAGCAAAATCATTTTGCAGCTTCTAGGTAATATAGGTAGAAAACTTGTAAAAATTGTCAGAATTCATCAGAAGTTGTTTGAATGTGTTTAACATATAACTTTCCATATTGATAAGGAAGTAAAGGTGAGTCATGAATGATAAGCATGCAGAATGAAATCTGAAGAAACACTAAAAATCAAATCAAATTAAATTGAAGTGGTGAAATAAGAAAAGCGCCTCTGAGCTCTAGCCATGAGAAAGGGAAATGTCGAAAGAAGACCCTAAGACAAGAGAAGATGCTTTGGGAATATTTTACAAACTAGATTTTATTGTTCCCCTTCTCTGACAACCTTGAACTATTTTCTACTACCACACGCACCTAAAAAAATCAATGAGAATTAAAATGTTTCTTCAAGATCCCAAAGGAATACATTATTTTTTCCTTCTGACTTTGTGTTTTCATATGAGTGAGAGACATTCTTTTGTTCTTCCCCAGGCAGCACTCGTCAATGGAAGGGGCATGTAAATAAACTAGAGAAGGTGAGAATTAAATATACTTTCAAATGAATTCCTGAGGCCAGGCTGAGAGGGCAGTGAGGCTCCCATGTGGCTGTCTTTGATTTGTCCTTTTCCTTATGTGAGTTCCAGAATTCTTTCACTTCTAGTCGGCATCTGTGAACCTAATATTGTGCATATATTTTAAAGGGGGAAGTAAACTTGTTATAGGACCATGAGGTTTGTGCCCATTGCCTGGTAACAGAGAAAAGCACCAAAACAGTAGGAGTTTCAGCAGAGAGAGTTTAATAACTGATTGGCAGCCAAATGAGGAGGTGGGGGGAAATGTCAAATCTGCTCCCTGAGGAGTTTTGGACTGAGCTTTTTAAGGAAATTTTGGCAGGTCGGGGAGCTGAGGAGCTGGTGAAGTGAAAGGTGAAGTCATCAGAAAGGGATGAAAAAAACCACATTTCAGCACTTGGTCAGCTCCTCAGAGGGGTCTTCAGACTGCCTGACATCAGTGGACCCACCCACTGAAATGCAGAATCTGGAAAATACCTCAAATGGAAGACTTGAGGCTTCTTAATGTCAAAGATGTTATCTATAGATGCTAGGGCCTTGTGACAGGTGCCACATGACTTCTAAGCAGTAAGCTGCTATAAGGAAGTGGGCTATAGGCAATTGCTGAATGCTTAGCTGTTCAATACTTACGCTTTTGGTGAAAAGCCAGCAATTTAGTTTTATTTAATTCTATGAGGATGGTTTCAGACTTTTCCATACTTATTCTTATAAAGATAAACAAACATGATACATGCAACTAATAAACTGATTTATGTTTCACCAAAATAAGGGGAGAAATAAAAAAACTGATTAATCAACAGGTTGTAATCTATTGTGCATCTGGGATCATAAAATTTAACACAGAGAAGGATAAGCAGCTTTTCTTGCCATCATATTGTCCTCATTCTAGCCAGGAATATATATATACATACACAACATGTGTATATATAATATCTAAGATATACATACATATATACATAAACAATTAACCAGGACAAAATGCAATGAGAGTTGCTCAAGGGAGAATGACTCTCAGAGGTCTAGGGCAGTATAAAGGTATATGTCTTAGCCAGCAGTGATAAAGTGAGCTACATTCTTTCATGTTCTAGAGTGGGAGAGCTTCCTAAGGCATATGCAAAGATGCTGATGAGGAAATATTTTTTCAGAACAATAAACAGCACACAGAAAATTGGAGAAGGGCCGGTTTTGATGACAAGAGGTTAAAACTGTTCAGTAAGCCAAACCTTAACTATGCAAAGTGTTGTTTTTCTTTTTATTTATTTATTTATTTATTTATTTATTTATTTATTATTTTTTATTATACTTTAAGTTTTAGGGTACGTGTGCACAACGTGCAAGTTTGTTACATATGTATACATGTGCCATGTTGGTGTGCTGTACCCAGTAACTTGTCATTTAACATTAGGTATATCTCCTAATGCTATCCCTCTCCCCTCGCCCGAACCCACAACAGTCCCCAGAGTGTGATGTTCCTCTTCTTGTGTCCATGGGTTCTCATTGTTCAATTCCCACCTATGAGTGAGAAAATGCGGTGTTAGGTTTTTTGTCCTTGTGATAGTTTGCTGAGAATGATGGTTTCCAGCTTCATCCATGTCCCTACAAAGGACATGAACTCATCATTTTTTATGGCTGCATAGTATTCCATGGTGTATATGTGCCACATTTTCTTAATCCAGTCTATCATTGTTGGACATTTGAGTTGGTTCCAAGTCTTTGCTATTGTGAATAGTACTGCAATAAACTTACGTGTGCATATGTCTTTAAAGCAGCATGATTTATAATCCTTTGGGTATATACCCAGTAATGGGATGGCTGGGTCAAATGGTATTTCTAGTTCTAGATGCCTGAGGAATCGCCACACTGACTTCCACAATGGTTGAACTAGGTTACAGTCCCACCAACAGTGTAAAAGTGTTCCTATTTCTCCACATCCTCTCCAGCACCTGTTGTTTCCTGACTTTTTAATGAAGCCATTGTTCTTTTTAATCTAGTAGGCTCCTTTGACATTGCCTGTAAAGTTGTCTTCAAAAGCAAACTAAATTGTAGCTATTCAACTCCTGGAAAGCTCAAATGGCTCTTCAAAGCTCTCAAGAGAAGTACAAACTACTTGATTTGTTTTTCAACAAGTAGGAGCCTACTAGATTGAAAAGAACAATAGCTTTGGAAACTAGGGGGAAGAAAAGCCTTCATTCAAATCTTGACTCCTCTAATTTTCTGTGGTACCCTAAGCACATGGCTTAATTTCTTTGAGAATTTATTTTCTAAATCAGTGCCTTAATTTCCCATTTTTTTAAATGTGGAAACATACACATACACACATACACACACACACACACACAATAATGTAGAATGCCTTTGCATGGCATAAATTAGATGACAAATACATACATTGTTTTTTCTTTGAAAATATTACAAGTAGTTCAAGCAGTAGACAGCAGAAAATTGGTTGAGCAGAGGTGTTTCATGAGCAGAGCTCTTTTAGCAGCCATCAGCCAGGTGCAAGGATGGTGTGTAGTCCTTGACCAACTGAGAGCCATTGCATTCTGTTTGGATCCCTGGCGGCAGAGTCTGCCTTTGTCCTTTGCATCCAGGATTCCCACCAGGCCCGCTAGTGCTTGGAGCACGCTCCTTGCGTGGCTGAGCATTCAGCCAGGAAAGCATGAATGTCCCCCACGGCTCTGCCTCTTCTCATTTCATCATGTTATATAATCCCTCCGTGTCCATAAACACTGTCAGAGTTTGCCCTGTGCATTTCTCTCCCTCAGGCCCCTCTGCCATCCACCAGATGACTATAGCTATTATTTAAAATCTTAATCCTTGTCAATTGCTTTCTAACACAGGAAAATGTGCTCTCTGGCTTTTTATTTGCCTGCATGTGGTCATGAAGTGGAAGAAAGCCCAGTATTTGAGAAATGTCTATTGTTATTCAAACTGAAATAAAGTGAACCCTTATGCTTAAGGTCATCACAGATTAACAGGTGCAAAAAAAAGTATATAGATAATTGTAATAGGGGACCAGATACAAACACAAAAAGCAATGTGTAACAATTGTGCATTGCAAGTTCCAAAGAGAGATATATATTAATTCTAAGGGCATCAGGGAAGACTTTAGGAAGTGAGCCCTATAAGCCCAAGTAATGGCAGTGCTTCTCAAGTGTCTGCGCTGGTGAGAGTAGGGAGGGAGCAGAGCACAGCAGACACAAAGACCAATGTTGCCAAACAAGAGAAAAATGAGAAGCAAGAAGGTGGAGGCATGTGTAGCCACACTGTAATGTGTGCTTAAAATGGCTGCTGGAGGATTCCTGTAGATGAGAAGTTTGGGGGCCTGATGCCAACTTAATATTTCACAGCTAAAAAGTGCCAGGGAAAGAGTTTTGGCTTTCAAGTGTTTTTTCCAATGATAATATTAAAGCTACTCCACATTGCATCCCTACTATGTTTTAACGATTTGCATATAAACTTTATGCAGTCTTTACCAAGGCATTAGTGGATTTTTACTTCTGAGGAAAGATCTTACAGTAGATTTTACTGCTGAGGAAACAGAAGAGCAGAAGGTTAAGTGACTTGTAAAAGATCAGATAGACTATGAGTCAAAAGCAGAGCAAGTGTGAGCTCTGTTGACCTGAACAGGACTGTGCTCTCTCCCTCACTTTGTGTCCAAGGTCCCTTCCATCACAGTCAACAACCTCCTACCTCACTGTTACTTTTACCAAGTAACTCACATGTTACTTGCTGGCTGGGTAATCTAGATCCTGCAGGAAAAGCATAATCCTAGTACCCTCTGTCTTATACCAGATTCAAGCCATATAAATAAAATTAAAATTGAAATTTATTTTCAGAAGTGTATACATTGCTTGGGCCCACCTGGCTGGCAGAGTCCTACTATTTATCTTAATGAACACATCAGGAATGTTAAGATGAATAAAAAAGGGAATAGAGCCCTAAAGAAGTCAGTAAAGTTGATTTATTAACAAATAAAAATGCTTAATGATTAGGGCAACCTATCTAGCTAACTACCAAGTATTTGTCAATGATTTACTACTTGAACGAATCACATCTCTAGTAACACAAATAAAAGTCCAATTATAAATAATACTTGCAGTATGATGCAATATACATGAAATTAAAATTAATACTCCACTTTCCATGGATAGACCTTTGGTATTCATTTATAAGGTGAAAAATAGAGGATATTTTTAAATCCAAGAACAACTATTAAATATTTATTTCAAATATCTTCCATATCTGATAAAAGGAAATAAATTTTATCTTGAATGCTTTGGCATTTACTGTGGGGGAGTGGCATTTCTTGATGAATAATAAAAAGAATAGATAAAAGAGAGGAAAACAAAAGTTATAGGCTTCAGCAAAGCATTCATATTCCATTGCTTTGGCTAAGATCAAGCAATTGACACTAGTGACAAAGAACATCGATGCAAAAATCCTCAATACAATACTGGCAAACCAAATCCAGCAGCACATCAAAAAGCTTATCCACCATGATCAAGTGGGCTTCATCCCTGGGATGCAAGGCTGGTTCAACATATGCAAATCAATAAACGTAATCCAGCATATAAACAGAACCAATGACAAAAACCATATGATTATCTCAATAGATGCAGAAAAGGCCTTTGACAAAATTCAACAGCGCTTCATGCTAAAAACTCTCAATAAATTAGGTATTGATGGGATGTATCTCAAAATAATGAGAGTTATCTATGACAAACCCACAGCCAATATCATACTGAATGGGCAAAAACTGGAATCATTCCTTTTGAAAACTGGCACAAGACAGGGATGCCCTCTCTCACCACCCCTATTCAACATAGTGTTGGAAGTTCTGGCCAGGGCAATCAGGCACAAGAAGGAAATAAAGGGTATTCAATTAGGAAAAGAGGAAGTCAAATTGTCCCTGTTTGCAGACGACATGATTGTATATCTACAAACCCCATTGTCTCAGCCCAAAATCTCCTTAAGCTGATAGGCAACTTCAGCAAAGTCTCAGGATACAAAATCAATGTGCAAAAATCACAAGCATTCTTATACACCAATAACAGACAAACAGAGAGTCAAATCATGAGTGAACTCCCATTCACAATTGCTTCAAAGAGAATAAAATACCTAGGAATCCAACTTACAACAGACGTGAAGGACCTCTTCAAGGAGAACTACAAACCACTGCTCAATGAAATAAAAGAAGATACAAACAAATGGAAGAACATACTCATGGGTAGGAAGAAACAATATTGTGAAAATAGCCATACTGCCCAAGGTAATTTATAGATTCAATGCCATCCCCATCAAGCTACCAATGACTTTCTTCACACAATTGGAAAAAACTACTTTAAAGTTCATATGGAACCAAAAAAGAGCCCGCATCGCCAAGTCAATCCTAAGCCAAAAGAACAAAGCTGGAGGCATCACGCTACCTGATTTCAAACTATACTACAAGGCTACAGTAACCAAAACAGCATGGTACTGGTACCAAAACAGAGATACAGACCAATGGAACAGAACAGAGCCCTCAGAAATAATACCACACATGTACAACTATCTGAGCTTTGACAAACCTGACAAAAACAAGAAATGGGGAAAGGATTCCATATTTAATAAATGGTGCTAGGAAAATTGGCTAGCCATATGTAGAAAGCTGAAACTGGATCCCTTCCTTACACCTTATACAAAAATTAATTCAAGATGGATTAAAGACTTAAATGTTAGACCTAAAGCCACAAAAACTCTAGAAGAAAACCTAGGCAATACCATTCAGGACATAGGCATGGGCAAGGACTTCACGTCTAAAACACCAAAAGCAATGGCAACAAAAGCTAAAATTGACAAATGGAATCTAATTAAACTAAAGAGCTTCTGCACAGCAAAAGAAACTGCCATCAGAGTGAACAGGCAACCTATAGAATAGGAGAAAATTTTCGCAACCTACTCATCTGACAAAGAGCTAATATCCAGAATCTACAATGAACTCAAACAGATTTACAAGAAATAAACAAACAACCCCATCAACAAATGGGCGAAGGATATGAACAGACACTTCTCAAAAGAAGACATTTATGCAGTCAACAGACACATGAAAAAATGCTCATCATCACTGGCCATCAGAGAAATGCAAATCAAAACCACAATGAGATACCATCTCACACCAGTTAAAATGGCGATCATTAAAAAGTCAGGAAACAACAGGTGCTGGAGAGGATGTGGAGAAATAGGAACACTTTTACACTATTGGTGGGACTGTAAACTAGTTCAACCATTGTGGAAGTCAGTGTGGTGATTCCTCAGGCATCTAGAACTAGAAATACCATTTGACCCAGCCATCCCGTTACTGGATATATACCCAAAGGATTATAAAACATGCTGCTATAAAGACACATGCACACGTATGTTTATTGTGGCACTATTCACAATAGCAAAGACTTGGAACCAACCCAAATGTCCAACAATGATAGACTGGATTAAGAAAATGTGGCACATATACACCATGGAATACTATGCAGCCATAAAAAATGATGAGTTCATGTCCTTTGTAGGGACATGGATGAAGGTGGAAACCATCATTCTCAGCAAGCTATCTCAAGGACAAAAAACCAGACACCTCATGTTCTCATTGATAGGTGGGAATTGAACAATGAGAACAAATGGACACAGGAAGGGGAACATCACACACCGGGGCCTGTTGTGGGGTGGGGGGAGGGGGGAGGGATAGCATTAGGAGACATACTTAATGTTAAATGACGAGTTACTGGGTGCAGCACACCAATATGGCACATGTATACATATGTAACAAACCTGCATGTTGTGCACATGTACCCTAAAACTTAAAGTATCATAAAAAAAGAGTATGACTGAGATAACTGACTTCTATTTTTATTTTAATTTAGAAGTCATCATATACTGTTTCCTTGAACTTCCTTCAAAAGCCAATCTTCAAGAAATTAACTGATGTTTGGTGTAATAAAAAGTTCATGGCTAACTAACATTCCCAACACTCTCTATACTATATTCTTGCAAAAAAAATCAAATTTATTCTAAAAAGCATTTAGAGCTCATTTATACTGTATCTAAAATTAAAAGGATAGAGGAACATGATAAATGCCACCATGAGAAAAATTGCCTAAAACTGCCTTCTTCGAGTTTACATCATGAGAAAGTCCATATAAATGCACAGAAGAGATATATTCCTGTTTTAAAAAAAAAAATTTAACAGAAAAATTCACTGGGGTGGGCCTATATACCTTCTTGTTTCTAATAAAGATATTTATTTTGATGTGAAATTTGAAAACTGGCTGGATATTAGACATTAGTAAAGATTAATTGCAGTTTTGTCAGTTGTGATAATGGTATTATGGTTGTGTTAGAAAATGTCCTCATTTTTTGTAGATGAATGTTGAATTATTTAAGAGCAAAATATTATAATACATATAGTCTACCTTAAAAATTTTTTAGGAATAACGATAAATAAATCCAAAAGGATAAAAGAAATATGCTAAAATTTTAACAACTATAAGTTGTAGGTTATGAGTTAACAGAGCTTCAATTATACCCTTGTCTCTAATTTTGTATCAGTTTAAAAATGTTTATAATAAATAAATATTCTTTTAAAATACTCCTGAGTGTTAAAGCAGGGTAAATGGGTACTTAGAATTCTCCTAAGTACACAATGAAACCTATGTAAAGAATGCTGCAAATCATCAATAGGTAGAATTGACTCATCCATTTCTGCCTGATAAAAATTAGCTTAGGGATTTGATTATAATTATTAGGTTGGTACAAAAGTATTCACAGTTTTTGCTGTTGAAAGTAATGGCAAAAATGGCAACACCAACCTATAGTCATTTAGAGGAGCTTGGAAAGACAGAAAGATAAGGCAAGTAAGGGAGTGTGGTTACATATTTCATAAAACTAATCTTCAGAAAAACTAAGTTGATCAAAAACATAATCAGCAAAGCTCAGGCCCAGGGTTCAAATGCAGGTTAACTGTTCCAGTGTTCCTGCTGCATCCTCTTCCGTGTTCCCTTTTCCCTGAAAACATCATCTTTGCACAGTTTATAGTACTATATACAGTAGTACGGTTAGAAATAGATATACACAGGAGAAAATGTGTAGTCAACACCCCAATAGTGTCAATGGGTCGTTAGGACAAGCCATCTGATCCTGGGAGGGATGGCTTGAATTGGCACCCCTCTGTCTCAACAGCGATGTTGAGCTGATTGCTTCTCAGTTATAAAACATTCTGGGATTCTTTGGGGTTTTCAGAATAAAATGAATAGGATAGATATCAGAAAAGTAATGATGGCTGTGAATAGACATAAATCAGAATTCCTCACACAAAGAGAAATGAGTTGGCAGGAATTTGGAGTGAACCCCAAAGAAGGAACAAACCTGGATAAGAGGTTGAAGAGAGTGTGGCTATGACCAGCTGGATGGTAGAGGGTTTCACAGAAGTGGCCCAGGCCAAAATGGCAAGCAGAAAACCAGGCATTCGGTGACCAGCAAGACTCTGGGAAGCCATCCACTTTTTTGCGCTGAAAAGTGAAACTTGCTGTGAAGCCTCTACCTGGGTGAGGACAGTTGCCACTGGGTGCAATGCATGGAGCTGTCAGCCAGGCACCACAGGAGCAGGATGGGGGAAGCACACCAGAACCAGGAAGACAGCATCTTCCTGGGACAGTGTCTCTCCAGCACCCTCTACTGACAATGTTTAGCATTGTGCCAGCTGTCAAAGGAGAATTGTTGACAGGGTCCAGCTCCAAGTGTCCCAAAGAAGGATTTAGAGCTGAAAGGCAAAACATGGATAACTGACACACATATCAAAATGACCTAAATGATGCTGCTTCAATAAAGCAGGCCTACATTTTCACATTCAGTGTTAAACACTTTATCTTTCTTCTACCTGTTTTTAGTTTGATATCCTTGCTGAATTATCTATCACCTCCAGTTTTACAAATCCTTTGAGAACAAAACACGTTATCTTAATTTTTGCAAATATGCAGACTTCTAACCACATGAATTGTACACAGTGAGAATTCAATAAATATTCGTAACTGTGAGGTATAATAAGCTAATGCTATAGATACTTTTTAGAGTTTCCAGTGCCTTTTTTCTTACCATATAAACAGAGGAAATTATATACTAAAGCAAATGTGATTTTTCACATGAATATGTTTTGGAAGATTTATTTTTTAATGTTTCAATCTCATCCATTTTAGGCAAAAACTTAAAAAAATATTCTGTTACTCTTACCATTTTTCAAAGTTATCATGAACCAAAAAATAAAGGGGTATGGTCAACATGATAGCCTAAATAAAGTCATTAGAAGCTGCGTTAAACATTTCACTAAAGGTAAAACCTTAGTCAGGTTTGTATTTTTCCATAACAGTGTCCTGCTTTGCCCAGGACACCTTGCCCCTGCCTCAGTCCTGCAGCTCTGGTCCAGGGTCTTGCTCTTGGCAGTCACTCACGCCCTCCTGCTTCCTCCTGAGAGAAAGGGTGGGGCTGGGTGAGTCGGTGTGGTACCTCTGTGTCCTGTTGTATTGAAAAGGGTTTAGTGCCCTCTGAGAAAATCATTATAAATTTATTACCACTCTGAGTTTTCTTCAAATCTTTTAGTTACTTAGTTACTTTACCTTATCAACCTATATTCTTTTTGAGGGTAAGGCCTCTGGCTGGGATATTATATAACGAAAATTTGATTTGCAAAGTTTATTATAAATGCAATTAAATAGTAACTTGTTAGGAAAAGTTTTCCCAATCCTAAAGAAGTGTGACAGATATATTCTCTGCCATGATTAAGCATAGTGTACTTGGTGAATATTTGAAAGGTCTATCGGATGAATAGGACAAACACTGGTTTTGAAATGAGTAGACTGGGCGGATCACGAGGTCAGGAGATCGAGACCACGGTGAAACCCCGTCTCTACTAAAAAATACAAAAAATTAGCCGGGCGTGGTGGCGGACGCCTGTAGTCCCAGCTACTTGGAGAGGCTGAGGCAGGAGAATGGCGTGAACCCGGGAGGCGGAGCTTGCAGTGAGCCGAGATCGTGCCACTGCACTCCAGCCTGGGCGACAGACCGAGACTCCGTCTCAAAAAAAAAAAAAAAAAAAAAAAAAGAAATGAGTAGACTGTTTTTTTCAAGGCAAACTCAGTTCCTTTGAAGCTCAAAATATTCATTTCTAAATGATAATAATGATAATTTATCTATCCACTTCATCAAGATTGTGTGAATATTCATATATCTAAAGAATATGAAGTTTCACTAGTGCTGCATTCCACAAATCCAGGAATTTTAAAAAAATTATAAAAGCAAGATTATGCTAGCTCCAGAGCACCGATTTTACTAATAGTGGAAAACTTAATTTAGTCTACCCTGGTACACTTTGTCTTGTTCTGTAATTCTTAATTCAAATTCAAGTATCATTATCTCAATCACTGTCCAATTCAAAACCTGTTTCTCACAGATTTCTTCCCCTTCTTAAGGGTTTCCTCTTTTACCTCTTTTAGAGATGCTTCCATATCATGGGGCTTCTGGGTATTGTGGGGAATAAAGTGACTGTCACAAAATGAGACTCAGAGCAGCAGCACAAGTTGCATATTTAGCTGCTGTGGTCTTTACTAGGTGACCAGGCTGCAGTGACAGCTACAAACAAATGAGGGACTAGAGAGGTTCCCTGGCCATCATTTGAGTCAGTCTGACATCGTGACCACTGATGTCCTAGTGTGGTTTCAGATCATGTTGTGCCCCCCACCTTGCAGGTGCAGGGGACAAGTGGGCAGCAGCTTGCAGGCACACCTGCTGGGCAATGCCTTGGCACCTGCTCTTCAGATGACATTTCAAGCTTTTCACCTCCAGAGGAGATTCAGGAATCTGTTCCATAATTCCAGAAATGTTTCTTATATTCCCTCTTCAGCAGGGGGGGTTGGAAGCTAGAGAAAGACACACCCTCTAAGTCTACTGCTCCCTATTCAACACTCTTTGAGAGGCAACAAATGAACAAACGTCCATCTTCTACCATGTACCTTGTTTCAGAACTCTTGTGGTTTATGTCTAGCTCTCCAGCATTGTTGAGGAGAACAAGATGTCCTCTAGTTTATGTGTTTTCCTGATCATTGTTGATTGGAAAATTGACAGTAGATTCTAACACAGTAAGTGGGTCCCATGAGGGTTTGACCGGGGAGGAGGACAACGTAACTCTTCATTGGAAGCTTCATAGTATTGCCACGGAATTATTGCATTATAACTGAAAGTGAGATGAGTGAATGCAGTTTGGAAAAGGCAAGATTATATAAACCTAACAAATGAAAGTGTGCATAAATAGATTGGTTAACATAAAAAATATGTTGTACCAAATACGTCTTCATTAACAGGGGTCAGTGATCAAAACAATGGTTCAGAATATCTACTTAGGGTCATAGAAATCTTTACACTATCCTCTAATATATATAATGGAAAAACAACTCAAACTCTTTTTTTTTTCTTTGCTCTCACACCACAACAATAATAAGCATCTATGTAGAAAAGTTCTCTGAACAAATGTGTGGGGATTTCTCCCTACCAACAAGCGGGCAATAATTTCTGCAGCAGACACCAGCTGGGTATCCTCCAATTCAATTCTGACATTATCTATCTGGAGATAGTAGCAGATCCCACAGGCAGAGGGCTCAGTTTGCAAGACTTCCCTCCTTCTCCACTTCTGATGCCAATCTAAAGCCCCCATGTTATTTTACCAGTTATAAATCAGGGTTCCCACAACCCCCTTGTCAGCTTCAATTAATTTGCTAGAGTAGTTCACAGAACTCGGGCATTTACATTTACCAGTGTATTACAAGGGATATTTGGAAGACACAAATAAAAAACTAGATGAAGAGATACATAGGGTGAGATCTGGAAGGTTCTAAGTGCAGGAACGTCTGTCCCTGTGCAGCTGGGGAATGCCACCCTCCTGGCATGTGAATGAGCTCTTGTGCAGCTTCCTGTCAGCCTCCATATGTTCAATAGCTTCCTAGACCCTGTCCTGTTGGGTTTTTATGGAGGCTTCATTATGTAGGCATGATTGATTAACCATTGGCCTTCAGTGATCAACTTGACCTTTAGCCTCTCTGCCCTCCCCTGAAAATTTAATCTCTCTGGACACTTGACTGATTCTCCTGGACATCCAGTGGTTTCCAAGGCTTTCTGAAAATCACCTCATTAGCATAAATTTCTTTGAAAGGGCTTGTTGTAAATAACACAAGGCTGCCTTTAATCTTTATTGCTCAAGATCTACTTCAGGAACCGAGGACAAAGGCTAAATACTTGAACAAAAGTTATTCTTACTGCTTTGGTCACTTAGGAAGTAACAAGGCTCACAGGAGCTGAGAGCCAGAAGTAATGGATGAAAATTAAAATACATCTATCATAATATCATGGTGTGTATGTGATGAATAATGGGTATATTTTCTAATCCACAGATATAGTTAAGAAGAAGACTCTGAGTGTTCAGGAGTGGAGTTGAAAATGTCAGGATCCAAAAACATAGAAAGAGAAGACATAAGGACTCCAGTGAAGCAAATTTCTTAGAATAATGCAAGTAACCCCTGAGGACAAGCTTACTTCTCCAACCAGGAAGGTTATAAAGGATAATCACGGCAGAAGAAAACATATTTCTCTTTAATGAATGGTTGATTTAGCAAGTTCCTTTTTGAGTTGGACTACAGCTACTCTTGGCATTTCTGGTCAAGCAGGCCATCATAAGGCTAATCAAATTTGCCTAAGTGTCTGCCAAGCAGACTGGACTTGGTCTAATTTGTTAGTATATATTACTAGCACTTCACTGCTAAGGATGAAAGGCCTTTCTGACGCCAGTAATATTTACAAACAAATGAACTGTCAGGAAATATTGGAGATAAGGCATTAAACCACCTTCAAAATGACCTCTGATCCTCGTTAATCTAAATATGGTAATGCCTTCCATACCATGTTACTGTATGTTTTATGAAGTGAGTAAATGTCATGCATTTTCTAATTCCATGCATGTCATTCTTTATATAAAACAATATGCATATTTTTTGTTATACCCTGTCCAATCGAGACACTAATTAACACTATTATGGGTTGCAGGAATGCATTCAAGTCTGAATATATTAGTCATTAATTTCAACAACTATGAGGAGGTAAAAATGCCATGAAAAGAAGACCTAGAGACAAATGAGAGTGCAGCATTTCAAGGGAGCAATTAATGCCCTGGAAACTTTCATTTCACAATAAAATCCTCAGCAATAAAGAAATGACTGCAATTTGGCAAAATCAGCATCAACTGAGTTTTGGATTTAATGAAAAAATAACATGGAATCCATCACTGTTGGTAATAGTTTTATTCCAGAGAACTTTAAACAAGAAACAGAGACTTGAAGAATGTGCCAATATGTATGTGGATCGAGTTCTTGTCAACTGTATTCATTCATCTTTTTACTTTACAGACCAAATCAAAAGTTCTACAAAAATGATCTTAACTTTAGAAATATTTAATAGCTATAAAAGCTTATTTTCAAACAACTAAAATCACAATTCAGCGATTTCTTACACTTATGACTTACATAAAGGTAAATATTCTCTTAATTTTCTCATTATTTCGTGTTTTAAATACAAGGCTTTGACATTTAGAAAGTAAATTTTTAAAAAAAGCTTTCTATAATCCTTCCACCCTAAAAATCAAGTATTTTTATGCACATGCATTCAATATTTTCATAGTTGCAATTATAGCTAATACACATATTTTTGTTGAAGTTAAAAACCTAGCATGTTTTGTAAACATGTTCCATGCAGCAAATTATTTTTCTACTATATTCAGTAGTTTAATTATGTTTTATTCAGTTAGTTTCTTTTAAGTTTAGCATTTACTCTGTGTTATAAGCTATGCTAAATGTCAAACTTAGTGCAACGGATAAATCATTCCACTTTTGTTATTTTGGCTTGCTTTCTACGTTTGTATTACTAATATAACTATCAGTTAAATTAACATATTTGTGCTCAAAACATTTTTTGATTATTTTTCTTAGAATAAGTAGTTGAAAATGAATGATTAATAATTATATAGTCCTTACTACATTCTGATCAATTGATATCCATTTATGCCGGGATACACTAATGTTCTCAAATCTAACCAGAGTTGGATATTATTATTAAGCTTATAATATCTGTTAGAAGGAGGTAACATTTTCACCCAAGGTTAGATATCTCAACAAGACAATATATTGAACTCTATAAACTGCTTCATGATATCGGATCATAGAAGTATACATTTTTGCTATAGCCAAGGGACAGAGGCTCTTTGCTGCCGCAAGTTTTTGATCCACAGTGGGAAAAAGTATAATTAAGTGTGAGTATTTGTGTTCATTGTTAGAAACGTGTTCATTTCTGTTAATAAAATCCACTATCCTAGTTCATTGAAAAGGAAAGCAGAGATTAGTAGAAGAAAAAGAATAAAAGACGATGAGAGAAACAAGAGAGAGAAGTTGACAGAGGAAAATACAATAGAAAAATAAAAATTACTAGAAAAAAAGGAATCAAGTCATTAGATTAAGGAAATGATTGTTTTGGAGGAGGTACAGAGGAGCTATATCAGCACATTAGTAGAGAGAGAGAAAATATCTCAATGTTTTTGATCCCATGTCCCTCTAGCCATGGCCTTTATGTAGATCTTGGACCTGGGAGAAGTAGAAAGAGGCTTCAGCGACCACTTGGAGCACGACTGTTCAGGTACACTGTTGTCATCTGCCTCCAGGAGAAGGTAAAAAGGTGTTAACTCTCCTTGTCTAGGGGCACACTGGAAAAGGCAGAGGAAAGGTCCACTACAGTGACGCAAGTGGCATTACTAGGAATTGATGACATTATGGTATTTGGGTTTGGGAAGTAAGAAATACCAATTTTATTGATGGCTCTGAGCTCTTGAGCAAATTAGTGTTTTTGCCCATTTGGTTTGGGTTCTTTACTGGCAGGATAGGAGTGTTGACAGGGCTGGTGCAGGGTATGAGAAGACCTTTGGATATAAGGCTTTCCACCACAGTAGCCCTTTGAGCAACAGGGGTTTGAACTTCATGGGTTCACATAGACATACATTTTCTTCCACCTCTGCAACAGCTGAGACAGGGGGACCTACCTCTCCTCTTTTTCCTCTTCCTCAGCCTACTCAGTATGAAAAGGACAAAGATGAAGGCCTTGATGATAATCCAATTCCATTTAATAAATAGTAAATATCTTTTATCTTCCTTGTGATTTCATAATAACATTTCCTTTTTGCTAGCTTGCTTTATTGTAAGAATATAATATATAATGCATATGACATACAAAATACATATTAATCAACTGTTTATGCTATGGGTAAGGCTTCTGGACAAAAGCTGGCTATTACTAGTTAAGTTTCTGGGGAGCCAAAAGTTATATGCAGGTTTTCACTTGTGCAGGAGTTGATGCCCCCGACCTCCTCATTGTTCAAGGGTCCACCGCACAGGTGTGATTCCCTCTTGCTTCTGGCCTCAAGGGATATTGGGAATGTGTAGATAATGGTGTGGTAGAATCTACCTGAACTTTTACATGTTTTTCTCTTCTCTGTTGCCTATGTCAGTAGAATTTTAGCTCACAAAGCATTAGGCACACTATTAAGGATTTTATCCCGGATCTTTATCAAATATAATTGAGCAGGTATATTCACAGCAGACACAACTTGATATGAATAGAGACATCCTCTAGGGACCTGAATAAATTATCCCTCTGCTGTCCATTTAGTATCATGATTTCATTTGCAAAGTACGTCTCTATTAAATTTGCAGGAGTAATAACACAGAGCAGGAAGAAATGTTTTTCAGTCAAGAGCCCAAAGGTTATGACTAAAGGCTGGGAAATAAGGAAAATCTGTGGGTTACAGGCACAGGGAAGAACACCTATGTGGTATGTTTACTCCAAGGAAGAAGTTGAGCAAACGTGTCCGGGTTTGATGCAGTAAGAGTAATACCCATATCTACCAGGAATTGATAAGAATGCCTGTCTATGTTTGTGGTTAAACACCTTAATTGTTTAAGGATACAGTATGATATTGGGCATGCTTTCTTTCTTGAAAGGACTCTCATTGATCTGAATTAAGAAAACTTTTTGTCTTGTTTTTCTTTTGTATGATGAGACAATTTTCTTTTCCCTTCTGTCCCTTCTGTTTACAATATCTACAAGTATCTTTGTTTGCTGGGCATTGGTTGGTAGTCGACCAAATAGCTGTTTGATGGGCTAGGCCATGGGTTTCCTTTGAGTCTTGTTTTTGTTCTAGAGCCCTTTTAAAATGTTTTATCAGGTGTTGTAGTTCCACTAAAGAGGCCGTTTTTCATTCTGATTCTTATTTTTGAATTAGGGCTTCCGTTTCAGTTTTGACTACATTGATTAAAATGAAAGGGCTGCTGTTCCATCAGTACCTTTTTTCACTCCCAAAAATTGTTGGACATGTTTCTAGTCCATCCCGTAAATCTCCTACAATTTCATCCTTTTGGTTTGCATAATTCAATTATGGATCAATCAGTTTTTATGGGAAATGTTTCAGGTATGGCTTTTAAGAAACTTTAATATACTTTTCTGACTTTTTTTTAAGCCTCAGGTGTATTGTGGAAAGAAAGATCTCATAAGTCCCTTTCCAGGTCAGTGCAGTCAGCTTTTTCTCTCAAAGATTTAGCATCCAAGACTCAGAGCAGCAGTGTGTTCAGGTTGATATAGGTCGGTTAGGTCTGGATTTTATGTACACACAGGAATTCTAAATTCTCCTATGAATATATCCACTGCTTTTTTTTTTGCGGGGGGTGGTTAGAGAAATCTTTAAGTATAACACTTCAATTAAACTCTGATATAAGGTTTAAATTCTGCAGTTGTTTGCATATTTGGCTCATGGGAGGAAGGGATTCTTAAAAGCAACTGGAATTTTAGAGTTTTAGGAGAGGTGATAGGAAAAGGAAGAAGATCTGGACAAGAAGAGGAAAGAGGGGGTGTGGAAGGGGAGAAATCACATAAGAAAGAAGAAGGAGGGCTGGAAATAGAGAGGCAAGTGGAGGGAAAGGAAGGGGAGGATTTTCTAAGGAAAGGAGCCTAGTTTTTTCCTACTTAAGATTGTCAACTTGCTCATTAACTTTGGCCAAATAATCTTTTAGTGAAGCAATTACTGATTCACAGCTTTTTTGTTTTTGTTTTTGGAAATTTCTGCATACGAATAAAAAAATGCTACCTATTGGGCTTGTGAAATCTTATCCCTGTCTTTCCTAAGGTGCCTCTCAAATAAACAATTGTCCTCAAATCAAATATTTCCCAGAGTAGCCACTGAATTATCAAATCGTCCTTGGTAAAATTATGCAACTTAGAAAGATAGGTGCCAGCATTAGAATTGTGAAGGGAGTACCTATAAGAAGCAGGGATATTTCCTGCAGAGGAGAAGACTTGAATGACCCGGTGAGTGCTGGTCACAGTTGGTAGGCAGCAATGCTTGTGGACCTCATGTCTTGGTCCCCCAACCTAATGAGTGTCTGCCTCCAAAGCCAGACCTGACAATCTGCTTGCCCTGGCAAGTGGAAAACCAGAGAAAATCCTCTTTCTGGATGAATGCCAAACCCACAGGATACAAAATCAAGAGTGAAAGAGAGTATCATTTAGTTTTACTGGGGACCTGCAGCAGAGTTTGTCCAGGTAGACAACAGTTTCTCAGGTGAGGACTGTAAACCCACAGGTCTGTGAGGGCAGCTCAAACAATAGGCTTACAGCCTCTATGGCTATTTTCCTTCCTATATGTCTTTTCTTATGAGAAATAGCACTTCCAGATAGCATGACACAGAATAGGAAAACAGGCTGCAAAAAAGAGTGAAGAGAAATGGGCTCATTCCACCAAGAAGGCTGAAAAAATGGGAACCAATTACAAAACCTGTTACCAAACTAAGAATAAATAGCTGAGGAACTCAATGCAAAGGAAGTGGATATTTCAGACCTAGTGCTGCTTTACCATGTCTTCACAGACTTGACAAGCCACCATCAGCAGGGCACAAAAGGCCTCTGTGGTACTGCACCAAGCTAAAAGCTGGTGTCTACCACAATGGGCAATGCAGATTGGGTGTCAGTGGGACCCCCAAGATTTACTGTGGAAGTAAATGAAGACCACCCAAACGAGGGTAAGTAAAGGCTACTCATTCAGATCTGGCTGTAGCTTGCCCTTGTCACCAAAGGCAGCCATCAACTGACCAAAATGGAGGTGTTAACAGCCCAGTCCCTTACGTCTGGCTAAGACAAATGGTGACACCACTTATACTCCAGAGCTGTCCATAGGATGAGGCTAGGGCTTGACCTTTTGAAACACATTTCTTCCCCTGCCACATCGAGCTTCTCTCACTTTTCCTGAGAGCAGTCAGTCAATAAATCATTACAAGAGATTTCATATCTAAAAGCTCCACCTAAGACAGGGGGGCTCCGCACTGTGTGTCTACTATTTTATACCTCTTCACCCAGACTATGTTTAACAACCTGCTACCACAAATTCTCTCTAAGGAATGTATTGGTTACCCTGTTTGAAATTTTCTTGTTTATAACTCCCAGGAGTGGAAGTGCTAAGTCATGGTGCTACAACTAATGTAACTAAGTACTTTCAGCTTGTCCTGAGTGGTGCCATCTCTCTACATTCCCACCTTAGGAAGTTTAAGTTCCCTTCAATTATTACTGAAAATACTTTTAAAATATTGACTCCCTATCTGCCATCAAGATTAATAATAATAATATTAAATCTCATGCCCTGGCCCTGTTTATCCAATTGTCAAATTTCTTGTTCTTATTTAAATCAATCTGTGTGTATGTGGTTTGTGGATTTGAGTAATTAAGAGAATGTTTTTGATCAATTACACCAACGTGGTCCCACTCCTGTGTAAATTCCTCTAACCCTTATTTTTCTTTCAACATCTTGATCTTTAACTCCCAAATGATCAAGGAACTATACCACTGATGCTCATATTTTCATTTGTTTAAATGACATTTTTCTTGAATGCCCAAATTCAGTCAACATTTACTGTTTTCACACTGTACCAGGCTCCAGCAGGGAATATGAAATATAATAGATATATTTTACCTAATTGAAATATCGCTTGAGTTAGTATTTAAGCTGCTACTTGGAAGTATATCTAATGGTGGGTTCAGCTTAACAAGTGATGTGGTTAATTGTAGGAGTCAGGGTTGTGGACAGTTAACCAATCAATGGACGAGGCTGCAGAATGGTGATTATGGTCTTACAGCCCATGACAAATGGAACAGTGCCAGCACATGGCTCATTTACTCACATTTGTGCTGCTCCTTCTGTCTGTGGCCAGAACTGGATTAAAGTTTGAGGGAGGAAAATGAACATTCTGCAATGACAAATATTCTGGGATTCTTTAGGTTCTATTCCTTCATCCTATCTAGTCCATTTTAGTATAAGTCATTAATGAATTCTAGCTCTTCAGTGAAGGAATCATAGGGGCCAATGATTCATAACTGAATCAATCAAAACAGCCCAGTCTCTAACTAAACATTAATTATTACTCAGTGTTTTTTAGGCAACTGCACTTTTTTCCCTGTGAGCACGTTTCACACTTCCAGGCCAAGATTAGATAGAGTTCTTTCCCTTATCAGTCCAGGTTCTGCCTGGGTCTTAGCCTTTTATCTCTGTTCTCTTGATTGAGCTTTGGTTATGTTCATTGCTGTTATTACTATTATTGTTGTTATCCTTTCCTAGCAGTCTGGTGGTTTCAGTTGATAGCCCTTAGTGCTGCCTCGATTTTAGCTTAGTGCTTTTCAAATTTGGATTTTTGTTCTAGATATCTTTAGAATGCCAACAAAGCAGAGATTTTTTATCTTGTCCTGATAGATTCTGATTTAGTGGGTCATAGTGGGGTTTGAGAATCTATATATTTTATAAGTGATTTCCTCCCTAGTTATCACACTACCCACAAGTATACTGGCTCACACTTGCCCTATGTCTTGAACCTAATAGTGTTAGGATTATATAATTCATGAAATTTCCTCTAGCCCTACAATGGCCCCGGGCAATCCCTAACCCTCAAACATAAAATCATTGTCTTACACAAATTACTTTATTCTCCAAGAGAACAATGTTCTGGAGCCAGCGAAGTGAGCATTGTTCATGAATGGAAGCCCAGAGAGAGCATTTACTCCTTGTTTCTAATGGATCCATTCCTTCTGAGAAAAGTTCAGGATAGCCAAAGCCTAAAATTAAGTTCTGTAGTACAACAGTCATTCACACTCCTTTGAGAATAGTGAGTGCCTCTTTCTTTAGCTTTAGCCCTTGTGATAGATAATTTTACGTGTCAAATTTACCAGGCTAAGGTGTGCCAGAAGAGCTAGCAAAAACTTATTTCTTATTTCTGGGTTTGTGAGGGTATTTCCAGAAGAGATTAACATTTGAATCAACAGACTGACTAAAGATCAGCCTTTGTCAATGGGCATCAACCAGTCGAGGGCCTGAATAGAACAAAAAGATGGAGAAAGAGTGAATTCAGTCTCTCTGTTCTTTAGCTGTTACATCCAACTTCTCCTCCCTCACACATGGAAGTTCCTCCTTCTCCCGGCTTCAGATTCCAGGACTTAAACCAAACAGCCCAACCCCCACCCCCACCCCTGCCAGTTCTTAGACCTTCTGACTTAGACTGGGAATTACAGCATTGACTCCCCTGGTTCTAGGCTTTTGGATTTGAACTGAATCATATCATCAGCTTTCCAGGTTCTCCAGCTTAAAGATGGTAGACGGTGGTCTCCACAATCATGTAAGTCAATTTCCATAATACATCTCTCACTCTTCTTTCTCTGTCTCTGTGTATACACATCACATGTACTATTGGTTCTGTTTTTCTGGGGAACCCTAACAAATGCAGCTCTACAGCTCTGCAGTACTTATGTTTTACTATGTTCCTTCCTGCAAATTCTACTTTTATTCCTATAACCCACCTCACCCCAAAATGTGAGCTTCAAGAACCTGGTTCCAAGGCATTTGACAGCAACTTGGATATATTACCTACTTTATTCATTAACTTACAACCAACTTTCCCTAGAAACCAATCTGTGACTATCAAACCCCTAACTATTTTCTCAGACCCTATACTTACTTATATAGGAGCCCAAATATGTAACTATTCTAATTTTCTACTGTCAAAGTGTCACTCAGCTGGACCCTTCTGCCTTTCTCCTCTCTGGCTCTTGGTTGACATTCAGTAAGGTTGGGTGTGCATGCTTGATCCTATTCTTTTAAATGTTTGCAACACTTGACCCTGGTTTCCAACATCAGAGCATAATCCAAAATTAAGACAAAGAATTATCAATAATTTGTGCAATAATTTTGCAAATAATATTGTAATATTGCTATTACAATAATGTTTATAGCACAAATAGAAACAGCTCAATAGTTCAAGAGAAGGGTAATAGTATAGAAAGTGGTGATGTATTTTTTAATTGGAATGTTATGACAACATTAAAAAAATGCTTATTAACATTTTTGTGATGAGTAAATGCTAATGGTATATTGTTTTAAAAAATCAAGATACAAAATTAGATATATGATATAGTCTCAAATATTTACAGGTCTATAAAAAACATTATGGTGATTTTTAAACTTTTAATTTTGAACTAACTTTAATCTTAAAGGAAGTCTGCAAAATAGTGTAGAGTTCTCTTAAATCTTTCATCAGACTGTGATGTTAACATCTTACATAAGCACAGTACAATTATCAAGAACAACTAATTAGTATTCTGTGAATGCTGTGATTATCAGTGTTTTTCTTGCTCTTCTGTACTTTGAAAACTTACATAATGAGAATGTATTGATTTAATAATCAGAAAAATTATATGAATCCAATGATGAGTGTATTAGTTCGTTTTCACACTGTTATAAAGAAATACCCAAGACTGCATAATTTCACGGTGCTATGAATAAATACCCTAAACTGGTAATTTATAACAAAAATAGGTTTAATTGACTCAGAGTTTCACATGGCTGGGGAGGCCTCAGGAAACTTACAATCATGGTGGAAGGGGAAGCAGGTACATCTTACATGGTGGCAGGAGAGAAAGTGTGAGAGCATAGGAAAAACTACCATTGATAAAACAATCAGATCTTGTGAGAATCCCCTCACTATCATGAGAACAGCATGGGGAAAGCCACCCCCATGATCCAATCAGTTCCTACCAGGTCTCTCCCTCAACACCTGTGGATTACAATTGAATATGAGATTTGATTGAAGACACAAAGCCTAATCGTATCATTCTGACCCTGGCCATTCCCAAATCTCATGTCCTTTCACTTTTCAAAACCAATCATACCTTCCCAACAGTCCTCCAAAGTCTTAAATCATTTCAGCATTAACTCAAAAGTCCATAGTCCAAACTCTCATTTGGGATAAGGCAAGTCCCTTCTGCCCATGAGCCTATAAAATCAAAAGCAAATTAGTTACTTCCTCGATATGTTCCCATTCCAAATGGGCTACAGGCTTCATGCAAGTTCAAAACACAGAGGGGCAGTCATTAAACCTTAAAGCTCCAAAACAATCTCCTCATCCAGGTAACGCTGACGCAAGGGGTGGTCTCCCATGGCCTTGGGCAGCTCTGCCACTGTGGCTTTGCAGGATCCAACTCTCCATCCTGCTGCTTTCACAACTGGTTGAGTGTCTGTGGCGTTTCCAGGCACATGGTGCAAGTTGTCAGTGGATCTTCCATTCTGGGGTCTGGAGGATTGTGGCCCTCTTTTCACAGCTCCACTAGGCAGTGCCCCAGTATACTTGAGAATTTAGATGAAAGGATGGAAAGAATCAGTAAACACATGTGGACTATCAATAGAGAAATAGCAAGTATTACAAAAATAAAGTGGGAATTCTAAAACTAGACCATAATACATTTAAAACATAATTTTCTGGCAATTGCAGATTACACATTACAGAATAAAAAATCAATAAACATAAAGACGGATCAATAGAATTTACCCAAGTATAGAACATAGGGAGAAAAATATATTGAAAAAAGTAAACATAGCAACAGTAAACATCTAGACAACATCAAGTAGTATATTCAAATTGAGTGCTAAGATATAAAAGGGAGAAGGTAGAGAAGAAAATAATGAAGAAGCAATGGATGAAAATTTCCCAAAAGCATCAGTTTACAAATCTAAGATACTTTACAAACCCCAAATGTGGGAAATAAAACAGAAACCACACTCAATCACTGACTGCTGAAAAGAAAGTATAAAATTAAATTTTAAAAGGCACCCAAAATGGAGAAAAGTTAAGTTAAATGTGGAGAAACACAACATACTAGGCATTGAAGAAACATACTTTAAAATAATAAGAGGCATCTGTGACAAACCCCACAGCCAAGATCATACTGAATGGGCAAAAGCTGGAAGCATTATTCTTGAGAACTAGGACAAGACAAAGATGCTCACTCTCACCACCCCATTCAACATAGTACTGGAAGTCCTAGCCGGAACAATCAGGCAAGAGAAAGAAATAAAGTGCATCCAAATATGAAGAGAGGAAGTTAAACTATCACTGTTTGGAGACGAAATGATTGTATTCTTAGAAAACCCCATAGTTCCTGTCCAAAAGCTCCTAGATCTGATAAGCAACTTCAGAAAAGTTTCAGTATACAAACTCAATAAAAAAAAACAGTAGAATTTCTATATACCAACAACATCCAAGATGAGAAGTAAATCAAGAACACAATCCCATTCATAATATCCACAAAAGAATAAAGTACCTGGGAATACAGCTAATTAGGGAGGTAAAAGATTTCTATTATGAAAATTACAAAATACTGTTCAAATAAATCAAAGATGACACAAACAAATGAGAAAACATTCCATGCTCATAAATAGGAAAAATTAACATAATTAAAATGGCCATACTGCCTTAAGCAATTTATAGATTCAATACTATTTCTATCAAACTACGAAGGACGTTCTTCAAAAAACTAGAAAAAAAACTTCTCTAAAATGCATATGGAATAAAAAAAATAGCTTGAATAGCCAAAGCAATCCAAAGAAAGTGAACAAAGCTGAAGGCATCTCATTACCCAGCTTCAAATTATACTAAAATGCTACAGTAACCAGAACAGCATGGTACTGGTACAAAAACAAACACATATATCGATGAAACAAAATAGTGAGCCCAAAAATAAGGCCACATACCTACAATTAGCTGTTCTTCAATAAAGCTGACAAAAACAAGCAAGAAGGAAAGGACTCTGTATTCAATAAATGGTACTGGGGTAACTGGCTGGCAATATGCAGAAGATTGAACCCAGACCCCTACTTTTCACCATATACAAAAAAATTAACTCAAGATCAATTACATAATTAAAGATAAACCTTAAACTATAAAAACCATGGAAGATAACCTAGGAAATATATTTCTGCACATAGGAATGGCCAAAGATTTCATAACAAAGACACCAAAAGCAATGGCAGCAAAACCCTAAACTGACAAATTGGACCTAATTAAACTAAAGAGCTTCTGCACAGCAAAAAACACTATCAGAAGAGTAAAGAGAAAGCAATAGTATTTGCAAAACATGCACCTGAAAAAGGGCTAATATCCAGAAGCTATAAGGAATTTAACAAGCAAAAAACAAATAATCCCATTAAAAAGTGGTCAAAGGATATGAACAGAGACTTTTCAAAATACATACACACAGCCAAGAAGCATATGAAAAAATGCTCAACATTCACTAATAATTAGAGAAATGCCAATGAAAACCACAATGAAATATTATCTCACACCAGCTAGAATGGCTACCATTAAAAACTAAGAGGTTAAAGAGAAATGGGAAAACTTATACACTGCTGGTGAGAATGTAAATTAGTTCAACCACTGTGGAAAACAGTTTGAAGATTTCTCAAAGAACTTAAAACAGAATTACCATTTAACCCAGCAATTACATTGTTGGATATATACCCAAATGAATATAAATAATTCTTCCATAAAGACACATATGCACACATATGTTCATTGCAGCACTGTTTACAATAGCAAAGACATGGAATCAACCTAGATGCCCACCAACAGTAGACTGGATGAAGAAAATGTGGTACATATACACCATGGAATACTACACAGCCAACAAAATGAAGGCAATCATGTCCTTTGTAGCAACATTTGCAGTAAACCATTACCCTAAGCAAACTAACAAAGGAACAGAAAACCAAATACCACATCTTCTCGCTTATAAGTGAGAGCTAAACATTGAGTACAAATTGACATAAAGAAGGGAACAATACATACCGAGCCCGACTTGAGGGTGGAGGGGGAGAGGAGGGTGAGAATAGAAAACCTACCTATTGGATACCATGCTTATTACCTGGGTAACAAAATAATCTCTACACCAAACCCCCATGACACGTAATTTATCTATATAACAAACTTGCACATGTACCCCTGAAACTAAAATAAAAATTTTTAAAAAATGTGGAGAAACAGTGAAAATGACAGATCACCTCTTACAAGAAACAATGATAGGCAGAAGGCAGAAATGAATAATATAGTTAAATTTTTAAGGGAAAAAAACATCAATCTAGAAGTGTATAGCCAATTAGCCCATCTTAAAAATTGAGAAGTATGTATGAGGACATTTTCAGACCAATGAAAGAGGAAAGAATTTCTTGCCACCATATTTGCACTAGATAATATGTTAAAGGAAGTGCAGGATACAGGGAAATGTATAACACTAGAATCAACAAGAATTAAAGTGTGCTGAAGATGATTTAAAAAAAAAAAACTGGTGAATAAAAAATATGAGTCCCAGCCTGGTAATTCACACCTGTAATCCCAGCACTTTTGAAGTCCAAGGTGGGAGGATCACTTGAGGCCAGGAATTCGAGAGCCTGGGCAACAGAGTGCGACCTCATCTTTATTGGAAAAAATTAAAAATTAGCCAGATGTGATGTGTACATGTAGTCTCAGCTGCTTGGGAGGCTGAGGCAGGAGGATTTTTGGGGCACAAGAGTTTGAGGTTACAGTGAACTATGATTATGCCATTGTACCCCAGCCTGGGTGACAGAGCGAGACTTGGTATTGATTTTTTTAAATTATAGAAGTAACGTTATAGGGCTTATAATACATGTAAAAGAAAGCATGTAAGAAAAATAAAACAAAATATGGAAGTTAAAATATAACTACATGTGTCAAGTTTTTCTTTTTTTAAAAAACATTTTATGTAAAGTGATACAATGTTACTTGTTAGAAGACTGTAAGTTAGGAAGACATATTTTAACCCTTAAAACAACCCAGAAAATTAATTTAAATGTAACAACAATGCTAAAAATATGATAAAGAAGATAAAAATAAATATTGGAGTATGTTTGATTAAAACAAAAATTAAATAGGAGAAATAGAAAACAAATACCAAAAGACAAAATCAAGACATATCAATAATTACACTGAAAGTGTAAATGTAATAAACATTTCAATGAAAAAGTCGAGAATTTTAGCAATTATAAAAAGTAAGATGCTACTATTTTCTCTCTGTAAAATACATGCACTATAAAAATAAAGGTACAAAGATGTTACAGGTAGGCAGGGTAAACAGAATAGACTTATCCCAGCAGCAGGTAATAATTATAGATAGATAAATGCTTCTCTGGCTCTGCTTAACAATTCTTAAAAAAAAAGGACACAAAGGAAAAAAATATATATATATAGATGTAACTTCTCTGTATCTCAGGAGAAATCGCAATAATGCTTATATAAAAGCAATCACCTACCAAGGGAAAAATTTACTATGACTGGCATTGGTATGAAAGAATACCAGATATTTATAGAGGCAGAAAAATAGGAATCATAATGAAGAGAAAAAACAATCAATGAACAGTGGCTCAGAACCACAGGTGCTAGAATTAGTAAACAAAGACATTAAAACAATAACTATATGTATTTCTTATATGTTTCAATGTTAAGGAGGAACATGGACAATATGAAAAAGACCCAAATCAAAGTTCTGGAGATGAATATTACAATGACTGAGATAAAAAATACTGTCAAGAAAATAATATAAAATTTGACATTGAAGAAGAAAAGATTTGTGAACAAGAACACATAGAAATTAAAGCTATTCACATTAAAATATAAATTTTTTTAACAAAAAAGGCAAAAAGAGTTTAGAGGACACTTCAAGCAGTATAAAATATATGCAGTTAGATTCTCAAAAGTAGAGGAGAGAAGGAAAGATACAAAAAATAGTTGCACTTTGGGAGGCCGAGGTGGGTGGATCATGAGGTCAGGAGATCAAGACCATCCTGGTTAATACAGTGAAACTCCGTCTCTACTAAAAATACAAAAAATTAGCCGGGTGTGGTGGTGGGCGCCTGTAGTCCCAGCTACTCGGGAGGCTGAGGCAGGAGAATGGCGTGAACCTGGGAGGTGGAGCTTGCAGTGAGCCAAGATCGCGCCACTGCCCTCCAGCCTGGGTGACAGAGCAAGACTCCATCTCAAAAAAAAAAAAAAAAAATAGTTGAAGAAATTATAACTGAAAAATTTACAAATTTAATGGTATAACTCCTTAGTTCCAAAAATCTCAGCAAAACTCAAGTACAATAACTGTAAAACTACATCAGAACATAATTGCCATCTTATTGCTTAAGATCAGTGAAAAAATAAATGACACATTACATACAGAAGAGCAAAGATAAGGAGAAAACAGATTAAATTTCTCAGAAAAAAATGCAAATGATGAGACAATGCAGCAACATTTGTTTGTTTATTTGAGGCAGAGTCTTGCTCTGTTGCCCAGGCTGTAGTGCAGTGACACGATCTGGGCTCACTGCCACCTCCACCTCCTGGGTTCAAGCGATTCTCCTGCTTCAGCCTCCTGAGTAGCTGGGATTACAGGCACACGCCACCACACCTGGCCAATTTTTTTGTACTTTTAGTGCAGAAGGGGTTTTACTGTATGGGTCAGGCTGGTCTCAAACTCCTGACCTTGTGATTCATCTGCCTTGGCCTCCCAAAGTGCTGGGATTACAGATGTGAGCCACTGCACCCGGTCAACATTATTAAAGTTTGTAAAAAGGGAGAAAACAAAACCGGTTTACCTAGAAATCTATACCCAGAAAAAATGTTCAAAAACAAAGGGAAATTAAGTTGTTATATATGCAAAAGCTGAGAGAATTGATCAAATTTATATATGCAAAAGCTGAGAGAATTGATCAAATGTTGTCTTTCAGATGGACACAAATGACATTGTGGAAATGTATATTTATAAAAATAAGTAAAGACACCAGAAATGGTAACTACAGGGGTAATTATATAAAATTACTCTCTTCTTATGTAAATATTTAAAGATAGTTGACTACTTAAACAAAAATTAATAACAATATATTATTGGTTTCATAATAGATATATAAGTAAAATATGTGGCAAAAATAGCATAAAATCTAGTAGAAAAGAAATTTAGGATTCTCATTCTATAAATAAAGTACTATAAGATCATTTGAAGGAAGATAGTGATACTCAAAGATGTGCAATATAAACTCTAAAGAAACCACTGGCCAAACGCAGTGGGTCATGCTTATAACCCCAGCACTTTGGGAGGCCAAGATGGGAGGATTACTTGAAGCCAGTAATTCAAGACCAGCCTTGGCAACAAAGTAAGACCCCATCTCAACAATAAAAAAAAGATAAATAAAATAAGACAAATTAGCTGGGCACAGTGGCACACATCTGTAGTCCCAGCTACTCAGGGGCCTGAGGCAGGGGAATCACTTGATTCCATGAGTTTGTGGCTACAGTGAGCTATGATTGTGCCACTGCATTCCAGCCTGGGCAAGAGAATGAGATCCTGCCCTACGCCCCCCACCCTCCCCCAAACGAAAAAAAAAGAAAAAAAAAAAACACTACTTTTTTAAAAAGTGGTAAAGCTAGTAAGCCAAAGAAGGAGATAAAACGAAATAACAGAGTATACTCAAGTTACCCAAAATAAGGTAGATAAAGAAGGAAAAAGAGGAACATAGAAGAGATTAGACAAATAAAGGTAAAGTGAATACTAGAGTGCCTGGATTGATATCAAAGTAGATTTTAAATAAAAGTAGTACCAGGAGTAAAGAAGATCTTGTAATAGTGATGAATGAGCCAATTAATCAAGAGGACATAAAAATCCTAAAAGTTTATGCACTTAACACTCTGTCAAATATATGAAGCTAAAAGTGATACAAATGCAAGGAGAAATAGAGAAATCTCCAATAATAGTCAGAAATTTCAATACCCCTCTCTCAATACATGATAGGAAAGTAAATGCAAAATCCATACAAATGTGGCACATGTGAACAGCATGGTCAATTAATATTACCTAGTTGACATTTATAGCCTACTCTACCCAACATTAGAAGAATGCACATTGTTTTCTAGTTCACATAGACCATCTACCTAGATAGACGATATTCTGTGCCTAACACAAATATAAATTATTTTGAAAGTATCCAAGTGGAATAAAATGGAAACCCCAAATAAAAGACAAAGTTACCAAATTATTTGTAGATAAATAAAACTTCTAAAAAGCACATGAGTCAAAAAATAAATCAAGTGGAAATAAAAAACTGTTTTGAACTAAAGGAATAAAAACAAAGCGTGTTAACGTTTGAGTACTTAGAATTTCCCTCTGCAATGCATTTTTTATTCTTTTTATATAAAAGAAAAATACAGGACTCAAATCAATAGCCCCAAAGTTAATGAAAAAACAAAAACAAATTAAACACAAAATAGAAGAATCAAAATAATAAAGATCAGAGAGGAAATCAATGAAATAAAAAAGAGAAAATTCAATGAAACAAAAAGCTGGTTCTTTGAAAGCATCTATAAAATTCATAAACCACTAGGCAATTTGTTCAGGAAAAAAAAACAAGCAAGCAACAGCAAAAACAAAACCAAACAAAAACCCTCAAATTACTAAGATCCAGAAATAAAAAGGTAATATCACTACAGATTCCACAATTTTTAAATCAGTAGTATGGAAATATTATGAGAACTTTATGCCACTGAGTTGAATAACTTTTATAAAACCCACAATTCCCTGAAAGACTCATGCCTCCTCAAGAATAATAGATAGCCCAATAGGTATATATCTATTGAAATTTCATTTGTAGGTAAAACCCTTCTCGCAAAGAAAATTATAGGGCTATATGAATTCACTGGTGAATTACACAAAAATTTAAGAAAAAAGTCGAGTAGCATGACGCTTTCAGGCTTGTTCTTTTTACTTAGGATTGTCTTGGTTATTCGAGCTCTTTTTTCGGTTCTATATGAATCTTAAAATAGTTCTTTCTAATTATGTAAAGAATGTCAATGGTAGTTTAATGGGAATAGCATTGAGTCTATGAATTACTTTGGGCCACGTGGCCATTTTCACAATGTTGATTCTTTCTATCCATGAGCATGAAATGTTTTTCCATTTGTTTGTGTCCTCTCTCATTTCTCATTTCCTTGAGCAGTGGTTTGTAGTTCTCCTTGAAGAGGTCTTTTACTTCCCTTGTTAGCTGTATTCCTAGGTATTTTATTCTTTCTGTAGCAATTGTGAATGGGAGTACATTCATTATTTGGCTCTCTGCTTGTCTGTTGTTCATATATAGGAGATCTAGTAATTTTTGCACATTTATTATGTATCCTGAGGGTTTGCTGAAGTTGCTTACCAGCTTAAGAAGCTTTTGGGCAGAGAAGATGGGATTTTCTAGGTATAGGATGATGTCATCCGCAAAGATAACTTGACTTCCTCTCTCCCTATTTGAATACTCTTTATTTATTTCTCTTCCCTGATTGCCCTGGCCAGAACTTCCAATACTATGTTGAATAGGAGTGGTGAGAGAGGGCATCCTTGTCTTGTGCTGATTTTCAAGGGAGATGTTCCTACTTTTGCCCATTCAGTATGATATTGGCTGTTGGTTTGTCATATATGGCTCTTATTATTTTGAGATATGTTCTGTCAATACTTAGTTTATTGAATTTTTAACAAGAAGGGATGTTGAATTTTATTGAAAATCTTTTCTGCATTTGTTGTGATAATCATGTGGTTTTTGTCTTTAGTACTGTTTATGTGATGAATCACATTTTGTTGATTTAGTTATGTTGAACCAGCCTTGCATCCCAGGGATGAAGCTGACTTGATCATGGTGGATAAGCTTTTTGATGTGCTGCTTGATTTGGTTTGCCAATATTTTATTGAGGATTTTTGCTTCAATGTTGGTCAGGGATATTGGCCTGAAATTTTCTCTTTTTTTTTTTGTATCTCTGCCAGGTTTTGGTATCAGGATGATAATGGCTTCATAAGTTGCTCTTTTTCAATTGTTTGGAAAATGGTACCAGATCTTCTTTGTACCTCTAGGTATTCAGTTGTAAATCTGTCTGGTTCTGGGCTTTTTCTGGTTGGTAGACTATTACTGCCTCAATTTCAGAACTGTTTATTCGTTTATTCAGGTATTCAATTTCTTCCTGGTTCAGTCTTGGGAGGGTATATGTGTCCAGGAATTTAACTGGTTCTTCTAGATTTTCCAGTTTATGTTCACAGAGGTGTTTATAGTATTCGCTGATGGTGGTTTGTATTTCTTTGGGGTCAGTGGTGATTATCACCCTTATCATTTCTGATTGGGTCTATTTGACTCTTCTCTCTTTTCTTCTTTACTAGACTAGCTAGCAGTCTGTTTTATCACTTTTTCCAAAAATCAGCTCCCGGATTTGTTGATTTTTTGAAGGGCTTTTCATGTCTCTATCTCCTTCAGTTCTGCTCTGATCTTGTTTATTTCTTGTTTTCTGCTAGCTTTTGGTTTTCTTTGCTCTTGATTCTCTAGTTCTTTTAGTGATGATGTTAGGTTGTTAATTTGAGATCTTTCTATACTATAAATAGTATGCAACCATAAAAAGGAATACTATGCAACCATGAAAAGAAATGAGATCATGTCCTTTGCAGGGACACGGATGGAATTGAAATCCATTTTCCTCAGCAAACTAAGACAGGAACAGAAAATCAAACACCACATGTTCTCATTTATAAGTGAGAGCTGAACAGTGAGAACACATGGACACATGGTGGGGGGAACAACACAAACTGGGCCCTGTCAGGGGGTTTGGGGGGAAGAAGATTATCAGGAAGAAAAGCTAATGGATGCTGGGCTTAATACCAAAGTGATGAATTGATCTGTACAGCAAATCACCATAGGACATGTTTACCTATGTTACAAACCTGCACTTCCTGCACGTGTACCCTGGAAATTAAAAGTTGCAGGAAAAAAAAATAAGGAAAAAAATACTAATTCTACAGAGACTCTTCCATAAAATTGAAAAATATGAAATCATTTCCAACTAATTATATGAAACCAGTATAACATTGATAACAAAATAAGACAAAAACATTACCAGAAAAGAAAGCCACAGAATAATATCTCTTAAAAAAACACACACAAAAAAAACTTCACACATAATTTTGGTAAATAAAATCTAATAAAATGTAGAAAGGGATAATATGTCATGACCAAGTAGTTTTATTTTATTCCTTACAACTTCATGTGAGACTATCATCTCAAACTAAAATGTTTAATTAAAAATATCCCAGTGGCATTTTGTTTGTTTATGTTTTTGTTTGCTTTTAGTATTATAGAATTTGACAAGATGGATCTAAAATACATGTGGAAATGCAGAGAACATAGAATAGCAAAAACAACTCTGAAAAAGAAGACATAAAGTGGGTTTCAAGATCTATGAAAAAGCTAAAATAATTAAGACAGTGCAGAATAGGGCTCAAGATAGACAAGCATATCGATGGACCTGGATAGAAAGTCCAGACATAGTCCTATATGTCAAATATGGACATCTGATCTTTTTAGATATGCAAAGTCAATTCTGTGGAAATGGATATTATTTTCTACATATGGTGCTGTAACAATTGGATATCAATTTGCAGAATACTAACTTGGATGTATGTACCACATACATAAAAATTAACTAGAAATGTGTCATAGACTTAAGTGTAAAGCCTAAAACAATAAGACTTATAAGAAAAAATGTAGAACATTTCTGTGACCCTTGTTTGAACAAAGGTTTCTTAGATTAAACACCAGAAACATGACTCATAAAATAACTGATAAATTGCACCTTATCAAAAGAACTTGTCAATAGAATGAAAATATAAGTCACAGACTGGCAGAAATGTCTAGAAAGATAAATCTCACAAAATGCTTATAACTATAATATATAAATAACTTTTAAATCTCAGTAAAAAACAAGAAAAAATAAAAAAGGGGAAAGATTTGGACGGATATTTAACCAAGAAAAACATACAGATGATAAATAATCACATAAAGAGATGCCTGACATTATTAATCCTCACAAAAATACAAATTAAAATCATGCTGAGATACTATTAAACATCTATTAAAATAGCTAAAAATAAAAAGACCAACGCACTGCGCATTGGGAATCATATGAATTAATCTGTTGTACACTGACACGCGGTCTCATATACTGCTAGTGGGATTGTAAAATGGCCAAAACCACCTTGGGTTTCTTTTGTTTGTTTTTTCTAAAAGAAACGATGTTCATTTGGTCATAAAGCATTGCAATGGGAATACACGTGTCATAAAAAACTATGTGTATATTCAGGGAGGCAAGAGAAGACAAAGGGTTTTAAAGGAAAAAATAAAGAGGAACACGCAATCGTTTTGAAATAATTATCTGAGGCTACAGAGATTAATAGTAAGAGTGACATCAGTTTGAGGTCAGCCAGGCAGTTACTGGGCAGATATCCTTGCTGAAATACCCTTTTGTGTAAAGTTGTGATGGGCTTTGTGCAAGGTGGTAGGTTTTGCAGTCTTTTGTGATGGTTTTTGTTATCAGGCATACAGCATGCGATCCCTGTCTTCATGGCCTTCTCTGGCTCTATTTGTCAAGGTTTTCTTAACATTAGTGACTTCATTTTGATTCTGACAAATTTCACAAATTTAACTCTTGAAACTGAACATGGCACCCACTCTTTTGGTGTAGAAGAACTTCTGTCTTCAAGATCTTCATTTTTAATTACAGGACACTCTCATGTGGAATCAGTTTAAGGTTCTGACTGAAATAAACTGTCAAATTCATAAACTTTTTCTCCAGGAGACACCCCAAACAGGTTTTGCTCTAAGTCTGACCTTCACAAATCTTCTTCATATATAAATTACAGTCTGACTCTGAGGTAGATGGTGGGGCCCAGACATCCGACCAGATTGAGGACTAGCTAAAACAGCTTTCCATCAGACACAACCACCAGTGTGTCCTGTCAGTTTACCATTGCCATGACAACACTCACAAGTTACTGCCCCTTTCTGTGGCAATGACCTAATGCCTCAAGAGTTCCCACTCTTTCCCTAGAAATATCTACAGAAACCACCTCCTAATCTGCATGTTATTAAAAGTGGGTATAAATGTGACTGTGCAAAACTTCCCTAAACTGCTACTCTCCTGCCTACAGGGTAGCCCTGCTCTGCAGGAGCAGTCACAGAGCTGTGACACTGCTGGAGCTGCAAAACTGCCACTTCAATAAAGCTGTTTTCTTCTACATCTGCCTTGCCCTTGAATTCTTTCCTGGACAAAGCCAGGAACCCTAGTAGGCAAAGCCCCACATTGGGGATCACCTGTCCTGCATCAACTCCAGTGATGGTATGTGTGCCAAAATGAAAACACTGTCCAAAAACTACCCCAGGAACCAAAGGTACAACCTCAGAAAGGACAGAACCCTCCAACCACATCTGCCTGTGGGTCTCCTGCTTTCCTGTGCTCTCTGTAACTTCTCAGAATCCACAGTGGTTCTGGAGTTGTCTGAGCAGCTGAAGGACACCTGCAGGGGAGAACGGGCTGCCCAGGAAGCACCGAGGGGAGCTCCATTTTCCCTCCCTTTTCAGGCTCCAGACTGGCCTCAGTTTGAAGTCACTGCTTCAGGCTGTGCTCCCCACTGCAGGTTATTCACCTGATTCCCACCAATATTGATAAATTAAATGAGAAAAAGACCTTCATTCAATCCAATGGTTGAATAAAACACCAGCAGTGTCGCTGACCCACCCAATCATTGCTGTAGCTGAACCCTAAGTAGTGTATACATAGCTTTCTCTTGCAAGCAGCCTAACTGGCTCCAGGTTGAATACATCTGTGTCTCTCTCATATACCTCAATTCAAATTATAGAATCAATTTTTTTTTTTTTTTTTGAGATGGAGTCTCGCTCTGTTGCCCAGGCTGGAGTGCAGTGGCACGATCTCGGCTCACTGCAAGCTCTGCCTCCCGGGTTCACGCCATTCTCCTGCCTCAGCCTCTCCAAGTAGCTGGGACTACAGGCGCCCGCCACCATGCCCGGCTAGTTCTTTGTATTTTTAGTGGAGATGGGGTTTCACCGTGGTCTCAATCTCCTGACCTCGTGATCTGCCCGCCTCGGCCTCCCAAAGTGCTGGGATTAAAGCGTGAGCCACCGCGCCCGGCCTAGAATCAATTTTTAAACATCTCACTTAAAAATGTATTTTACATTTAAGTCACCTAATTTACTAGACTTGATACTAAATCTAATAAATTAGAGTATTATTTTTTTCTCAAAAAATAAAAGTTTGCCTTCAAGGTATAAAAACTACACCTGGAGACCTTCCAGACCTTAGGACTGGTGGTTCCTATGGAAAAGTTCCAAAGTATCTAACAGGGATAATAAATTTAAATTGAGTATTAATATTATTTTCCAAAGTAATATTCATTGCTTGGAAGGTTGTAGACCTAAAAGTCAAGTTAAGCACTCAATGTATTTTTTTTACTACTGTCATATTACTTCATGATCTTGCCTTGGATTTTAGGCCAATATTGAAGCCATTCAGCTAAACTAATTATTTCACGCTACATTTTATTTATTCCTAACCTGCCTTTTAATCCTTATTAGGATAAAAATAGCATCACCTTCCAAACTGCAAAAAAATTGCCAAATCTTTGTTTTAAAATTTTTATATTTTTTATATTTCTTTTCTTAAATATTAGATAGCTAATTAAGTGTTCCGATTGAAGAAGCCTTCCTTAGAAGCAGGTTTTCTTATAACTTTGCACTAACCAGGCACTGGATGCCTTACGCATATCATCTTATTTTATTCTCAAGATAAGGCTGTGCACTTTTTAAATTTTGTTTTTTAATTTCAACTTTTATTTTAGATTCAAGGAGTACATGAGCAGGTTTGTTACATCAGTATATTGCATGATATAAGGTTTAGGGTACAATTAATTCTGCCACCTAGGTACTGAGCATAGTATCAGATAGTTTGTTTTTCAGCATTTACCCCCTTGCCCCTTTCCCCCTTTAGTAGCCCCAGTTTCTATTGTTCCCACTTTTATATCCATGGATACACATTGTTTAGCTCCCACTTATAGGTAAGAACATGTAGTATTTGGTTTTCTGTTCCTGCGTTAATTTGCTAAAGGAATGGCCTCCAGCTCTATTTATGTTGCTGCAAAGGACATGATCTCCTTCATTTTTATGGCTGCAAAGTATTCCATGATGTATATGCACCACATTTTCTTTATCCATTCTACAAATAATGGGCACCAAGGTTGATTCTATGTCTTTGCAATTGTGAATGATGCTGCTATGAACATTACAAATGCATGAGGCTTTTTGGAAGAACAATTTATTTTCCCTTTGGATATATAACCAGTAATAGGATGGCTGGGCTGAATGGAAGCCCAGTTTTAAGTTATTTGAAATATCTCCAAGCTGCTTTCCACAGTGGCTGAGCTAATTTACATTCCCACTGACAGTGCATCGTGTTTTTTTTTTTTTCCACAACCTCGCCAGCATCTGTTGTTTTTTGACTTTTTCATAGTAGCCATTCTGGCTGGTGGATAGTATCTCATTGCAGTTTTGAGCTACATTTCTCTTTTGATTAGTGATGTGGAGCATTTTTTCATATGTTCATTGGTCAGTTCTACGTCTTCTTTTGAGAAGTGTTTGTTCATGCCTTTTGCCCACTTTATAATGTGGTTATTTGGTTTTTGCTTTTTGATTTAACTTCCCCTAAGGTTCTGGTATTAGGCCTTTGTCAGATGTATAGTTTGTTAATATTTCCTCCCATTCTGTAGGCTGCCTGTTTAATCTGTTGATAGTTTCTTTTCCCATACAGAAGCATTTTAGTTTAACAGGTGCTACTTGTCAATTTTGTTGCATTTTCTTTTGGGGTCTTAGCCATAAATTCCTTCCCAAGTCCGATGTCCAGAATGGTGCTTCCTGTGTTTCTTCAAGAAGTCTTAGGAGGTGGAGCCAAGATGGCCGAATAGGAACAGCTCCGGTCTCCAGCTCCCAGCCCGAGCGACACAGAAGACTGGTGATTTCTGCATTTCTGCTTGAGGTACCTGTTTCATCTCACTAGGGAGTGCCAAACAGTGGGTGCAGGACAGTCGGTGAAGCGCACTGTGCGCGAGCCCAAGCAGGGCGAGGCATTGCCTCACTCGGGAAGTGCAAGGGGTCAGGGAGTTCCCTTTCCTAGTCAAAGAAACGGGTAACAGACGGCACCTGGAAAATCGGGTCAGTCCCACCCTCATACTGCACTTTCCCAACGGGCCTGGAAAACGGCACACTAGGAGATTGTATCCCGCACCTGGCTCAGAGGGTCCTATGCCCACGGAGTCTCGCTGATTGCTAGCACAGCAGTCTGAGATCAAGCTGCAAGGCGGCAGCGAGGCTGGGGGAGGGGCGCCCGCCATTGCCCAGGCTTGCGTAGGTAAACAAAGCAGCCAGGAAGCTCGAACTGGGTGGAGCCCACCACAGCGCAAGGAGGCCTGTCTGCCTCTGTAGGCTCCACCTCTGGGGGCAGGGCACAGACAAACAAAAAGTCAGCAGGAATCTCCAGAGACTTAAATGTCCCTGTCTGACTGACAGCTTTGAAGAGAGTAGTGGTTCTCCCAGCACGCAGCTGGAGATCTGAGAACGGACAGACTGCCTCCTAAAGTGGGTCCCTCACCCCTGAGCAGCCTATCTGGGAGGCACCCCCCAGGTAGGGAAAGACTGACACCTCACTGGGCCGGGTACTCCTCTGAGACAAAACTTCCAGAGGAACTATCAGACAGCTGAATTTGTGGTCTCACGAAAATCCGCTGTTCTGCAGCCACCGCTGCTGACACCCAGCCAAACAGCGTCTGGAGTGGACCTCTAGTAAACTCCAAAAGACCTGCAGCTGAGGGTCCTGTCTGGTAGAAGGAAAACTAACAAACAGAAAGGACATCCACACCAAAAACCCATCTGTACATCACCATCATCAAAGCCCAAAAGTAGATAAAACAGCAAAGATGGGGAAAAAACAGAGCAGAAAAACTGGAAACTCTAAAAAGCAGAGCACCTCTCCTCCTCCAAAGGAACGCAGTTCCTCACCAGCAACGGAACAAAGCTGGATGGAGGATGACTTTGATGAGTTGAGAGAAGAAGGCTTCAGACGATCAAACTACTCTGAGCTATGAGAGGAAATTCAAAACAATAGCAAAGAAGTTAAAAACTTTGAAAAAAAATTAGAAGAATGGATAACTAGAATAACCAATGGAGAGAAGGACTTAAAGGAGATGATGGAGCTGAAAGCCAAGTTTGGAGAACTACGTGAAGATTGCAGAAGCCTCAGTAGCAGATGCGATCAACTGGAAGAAAGGGTATCGCTGATGGAAGATGAAATGAATGAAATGAAGCGAGAAGGGAAGTCTAGAGAAAAAAGAATAAAAAGAAATGAACAAAGCCTCCTAGAAATTTGGGACTACGTGAAACGACCAAACCTACGTCTGATTGGTGTACCTGAAAATGACGGGGAGAATGGAACTCTGCAAGATATTATCCAGGAGAACTTCCCCAATCTAGCAAGGCAGGCCAACATTCAGATTCAGGAAATACAGAGAATGCCACAAAGATACTCCTCGAGAAGAGCAACTCCAAGACACATAATTGTCAGATTCACCAAAGTTGAAATGAAGGAAAAAATGTTAAGGGCAGCCAGAGAGAAAGGTCGGGTTACCCACAAAAGGAAGCCCATCAGACTAACAGCTGATCTCTCGGCAGAAACTCTACAAGCCAGAAGAGAGTGGGGGCCGATATTCAACATTCTTAAAGAAAAGAATTTTCAACCCAGAATTTCCTATCCAGCCAAACTAAGCTTCATAAGTGAAGGAGAAATAAAATACTTTACAGACAAGCAAACGCTGAGTGATTTTGCCACCACTAGGCCTGCCCTAAAAGAGCTCCTGAAGGAAGCACTAAACATGGAAAGGAACAACCGGTACCAGCCACTGCAAAAACATGCCAAATTGTAAAGACCATCGAGGCTAGGAAGAAACTGCAGCAACTAACGAGCAAAATAACCAACTAACATCATAATGACAGGATCAGATTCACACATAACAATATTAACGTTAAATGTAAATGGGCTAAATGCTCCAATTAAAAGACACAGACTGGCAAACTGGATAAGGAGTCAGGACCCATCAGTGTGCTGTATTCAGGAAACCCATCTCACGTGCAGAGACACACATAGACTCAAAATAAAGGGATGGAGGAAGATCTATCAAGCAAATGGAAAACAAAAAAAGGCAGGGGTTGCAATCCTAGTCTCTGATAATGTAGACTTTAAACCAACAAAGATCAAAAGAGACAAAGAAGGCCATTACATAATGGTAAAGGGATCAATTCAACAAGAAGAGCTAACTATCCTAAATATATATGCACCCAACACAGGAGCACCCAGATTCATAAAGCAAGTCCTCAGTGACCTACAAAGGGACTTAAATTCCCACACAATAATAATGGGAGATTTTAACACCCCACTGTCAACATTAGACAGATCATCGAGACAGAAAGTTAACAAGGATATCCAGGAATTGAACTCAGCTCTAAACAAAGTGGACCTAATAGACATCTACAGAACTCTCCACCCCAAATCAACAGAATATACATATTTTTCAGCACCACACCACATCTATTCCAAAATTGACCACATAGTTGGAAGTAAAGCTCTCCTCAGCAAATGTAAAAGAACAGAAATTATAACAAACTGTCTCTCAGACCACAGTGCAATCAAACTAGAACTCAGGATTAAGAAACTCACTCAAAACCGCTCAACTACATGGAAACTGAACAACCTGCTCCTGAATGACTATTGGGTACATAATGAAATGAAGGCAGAAATAAAGATGTTCTTTGAAACCAACGAGAACAAAGACACAACATACCAGAATCTCTGGGACACATTCAAAGCAGTGTGTAGAGGGAAATTTATAGCACTAAATGCCCACAAGAGAAAGCAGGAAATATCCAAAATTGACACCCTAACATCACAATTAAAAGAACTAGAAAAGCAAGAGCAAACACATTCAAAAGCTAGCAGAAGGCTAGAAATAACTAAAATCAGAGCAGAACTGAAGGAAATAGAGACACAAAAAACCCTTCAAAAAATTAATGAATCCAGGAGCTGGTTTTTTGAGAAGATCAACAAAATTGATAGACCGCTAGCAAGACTAATAAAGAAGAAAAGAGAGAAGAATCAAATAGATGCAATAAAAAATGAAAGAGGGGATATCACCACCGATCCCACAGAAATACAGTCTACCATCAGAGAATACTACAAACACCTCTATGCAAATAAACTAGAAAATCTAGAAGAAATGGATAAATTCCTCGACGAATACACCCTCCCAAGACTAAATCAGGAAGAAGTCGAATCTCTGAATAGACCAATAACAGGTTCTGAAATTGTGGCAATAATCAATAGCTTACCAACCAAAAAGAGTCCAGGACCTAATGGATTCACAGCTGAATTCTACCAGAGGTACAAGAAAGAACTGGTACCATTCCTCCTGAAGCTATTCCAATCGATAGAAAAAGAGGGAATCCTCCCTAACACATTTTATGAAGCCAGCATCGTCCTGATACCAAAGCCAGGCAGAGACACAACCAAAAAAGAGAATTTTAGACCAATATCCTTGATGAACATTGATGCAAAAATCCTCAATAAAATACTGGCAAACCGAATCCAGCAGCACATCAAAAAGCTCATACACCATGATCAAGTGGGCTTCATCCCTGGGATGCAAGGCTGGTTCAACATACGCAAATCAATAAATGTAATCCAACATATAAACAGAACCAAAGACAAAAACCACATGATTATCTAAGTAGATGCAGAAAAGGCTTTTGACAAAATTCAGCAACCCTTCATGCTAAAAACTCTCAATAAACTAGGTATTGATAGGACGTATCTCAAAATAATAAGAGCCATCTACGACAAACCCACAGCCAATATCATACTGAATGGGCAAAAACTGGAAGCATTGCCTCTGAAAACTGGCACAAGACAGGGATGCCCCCTCTCACCACTCCTATTCAACATAGTGCTGGAAGTTCTGGCCAGAGCAATCAGGCAGGAGAAGGAAATAAAGGGTATTCAATTAGGAAAAGAGGAAGTCAAACTGTCCCTGTTTGCAGATGACATGATTGTATATCTAGAAAATCCCATTGTCTCAGCCCAAAATCTCCTTAAGCTGATTAGCAACTTCAGCAAAGTCTCAGGATACAATTCAATGTACAAAAATCACAAGCATTCTTGTACACCAATCACAGTCAAACAGAGAGCCAAATCACGAGTGAACTCCCATTCACAATTGCTTCAAAGAGAATAAAATACCTAGGAATCCAACTTACAAGGGATGTGAAGGACCTCTTCAAGGAGAACTACAAACCACTGCTCAATGAAATAAAAGAGGATACAAACAAATGGAAGAACATTCCATGCTCATGGGTTGGAAGAATCAATATCATGAAAATGGCCATACTGCTCAAAGTAATTTATAGATTCAATGCCATCCCCATGAAGCTACCAATGACTTTCTTCACACAATTGGAAAAAACTACTTTAAAGTTCATATGGAACCAAAAAAGAGCCCGCATCGCCAAGTCAATCCTAAGCCAAAAGAACAAAGCTGGAGGCATCACGCTACCTGACTTCAAACTATACTACAAGGCTACAGTAACCAAAACAGCATGGTACCGGTACCACAACAGAGACATAGATCAATGGAACAGAACAGAGCCCTCAGAAATGATGCCGCATATCTACAACTATCTGATCTTTGACAAACCTGACAAAAACAAGAAATGGGGAAAGGATTCCCTATTTAATAAATGGTGCTGGGAAAACTGGCTAGCCATATGTAGAAAGCTGAAACTGGATCCCTTCCTTACACCTTATACAAAAATTAATTCAAGATGGATTAAAGACTTAAATGTTAGACCTAAAACCATTAAAATCCTACAAGAAAACCTAGGCAATACCATTCAGGCCATAGGCGTGGGCAAGGACTTCATGTCTAAAACATCAAAAGCAATGGCAACAAAAGCCAAAATTGACAAATGGGATCTAATTAAACTAAAGAGCTTCTGCACAGCAAAAGAAACTACCGTCAGAGTGAACAGGCAACCTACAGAATGGGAGAAAATTTTTGCAACCTACTCATCTGACAAAGGGCTAATATCCAGAATCTACAATGAACTCAAACAAATTTACAAGAAAAAAACAAACAACCCCATCAAAAAGTGGGCAAAGGACATGAACAGACACTTCTCAAAAGAAGACATTTATGCAGCCAAAAAACACATGAAGAAATGCTCATCATCACTGGCCATCAGAGAAATGCAAATCAAAACCACAGTGAGATACCATCTCACACCAGTTAGAATGGCCATCATTAAAAAAGCAGGAAGCAACAGGTGCTGGAGAGGATGTGGAGAAATAGGAACACTTTTACACTGTTGGTGGGACTGTAAACTAGTTCAACCATTGTGGAAGTCAGTGTGGTGATTCCTCAGGGATCTCGAACTAGAAATACCATTTGACCCAGCCATCCCATTACTGGATATATACCCAAAGGAGTATAAATCATGCTGCTATAAAGACACATGCACACGTATGTTTATTGCGGCACTATTCACAATAGCAAAGACTTGGAACCAACCCAAATGTCCAACAACGATAGACTGGATTAAGAAAATGTGCACATATACACCATGGAATACTATGCAGCCATAAAAAATGATGAGTTCGTGTCCTTTGTAGGGACATGGCTGAAACTGGAAACCATCATTCTCAGTAAACTATCGCAAGGACAAAAAACCAAACACCGCATGTTCTCACTCATAGGTGGGAATTGAACAATGAGAACTCATGGACACAGGAAGGGGAACATCACATTCCGGGGACTGTTGTGGGGTGGGGGGAGGACGGGGACAGCATTAGGAGATATACCTAATGCTAAATGACGAGTTAATGGGTGCAGGAAATCAACATGGCACATGGATACATATGTAACAAACCTGCACATTGTGCACATGTACCCTAAAACCTAAAGTATAATAAAAAAAAAAAAAGAAGTCTTAGAGTTGGCAGTGTTACATTTAATTCTTTATTTTATCTTGAGTTAATTTTTCTATATGGTGAAAGATAGGGGTCTAGTTTCATACTTTTGCATATGGTTAACCAGTTATCCCAGCAGCATTTATTGAACAGGGAATCCTTTCTCCATTGTTTATTTTGGTCAACTTTGTGAAAGATGGTCGTAACTGTATGGCTTAATTTCTGGGTTCTTTATTCTATTTCATCAGTCTACATGTCTGACTTTGTTCCAGTGCCATGTTCTTTGGGTTACTGTAGCCTTATAGTATAGTGCAAAGTCAAGTAATGTGATGCCTCAAACTTTGCTCTTTTTGCTTTGGATTGCTTTGGCTATACAGCCTCTTTTTTGTTCCACATGAATTTAAAAATAGCTTTTCCTAATTCTGTGAAAAATAATGGTAGTTTGATAGAAATAGTGTTGAATCTACATATTGCTTTGGGTAATATGACCATTTTCACAATGCTGATTTTTCTTGTCCATGAGCATATACTGTTTTTCCATATGTTTGTGTCATCTATGATTTCTTTCAGAAGCTTTTGATAGTTATGCTTATAGAGATCTTCCATATCCTTGGTTAGATGTATTTCTAGGTATTTTATTTGTTGTGGCTATTGTAAATGCGATCACTTTCCTGATTTGGTTCTCAGCTTGGATGTTATTGGTGTATGGAAATCATACTGATCTTTGTACATTGGTTTTCTATTCTGAAACTTTACTGGAGTCATTTATCAGTTCCAGAAGGCTTTTGGTGGAGTCTTTAGGGTTTTCTAGGTGTAGATTTATATTGCCAGTGAAGAGAGATAGTGTGCCTTCTTCTTTTCCGATTTGGATGCCTTCCATTTCTTTCTCTTCTCTGATTGTTCTGGCTAGAATTCCCAGTACTATGTTGAACAGGAGTGGTGGGAGTGGGCGTCCATGCCAGTTCTCAAGTTCTCCAGTATTCAATGCCTAGTTTCTTGAGAGTTTTTTTTTTTTTTTTTTTTTGAGACGGAGTCTCGCTCTGTCGCCCAGGCTGGAGTGCAGTGGTGCAATCTCGGCTCACTGCAAGCTCCGCCTCCCGGGTTCACACCATTCTCCTGCCTCAGCCTCTCTGAGTATTTTTTAGTAGAGATGGGGTTTCACCGTGGTCTCGATCTCCTGACCTCGTGATCCACCCGCCTCAGCCTCCCAAAGTGCTGGGATTACAAGTGTGAGCCACCATGCTCGGCCGAGAGTTTTTATTATAAAGAGATGTTGGATTTTATTGAAAGCTTGTTCCATGTCTATTGAGATGCTCATGTGGATGTTGTTTTTAATTTTGTTTATGTGGTGAATCACATTTATTGATTTCCCTATGTTGAATCAACCTCACATCCCAAGAATGAAGGCTACTTGATTGTGGTAAACTACCTTTTGATGTGCTGCTGGATCCAGTTTGCTAGTATTTTGCTGATGATGTTTGCATCTAGGTTTATCAGGGATATTGGCCTGTAATTTTTCTTTTTCACTTATTTCTTGCCAGATTTTGATATCAGTGTGATGTTGGCTTCATATAATGAGTTAAAGAGAAGTCCTTCTTCCTGCATTTTTTTGAATAGATTTAATAGGATCGGTACCAGCTTTTCTCTAACATCTGTTAGAATTCTACCATAAATCCATCTGGTCAGGAGTTTTTCTCATTGGCAGGTTTATTAATGATTGAATTTTGAGAGATCTTTTTGATGTGCTGCTGGATTCATTTCATTTATATTTCTGCTGGTATTGATTTTTTTTTTTTTTTTTTGAGACAGAGTCTCACTCTGTTGCCCAGGCTGGAGTGCAGTGGTGCGATCTCGACTCACTGCAACTTCTGCCTCCTAGACTCAAGCAATTCCCTGCCTCAGCCGCCTGAGTAGTTGGGATTACAGGTGCCCGTCATCACATCTGGCTAATTTTTGTATTTTTAGTTTGAAACGGGGTTTCACCATCAAGACCACCATCAGGTCTTGAACTCCTGACCTCGTGATCCACCCTCCTCAGCCTCCCAAAGTGCTGGAATTACAGGCATGAGCCACCGCACCTGTCTTCGATTTCTATTTTTATTCCACTGTACTCTGAGAGTACGGTTGGTTTGATTTTGATTTTTTAAAGTTAATTGAGACTTGCCTCAAGGCCAAGCATGTGATAAATATTGGAGTGTGTTCTTTGTGCAGATGAGAAAACTGTATATTCTATGGCTATGGGTGGAGTATTCTGTAGATTTCTGTTAGGTACAATTGGTCAAGTGTTGAATTTAAGTCCAGAATTTCTTTGTTAATTTTCTGCCTCAATGATCTGTCTAACACTGTCAGTAGGATGTTAAACTTCTCCACTATTATTGTGAGCTGTCTAATTCTATTTGTATGTTTAGAAATACTGGTTTTATGAATCTGGGTGCTCCAATGTTGGGTGCACATATATTTATGTAGTTAGGTCTTCTTGTTGAATTGAATCCTTTGTCATTATGTAATGCCCTTCTTTGTCTTTTACTGTTGATGGTTTAAAATCTGTTTTGTCAGAAACAAGTATAACAACCCTTGATCTTTTTGGTGTTCTGTTGCATGATGGGTCTTTCTACACTGCTGTACTTTGAGCCTATGTGTGTCATGATGTGTGAAATGGGTCTCTTAAAGACAGCAGAACAATGAGTCTTGGTTTTTTATTTGCCTTCCACTATTTGCCTTTAAGTGGTGCATTTAGACCATTCATACTCAAGGTTAATATTGATATGTGAAGCTTTGATCCTATCATAAAGTTGTTAGCTGGTTGCTTTTAGGTTTCTATTGTGCAGTTGATTTATAGGGTTTGTGGGCTCCGTTCTTAAGTGAGTTATTGTGGTAGCAGATATTGTCCTTTCACTTCTGTGTTTAGAACTCCCTTCAGGATTTCTTGTAAGGCTGGTCTGGTGGCTACAAACTTTCTTAGAGATTGCTTGTCTGGAAAGAATATTATTTTGTCTTCACTTATGAAGCTTAGTTTGGCAGGATATGAAATTCTTGGTTGGAATTTCTTTTCTTTAAGAATGCTGAAAATAGGCCCCCAGTCTCTACTGGCTTTTTAGGTTTGTGCTAAGAAGCTCACTGTTAGCCTGATGGGATTCCATTTTTATATGATCCAGTCATTTTTTTCTAGCTGCCTTTAAGAATTTCTCTTTAGCAATGACTTGGACAGTCCAATGACTATATTCTTGGTGATGTTCATTTTGCATAGTATCTCACAGGTGTTTCCTGGGTTTCTTGCATCTGAATGTCTGCCTCTCTAGTGAGGTTAAGGAAATTTTCTTAAATTATTCCCTCAAAAATGTTTTCCAGGTTGCTTGTCTCTTTCTGTGTCAAGAATGCCAGTAATTCATAGGTTTAGCCACTTTATATAATCTCATATTTTTGAAGACTTTATTCACTTTTATAAATTCTTTTTTCTTTATTTTTCTCCAACTGGTTTAGGTCAAAGACCAGTCTTTAAGCTCTAAAATTCTTTCTTCTGCTTGGTCCAGTCTATTGATAAAGCTTTCAATTATATTGCAAAATTCCTGAAGTAATATTTTCAATTCCAGAAGCTCTGATAGATTTCTTTTTAACATGTTTATCTCTCTTCCTTCATTTCCTGGATTTCTTTAGAAGTTTCTTGTGTGAATTTTCAACACTGTTTGGCACTTCCTGAGCCTCCTTTTGATCCATGCTTTGAATTCTTTATCTATCATTTCTGAGTTTTTATTTTTGTTAGGGACCATTGCTAGAGAGCTAGTGTGATCCTTTGGTGGTGTCGATACATTGAGATTTTTCATGGTGTCAGAATTCTTGCACTGTTTCCTTCTTATCTGAGACAGGCACTTCTAATTTTTGTGAATATTTTCATGCAGGTGGAATTATTTTCTTTTTCTTTATTTCCAGGATGGCAGGCACAAGTACTAGTACCAAGAGAGCATACAATGAGTGGCCACCACATGCCCAGAGGAACTCCTAATCTAGGAGCTTGGGTGCTACAGTGCCTGGAGATCTTTCTGAGTATGGAGTATAGAGGGACCTACTGCACCACTATCTCTGCACAGGAATGGTGAGGTGGCTCATGTTAATCCAGGTGAATGGGTATCCCAAATGCCTGGGGATATTCCTTGGTGTGAAACAAGGAGGTCCTCTTGCATCAAGATCCCTACACAAAAAGGGTGGAGTGGTTCAGGCTGCAGATTTGGGTGAGCAGGTGCACTGAATTCCTGGAGATCTACCTGAGTGTGAAGCATAAAGGGCCCTGCTGCACCATGATCTATGTACAAAAAGGGTGGGTCAGCTCAGGCTGCTGATCCAGATGAGTGGGTGACCCAAATGCCTGCAGATATGTTTGAGTGTGAAGTGGAGGGTGCTGCCCTGCACCAGGAACTCCACACAGGAAGGGTGGGGTGGCTCAGGCTGTTGGTCCAAGCAAATCAATGTTTTGAATGCCTGGAGTTCTGCCTGGGAGTGAAGCAGAGAGTGCCCTGCTGGACTGGCTGCTGAGACACAATGGAGGGTTCTAAACCTTAGACTAGGGAATCAAGAAAGGCTTCCTAGAAGAGATGACTGAGCTGAAAGTTGGTTAAAAACAATGATAGCCATGTGAAGAATTGAATTACAGCATTGGGTGTGTTCAGAAAGAATGTCCTGGTTGTAAGTGGAAAAAATAAAAACGCATACATCAGTTGTATATTTTTGAAGTGAGTTAGATAGGTTTGAAAGTTGTTGTGCTATTGTTGATGTTGCTGGATGCTACTGCCTTCTATGGCAAGCAGCTGTTACTCTTCCTTCTCTAACACTCTTACCCTCAACCTCTCTGCATTCCCTGTAGAGTCTCCAAAGAACCCTTAAGAGTGAATTCCTAGGACACAGTGATGATGTATGTTTAATTTTATATGACAATGTCTAATATTTTCCAAAATGAGAGTTTTACACTCCTTCCAGCAATGTATAGGAGATCCAGATTTGGGGTTGTCATTCTTTTTAATTTTATCCATTCAAGTGTATGTTTAAGTAGTATCTCACTATGAACTTAATTCGTATTTCCCTAGTAACAAATGATGCTGATCAACTTTTCATGTATTTCTTGGCATTTCGTATATCTTCTAATATTAAGTATCTCTTTAAGAATTTTGGCCAGTTTTAGTGAATTATTTTATTTCAATTATTGATTTGAAGGAGTTATTTATAAAATTTAATTTCTTTGCCACAGAACGGATCTTTTTTCAGTCCATGCTTTTCCTTTTTTATTTACTTAATGATTTGTTTTAATGAGCAAGAGTTTTTAATATTGAAGAAGTTAAATTATCAACTATTTTTCTTTTATAATCAGTGCTTTTTATGCCCTCCCTAAAATATCTTTACATACCAAAATAACACAAAGATTTTCTCTTATAAGTTATTCTAAAAACTATACTTTTAGCTTTATTAGTCTTATGAAGCATCTATAATTACTATATGTTATATTAATGCTGTGGCTAACCACCGTGCACCAGGAAGAACTTCGGAAGTCCCACTGGTTGGTTAATTCATTTCTCTATGTAGAGTTAAACATCAGCAACACAAATTCCTGATACATTAAAATTGATAGGAATATATTAAATATGGCCCATATTATGGAGAACTTTTAACTGCCTCAGGATATTAAAGCAGCATTTATCATGGTGGTTCTCCCAACTGTGGAGGAAAAGTTAAATATTAAATTTGAACTCAAATGAACATGGACACAAACAATGGTCACCAAGTCCTGGAACAGGTTGCATGAGGCCCTTGGTATTTATCCAGCACTGTTTTGGAGAAATCTCTATTTCAATCTATTTCTATATGCCAGTTATTTAAAAACAACAGACAATCACAAAAACAAGTTGATCTGTTTGTGTTCCTTGAGCCCAGTTGTGAAGGGCCCTCATGACTGGGCCTCATGCCAAGCAACTCATTACAAAAAGAGCTAGGGTCCCAGACCACTCTGAAGCTTTATGAAACCTCTTCTCATCTGTGCACAGATGAGTGTCCGACTCTGGAGCCCAGGCTGTTGCTTCCCAGTCTGGTGATGAATCCTTCATAGTCTGATGAGTGTAAAGATATAGATATATATAGAGATATATACATCTTTTCCCTTCTCCCCTTCCCTTTGCAATTTGATTATTATATCAATTTGCTCATTATATCATTTGCTTATTATGTGTGCATTGCAGTTATGTGGGATAAAAGGTGTTTACCCTTAAAGGTATTGTGTGTGTGTATTTTCTTCTCTCCTTGCACATCTCCGACACAGAACACCAACAAAAAGCTTTAATGAAGGTTAATAACTGGTCAATAGGTAAAGTTTATTTTTTAGACTAAAATGAAGCTCTTCATAATTGATTTTATAAAATGCATTGATTTAAAACAAAGTCATTAACAAATTTGAAGAAATGTAATTATTTTGAGAAAAGATTCCCTTCAACTCAGCTCCACTGAGATGCACATGACCCTGTTTTGGTCAGAGTGTAAGACAAGCTCATAATTCTTCAAATTATCTTATTTTATTTTTGCTTCCTGTCTGTTTAGTAACTAAAGTAACAGATATTAACTATAATTTAGAAAATAATCAGAAAATCTTAACATTCATTCATTTGTCAAGAGGCCTATGTTACATAATGTATCCTACAAGTCATCCTCTTATCTCTGGGCAATATACAACTCTGAGATTCATAATGTGATTAGCAGGTAGACATGGTGGATGAGAGTGATGGGCATGTTGGGTGCATGAAAGAGTTACCATCCACTGTCATCTGCCATGTTAGCAGGTAATATATGCATCCATAACATTTCTCCAGTAGAAAGGAAGCTGGTGAAAGTAAGCCATCACTTGGTTTATTAGAACATTGATAATTCAAAATCTTCCTATGTAAAATGAAATAAAATGAAAATAGAAGTTCAAAAGTGACACTGAAAGTGGCAGAGATTCTAAAGTGATAAGGCTTAAAAATTGCAGCCAGGTGAGTCTTCAGGGGTTGACAGTAGATTAGTATAAAACAGCTCATGTCTCAAGGTACCTAATAGCATGAAACTCAAACCCTAGGACAAAGGAAGGAGGAACAGAACCAACAAATACTGGCATCAGATACCTGGTGTCACTTGGTGTTTTGTGGCATATAACACATCTAATTCTCATGACAAACCATTCATTAGGCAGACACCATCCATATTTCGCAAGTGCAGAAACAGAGACCCAGAGATTAATTAATTTACCAAAAGTCCTAGGGGCAGAATTTGAGTCTAAGCCAGTGCAAATTTAACTTTAAGAAATGTTTAAGGGTGACGGTGGAGATCCTTCAGCTTCTGAGAACAACATTCAGATGAAGAGGGTCTTTCAATTCATGAGAGGCTGCTGCCCCAGTGACGATTCTCAGCTCAAGTTATATGTAGTCATAATGTACCCAGTCAAGGACCAGTAGACTAATACCTCTTGAGCAGATGACACTGACGTCAACTCTTTCTGAGCAGCTGACAGATTGCAGAGGTCAGAAATGTATCTCCCCAGCCAAACTCACTGGGAGTAGGAGCTTTTGCCCAGATCATATTTAGGAACCAGTGTTTTACTTTCAACTATGGGTATGGCCTACAGCAAAAATCCTGTTTGCATTTAGATCATCAGAAAGATGTATACTTAGACTAGAAGAGATAAACTCCATCATAGTTTATATATCTTCATGGTATTTAGGCTTCAATGTAGTCATTTCAGATCGTAGACAGTCTGTTTTGGAAATGTCTCTCTGCCTTCAAACTAGAATTTATGTAGTGGGCACTGCACATATAATAGAGAATACCTCTCCAAAGTCACCAGTGCATTCAGTGTCAGTGACTTTTTAGCTGAGCCAAGAAATGTTCTATGAGAAAAAACAAAAGAATTAGAATCCTGTGAGCTGACATCTATTTCCTCTCTGCCTGTGCTGCTGAATGAACCACAGGGCAAAAGGCAGTGCTTGCCATAAACTAAATCATTCCAGGAAACTATTTCATTTGCCTTTATCTTCTTCCTAATTGGTTTTTTATTTGCTTTTAAATTTTAATTGTTCTGATTTATATGTGTTTCACTTTATAATGTTCTTCAAATTCTTTGAGGAATAGGCTATAAAATATCAATTCTTTAAAAATATATTGTCCTATATTACATATCTATGACAATACTTAAAGGATGATAGAAGGGTAATTATAGAACCACCTTCCTCTGTAAATGCCCGACTAATTTGTAAAATGATTAAATGCATATGCTCTGCTTCATTAGTCCAACCTTGGTTATCAGGAGTAAGATGGGAAAGAAAATGTATTCTTGCTACTACCATAGAAGGTATTTGATAAAATACTTAACAAAACTCAAATCTGCTTTGCAAGTTCTTCTTCCTTTACCATGACTACATGGGCATAAAGTGAAATTTGATTTAATTTTGTGCAAAATCAATAGAAGATAGCTCCCAAATGTATGTGAAATTCTTATTGATTGTTCTGAAAATCAAATATTATCGTGTTTAAAGTCATCATATCAGAATGGAAATATTTGTTTTCAGAGTAATTTAAAATATTATTTGATGTGATAAAACTTCGACATACACTTGTTTAATTTACTTTCAATTAAACCATTATAAAATTGAATTTTATCAGAGATTGGATTATGTTACAGTTGAATAAATTGAAAGGACTTATGTTACCTTTTTATTTAAAATCAGGAGAAAGTTGATCTAAGTGAATTTCTCCATTGCTTTATGTTGTTATTGAATATATGAGAAGATTACTCTGGCATGAAGAAACATAAAAGCTTCTTCACAAAAATATAAAATTAATCTTTCTTTGAATCAATTCATCCATGTTATCCATTACTAGATTGGTGCTCTTCTTGTTTGAAATTTAGCCAACCATGATTTGCTATCGACTAATAAGGTTCTAGGAGCATTTTTCTATGCAAATTATTCAGTAGAATTTTTTTTTTTTTTTGAGATGGAGTTTTGCTCTTGTTGCCCAGGCTGGAGTGCAATGGTGTGATCTCGACTTACTGCAACCTCTGCCTCCTGGGTTCAAGTGATTCTTCTGTCTCAGCCTCCCGAGTAGCTGGGATTACAGGCATGCACCACCACACCTGGTTAATTTTGTATTTTTAGTAGAGAGGGGGTTTCTCCCTGTTGGTCAGACTGGTCTCAAACTCCCAACCTCAGGTGATCCACCCACCTAAGCTTCCCAAAATGCTGAGATTACAGGCATGACCCACTGTGCCCAGCTGCTTCAGTAGACTTTATAGATATCAGGACAGTGGCTTTTGACTGAGATTATGGCAGATGGAGGATGGAAGGGGTCCACACAACAGTAACTTTTCTATGTACAATCCAAGCTGAATCATGGGCTTAGTGGTACTTCTCACAGTCTTAAATTCAGCAGACTTATTGGCACCTCTTGAATGCCAGACATTATGCTTGGGCCAGAAATTCAAGGATGAAAATGTTTAGTTTCCCTTCTCAAAGAGCTTGCACCATTAGGAAGAATAAGGGCATATGAACGAATAATCACATATAAAATGGCGTATTCTATCATGGGGGTATGAGTAAATTGTAATTAAAGAAAAGAGAAGGTTCATGGAAATAAAAATAAACATGTTGGAAAAGTCTTCTCAGATAACTACTTTAGCCGTGACTTAAAGAAAAAGTAAAACTTACTCTGGCTGATAAAGGCGCATTACACAGGACCTGAAGGAAGTGAAAATGATATGTTCAGGGAAGCCTGCCCAGTTCAATGCTTTTGGAGAAGTTTGTTCTTGTGGGAGAACAACTGCATGTCCAAATTCTTTTGAAAGAGTCAGGGAGCAGATAAGGAACTGCCTTGTCAACCATCCTAATAACCTTCCACTTTCTTCTTAGTTTAAAAGAACTACTGAAGTCTTAAAAGCTGGGGAAACAACATTACTGGATAGTTCTAGCTGGAAAACAGAAAACAGGCAAAAGTCACCAACACTTGAAAGTCAATGATGACCATAATCTGGACAAGAGATAATGAGAGATTTAAAATAATAGAAATCAAAAGGGAAAATATGCAGTATTTCAATTATATCATTATTCTTACAACATTTTCACAAATGGCTCTTTCCAAAGTGCATTTTGTTTTTCTAAAACTGAAGTGACATTTATTTCACCATTGCATATTCATAAATCCAGTGATTCATGCTAGGTGATATGAAGCATCCACATTTAATATAACTTTGGAAGATCTCTATAGGTTCGTAAACCAAAAGGTATCTGAGACAGGTCTCAATCAATTTAGAAGTATATTTTGCCAAGGTTAAAGACAATGCCTGGGAGAAAAAAAATGGGGAATCACAGAAATAGTTTATGGTCTGTGTTTTTCTCCAAAGATGATTTTGAGGGCTTCAGTATTGAAGTGGAAAAAGAGGCTGGAGGGGAAAGAAGGAGGATATGGTCACATTACTAAATCCACATGTTGCAAGAGAAAAGGAGCAGGTAGGGGAATAGTCAATGATGTATTTGTCTCATACTAAGTAAACTGGCTCTTCACATAAGATGAAGTGAACATAGAGTGTCTACCTGTGGAGATGTTTAACCTTTTATCTGCAGCTTTCTGCTTAGGAACAAGAGGAATGGCAGGTCCTTGCATGACTCAGCTTTCAGCTTAATTTTTTCCTTTTGCAGAGTGCATTGGGGTCCCAAGTTTTAATTTCCTTTTCACAGGTTCATAAAGTTTGTTGACCCTGTGCATGAATGAGACATTGATTTATTCTATCACATCCTTAATAAAGCTACCTTGAAAACCAACATAATTCATAGGCTATTCAGCAGGGTCATCAGAAGGCTTCAGTGAGTCATTCAAGCACAAAATTAGTTTCATATGAGGAAAATCTGTTAGGGTGCAAAGCTAGAAAACAGTTGTATTCTGGAAGCATCCTGGAAAGAAACAGATGGCACGTTGAAAGGATTGGCTGAAAAAAAAATCGAATGAAATGACTATTTGCACTGATGGGAGTGCGGCAAGGAGAACCAAGAATGAAAGAAGGCCCCAGGGACTAGAAACCCTTACACTCCAGACCTGAGGGGGCAAGATGGGGGAGGGGTGTTCCCAGAGCTGGCTAGAGCTGTAGCTCTGGAAGGAGGCTGCCAGAACTCCCAGCAAGAAAAAGGGCCATGTTGGGGGCTGGGCACTGTGGCTCACGCCTGTAATCCCAGCACTTTGAGAGGCCAAGGCAGGCGAATCACTTGAGGTCAGGAGTTTGAGACTGGACTTCACAGGATGAAACCCTGTCTCCACTGAAAATACAAAAATTAGCCAGGCGTGGTGGTGGGCGCCTGTAGTCCCAGGTGCTCAGGAGGCTGACAGGCGAATCGCTGGAACCCGGAAGGCTGAGATCGCACCACTGCACTCCAGCCTGGGCGACAGAGCGAGACTCCATCTCAAAAAAATAGGGAGGGAGCGGAGGGGTGGGATTGGACTGTGCGTAGGGAGAGAGATGAAGCTCCTGCCAGACCCATTTAAGTAAACGAGAAAATGGGGACTGGAAGCCATAACCCTCTCTCTTTTCACACTACACCCTGCTGGGGCTTCCGTTGTGCAAAACAAACTACAAGAAGGAAAGAGGGCAACAGTGAAAAGGAACCACCACCCAGGACGCAGAATGCAGAGGACAGGCAAAGACAGATGGAGTCGGGGGAGGGATGGTGGGCAGCAGATTAAACAGCTGGAGAAAGTGGCCATTGCCACTTTTCAAATAGTCTGCTTGGCTAGCTGAGGAGGCTGCTGTTCAGTTTAGCATTTTTTAAAAGGATGTGTCTTTGCACATTTAGTTTCCTTTGCCTGGTTTATAGCTGCACTCCAAACTTGGTTTCTACATGCCTACTTGGGTTTGAATTCCATGTAAAAGCTCCCTTGGAACACATTTCCCACCAGTTAGGACTAACTTGCTATCCTTTGTGCTTGGTTTATATGTTTAATTATACTGTTTAATATACTGAATTATGCTTTTGACATTTCTTTATAGAGGCCTTTGTGACTAAATAAACAAGAAAAATGAGTAGCAGCCTTGATAAATTATCCTAAGAAAGATAAACTTCAAAATTGAATTTCCTAGAACTAAAGAATGTGGTTTTAGGAAGTGATCAAGGGATTATTCAAATTTATTCAGTTTTTTTGTTTGTTTGTTTGTTTGTTTGTTTTTTACTATTTTGCCTTCCTTCCACCCTCATCAGTTAGTCAATTATCAATGCACAGTGAACATAAATGCAACCTTTTCTTTTAGGCTGACTAAAAGAGTGTCTGTACCAAGAGGTTGGAGGAAGCAGGCATCTAAAAACAGTGATTTTTACATGCATTGCTAGTTGAAATAACAACACTTCGGTGCAACAGGATTTCTGCTTAATAGGTTTCTAGTGCATTAACTTAGCCTGTTTTATAGCATTACAGACTTTTTTTTCAAAACAAGTAATCTACTTATTATTCATAATCTTCAGAGCAGTAGCTTAATGTTAAATAGCCCTTAAAACACACTCAATAAAATAGTAATGTGTATTCCCTCACTTTATTCAGAGACCTGAGAAGCTCTTCTCCAAGGCCCTCCTCAGACACTGAGACCTTACTGTCTTATTTCTGCGACACAGATATTTAATTGAGTGCAAAGGCATGTTGCTCAGCCTCATAGAATTGAGAGTCATAAACAGTGAATAATGCAGAACTGAAAAAGCCAAACAAATCACTCTAAGATTTATAACCCTGGTGCTTTGTGAGGAAACATAGAAAAGAAAGAAATTTTGGTTAAGTGCTGAGTTCTGCTTCTTCAGACACCAACATTGTAATCACAAAGACAGAGCAACCTCCAGAAATTAGGCTTTTAGGGAATTGGGGCCCTGGGCGTTTTGCACTGTAACATGGGTGTAGCCACACACTTAACTTAGAGCATTATTTTGAGAGTAGAAATGGTTAATAAATGTGAAAGTAATATGTAAATTGTGATGGCTTTATAAAGATTACTTATTACACTAGACATACTAATATATCACTAAAACATCTCAACATTTAGTTTATTAATCATAGACATGTTGGTATAGAGAAAAAAGGATCATTTACTTTCGAACATTTAGTGATTAAAAGAAATAGAGCTAGGTCCAGTTAATGCTGTGAATTGTCATCGTAATCAGCCCCATTGCTGATTTCCTGTAGTTTAGACACACAATTCTGATGTGGCATTCAATTCCTCGAAAGTTAAGTCGGTGTGCCAGGCAATGTTCCAAGACTTAGAAGCAGAAAGCCAGGTAAGTCTGATTATCTTTATCCTACTGATTTTATCTTCTACTTAATTAAACAAAGCAAAACTCTGAAGACTTCTTCAATGTCTCCTGTTTGTTTGTTTTTCTTTTCTTTTTGCAGAATGAATTGGAAATCTTTTCTTGAATCCTTCTCTTCTCCTTTTTAATCATAGCTGCCCGAATTTAGATCACCGTGATACCTTGTCTTGACTATGTATAAACTTTGACTGTTTCACTTTCTCCATTTCATTCCCTGAAACCCATTTCTTCCCATCACTGATGTTGGATGAACAATCTAAAAGAGTTCAAACTCCCTAACATGACACCACTTTCTAGTCACTCCAAATCTGGCTTCCACCTCCCTTTCAAATCTCAGCTCTTGACACTTCTGGCTTGTGCTTTAGTGCCTATTAATATCAAATGGTGGAGTACCCAAAGTATTAAAATATTTGCTAACAGTAAATCCATTTCCACTACCCATGTGGTAACTGTTACTCATCCTCCTAAAGGCACAGTTTTTCTCATTTCTTCACCTGCCCAAATTGGGTTATGTAGTTTGTGTCTGTGCCATATTCTACTTTGTCTCTATCATTACTGTTATTACAGTGAAATGAAATGATCTTTTAATGAAACGCTTTCTTTCAGCATACTAAGATCCATTCCAGTCACGTGCTGTCTGACACATCCTTTTATCCCCAGCTCCAAATAACAGTATATTACACACGTGGTAAGCACTTTACTCTAAAGTGAAATACAGGCTCCTTGATCCAAATTTTTTAAATATGTAAGAAGTATTTAGGAATACATAAGTGACTTACTTTGCATGCTATAGGATATTTACACAGTGGGAGAGTCTATGTTGCCATGTGGATTCTCCCATTTTACCCCTATTAAGTTCACTTTGAACACTGCATATGTAAATATACTGCTGCCACTTCCATAAATGCAGAGCTGGAAATTTTCCAACCCACTGTGCACCTACTGAGAAATTCTCCATTTAACATAATTCTAGATCATCCACTGATACATGGATTTCAGTTACAGAGCTGATGATGATGCAAAATGCATTCTACATGAATTGGATCTACCTTTATTTCTTTTAGTAATTAAATGTTCAAAAGTAGATGATAAATTTTCTGTACTTCAATATATTTCCCTGACACAAAGAGCACGCAAAGGGAATTAAAGTTTTATAGGAACTCGAATATGCACTGTACATATTTCCCTGTCAGACAAGCTGTTTTGAGTAATGACTTGTAGGAGATTCGGTTTCAATTAGACTAAATTTAAATAAATTCAATCCAATCCCCACTTTGTCTTCCAGTTATAAATCTGGTGAGACTCATGGAATTAATCTGAGCTCATTCAAATGTAAGATCAATGGGAAAGACATTTTATTGATATTAAACAAAAAAATTACAATAGACTAAATCTTTGGATCAGAAGATGTAATAATAGAATTATACCACATCTGTCACCTTAAATCAAGATATTTAAATGTTCGCTTCCATTCAGGGTAAGATAAAGCTGTGTCATGGGTGATTTTTAATGCACTATTTTAAAAAGGAGAAGAAGAAGCTGCTGCTGGTAAAAGGAATAAGCAATTTGGGGCATTTATATCCGATTTTACCTTTAAATGTAAATCATCAAGTTTATTTGATTTTCAAAACATAGAAGGTGGTCCCAATACAGTCCATTCCCTTATTTTTCTGAATGTAATAACACACACTATGTAGTACGGTAGAAGAGACAACGGTCATCAACATTTAGGGCTAAACTTAGACTGCTGGCCCTGGAAGAGTCTAGCTCTGGTAGTCTAAGATTGTAACCATCTGCACTATTACAAATCTTTCTAATAGTGGCCCTGCTGTGGGGTCATGAGACAAACTGCAAATTGAAAATAAGTCCACTGACTGCTCCAGTGATTAGCCTGGTTTATAAATTCTGAACATAACTACCAAGGCTGCTTTGAGATTCACTCTCACACCCCAAACCTTTGATGGCATACCCCTCTTTTGAGATGCCCCAGTTTCTTATATGTGCTTCTCTTCTCTGCAAGAACAAATATATATATATAGAACTCTCTCTATATATTTTTTTTTTACTTTAAGTGTGTTCCTCATGGTTATTGGCCATAAGGCCCCATAGTCTCTAAATCATAAGGCTATAATAAAAATTAAATAAGCTTATGTACCTGGCACAAAGTGATTTTTAATAATATGAGCTATTGCTACTGGGTGGTTATCAATTTATTATCTCTGAAATCCAAATCTACCCTCATTGCCTTGATTTGTGATTCTGGAGCTGGAGCCGTTATCATTTCTCTTTGGTAGCTAGCAGAATGGCATGTCTGAGAGACAGCCACCCAGCAGTGTTCCCCTTCTGCACACCCTCAGCCATTCTAGCAAGAGGCTTCCAGTGTCTCAGACTCATGCTGTCCTCACCCCCAACAGAAGATTTTGTACTCACCAGTCCATGCTCATGGTTTCCTGCACTGTAGCCTCACTGCAGAGCCTATGGGCCATGCCTAGGCTAAGGCAATCCAGCCAATTGCACCATCCTGTTGTCTGAAACTCAGCATCAGAGAGGAGATTCCCTCCCAAGTCAGCCCTTTCCTTTGCACTGTCTCTCAGTCCTAAGAATTCTGATGTATTCCTTCTTTCTGGTGTGCTGGAAGCCTCCTGCAGGAATGCTGGAAAATCAGCGAGAGGCTGATGTTGCTAGTCGCTGGCATACATGCTATTGTACCAACTACTGAAGAGACAGATCACCAGATAATAATTATCCATATTGAAATCTCCATGTTTACATTCCCAGTGCGTTTTCTGTCCTGACTGACTGAATAATATCACTACTTGAAATTGAGTTTTTTCAAATGGAAACTTGTTGCTATCGTTTTGCCTCTAGACTTAGTATCTCTTTCTTGTTCTGCCCCTTGATTTCTGACCAATTAGACCTCATCATTTAACCTGACACCTAATTGGACTATCTTCAGTTTTAATCCCTCACTGTTTCCTAATTTATGATTTCTTTGTGAACACATTGCTTTGGATCAGCCATTTGCCTTCAAGCCTGGACAGGGGGATTTTCTGTAAAAATGCCAAGCCTTGACTTCTGTCTCAATAATTGATGCTTGTATTTTGATAATATCAAGGTATTGACAACTTCGTTTCTTCCCCTTTACTTGTCTGCACTAATCTCATTTTTCTACCTAATAAAGAGTCTTGGTAATGCTAATAATAATATTAATAAAAATAATAATTACAACAGTAGTAATATTTATTGTCTTTACTTTTCTGCCAGACACTGTGCTATGTATGTTTTACTTAATTCCCACAATAGTACTAATAAGTAGGTACTATTCTATATTTATTTTATAGAATGAGAAAGTGAGGTTTAGAGAAATTTAGAAACCTGGCTATAATCAAGCAGCTAATAAAGTGGCCGGTCTAACTGTTTCAAATCTGTGCCATAAGCCAATGTGCACTGTTCTTCAAAAATAAATAAATGCCCTGAAGTCTCAACTCATGGGTAATTATTCAAAATTAAACTATTATTATTCAGTTTATGTTATTCCAACAGAAATCACAATTTCATTTCTCTATAATTTTAAAAATTATTTTCATTGAATCTTTCATAGCTACCCAATTTAACCATCGATCATGGGATCATGGTATTTAAATGAATGTCAATGTTTGAATATTACTTTTTTTTTTTTTTGAGACAGAATCTCGCTCTTTTGCCCAGGCCAGGGTGCAGTGGCTCTATCTTGGCTCACTGCAAGCTCCGCCTCCCAGGTTCACGCCATTCTCCTGCCTCAGCCTCCCGAGTAGCTGGGACTACAGGTGCCCGCCACTGCGCCCGGCTAATTTTTTGTATTTTTTTAGTAGAGACGGGGTTTCACCGTGTTAGCCAGGATGGTCTCGATCTCCTGACCTCGTGATCTGCCCGCCTTGGCCTCCCAAAGTGCTGGGATTACAGGCGTGAGCCACTGCGCAGGGCGAATATTACTGTTAAAGTGATATTTGATTCAGTAATTATTACAAAGATGATCAAAATTATTCAAATGTATGTGAAACTGATTGGATTGACTTATGTAATGTCAATGATTGCAAACTTCTTGCCCTGATGACCCCAGCTACTAAATTTAGATGACAGAAAGATCACTGACTACATTTTTCGTTCAATTTAATTAATTAAACTTGACTCTATTCGTTAAAAGTATGATTCATTCTTTGAAATACAGTTCACAAGCTCATTCCTAGAGTGTATTTAATCAATTTAAAATTAACTGTTGCCGTTTGGGTAGAACAAATTAATAAATCATTTAAAGACATAATTATACAGGGCTAACATATAATTGAGAGGAACTGTGAAGCTAGTAACCAGTAAATAGACTATAAATGCAATTAATTAGTTTTTATTCTACAAAGCATGCAGTTTAATTTCTATTACATCAGGTAACACTATATGGCTGTTTACTCTCCTTCGTAAGCCTGATTTAGAATAAATTAATATTCATGTATAATTTAGAAAAAGCCATGAGATGTGATGAAAAGAGGGGTCAGAAAAAGTAGCATACTCCTCATCAGTTTTAGATAGTCAGATATTTGTATCAATGTTTGCAAATACAAAATGAGGTGGGTGTTACAGGCTTCTGATGAATGTCAAATGAAATGATGTGCACATGTGCTGAAACTATAAAGTGTGATACAAATGCAAATGGACAATGACAACATGCATGTTGTAAAGCTCCAGTCTACTTCACTTTTTCCTGCTGCCTCTGTCTTACATATATCAATTGTTTATTGCTGGATTTAGTTTTTCTCAACATATCCGATTTTAATATATTTCAAAATCTTTAAACCTCTTTATTTTTTTGAATATTCAGGCAATAGAAACATATCCTCTTACTTTCACAGAATTAGTGCATAAGGGAGGGTGTTAATACAGAAACACTCTACAAATCCTCCATATGGGTCCTCCATATGGAGATAGAGCCAAGCTTTGCTTTAGCTCATTCCCCCAACATTTCATTTATTTTCACTTTAAATCACTTCAAAATGTTTTATAGTTTCCTTTGAGATTTCTTGGTTGAATTACCAAGGATAACTTGGACTATTTGAAAGTTTGTTGTTTAACTTCCAAATCATTGATAGATTTTCTAGTACTCTTTTTATTATTGATTCTCAGTTAATTTTCATTATTTTCAAGGAATATATATATATATATACTAAAATTTCTATTGTTTTATTCTTTCTTTTTTTTTGAGACAGGGTCTTGCTCTGTCACCCAGGCTGGAGTGCTGCAGTGGTCAGTGGTACAATCAAGCTCACTGAAGCCTTGACCTCTGGGCTCAATCAATTCTCTCACCTCAGCCTCCTGAGTAGCTGGACTACAGATACACACCACCATACCTGGCTGATTTTTTGTATTTTTTGTAGAGATGAGATTTCACCACATTGCCCAGGCTTGTATTATTTTGAATCTGTGAAGGTTTGTTTTATGATCCAGTATATGTCTAACTAGATACATGTTTCATGAGAACTGGAAAAGTATGTGCATCCTGCTGTAGCTGTGTGGTGCGTTCTCATTGATCAATTCAGTCTTTTAGTTGAAGTTGTTTAATGTTTTCTCCATCCTTGCTGATTTTATTTCTGCTTATTTTATCACTAAATGGGATATTGTTTATTTCTCCTTCCTATTCTGACAGTTTTTACTTCACATATGTTAAAGCTCTGTTACGCAGCAATACTCATGTAGGTGTATTATAGCTTCCTGGTGAATTGTCGCTTTTGTAATGTTTAATGTCCCTCTTTATCTCTGATTATTTTTCCTGTTCTGAAGTCTACTTTGTCTGATATTACCATACCAAGACAACCTTCTTCTTTTTTTTTTTTTTTTTTTTTTTTTGAGACGGAGTCTCGCTCTGTCACCCAGGCTGGAGTGCAGTGGCGCGATCTCGGCTCACTGCAAGCTCCGCCTCCCGGGTTCACGCCATTCTCCTGCCTCAGCCTCTCCGAGTAGCTGGGACTACAGGGGCCCGCCACCACGCCCAGCTAATTTTTTTGTATTTTTAGTAGAGACGGGGTTTCACCATGGTCTCAATCTCCTGACCTCGTGATCCACCCGCCTCGGCCTCCCAAAGTGCTGGGATTACAAGCGTGAGCCACCGCGCCCAGCCGACAACCTTCTTTTCATTAGTGTTTGCATGGTAGATTTTCTTCCTATCCTTTTGCTTTTCTTAATCTACCATTGACCCTAGTTAGGATCAAGTTTCCAGTCTGACTCACTTTCTGTAGTCCCGATGTCAGTTCAGCCTTAAAGCCTTTGCAGGGATATCCAAATTGGCTCTATCTGTGCTGCTTTGGGGAGCCCAGTTTGCTTCCTTGTTGTTGGTCTACATGATGGCTTCTTTCTCAGTCACTTTGGTGTGCTGTTTCCAATCAATCCTACGCATCTGTAGCTCTAGGCTGGGCCCAGGACTTCAGACACATCTTTGTAGGACCTCTCTCTTGAGATCCCCAGTCCTTGTGATTTCTTTCACTCTCCAGTACACAGGAGCTTTCTCTCTAGTATTCTGGATAGAAAACTATGGACATTTGCTGTGTAATTCTCAAATATTTAGATTTCCTAGTCATTTTTCTGTTACTGATTTCCAGTTAATTTTTATTATTTCCAAACAATATATATATCTGCTACTGTACCCTTGTGCTGTCACATATTTAAACTGGATCTACCTCTGGGGCAAAGCAGCAGGAGGAAAGAGAGAAGTAGCATGTGGCAGAGATTCCCCCAACACTGTTGCCATTACAGGGGAAGCTTGCTCGTGATTCTGTTGTCAGGCAGGAGGCTTTTTCTCTCGGAGTTTTAGGTGTCTGAGCAGCAGCTGCTGCCACTGCCTCCTCTGAAGGGTACTTTTGGGACTGAGACTTACCTAGGGGCTGAGCTGGGAAAAAATCAAAACAACACACACAGAAACCAATAAGATGAGGAAGTATTCCTCTCTCTAACTCCATTCTCTAGGGAAGCCAGTCCTTGAACCAGTAATAGTGGGTTTCTCTTGGACTTTTCCTGTTCTGCCTGTTGCACAGTTCAGAGATTCAGGCTATCTTGAGTGTAATTCAAGACATACTGGAGGAAAAATCTCACACAGCAATATGCATACACATACAGCAATACGTGCACACACACACACACACACACACACAGTGGACCACCCTGAGAGGTTTTTTTAATGATTTCCATTCAGGGCTCTTAGCTGCAATCAGTAGGAAAGATAAAGTGAAGTATCCATATTCCATCTTAACAAAAACCACACCACTCTTCCATATTCTAGACACTGCAGTTTTTAACACTAAGTGCTTGCAATCCCTTACAGTTCACCTGACACTTTTTCCTGGAAACTTTGTGTTTACAGAAATGCCTCTCCCCTGTTCACCTTAACTACATCCTAAAGAAATGAGGATTTGCCATGCAGCAAAGAACAGGAACATTTTAATGAGCCGGGGTCTTAGGGGCCAGTGTTTATACTGGCTCAGATCTGCCATGAAATGTCAGCCTATGGATGCTGCTCTTTCAGTGCACTGGGAGTGGCAGTGGAGAGAAAGAATCAGAAGGACCCTTCCTCTTCCACAGTCCGACAAGATAAACTAGATAAAGAAACTGGTGTTTTACCTTAGAGAGTTTTGGGTGGAAAAATTTACCTGCTTTAATTCGGGCGTCAATGAGAAGTGGTTTCTGTTTTTTTGTTTTTTGTTTTGTTTTTTTTTCTTTTCCCCTTCTTGATTCTAACCAAGTATCTAAAGCTTTCCATTGTCTCCAGGGCAAATATTTCCTGCAGGCAACTAATGAGGAGGCAAAGCTATCTAGAATAGTTTTTCAATTTCCAAGATTCCCTGCCCCATCTTCAACTTAATCTTATATTCCATTTTAATATGACTACAGTAACTGCTAAAACTATTTTGTATACCTGTCACCCAGTCAATGGAATCTAATCATGGTGGAGATCCTGTGTTGCCTTCAAGCTCATTGGAGACCTCCTTCTTCTTGTCAAGGAGATGTGCCATCACTGTCAATTTAGGGATATAATCAGCCAGACTTTGATTTAAATCATAACTCTGCTGAGCTTCAGTATGCCATTTAAGCTCTTTGAACTTTAATTTCCACATCTGTGGAAAGAAAATAGTATTTTCTATATCAATAAGTTTGGTAGATTCAATGAAAAATGTATATGAAAGCATGTAACACACATAAGTGGGTACTAATGGATTCTCAAAGAAAGACAATTTGCCTTCTGTTTATAATTCTGCATTTAAGTCAGAATTTCCCATAGTCCTCTGCTGAACCTCTCTGCTATGAAAAGAAGATGAGTATGGTCTAGGATTCTGTGGTCAAAAAAGGCAGGGTAATTCTAGGTATTTGATTTTATACTTAAAAACTCACCATGCTTACTGGCTTATTGAGGGCTCTGAAAAATTCCCAGGTAACAAAATCCCAATTATTTAATCCTGAGAATCCCAAACTAATTGAGAATTGAAACATTTTTTCACATCTCATTTTTCTAATTTCTGGTGAAAGTATGTCCCATGTTTTCTCTTTTGAGACACTACTTGAAGAACTACAGGGTCAATCTTCATACCCCTCCACTGATTCATAGAGTACAGTGGCTTCTACAGATCCTCCTGAGAAATAATTCAAAATATTTTGTTTACTTCTTATCTACTACTCTGTTCACCTGGACTCCTTTGAGGGTTTTTGCAAATGCCGCCTTGGAGTCAGTGTGCCTTCTCACTCCTCAGGCCCACTGCTAATCTCCACTAATCTGCATGGTGTTGGTGATTAGCAGAGTAATTATCATAGTGGCAGCATGACAGCCCAGAAAGCATCTGAACTTCCAAGCTGTTTTTATGAAAATTCTGAAAGGTGATGAAAGAGAAGAACAGAGAAAATATTACTGGTCCAAAAGTTTAACACATACGACCCAAATGCCATCTGCCATTGGAGAATCATTATACCATACTGAGCAATTAACCATGGATTATTCTTTCTGGTTAATGAGCCTTTGATTTTCTTTTCCTTCTTTCCACTCTGTATCATGGGATATATTTTTTAAATTTTTATTTATTTCATTTATTGAGATGGAGTCTTGCTCTTGTCACCCAGGCTGTAGTGCGATGGCACAATCTCAGCTCACTGCAACCTCCACCTCCTGGGTTCAAGCATTTCTCCTTCCTGAGCTTCCTGAGTAGCTGGCATTACAGGCACCAGCCACCACGCCTGGCTAATTTTTGTATTTTTAGTAGAGACGGGATTTTACCATGTTGGCCAGGCTGGCCTCAAACTCCTGACCTTGTGATCTGCCCACATCGGCCTCCCAAAGTGCTGGGATTACAGGTGTGAGCCACCGCACCCAGCCATGGGAATTTTTACCCCACTTCCCAAATTGCACAAATATTTATTGATTCCCACATAAAAGACTGAAGGGGACAGAGGCCAAAAATAGCATTTTTTTTGCCCCCCAGGATTCAATTTTTGCAGATATCACAGACTTATGTATAGGTAGAATAAAAGGACAGCTTTGAAAAATGTCAAAACAGAGACACAGGGAAACAGCTGGGAAGGTGAAGAAAAGGCAGACATTCCTTTTTCTGGAGAAACATAAAAGGGCTTATGGAGAGGAGTAAGATTTGACCATGATCCAAGGTAATTCTCTATTAGACTGATCAAGATGTCAATATTAATAACAAAAAGAGAGGCTGTAGAATAAGAGGTTATTTATTTGTGAATAAAGCAATACAATGGGAATACACATGCCATAATAAAATTATGTGCATATTCTGTGGGGTAAAGGAAGACACAGACTTATAAAGAATAAACTGAGAAGAATTACAAAATTGTTTATGACAAATATCCTTGGCTACAAAGATAAATGATAAGGCTTGGATATTTCCCTTCCAAATCTCATGTTAAAATGTAATCTCCAATATGAGAGGTAGGGCCTGGTGGGAGGTGATTGGATCATGAATGTGAATTTCTCATGAATGACTTAATACCATCCCCTTGGTCCTGTCCTGGCAAGATCTTTTTGCTTAAAAGTATGTGGCACTTTTCATCTCTCTTTTGCTCCTGCCCTCTCAGTGTGAGTTGACTGCATCCCCTTTGCCTTCCACCATGATTGTAAGCTTTCTGAGGCTTCCCCAGAAGTTGAGTGGATGCCACTGGCACTATGTATTCTGTGAAGCCCGCAGAACCATAAGCCAATTGAACCTTTTTTCTTTATAAATGATTCAGTGTGAGTTTTTTTATAGCACTTCAAGAACAGCCTAACATAGAAAATTGTTACCGAAGTGTGGGGCATTGCTGTAAAGTTACCTGATGGTGTGGATGCAGCTTTGAAACTGGGTAATGGCCAGAGGTTGGAAAAGATTGGAGGGCACAGAAGAAGACAGGAATATGAAGGAATGTTTGGAACTTCTTAGAGACCACTAAGTGGTTGTAAGCAAAATGCTGATAGTAATATGAACGTTGAAGTCCAGGCTGATGAGGTCTCAAATGGAAATGAGGAACTTATTGGGAATTGGAGCAAAGGTCATCCTCGTAATGCTTTAGCAAAGAGCTTGGCTGCATTGTTTTTATGCCCTAGAAATCTGTAGAGATTTGAACTTAAAAGTGATGTCTTAGGGTATTTGGTAGGAGAAGTTTCTAAGCAGCAGGTGTTAAGATGTAGTCTGGCTATTTCTAACAGCCTAAATCAGTTGGGGGAGCAAACAAATGACTTAAAGTTGAAAGTTATATTTACAGAGGAAGTAGATCATAAAAGTTTAGAAAATCTGCAACCTAGCCATGTGGCAAAGAAAACATTTTATCAGATTAAGAATCCAAGAAAGCTGTGGGGCAACCACTTGCTAGAGATAGTCACATAATGAAAAAGGAGCCAAGTGCAAATTTCCAAGGCAATGGAGAAAAGGCCTAGAAGGCATTTCAGAGATCTTCTAAGAAGCCCCTCCCATTACACACCGAGAGCCGTAGGAGGACTGACTGGTTTTGAGGGCCAGGCCTGTGGTGCCACTGCCCTGCCCCACCACAGGTAGCTACTCATCACATCCGGGCTGCTCTGGCTCCAGCTAAGTCTCAAAGGGCCTCATATACAGCTTAGGCCACAACTCCAAAGGGCACAACCATAAGCTTTGGTGTCTTCTATGTGGCGTTAAGCCTGGTAGGCATGCAGGGTGCAAGAGTGAAGGAGGCTTGGCAGTGTCCACCTAGATTTCACAGGATGTATCAGAAATCCTGGGTTCCCACATAGAAGCTTGCCACAGATGTGGCACTCATCACATAGAACCTCTACTAGAGCAGTGCCAAGGGGAAATATGAAATTGGAGGCTGTTGCGGGAAGTCAGGGACCTCAGATGGAGGGACAAGCTGGAGCCGTGGCAGAGGAACATAAATTGTGAAGATTTCATTTTAATATGGACATATATCAGTTCCCAAATAATACTTTTATAATTTCTTACATCTGTCTTTACTTCAATCTCTGAACATAAATTGTGAAGATTTCATTTTAATATGGACATTTATCAGTTCCCAAAATTAATACTTTTATAATTTCTTATGCCTGTCTTTAATCTCTTAATCCTGTTATCTTCGTCAGCTGAGAATGTACATCACCTCAGGACCACTATTGTGTTAACTGTACAAGTTGATTGTAAAACATGTGTGTTTGAACAATACGAAATCAGTGCACCCTGAAAAAGAATAGAATAACAGCGATTCTCAGGGAACAAGGGAAGACAACCATAAAGTCTGACTGTCTGTGGGGTCGGGCAGAATACAGCCATATTTTTCTTCTTGCAGAGAGCCTATAAATGGACATGCAAGTAGGGAAGATATTGCTAAATTCTTTTCCTAGGAAGGAATATTAATAATTAAGACCCTGGGAAAGGAATACATTCCTGGGGGGAGGTCTATAAACGGTTGCTCTGGGAGTGTCTGTCTTATGTGGTTGAGATAAGGACTGAAATACGCCCTGGTCTGCTGCAGCACCCTAATGCTTACTAGGATTGGGAGACTCCACCCTGGTAAATTTGAAGTCAGACCGGTTCTCTGCTCTCGAACCCTGTTTGCTGTTGTTTAAGATGTTTATCAAAACAATACGTGCACAGCTGAGCATAGACCCTTATCAGTAGTTCTGTTTTGCCCTTGTCCTGTTTCCTCAGAAGCATGTGATTGTGGTTCTCCTTTTTGTCCTTTGAAGCATGTGATCTTGTGACATACTCCCTGCTCTTGCACCCCCTTCCCTTTTGAAATCCTTAATAAAACTTGCTGACCTTAAGACTCAGGTGGGCATCATGGTCCGATCAATGTGTGATGTCACCCCTGGAGGCCCAGCTGTAAAATTCCTCTCTTTGTACTCTTTCAGACTTGCGTGGGGTTCACTGCCCTTTCTTTTGGCCAATTTCTCCCTTTTGGAATGAGAATATTTACCCAATGCTTGAACTTGTATTGTATCTTTGAAATAAATAACTTGTTTTAGTTTTTTTTTTTTTTTTTTCTTATTTATTATACTTTAGGTTTTAGGGTACATGTGCACAATGTGCAGGTTTGTTACATATGTATCCATGTGCCATGTTGATTTCCTGCACCCATTAACTCGTCCTTTAGCATTAGGTATATCTCCTAATGCTGTCCCTCCCACCTCCCCCCACCCCACAACAGTCCCCGGAATGTGATGTTCCCCTTCCTGTGTCCATGAGTTCTCATTGTTCAATTCCCACCTATGAGTGAGAACATGCGGTGTTTGGTTTTTTGTCCTTGCGATAGTTTACTGAGAATGATGTTTTCCAGTTTCAGCCATGTCCCTACAAAGGACACGAACTCATCATTTTTTATGGCTGCATAGTATTCCATGGTGTATATGTGCAACATTTTCTTAATCCAGTCTATCGTTGTTGGACATTTGGGTTGGTTCCAAGTCTTTGCTATTGTGAATAGTGCCGCAATAAACATACGTGTGCATGTGTCTTTATAGCAGCATGATTTATAGACCTTTGGGTATATACCCAGTAATGGGATGGCTGGGTCAAATGGTATTTCTAGTTCTAGATCCCTGAGGAATCGCCACACTGACTTCCACAATGGTTGAACTAGTTTACAGTCCCACCAACAGTGTAAAACTGTTCCTATTTCTCCACATCCTCTCCAGCACCTGTTGTTTCCTGATTTTTTAATGATGGCCATTCTAACTGGTGTGAGATGGTATCTCATTGTGGTTTTGATTTGCATTTCTCTGATGGCCAGTGATGATGAGCATTTCTTCATGTGTTTTTTGGCTGCATAAATGTCTTCTTTTGAGAAGTGTCTGTTCATGTCCTTTGCCCACTTTTTGATGGGGTTGTTTGTTTTTTTCTTGTAAATTTGTTTGAGTTCATTGTAGATTCTGGATATTAGCCCTTTGTCAGATGAGTAGGCTGCAAAAATTTTCTCCCATTCTGTAGGTTGCCTGTTCACTCTGACGGTAGTTTCTTTTGCTGTGCAGAAGCTCTTTAGTTTAATGAGATCCCATTTGTCAATTTTGGCTTTTGTTGCCATTGCTTTTGGTGTTTTAGACATGAAGTCCTTGCCCACGCCTATGTCCTGAATGGTATTGCCTAGGTTTTCTTGTAGGATTTTAATGGTTTTAGGTCTAACATTTAAGTCTTTAATCCATCTTGAATTAATTTTTGTATAAGGTGTAAGGAAGGGATCCAGTTTCAGCTTTCTACATATGGCTAGCCAGTTTTCCCAGCACCATTTATTAAATAGGGAATCCTTTCCCCATTTCTTGTTTTTGTCAGGTTTGTCAAAGATCAGATAGTTGTAGATATGCGGCATCATTTCTGAGGGCTCTGTTCTGTTCCATTGATCTATATCTCTGTTGTGGTACCGGTACCATGCTGTTTTGGTTACTGTAGCCTTGTAGTATAGTTTGAAGTCAGGTAGCGTGATGCCTCCAGCTTTGTTCTTTTGGCTTAGGATTGACTTGGCGATGCGGGCTCTTTTTTGGTTCCATATGAACTTTAAAGTAGTTTTTTCCAATTCTGTGAAGAACGTCATTGGTAGCTTGATGGGGATGGCATTGAATCTATAAATTACTTTGGGCAGTATGGCCATTTTCACGATATTGATTCTTCCAACCCATGAGCATGGAATGTTCTTCCATTTGTTTGTATCCTCTTTTATTTCACTGAGCAGTGGTTTGTAGTTCTCCTTGAAGAGGTCCTTCACATCCCTTGTAAGTTGGATTCCTAGGTATTTTATTCTCTTTGAAGCAATTGTGAATGGGAGTTCACTCATGATTTGGCTCTCTGTTTGTCTGTGATTGGTGTACAAGAATGCTTGTGATTTTTGTACATTGATTTTGTATCCTGAGACTTTGCTGAAGTTGCTAATCAGCTTAAGGAGATTTTGGGCTGAGACAATGGGATTTTCTAGATATACAATCATGTCATCTGCAAACAGGGACAGTTTGACTTCCTCTTTTCCTAATTGAATACCTTTATTTCCTTCTCCTGCCTGATTGCTCTGGCCAGAACTTCCAGCACTATGTTGAATAGGAGCGGTGAGAGAGGGCATCCCTGTCTTGTGCCAGTTTTCAGAGGGAATGCTTCCAGTTTTTGCCCATTCAGTATGATATTGGCTGTGGGTTTGTCGTAGATGGCTCTTATTATTTTGAGATACGTCTCATCAATACCTAATTTATTGAGAGTTTTTAGCATGAAGGGTTGTTGAATTTTGTCAAAGGCCTTTTCTGCATCTATTGAGATAATCATGTGGTTTTTGTCTTTGGTTCTGTTTATAGGCTGGATTACATTTATTGTTTTGCGTATGTTGAACCAGCCTTGCATCCCAGGGATGAAGCCCACTTGATCATGGTGTATAAGCTTTTTGATGTGCTGCTGGATTCAGTTTGCCAGTATTTTATTGAGGATTTTTGCATCAATGTTCATCAAGGATATTGGTCTAAAATTCTCTTTTTTGGTTGTGTCTCTGCCTGGCTTTGGTATCAGGACGATGCTGGCTTCATAAAATGTGTTAGGGAGGATTCCCTCTTTTTCTATCGATTGGAATAGTTTCAGAAGGAATGGTACCAGTTCCTTCTAGTACCTCTGGTAGAATTCAGCTGTGAATCCATCAGGTCCTGGACTCTTTTTGGTTGGTAAGCTATTGATTATTGCCACAATTTCAGAACCTGTTATTGGTCTATTCAGAGATTCAACTTCTTCCTGATTTAGTCTTGGGAGAGTGTATTTGTCGAGGAATTTGTCCATTTCTTCTAGATTTTCTAGTTTATTTGCATAGAGATGTTTGTAGTATTCTCTGATGGTAGATTGTATTTCTGTGGGGTCGGTGGTGATATCCCCTTTTTCATTTTTTATTGCATCTATTTGATTCTTCTCTCTTTTCTTCTTTATTAGTCTTGCTAGTGGTCTATCAATTTTGTTGATCTTCTCAAAAAACCAGCTCCTGGATTCATTAATTTTTTGAAGGGTTTTTTGTGTCTCTATTTCCTTGAGTTCTGCTCTGATTTTAGTTATTTCTAGCCTTCTGCTAGCTTTTGAATGTGTTTGCTCTTTCTTTTCTAGTTCTTTTAATTGTGATGTTAGGGTGTCAATTTTGGATCTTTCCTGCTTTCTCTTGTGGGCATTTAGTGCTATAAATTTCCCTCTACACACTGCTTTGAATGTGTCCCAGAGATTCTGGTATGTTGTGTCTTTGTTCTCGTTGGTTTCAAAGAACATCTTTATTTCTGCCTTCATTTCATTATGTACCCAATAGTCATTCAGGAGCAGGTTGTTCAGTTTCCATGTAGTTGAGCGGTTTTGACTGAGTTTCTTAATCCTGAGTTCTAGTTTGATTGCACTGTGGTCTGAGAGACAGTTTGTTATAATCTCTGTTCTTTTACATTTGCTGAGAAGAGCTTTACTTCCAACTATGTGGTCAATTTTGGAATAGGTGTGGTGTGGTGCTGAAAAAAATGTATATTCTGTTGATTTGGGATGGAGAGTTCTGTAGATGTCTATTAGGTCCACTTTATGTAGAGCTGAGTTCAATTCCTGGATATCCTTGTTAACTTTCTGTCTCGTTGATCTGTCTAATGCTGACAGTGGGGTGTTAAAATCTCCCATTATTATTGTGTGGGAGTTTAAGTCCGTTTGTAGGTCACTCAGGACTTGCTTTATGAATCTGGGTGCTCCTGTGTTGGATGCATATATATTTAGGATAGTTAGCTCTTCTTGTTGAATTGATCCCTTTACCATTATGTAATGGCCTTCTTTGTCTCTTTTGATCTTTGTTGGTTTAAAGTCTATTTTATCAGAGACTAGGATTGCAACCCCTGCCTTTTTTTGTTTTCCAGTTGCTTGATAGATCTTCCTCCATCCCTTTATTTTGAGTCTATGTGTGTCTCTGCACGTGAGATGGGTTTCCTGAATACAGCACACTGATGGGTCCTGACTCCTTATCCAGTTTGCCAGTCTGTGTCTTTTAATTGGAGCATTTAGCCCATTTACATTTAACGTTAATATTGTTATGTGTGAATCTGATCCTGTCATTATGATGTTAGTTGGTTATTTTGCTCATTAGTTGATGCAGTTTCTTCCTAGCCTCGATGGTCTTTACAATTTGGCATGTTTTTGCAGTGGCTGGTACCGGTTGTTCCTTTCCATGTTTAGTGCTTCCTTCAGGAGCTCTTTTAGGGCAGGCCTGGTCGTGACAAAATCACTCAGCGTTTGCTTGTCTGTAAAGTATTTTATTTCTCCTTCACTTATGAAGCTTAGTTTGGCGGGATAGGAAATTCTTGGTTGAAAATTCTTTTCTTTAAGAATGTTGAATATCGGCCCCCACTCTCTTCTGGCTTGTAGAGTTTCTGCCGAGAGATCAGCTGTTAGTCTGATGGGCTTCCCTTTGTGGGTAACCCGACCTTTCTCTCTGGCTGCCCTTAACATTTTTTCCTTCATTTCAACTTTGGTGAATCTGACAATTATGTGTCTTGGAGTTGCTCTTCTCGAGGAGTATCTTTGTGGCGTTCTCTGTATTTCCTGAATCTGAATGTTGGCCTGCCTTGCTAGATTGGGGAAGTTCTCCTGGGTAATATCTTGCAGAGTGTTTTCCAACTTGGTTCCATTCTCCCCGTCATTTTCAGGTACACCAATCAGACGTAGGTTTGGTCGTTTCACGTAGTCCCAAATTTCTTGGAGGCTTTGTTCATTTCTTTTTATTCTTTTTTCTCTAGACTTCCCTTCTCGCTTCACTTCATTCATTTCATCTTCCATCAGCGATACCCTTTCTTCCAGTTGATCGCATCTGCTACTGAGGCTTCTGCAATCTTCACGTAGTTCTCCAAACTTGGCTTTCAGCTCCATCATCTCCTTTAAGTCCTTCTCTCCATTGGTTATTCTAGTTATCCATTCTTCTAATTTTTTTTCAAAGTTTTTAACTTCTTTGCTATTGTTTTGAATTTCCTCCCGTAGCTCCGAGTAGTTTGATCGTCTGAAGCCTTCTTCTCTCAACTCGTCAAAGTCATCCTCCATCCGGCTTTGTTCCGTTGCTGGTGAGGAACTGCGTTCCTTTGGAGGAGGAGAGGTGCTCTGCTTTTTAGAGTTTCCAGGTTTTCTGCTCTGTTTTTTCCCCATCTTTGCGGTTTTATCTACTTTTGGGCTTTGATGATGGTGATGTACAGATGGGTTTTTGGTATGGATGTCCTTTCTGTTTGTTAGTTTTCCTTCTACCAGACAGGACCCTCAGCTGCAGGTCTGTTGGAGTTTGCTAGAGGTCCACTCCAGACCCTGTTTGGCTGGGTGTCAGCAGTGGTGGCTGCAGAACAGTGGATTTTCCTGAGACCACAAATTCAGCTGTCTGATAGTTCCTCTGGAAATTTTGTCTCAGAGGAGTCCCGGCCCAGTGAGGTGTCAGTCTTTCCCTACTGGAGGGGTGCCTCCCTGTTAGGCTGCTCAGGGGTGAGGGACCCACTTTAGGAGGCAGTCTGTCCGTTCTCAGATCTCCAGCTGCGTGCTGGGAGAACCACTACTCTCTTCAAAGCTGTCAGTCAGACAGGGACATTTAAGTCTCTGGAGATTCCTGCTGACTTTTTGTTTGTCTGTGCCCTGCCCCCAGAGGTGGAGCCTACAGAGGCAGACAGGCCTCCTTGCGCTGTGGTGGGCTCCACCCAGTTCGAGCTTCCTGGCTGCTTTGTTTACCTAAGCAAGCCTGGGCAATGGTGGGCGCCCCTCCCCCAGCCTCGCTGCCACCTTGCAGCTTGATCTCAGACTGCTGTGCTAGCAATCAGCGAGACTCCGTGGGCATAGGACCCTCCGAGCCAGGTGCGGGATACAATCTCCTAGTGTGCCGTTTTCCAGTCCCGTTGGGAAAGCACAGTATGATGGTGGGACTGACCCGATTTTCCAGGTGCCGTCTGTTACCCCTTTCTTTGACTAGGAAAGGGAACTCCCTGACCCCTTGCGCTTCCCGAGTGAGGCAGTGCCTCGCCCTGCTTCGGCTCGCACACAGTGCGCTTCACCGACTGTCCTGCACCCACTGTTTGGCACTCCCTAGTGAGATGAAACAGGTACCTCAAGCAGAAATGCAGAAATCACCAGTCTTCTGTGTCGCTTGGGCTGGGAGCTGGAGACCGGAGCTGTTCCTATTCGGCCATCTTGGCTCCACCCTCCAACTTGTTTTAGTTTTACAGGCTCATAGGTGGAAGAAACTCAGCTCCAGATGGGACTTTAGACTTTGGACTTTGAGTTAATACTGAAATGCATTAAGACTGGGGAACTATTTGAAAGGCATGATTGTATTTTTTAATGTGAGAAGAACATAAGATTTGGGGTCCAATGGGCAGAATGATAGGGTTTGGATATTTGTCACCCCAAATCTCATGTTGAAATGTAATCCCCAATGTTAGAGATGGGGCCTGAGGGGAGGTGATTGGCTCATGGAGGTGGGTTTCCACAAATAGTTTAACACTTATTCCCTTGGTGCTCTCCTCACAAGATCTAGAGTTTGAAAGTGTGTGGCATTTCCATTCCCTCTCTCTCTCACTCCTGCTCTTGCCGTGTGAGATGTTTGCTTCCCATTCGACTTGATAGTAAGCTTCCTAAGGCTTACTGAAGCTGAGCAGATATCAGTACAATGCTTCCTGTAAAGCCTGCAGAATCATGAGCCAATTCAACCCCTTTTCCTTATAAATTACTCAATCTCAGTTATTTCTTTATAGCAATGCAAGAACAGCCTGACACATTCAATAACAAAGATGATGCCAGTCCAAGATTGGACAGGCAGTTGCGGGGAAGATATCCTTGCAGAAATAACTTTTGTGTAAAGCAGTGATGGCTTTTGTGCAAGGTTGTGGCTTTTGAAGTTTTTTGTGATAGTTTCTGTTAGTAGGCATACATACATGGTTCTCTGTCTCTTTATTTTATGGCCTTCTGCAGTTCTATTTGTCAAAGTTGGAAGTTTTTTGTTGTTGTTTTGGTTGGTTTTTTTCTTTTATTTTTTTTATTATTATTATTTTTTTTACCCCTCATGCTGTTGACTTCATTTTGATTTTGACAACTTTTACAAAGGCAACAGAACTTCTCTCTGGAGTTTCTTTGGCACGTAGCACAACACCCAGGTGTACTGCAGGTTCCTAAAGATTTTTGGGTTTTTCAATTAAAGATCCAAGATCTTGAAGACTAAGTTTGCTAGCATGTAGGGAAGGGCATTTTGGACTGAAAGAAAATCCTAAATAAAAGTGTAGAGGACAGCATTCCTGGTGACTTTAGAAATCAGGTAGAGACAGATTACTGGAGAAAAGTGGGACAATTGGGTTCAAATCCTCACTTGGAATGTTCCAACTTAGTAAATGTAGTTGAGACATGTAATCTCCCCATACCTTTGTTTCCTCAATTAGAAGGCAGAGACAATATCAACTCATACAGTTGTTTGTCACAATAGTTTTGTATATGCAAAACTCCAGGTGTAGAAGTGGCTTTGAAGTTGAGCATACTCATATCTGATGTAACATTCACCATTTACTATTTATCCGTAAAGTGATGATATTACTATTTCATGAGTATTCTTTTGCTAATTAAATCTTATGAATAAATACAAGAGGCTGGCAGGGCCTACAGTATTAGACTTTTAACAAAGTTAGTTTCTCCTGGACAGGCCTTTCTCCCGTTGCTCTGGTTCAAGGGTGGAGTAGTTATTTATTGTTTTGTGGTGTTGCTTGTTGCAGGAAGTCAGGGACCCTGAACAGAAGGACCGGCTGAAGCCACAGCAGAAGAACATAAATTGTGAAGATTTCATGGACGTTTATTAGTTCCCCAAATTAATACTTTTATAGTTTCTTACACCTGTCTTTACTGCAATCTGTGAACATAAATTGTGAAGATTTCATGGACATTTGTCACCTCCCCAATCAATACTCTTGTGATTTCCTATGCCTGTCTTTACTTTAACCTCTTAATCCCATCATCTTCAAAAACCGAGGAAGATGTATGTCACCTCAGGACCCTGCGATGATTGCGTTAACTGCGCAAATTGTTTGTAGAGCATGTGTATTTGAACAATATCAAATCTGGGCACCTTAAGAACAGGATAACAGCAATGTTCAGGGACCAAAGAGATAACCTTAAAGTCTGGTTGCCTGTGGGCTGGGTGGAAGAGAGCCATATTTCTCTTCTTTCAAAAGCAAATAGGAGAAATATCACTGAATTCTTTTTCTCAGCAAGGAACATCCCTGAGAAAGAGAATGCGTCCCTAAAGGGAGGCCTCTGAAATGGCCGCTTTGGGGACAGCTGTCTTTTACGGTTGTAGATTAGGGATGAATTAAGCCCCAGTCTCCCATAGCACTCCCAGGCTTTTTAGGACAAGGAAATTCCCACCTAATAAATTTTGGTCAGACCAGTTGTCTGCTCTCAAACCCATCTCCTGATAAGATGTTATCAATGACAATGTGTGCCTGAAACTTCATTAGCAATTTTAATTTCGCCCTGGTGATCCTGTGGTCTCGCCCTGCCTCCATTTGCCTTGTGATATTTTATTACCTTGTGAAGCATGTGATCTCTGTGACCCACACCCTATTCGTACACTCCCTCCCCTTTTGAAAATCACTAATAAAAACTTGCTGGTTTTGCGGCTTGGGGGGCATCACGGAACCTGCCGACATGTGATGTCTCCCCTGGACACTGAGCTTTAAAATTTCTGTCTTTTGTACTCTTTCCCTTTATTTCTCAGACCAGCCAACACTTAGAGAAAATAGAAAATGACCCACCTGAAATATCGGGGGTGAATTTCCCCCAATAGTTGCTTCCAGAGGAGGGGTGATGCATTGTTTTATTTTGAATCAGAGTGAGATTGAAAGGTAATGGCTTGAGAATCAAACTTGTGTTCCCATCCTGGCTCTCCAAAATACTAGTTTTTACCAGTTCATAATGTGGGGTAAGTTATTTCATTTTTATGAGACTGATTTTCCTAAACCTTGGAATAAATCTTTATATATCTATTATAATTATTGAAGGACTGTTAAGCAGGCTCCAGCACCCCCTCCAGCATACAAAGTAGGGGCTCATGCACAGGGTGCCCATCTCTGCCTTCACTTTCCTTGGAGAAATCTCTCTGACAGTCTCTCATCTGCCTGGGACCTTTAGTAAACTCGACTGGCAATGGATGTCTACCTCATTTGTATAGATATAGGGTTTCTCCCTGAATATATAATGGAAAAAAGTGAATATATTCTAATTAGCTTTGAAAACTGAATTGGAGCATGCCAATGGGGCCATCTGAGGCAGAGCATAGGAAGGTGGAAGCTTTCACTGTGGATGCCATCTTGTGCCTTGCAAAGTGGCACCTCACCAGTTAGGCAAAATCACATCATGTTCTTTTTTTTTTAATTATCTGTACAAGTTTAAGAATACCATTTCCATTTCACAGACAATCTTCACTGTTTTTTGACATGAAAAAGATTATCCTATTAACAAAAGGAGGAAAGGTATTCTATAATATATTTCTCTCTAGTTAATTCATTCACATAAAGTAAATGTGACAAGACATAGAAAGGTTTTCTCATGAAAATCAAAAATAGAAGTTTTAAAAATTGAAAACTATGCCATGAGCTCCAAATTGGATGATGTCAATGAAGAGTCTTAGACCACGAGGGCTGAAAGCATCTTTAGTGGTTATCTATTCAATTCCTGCATTTTAAGAAAATTGAAATTTAATGCAGTTAATTAAGAGGCACAAAAAGGACTACAACAGGGTGCATTTCCCATCAGCCTCAGTGCCAAATTAGCCACTCATTTAGGTGACCTCCTTAGCCACCTGACAGCTGCCTGTTCCTCATTCACTCTCCTGGCTGAGAAAGAGAAGGCTGGCTGTAAAATAGTCATTGTTTGTTTTGTTTTTTTTTTTAACAGATAAGAAACACCCAAGGAATGCTACATTCAGTAGTGCAAGTTTTAACAGCAATCAGCTACAGATTTGCTTGATTAAGGCTAAATTCACAACTGTAAGACCTAATTCTCAAATGTGATGTCCTTCACCCTCTCACCTTTGACAAGCTCCACTAAATTCCTCCCTTCATCGAATCTGCTGGTGGCACAAGCCCTGCCATCCTGCCGGCCTTGTACTGCATAACTTCTTTGGTGCTGCCTCTTCTACCTATCTCAAGCTGTCAAAAGAGAAGATTTTATTACAACAATGCAACTAATGATTTTCCATCTCTGCTGAAATCTGTCAGAACCTTCTTCAGGATGAAATGCAAAATGCCTTACATAGCATACTGTTGCTTAAGGTCAGGAGGACATAGCTCTTGACTCACATTCTTGCCATTTTCTTGACACTAGTCCTCTAACACACTAAATAATCACTACCACCACCACACACATACACACACACACAAATATACACACAAATACTTATTTCCAAATAAATATCTTTTTTCAAGTCTTTATAACTTTGGTTTGACTAAAATGCCTTATCCTGCTTTTCCACCTGGCAAATTACTCTTCAGTATCTATATGAGGCAACACCTTTGGGAGAGGCCTCCAGGGGCTCTGTTCTTTGGCAGAGGTACTCTTTCTGGGTTCAGTCCTCTTGTGGCAGGCCAGAACTCCACAAGCAGCTAAGTCTGTGTAAGCCCTTTGCTGTAATAATGAATGTATAAGATAAATATTAAAGAACTGGAGAAATTGGTGCCTGAGTACAAGGGCAGGAATGCAAAAACAAACCCATTAAAACCATACCTGGACTTTCTCAACCTCTTTAATCTAGTCCAAGAACAAATCTAAAAAACCTTCCTACATGCAGACCTTTAGTAAGATGAGATTGATTAAGAAATGCTCTGTGGGAGGCCGATATGGGTGAATTGCCTGAGGTCAGGAGTTCGAGACCAGCCTGGCCAACATGGTGAAATCATATTTCTGCTAAAAATACAATAATTAGCCAGGCATGGTGGCACATGCCTGTAATCCCAGTTACTTGGGAGGTTGAGGCAGGAGAATCACTTGAACCTGGGAGGTGGAGGTTGCAGTGAGCTAAAATCATGCCATTGCACTTCAACCTGGGTGACAAGAGTGAAACTATGTCTCAAAAAAAAGAAAGAAAAAGAAAGGAAGGAAGGAAGGAAGGAAGGAAGGAAGGAAGGAAGGAAAGAAGGAAAGAAGGAAGGGAGGTAGGGAGGGAGGGAGGGGGTGAGAGAGAGAAAGAAGGAAAGAAAGAAGGAAGGAAAGAAAGAAAGAAAGAAAGAAAGAAAGAAAGAGAGAGAGAGAGAGAAAGTGAGAGAGAGAAAGGAAGAAAGGAAGAAGGAAGGAAGGAAGGAAAGAAGGAGGGAAGGGAGGGAGGGAGGGGGAGAGAGAGAGAAAGAAGGAAAGAAAGAAAGAAAGAAAGAAAGAAAGAAAGAAAGAAAGAAAGAAAGAAAGAAAGAAAAAGAAAAAAGGAAAGAAGGAGAGAGAGAGAAAGGAAGAAAGGAAGAAGGAAGGAAGGAAGGAAGGAAGGAAGGAAGGAAGGAAGGAAGGAAGGAAGGAGGCAGGGAGGGAGGGAAAGAAAGAGAGAGAGGAAGGAAGGAAGGAGAAAGAGAGAAAAGAGAGAAAGGAAAGAAAAGAAAGACACCTGCACGTAGGCATAAACCTGAATTGTATATATAAGCTAAAAAAAAAGTTGTAATTTTTACATGGTCTGGTGAGTTACTCCAACCTTCTCCCTATAACTATTGCAGACATAAACTCCTTTGTTTCCCAGTTTGTCTGCATCTTGTTATTGCACAGTGAGAATAAGCAGCTGGACTTCATTTGTCTGTGAATACTCACAGCAACCAGACTGGACTTGTGGAGAGCATTTACTCTTCCTAGAGCCTTCTATGAAGCCAGTGATTAATATTCTCTGGCAAATGATAGAAATTCTGGTATTTAATGAAGAAATAAATCAATGTTCATTTTAACATTAACAGGGGAAATGATCAGGACACCACTGTTAATGTTGACATTGGAACAGTCTCTCTGCTCATTTTTTAGAAACTCCAGTTGTGTCACATCAGTCTAATCTCTTCCATTGGACCCTTTCTCTAGAAATGCGTAATTTTGTAAAAGAGCCTTATTTCATATCAAAAACAAAACATGAAGTGGTCATAAGCCCATAGCCTTCATGATTAGCAACATCTAAAATATCTTAAAAGAAGGGACAAGCTAGGATTCTGAATTTCTATTCAGAAGATTTCTGTGTGTCTGTTTTTGCTAATCACTGAATATTCTATAGACTTTTGGTGACACAGGCAAACAGCTCCTTGGAGATTTATTAACAAGCCCTTGTGGAATCGAAAGCTGGAAAGAATAAGTAAATGAATGTGAGGAAATATTAAATCAGCAACAACCTCATTTGTAGAACATCTGTTTTATTCTAAACTCTAATAAAATCTAATTTTTGTCAGAAGCCTATGCTACCATAAGGGCAAATAAGAATCTGAAAAGAAATTTTGAAAATTTCCCCAGTGAAAAGGAGAAAGAGGCCTCCCCTCTTTTCTTAGAGCATTTCCCTTAGGAAACTAGTAATTGTACATCCTTTCCATGTCCCGTTGAGAGGTATGTAAACCTGTTTAAATGCTAAATAAGCCCCTCTCCAGTTTTATGACCAGAAATGTTTTCCTCAGGGGCTTGGGAGCCATCTCTTTGAAATGTAAATGTCAAGGACGTTAGTGCCTCTATCTCCCCTCCTAGGAAGGAGAGTGAGACTTTAATTTAGGTGTTTGATTTCTAGTTGTAAAACTACATGCTTGTCAAGAAGATATAAGAAGTTCCATTTTTCTTCCGGATAAAGGCAATTAACTAACACAGATAGCCACTTCTATTACTAGGTGAATTTAGAATCAACAGTATATCACAAATGGTGCTGTTACCTCCTCTTACTTGAGTACTAGTTGTTTATCCTGTAAAAAATATATGTATTGGATTGTATCTTCCTAGCTATATAAAAGGGCCAGATTTCTTTCTGATTCTGTACCCCCTTTAGGAACTGCCTGTGATGGGCATTACTACCTTCTTTAATGTTTATTCAATAGCAAAACTCTGCTTCATTTATGGAGAGACTTTCTAAGATAGCAGGATATTTTGCTTTTAATTATTTTCCAACACTGTCAGCAAACTTCTATCTTCCTATATTTTAACAATCTAGGCATTTATAAGAAAATTATTTATACATTTATTAAGAAATGTTACATACAGTCTTTTCTGATAATTCGGTAAAGGATGAACTTTAGAATACCCATGGTACTGCATGTAGATATTTGTATGATTGTTTTCTGAAAAAAAAAAAAAAGGGATAAAACACATTGATTTATATATATATGTATGTATTTATATATGTATACTTACATATACATACATATGTAGAATACTGTTCTCCATAAATATGTACAATTATGCCTAAAAAGTTTTAAATTTTTGTCTAAAAATATTATATATCTAAAAATTTTTTGAATTTAAAAATTATACTAGTTAACATTTATATAGCACTTATAAGGTGTCAGAGTCTATTCTAAGTGCTGTCACATACATTCATCTTCCCTTTATTTAATCCTCCTCTTCCTCTTCATCCTTCATTCTTCCTCTTCTCTTTCCTCATCTTTCATTCTTGTTTTCTGCTTCCTCTAGTCCTTCATGTTTTTCATTTTACGGATCAAAAAACTGACTCAAACAGATTAAGAGAGTTGTCCAAGGTCATGCAAGTACTAAATGTAAAATAATTAAAACTGTATATCTATAGTACCCACCATGTGGAGTGCAGCTTTGCACAACATTTACAAGCCAGATAATTATAAAGTAATTTCATTCCTCCATCACTTTTTTCGGAGTATTTATTTTTGTATTAACTGTCACGTGCATCCCTGGGAAGAGACCACCAAACAGGCTTTGAGTGAGCAATAAAGCTTTTTAATCACCTGGGTGCAGGTGGACTGAGTCCAAAAAGAGAGTTAGCAAAGGGAGTTATGGGTGGGGCAGTTTTATAGGATTTGGGTAGGTAGTGGAAAACTAGAGTCAAAGGGGGTTGTTCTCTTGCAGGCAGGGGTGAGGGTCACAAGGTGCTCAATTGGGGAGCTTCTAAGCCAGGAGAAGGAATTTCACAAAGTAATGTCATCAGTTAAGGCAGGAACTGGCCATTTTCACTTCTTTTGTGATTCTTCAGTTGCTTCAAGCTATCTGGATGTACACGAGCAGGCTTGGGCTCAGAGGCCTAACATTAACCACAACTGAAAAATATTATTTTTTTACCATTATAAATATGTTAGAAGTAAAACATTCAAAATATTTAAGTTTTAAATTTATATTACAACATCAAAACTATAATTTTGATCATCAAAACTATAATTTTGGTTTCTTTTCTTACAATGAACAATTGTGCTTAACGACTTAGCTTGTATAAGCATACCAACTATGTCCTTTGACTAGTCCAAGAAACTTTGGAACCGTAGTGAGTTTTTAGGCTCCTATGATATCATTTAATTAATGGGTAAATCAGTGTGTTACAGGGTACTGTGGTGGAAGGTTTTAACCAATGAGACCATCTCTGACAACACTATGAAGACTAATTTATCTAACACAAATGATTGGGTTGTCAAATCAAATCAAATAAATCAGAGATCTTGCCCAGAGTCAAGCTTTACTAATAGTTTCAAGGACCCAGACAATCAAGAACAAAAGCAAAGCCTAGAAAACTGGGGGCATTCCATGTGGCTCTCTAGCTCTTTCCTTCCTCACACTGGACACAGGCTGTCTGTCCCAGGCTGAAATGAGGTCTCTAGCAGAGATTTGTGGGTCACCTCACAGAGTGATGAGTATTTGTAATAGGAAACATTTCTCCATTTTAGACAGCCAGAGAGTTATAGATCTTATATGACATTTTTTGGAGAGTCAACCCTCTAAAATCCACAGATTGTTGATTTGCTTTCTATAAACAATGCTAAAACAGGGACACCCAATCATTAGCATTCCATAGATAATGATTTTCCTTTAATTAACTATCATTTATTGACAAGAGGTCAAATTATCAACTTATGTTTATAAAGAGTAAGACTAGATCATTAGTCTACTTTTCAGGGAAGAAATGGATGAAAAGCTAACTGCTTTAACTCTTTCTTCCCCAGTGGGTAATCAGACTAGATGCATATCTGGGCTACCCCAGTGAGTGGTTGTCTAATCTGACCTGCTTTTCCTGAGTCTTAGCTGTGGTTATCATCATCTAATTTTCTGGATTTCCATTAACATTCCCTGTGATAACTGCAACCAGACCTATGATATCTAAATCCTTGAATCAATTCATAATATATTCCATTACCCACATGTAAAATAAACATGAAGCACAGAGAAAAATTTCAAAATTTCATCTGTGACCACATGCATAAATCACTACTTTTTTTTTCTTTGTTATAAAAAATTTATTTAAACACTTACATGGGATCTCATCCCTGATCTATTAAACCAGACTCGTTGGTTATTAAACCCACCAGGAACATATGTTTAAAATTTCTCGCATGTGAACTTGATGCACAGAAGGCCTGAGACCATGTTCTTTAAATGGGAGTTACAGTGGTGGACTACTGGCGAAAATTACAGTCAATGCGTCTTAAGTGTCATCACATTTTGATGGATCATTCTTTAATTTCACATGGGCTGGGTGTGTAAACTTTGAAAGTTAGAGGAAAGTGCAAAAAAATCTTACTTTTTTTTAGTTTTCAGGCTGAAATAAATAACAGGAAAGAAAATTGTTCTTAAATCTGGACTCAGATCCTTTGTGCCTTGAGCAATTTTCTTTCACTTTTTAAAAAAATTATTATTTATATATAGTTCACATGTTTGTCCCCTCTAAATCTCAAGTTGAAATGTGATCCTTAGTGTTGGAGGTGGGGCCTGGTGGGGTGTTTAGGTCATGGGTATGGATCCCTCACGAAATGTTTGATGCTCTACCATGGTAATGAGTGAGTTCTCACTCTATTATTCACATGAGAGCTCGTTGTTAAAAGGAGCCTCCTCCTCTCTCTTTCTCCCTCTTTCATCATGTGACATGCCTTCTGCCCCTTTACCTTCCCCCATGATTGTTGGGTTCCTGAGGCCTCAATAGCAGATGCTGGCACCATGATTGCATAGCCTGAAAAGCCTTGAGCCAAATAAACTTCTTTTCTTTATAAATTACACAGCATCAGGTATTCCTTTATAGCAACACAAAATGGACGAACACAATATGGTATCTAAAAACAGATGAAGGAAATCTGCATGAAAACTCTCAAAACAGTACCAACATATGATAGGCACTCAAGAAAAAACTGTTTCTATGTCCTATTTTAGGATTAGACTACAGCAAAATATTATTCAATAAGATTCTTTCATATTTGGCAAAAACTATTCTTGCTTCCTTTAATCTCAAAATTCAGAAAAGCCTAATTGAGAATAACTGTTTAGCTTTGATCTTTAATACTGAGTTTTTGTCTCAACTGACCCTTTTATCACATTTCTTGTCCACTTATTACTGAGCTGTGCTTTCTTCTCTTGGCCCTGATATTTGGCCCCATGACCAATCACTGCCTGATTCACCCATCAGGCATGTACCGGGCAGATTCCATAAAGCAATTCCACGTAAGGCCTGTAACCTAAACTAATCTTTTCTTTTTTTCTTTTTTTCTTTTTTTTTTTTTTTTTTTTGAGATGGTCTTGCTCTGAAGCCCAGGCTGGAGTGCAGTGGCACAATCTCAACTCACTGCAACCTCCAACTCCCAGGTTTAAGCAATTCTCCTGCCTCAGCCTCCCAAGTAGCTGGGATTGCAGGTGTGCACCACCATGCACAGCTAATTTTTGTATTTTTGTAGAGATATGGTTTCACCATGTTGTCCAAGCTGGTCTCGAACTCCTGACCTCAAGTGATCCACCTGTTTCGGCCTCCCAAATGCTGGCATTACAGGCGTGAGCCACCGTACCTGGCCTTAACTGCTTTACTTTCTGTGTGGACTTGACTTATTGTTTTTAAGGGGAATACTCTGTTCCCCAACCTTTGTTAGCTTCCTGAGATTTCTGTCTGACTAAGAACATATTTCAAGTTTATACTTACTGTAATGGTATTACAATATCTATGGATAATTTATCATTCAAAAGCTTTTCTGTGTACTTCAAAATCCCCCATATATACTTTATTCGTTTTCAAAGATAAATGTGTCCTTAGGATTTGTTAATATTTTATTCCAAGTATTTTCAAAAAGCTTTATTTATAATTTGTTCAACTTTTAATTCTTTTTTTTATTTTATTATTATTATACTTTTAGTTTTAGGGTACATGTGCACAATGTGCAGATTTGTTACATATGTATACATGTGCTATGTTGGTGTGCTGCACCCATTAACTCATCATTTAGCATTAGGTATATCTCCTAATGCTATCCTTCCTCCCTCCTCCAACCTCACAAGAGTCCCCGGAGTATGATGTTCCCCTTCCTGTGTCCATGTGTTCTCATTGTTCAATTCCCACCTATGAGTGAGAACATGCGGTGTTTGGTTTTTTGTCCTTGCGATAGTTTGCTGAGAATGATGGTTTCCAGTTTTATCCATGTCCCTGCAAAGGACATGAACTCATCATTTTTTATGGCTGCATAGTATTCCATGGTGTATAGTTGCCACATTTTCTTAATCCAGTCTATCGTTGTTGGACATTTGGGTTGGTTCCAAGTCCTTGCTATTGTGAATAATGCTGCAGTAAACATACGCGTGCATGTGTCTTTAGAGCAGCATGATTTATAGTCCTTTGGGTATATACCCAGTAATGGGATGGCTGGGTCAAATGGTATTTCTAGTTCTAGATCCCGGAGGAATCACCACACTGACTTCCACAATGGTTGAACTAGTTTACAGTCCCACCAGCAGTGTAAAAGTGTTCCTATTTCTCCACATCCTCTCCAGCACTTGCTGTTTCCTGACTTTTTAATGATCGCCATCTAACTGGTATGAGATGGTATCTCATTGCGGTTTTGATTTGCATTTCTCTGATGGCCAGTGATGATGAGCATTTTTTCATGTATTTTTTGGCTGCATAAAAGTCTTCTTTTGAGAACTGTCTGGACATATCCTTTGCCCAATTTTTGATGGGGTTGTTTGTTTTTTTCTTGTAAATTTGTTTGAGTTCATTGTAGATTCTGGATATTAGCCCTTTGTCAGATGAATAGGTTGCGAAAATTTTCTCCCATTTTGAAGGTTGCCCATTCACTCTGATGGTAGTTTCTTTTGCTATGCAGAAGTTCTTTAGTTTAATTAGATCCCATTTGTCAATTTTGGCTTTTGTTGCCATTGCTTTTGGTGTTTTAGACATGAAGTCCTTGCCCATGTCTATGTCCTGACTGGTATTCCCTAGGTTTTCTTCTAGGGTTTTTATGGTTTTAGGTCTAACATTTAAATCTTTTATCCATCTTGAATTAATTTTTGTATAAGGTTTAAGGAAGGGATCCAGTTTCAGCTTTCTACATATGGCTAGCCAGTTTTCCCAGCACCATTTATTAAATATGGAATATTTTCCCCATTTCTTGTTTTTGTTAGGGTTGTCAAAGATCAGATGGTTGTAGATGTGCAGCATTATTTCTGAGGGCTCTGTTCTGTTCCATTGGTCTATATCTCTGTTTTGGTACCAGTACCATGCTGTTTTGGTTACTGTAGCCTTGTAGTATAGTTTGAAGTCAGGTAGCATGATGCCTCCAGCTTTGTTCTTTTGGCTTAGGATTGACTTGGCGATGTGGGCTCTTTTTTGATTCCATATGAACTTTAAAGTAGTTTTTTCCAATTCTGTGAAGAAAGTCATTGGTAGCTTGATGGGGATGGCATTGAATCTATAAATTACCTTGGGCAGTATGGCCATTTTCACAGTACTGATTCTTCCAACTCATAAGCATGGAATGTTCTTCCAGTTGTTTGTATCCTCTTTTATTTCATTGAGCAGTGGTTTGTAGTTCTCCTTGAAGAGGTCCTTCATGTCCCTTGTAAGTTGGATTCCTAGGTATTTTATTCTCTTTGAAGCAATTGTGAGAAGGAGTTCACTCATGATTTGGCTCTCTGTTTGTCTGTTATTGGTGTATAAGAATGCCTGTGATTTTTGTGCTTTCATTTTGTATCCTGAGACTTTGCTGAAGTTGCTTATCAGCTTAAGGAGAGTTTGGGCTGAGACTATGGGGTTTTCTAGATATACAATCATGTCATCTGCAAACAAGGACAATTTGACTTCCTCTTTTCTGAATTGAATACCCTTCATTTCCTTCTCCTGCCTAATTGCCCTGGCCAGAACTTCCAACATTATGTTGAACAGGAGTTGTGAGAGAGGGCATCCTTGCCTTGGGCCAGTTTTCAAACGGAATGCTTCCAGTTTTTGTCCATTCAGTATGATATTGGCTGTGTGTTTGTCATAGATAGCTCTTATCGTTTTGAGATATGTCCCATCAATACCTAATTTATCAAGAGTTTTTAGCATGAAGGTTGTTGAATTTTGTCAAAGGCCTTTTCTGCATCTATTGAGATAATCATGTGGTTTTTGTCTTTGGTTCTGTTTATATGCTGGATTACATTTATTGATTTGCATATGTTCAACCAGCCTTGCATGCCAGGGATGAAGCCCACTTGATCATGGTGGATAAGCTTTTTGATGTGCTGCTGGATTGTGTTTGCCAGTATTTTATTGAGGATTTTTGCATCAATGTTCATCAAGGATATTGGTCTGAAATTCTCTTTTTTGGTTGTGTCTCTGCCAGGCTTTGGTATCAGGATGATGCTGGCCTCATAAAATGAGTTAGGGAGGATTCCCTCTTTTTCTATTGATTGGAATCGTTTCAGAAGGAATGTTATCAATTCCTCCTTGTACCTCTGGTAGAATTCAGCTGTGAATCCATCTGGTCCTGGACTCTTTTTGGTTGGTAAGCTATTGATTATTGCCACAATTTCAGAGCCTGTTACTGGTCTATTCAGAGATTCAAATTCTTCCTGGTTTAGTCTTGGGAGGGTGTGTGTGTTGAGGAATTTATCCATTTCTTCTAGATTTTCTAGTTTATCTGTATAGAGGTGTTTATAGTATTCTCTGATGGTAGTTTGTATTTCTGTGGGATCAGTGGTGATAACCCCATTTTTTTTTACTGCATTTATTTGATTCTTCTCTCTTTTCTTCTTTATTAGTCTTGCTAGCGGTCTATCAATTTTGTTGATCTTTTCTAAAAACCAACTCCTGGATTCATTAATTTTTTGAAGGGTTTTTTGTGTCTCTAGTTCCTTCAGTTCTGCTCTGATTTTAGTTATTTCTTGCCTTCGGCTAGCTTTTGAATGTGTTTGCTCTTGCTTTTCTAGTTCTTTTAATTATGATGTTAGGATGTCAATTTTGGATCTTTCCTGCTTTCTCTTGTGGGCATTTAGTGCTATAAATTTCCCTCTACACACTGCTTTGAATGTGTCCCAGAGATTCTGGTATGTTGTGTCTTTGTTCTCGTTGGTTTCAAAGAACATCTTTATTTCTGCCTTCATTTCGTTATGTACCCAGTAGTCATTCAGGAGCAGGTTGTTCAGTTTCCATGTAGTTGACTGGTTTTGAGTGAGTTTCTTAATCCTGAGTTCTGGTTTGATTGCACTGTGTTCTGAGAGACAGTTTGTTATAATTTCTGTTCTTTTACATTTGCTGAGGAGAGCTTTACTTCCAACTATGCAGTCAATTTTGGAAATGGTGTGGTGTGGTGTGGTGCTGAAAAAAATGTATATTCTGCTGATTTGGGGTGGAGAGTTCTGTAGATGTCTATTAGGTCCACTTGGTGCGGATTCGAGTTCAATTCCTGGATATCCTTGTTAACTTTCTGTCTCGTTGATCTGTCTAATGTTGACAGTGGGGTGTTAAAATCTCCCATTATTATTGTGTGGGAGTCTAAGTCTCTTTGTAGGTCACTCACGACTTGTTTTATGAATCTGGGTGCTCCTGTATTGGGTGCATATATATTTAGGATAGTTAGCTCTTCTTGTTGAATTGATCACTTTACCATTATATTTTGGCCTTCTTTGTCTCTTTTGATCTTTGTTGGTTTAAAGTCTGTTTTACCAGAGACTAGGATTGCAACCCCTGCCTGTTCTTGTTTTCCATTTGCTTGGTAGATCTTCCTCCATCCCTTTATTTTGAGCCTATGTGTGTCTCTGAAGCTAAGATGGGTTTCTTGAATACAGCACACTGATGGGTCTTAACTCTTTATCCAATTTGCCAGTCTGTGTCTTTTAATTGGAGTATTTAGTCCATTTACATTTAAAGTTAATATTGTTATGTGTGAATTTGATCCTGTCATTATGATGTTAGCTGGTTATTTTGCTCATTAGTTGATGCAGTTTCTTCCTAGCCTCGATGATCTTTACAATTTGGCATCATTTTGCAGTGGCTGGTGCCAGTTTTTCCTTTCCATGTTTAGTGCTTCCTTCAGGAGCTCTTTTAGGGCAAGCCTGGTGGTGACAACATCTCTCAGCATTTGCTTTTCTGTAAAGTATTTTATTTCTCCTTCACTTATGAAGCTTAGTTTGTCTGGATATGAAATTCTGGGTTGCAAATTCTTTTCTTTAAGAATGTTGAATATTAGCCCCCACTCTCTTCTGGCTTGTAGAGTTTCTGCCAAGAGATCAGCTGTTAGTCTGATGGGCTTCCCTTTGTTGGTAACCCAACCTTTCTCTCTGGCTGCTCTTAACATTTTTTCCTTCATTTCAACTTTGCTGAATCTGACAATTACGTGTCTTGGAGTTGCTCTTCTCGAGGAGTATCTTAATGGCATTCTGTGTATTTCCTGAATGTGAATGTTGGCCTGCCTTGCTAGATTGGGGAAATTCTCCTGGATAATATCCTGCAGAGTGTTTTCCAACTTGGTTCCATTCTTCCCATCACTTTCAGGTACACCAATCTGACGTAGATTTGGTCTTTTCACATAGTCCCATATTGCTTGGAGGCTTTGTTCATTTCTTTTTATTCTTTTTTCTCTAAACTTCCCTTCTCACTTCATTTCATTCATTTCATCTTCCATCACTGATACTGTTTCTTCCAGTTTATCGCATTGGCTCCTGAGGCTTTCTTCATGTAGTTCTGCATTCTTCACGTAGTTCTGGAGCCTTGGCTTTCATCTCCCTCAGCTCCTTTAAGCACTTCTCTGTATTGGTTTTTCTAGTTATACATTCATCTAACTCTTTTTCAAAGTTTTTAACTTCTTTGCCATTGATTTGAACTTCCTCCTGTAGCTCGGAGTAGTTTGATCGTCTGAAGCCTTCTTCTCTCAACTCATCAAAGTCATTCTCCATCCAGCTTTGTTCCATTGCTGGTGAGGAAGTGCGTTCCTTTGGAGGAGGAGAGGTGCTCTGCTTTTTAGCGTTTCCAGTTTTTCTGCTCTGTTTTTTCCCCATCTTTGTGGTTTTATCTACTTTTGGTCTTTGATGATGGTGATGTACAGATGGGTTTTTGGTGTGGATATCCTTTGTATTTGTTAATTTTCCTTCTAATAGACAGGACCCTCAGCTTCAGGTCTGTTGGAGTTTGCTAGAGGTCCACTCCAGACTCTGTTTGCCTGGGTATCAGCAGCAGGGGCTGGAGAACAGTGGATTTTCGTGAACCGTGAATGCTGCTGCCTGATCGTTCCTCTGGAATTTTTGTCTCAGAGGAGTACCCGGCCCAGTGAGGTGTCAGTCTGCCCCTACTGGGGGGTGCCTCCCAGTTAGGCTGCTCGGGGGTCAGGGACCCACTTGAGGAGGCAGTCTGCCCATTCTCAGATCTCCAGCTGCATTCTGGGAGAACCACTACTCTCTTCAAAGCTGTCAGACAGGGACATTTAAGTCTGCAGAGGTTACTGCTGTCTTTTTGTTTGTCTGTGTCCTGCCCCCAGAGGTGGAGCCTACAGAGGCACGCAGGCCTCCTTGAGCTATGGTGGGCTCCACCCATTTCTAGCTTCCTGGCTGCTTTGTTTACCTAAGCAAGCCTGGGCAATGGTGGGCGCCCCTCCCCCAGCCTGGCTGCCGCCTTGCAGTTTGATCTCAGACTGCTGTGCTAGCAATCAGTGAGAGTCCGTGGGCGTAGGACCCTCTGAGCCAGGTGCAGGATATAATCTCCTGGTGTGCCATTTTTTAAGCCTATCGGAAAAACGCAGTATTAGGTAGGAGTGACCCAATTTTCCAGGTGCCATCTGTCACCCCTTTCTTTGACTAGGAAAGGGAATTCCCTGACCCCTTGCACTTCCTGAGTGAGGCAATGCCTCGCCCTGGTTCAGCTCACACACGGTGTGCTGCACCCACTGTCCTGCGCCCACTGTCTGGCACTCCCTAGTGAGATGAACCCGGTACCTCAGATGGAAATGCAGAAATCACCCATCTTCTGCATTGCTCATGCTGGGAGCTGTAGACTGGAGCTGTTCCTATTCGGCCATCTTGGCTCCACCCCTCAACTTTTAATTCTTAAACAATTGATTCAATTTTGATAAAATTTAGCAGTAATCAGTGTTACACAGTGTAGTTTTAATAATCATTTTTAAAAAGTATAAAAAGAACATTCATGGTTATTTAGCTTTTGGCAAAGATTCCAAGGAAATTTAATGCGTAAAGAATAGTGTTTTTTGTTTGTTTGTTTGTTTTTTCACAAATAAATAGTGTGAGAACAATTGAATATCCAGAACAAAATAATAAACATAGATCTCTACCTCATATTCTATACAAAAATTAATTCAACATTCATTATAAAAATAAATTTAAGTGTTAAAATTTTAAACTTTTAGAAGAAAACAGAAGAAAAATCTTTATTACTTTGTTTTGTGCACAAAGTTTTTAAATAGAACACCAAAAGCATTATCTCTAAAAAGGATAAATGGACAAATTGAACCAAAAACTTAAAACTTTGTGCTTCAAAAGACATCATTAAGAAAATGAAAAGACAAGCCACAAAGTGGAAGAAAAATCTGTAAATTATATGTTTACTAAAGGGATTGCAAGTAACTCATATTTTTTAATAAAAACAAAACAAGAACCTCAATTACAAATGGACACAAAATTTGAACAGATATTTCATCATGGAAAATATAGGAATGGTAAGTAAGCACATAGATGCTTAACATTATTAGTCATTAGAAGAGAAAATTGAAACAAGATGAAATAACATTGAACATCCACTAAGATTAGCTATAATTTTAAAAGACAGACAGTACCAATTGTTGACAAAATACAGAGGACTAAGAACATTTATACAGTACTGATGGGAACATAAAATGATACAGCCACTCTGAAAACAGGTTGGCATTTTCTTAAAACATGAAACATAAACTTATCATATAACCAGCAATCAGACTCCCAGGAATGTATCCAACAGAAATGAAAACAGGTCTGTATGAAAATATGCATATGTTTTTTCACAACATCATTATTAGTAACACCTTAAAACTGAAAACAATCCAAATATCTATCAACAGTTGAAGAGATAAATAAAAGTGTAGTATGTCCACTAAATGGAAAACTATTCAGTAAATAAAAGAATGCATGCCAATGAGTCTACAAACTTTATACTAAGTGAGAGAACACAGACACAGACGGTATACCTTATATGATTCCATTTATATAAATTGCCTAGCACAGCCACATTTGTTAAGACAAAAAACAGATTGGTGGTTGCTGGGGATGGGAGCAAGGAAGACCTGCAAGACTGCATGAGAAAACATTTGGAGATTACAGAAATGTTCTGAAACTGGATTTCAGAGATAGTTGCACAGCTCAATAAATGACTATTATAACTAAATTGCACACTTACAGTGAAGTAGTTTTATGATATGAAAATTATACTTCAATAAAGCTGTTTAATTTTTTTTAAAAGAAGAAGCTTTATGGAGAACATTTCCCTTGGGAGAATTCAACTGACTTCCTCTTCTCTCACAGGCTGTTAGTGTCTCCTTTTGTTGCAGGCCCTTTTAATCAGTATCCCAGTCTCTTAATCTTAAAAATACCCTTCCCCTCACAGGCCTTGCTACTCCATCTGATCTGATCTCTGAACTTTGTTGCCAAAGTCACTTTCTTGTCTTCTTCGCTTTTCCCTGATCTTTAGATATATTATATTCTGCCTCCACCATTTCACCAAAATCATTTTTTTAAGTCATGAATAGCTTTCTTATCAACGGATGAAATTAATTTTATAAGGCTTTGGTATCTTTGAATTTTGTGTACTTTCTGACATCGTTGACTCTCTCCTTCTGTATTAAACTCCTCGCCCCTTGGATTCCCTGAAACCAGACTTTTTCTTCCGCATTTCTAGCCAATGTGCTGGAATCATTGAATGTTGAACTTGGGATCATCCTTTCTATTTTGATTGTGTCTGTGTTTGAGGCCTCTTCTATTGTCATTACCCTGTTCATGTGTGATCTCAGGTACTACCCAACGCTGCCTCTCTACTCTCCCAATCCTGCCTCTCTCCTCTCCTTCCCTGTTTCCATGAATAGCCATGTGCCCAATCCACAAATCTGACATCATCTTGTGTTTCTCCTTTCCTTTACTGCTCCACATATGATCAATCACTAAATCCTGCTAAATCTGCCTCCTAAATATCTGTTTTCTGATCCCACTTCTCTCTGTTCTACCACCAACCTCTGCAGGAGACCAACATTTCCAGTGCTCAAGCCTCCAGTTCTTCCCCAGTCCTCTAAGTCAGCATAACTGTCCTTTAACTGGGATATGCACTCCTTCTCTGTAGTTCCAGGTCCCCACACTACTCCTATCATATTATGTTTTGTGCAACTAAATATCACTGAGTTAATTGACTTTTTTGCCTTCTAGATTTTAAGATCTGTGAGAGCGAGGTCTGTGTTGACCTAATTCACCAGTGTATTTACAGGGGCCCCCATATTTCAAGGAATGAATAAATGCATAGATTAAAAACAAACAAACAAGGTTTTCAGTTGTAAGCTCAATATTATTCAACAGAGTAGTGCAATTTTTAAAAAGTCCTGCTGTGAACCTCAGCTTCACAGAGACCATAACTTCAGCACAAAAAATGCTCTGTCCCACTCCTGGCACTGTTGGCCTAATTGTAGGGCACTCTCAGCAACACAAACAAACCCAGTTAGCAGGCAGGGTTTACATCAGTGAATAGTCTCCAAACTACACTAAATGAGGAAAATTCAGTGGGAGAATGGAACTACTTTAAAATAGTTTTGACTGTCTATGGATATTTCCTTTTTTTTTTTTTTTCCTAGAAGGTCTGTGACAAAGACCACTGAAGAAAAGTTAAGTACATATTGGTTTTAGTTCAGGAAGCACTTTACATCAGAAAAGATGCCCAGAGATGGAACAGGATGATTTCAACCTCCAGTCCCTGGAAGTGTTATGTTCAAGATTAAAGACTGTAATTTGGTAAAATATTGGCAAAATTTTTAGCATTAAATGCAAGTTTTGGCTTTAGTGACTAATAATCTTTCTTTGGGTCAAGGGAATCTATAGTAAAGCAGGAAATGGTAACTAAATCCAAATCAATAGTTACTTATTGACATAATCAGAGATATGACATATTAACATAATTCCAAGTTGCCTTGAGAAGCTAAATTTTACCTACAGTAGATTTTACAGTGTGCTAACAATAAAGGCAACTTTGTAAATGCCAATACATGAAAATCGTATATGTGATTTATAGGTTAGCAGAAATCAGAGAAGAATTCTTCACTGCCTTGAAGAATTAACTAAAATAAATATAGACTTTAGCAAGTAAATATACAGTAAGCTAGACATAAAAAAGCCTTTGCTGACAAATAAAAAATAATAAATTAGGAAACTAACAAAGCATATTTTGGAATTTCTTACCATGGAGATAAAAATACAGAAAATGAGGAGTATTTACTGATACTATACAATATACAAAATACTAGTCAATGAAACGAGAAATTAGCGTACAGATTTCTCTTAAAGGTGGTTAGAGGTGACCAGAGGAAAGAACATGTAGTTAAAAATGACATTTATGTAAAGTCGAACACAGTAGAAAATGCTAAGTCTCAAAGAAGTGGGATGCTTTGGGAGTTTAGAAGAGGGAAGAAAATGTCTCCGTTTTAAGAGAACCAGGTGCTAACATGTGGTAGAGGCTCCACTCCACCTTCCTTCATGAAATTTCAAATGTCTGCAGTCCCCTTAGGTGTGGAAGAGAACTGAGACTACAGAGTCTCTGTCTTGGATCCAAAATATGCTAAGTCTTCCATTCATATTATTTGTTCTTTCTCAATACTGATGGGAGGAAGAAAAAAAGACAAGGAAGAAAATTAATCATCTTTATGTGAAGTAGGGGATAGTTGGGCTCCCTCAGGCTTTGCATAGGAGATAATCCCAGAAAATGAATGGTCAAGACTCTTACTGTTTCTATTTTAACAAGGCTGTGGCCAATTATTGTTGACAAGCTCATGAATATGATAATCAGCTTGGTCTCCTGTTACTTTTTATACCAAGCTTCGCAGTAATAGTCTGCAAAGTACATCCATCTCTGCGCCTTCCTCTCCCAGGGCCCTAGCCTTGTTTCTGACACATAAGTTAAATTCCTGAGGTATCGATACTAAACCCCTGCTGCTCATAATTCCTTTCTGTTGCCTGTCAACACCTGGTCATTTTTATCTGATGAACATACTCACCACTGGGTTTCCAAGCAGGACATTGCAGTTATTCATTTATGCCCACAATTTATTAACTCTGTTACAGTCATGAACATAAAGAGTTTGGGTGTGATTCCAGAATTTGCTGTTCCCTTTGAAATTTATTTCAAGGCACTTTGTGACCCTGTAACTTTGAAAGGCCTGTATAAAAGAGAGTTTATTATTAGAGCTACAACCAGCAGGGTGGCTTTTGTTATAGGCCTGGCAGCGATTCTATGAGAGATTTCTCTTTTTAGCTCTTTCTGTGGACTAACCCTCAGTCAAAATTTGACAAGTGCAAACTCAAGCAAACAGAGAGTTTGTGTTAACAAAATATCATTCCATGAGTTTGTCTCTTCTGAGATAAAATAATAGCAAGTCTTTTAAAAAAACACCATAGAGGCCTGATTTATCATTGTTTTATATATTAAACTTTTAGCTCTAAATTCTTAAACCAGTATAAGAATATAGTGGGATAGAATGATGTCAAGGACTTGTTCACAGTAACAGTCTGGGGCCTTAATTTTTCAGGTTCTTTGTAATTTGCTTTTCTCTTATAAAAACATCATTTTTAAAAATTATAATAGACAAGGATCAATTATATGGACAATCAGCTATTGCTGCTGCCTATTAGCCATTTACCTATGATGTGTCACTACATTGTACATTAACTAATACAACATGTTGATTTCACATCAAGTTTCAGTTCCCATGAGGGTGCCCAGCCTTGCCAAAGGCACTGTGTGATCATTGCATTTCAACTAATTTAATGGCATTATATCAATAATGAGGTTATACATCCTTTTCCATTTACTGTGGAAATACAGAATTTTTTCCTCATGCAATAGCAATGATATCTAATACAGTAATGAATCATCCTGGAGATTAGAATAAAATAAAAACAAAGAAAAAAGCATAGACTCATCCATCTTCTTTATCTGAAATTAACTTATTGGCACATAGTTTTATGTTTATGAGTTAGGAGCCCTAGATTCCAGTCATGAGAACTAGTTAAATTATTAACTGTACTGAATTCTATCAAACTCTTCAGGACAGCAGCTTTGTGCTTAGATGATTCTATTGAGATATTAGGAGGGAAGATTGACTATGCTCAGTCCAGGCCTCTCAAGGAAGAAATCAGGAGTTCCTTCAGTCACCACTAATCTAAAAATCCTGCATTTAGAAACTCGGTTGAATCCAGACATTCAGAGGAGACTGACTCAATGCTTGTCTAGTACATTCAAAAACTGAAACCCATAGATATGTTTCAGGGAGCTGTGAATTCCTCATGATAATTATTTTATTCTGTGTTTTCATTTTGTGGATGATAATAAGAGACTGAATATTTTTATCTTCCAGAAATTTTTATGAGAAAATCTAATCCCCAATATGATGGGGGTTGGAGGTGGGGCCTCCTGGAAGTGATTAGGTCATGAAGGTGGAGCTCTTACAGATGGGATTAGTGCCTTCATAAAGGAGGCCCAGAGAGCTCCCCTTCCACCATCTAAGGACATTGTGAAAAGAAACCATATATGACCAGGAAGTACACACTTACCAGACACTAAACCTGCTTACTGCTGCCTTGACTTTGAACTTTTCAGCCTCCAGAACTGTGAGAAATCAATTTTTGTTGTATATCAGCCACCCAGCTTATGGTAATTTGTTATAGCCATCCAAGCTGAGAAAGTAAGATCATAACGCATTGAAAACCATCACACAATGCAGTATTGTTACATAATTGAATAATTGAATTCCTTACATTTGTATGTATTTTAATTATAGCATACTAATAAGGAAAGAATTAAGGTAGATTTGACATATAAATTGTGCATTTGTAACAAATTCATTCGATGTACACTATTCAAATAAATGTTTCACATTGCTTAGTTCAACAAATACTTTGGGATGGTTATTCTATATTAGACACTCCTCTCTACCTGGAACTGAAGAAATAGTGTTGAATAATTGCTTCTTTCTCTCAGAAAGTATACATCCTCATGAGCCAGACAGAGAGGAAGCAAATAAACTAACACATCAACAAACTCATTTAATCATTTGAAAACTAGGAAATAGTGATGTACGCTGAGCCGGGGTTACTGTGGAGTGGACAAGAGAATCAGGACAGTTGGTTGAGACCATCTGGAAAGTTGTTTCTGAAATCTGAATGATAAGAAGCAATTTGTGGCGTGAATGTCATAGGAAAGAGTGTATCAGGCTGGAAATACCTCTTAGTGTGAAGTCCCTCTGGCAGAAGTACAAAAGTCCACACATAACAAAAGGCACTGTGGATGAGCTTGGTGGCCAGCTCAAGGATGGTGTGGAATGAAGTGGGGGCAGTAGCCAGTGGCAGACCATGAAGAACTTGTGCAAGCCATGGCAAGGAGGTAGGGTTTATGCTCTGATGGTTTTAAATGTGAAAAAGTGGTGAACTGATTTTCACTTATAGGTGATAACCCAGGATATGATGGAGATAAATACTATAGTATAGGAAGTCAAGAAAGGAAATAAACTGGTTAGATGGCTATTGCTGTGATCCAGGTGAATGAGGATAGGAAAAACCGGTGACACAATCAATGAGGCAGTGGGGAGAAGAGGAAGAATCCAGGGTATGATTTGGAAGTAGTATTGCCTTCTATGGTCATGTGCTGCATAATGATGCCACACATCAAAGATGAACCACATGTATGAGGATGGTCCCATGAGATTACAATGGAGCTGAAAAACTCCTATTGCCTAGTGATGTCATATCACTATGAGGTAGCATAAAGCATTACTCATATGTTTGGGGACATGCTGGTGGAGAGAAATGTACTGTGTGGCCAGTTATATAAAATTATAGCAGATACAATGAAGTGCAGTACATAATACTTGATAATTGTAATAAATGACTATGTTGCTGGTTTTGTATTTACTATATTATGATTTTATTATTGTTTTAAAGTGTACTTCTACTTAAAAAAAAAAAGTTAACTGTAAAACATCTTCAGGCAGGTCCTTCAGGAAGTGTCCAGAAGAAAGTATTGTTATCACAGGAGATGACAGCTCCATGCATGTTATTTTTCCCGGAAGACCTCCCAGTGGGACAAGATGTGGAGATGGAAGATAGTGATACTGACAATGCTGACCTGTGTAGGCCTTGGCTAGTGTGTGTTTCTGTCTTAGTTTTTAACAAAAAGTTTAAAAAGTAAATAAAATTAAGATTTAAAAACAGAAAACAGCATATAGAAAAAAATATAAAGAAAGGAAATAATTTTGTACAGTTGCACAATGTGTTTTAAGCTAAGTGTTAATAAAGTTAAAAAGTTACAGGAAGCTAGGGTCAATTTTTTATCAGAGAAAAATATTTTTCAATAAATTGTATGTAGCCTAAGTGTATAGTGTTTATAAAGTCTACAGTAGTGTGTCCTAATGTTCTAGGCCTTCACATTTACTTAGCACTCACTCACTGTCTCACCCAGGGAAACTTACAGTCCTGTAAGCTCCATTCATGATAAGCTCCCTATAAAAGTGTATCATTTTTTATCTGTCATACTTCCACCTTCCACCAACTTTTCTAAGTTTAGATAAACCAATATTTGCCATTGTTTTACAATTGTCTACCATATTTATTACATGATGTACAGGTTTGTAGCCTAGAAGCAATGGGTTATACCATATAGTTTAGGTGTGTAGTAGGCTATGCCATCTTTGATTGTGTAAGTACACTGTATGATGTTTATACAATGATAAAGTTGCCTAAGGATGCATTTCACTAGCCAAGTTTCTCCAGAAAAACAGAACCAAGAAAATAGATGATTGGTAGGTAGATTAAATGGATAGATACCTACCTACATACATACATACATATAGATATAGATCTAAAGATACATATGCTTTCACACTATGTAGATAGAATATAATAGATATCATATATCTGTATCTATATACGCAATATATAGGAAGATATTTATTATAAGGAATAGGCTCACATGATTATGGATGCTGAGAAATCCTGTAATTTGATTGCTGCATGTTGGAGACCCAAGAAAACCAGTTGCATAATCCCAGTCTGAGTTTAAGGGCCCGAGAATCACGGGCATCAATGATGTAATTTCCAATCTGAGGGCAGCAGATGACCAATGTTCCAGCTCAAGCCTTCAGGCAAAGAGGAGAGTGAATTCTTCCTTCCTTCAACTTTTTGTTCTATTCAGGTCTTCACCTGAGTAGATGATGCTGTACACCCACCTGGGAAAGGGCAATCTGTTCTACGCAGTCTACTAATTCCAATGTTAATCACATTCACAAACACGCTCACAGATACCACTAGAATGATGTTTGACCAAGTATCCAGGCACCCTATGATCCAGTTAAGTTGTCACATAAAATTAAATATCTTAGCCTATATATTGAGAATTTTTAGCAAAATTGGGGCTAGAAAAAAACTGTCATAGGCCCAGTGCCCTGGCTCACGCCTGTAATCCCAGCACTTTGGGAGGCCGAGGTGGGCGGATCACAAGGTCAGGAGATCGAGACCATCCTGGCTAACACAGTGAAACCCCGTTTCTACTAAAAATGCAAAAAAACAGCTAGGTGTGGTGGTGGGCGCCTGTAGTCCCAGCTACTCGGGAGGCTGAGGCAGGAGACTGGCGTGAACCCGGGAGGTGGAGCTTCCAGTGAGCGGAGATCGCACCACTGCACTCCAGCCTAGGGGACAGAGTGAGATTGTCTCAAAAAAAAAAAAAAAAAAAAGAAAGAAAGAAAAAGAAAAAGAAAAAAAGTGTCTTATAATCAAGGCCATGGATTTTTTTTTTTTTTTCTTCCACATTTCCCTGCTTCTTAATGATAAACCAAACCTTCTGGGAAAAACACAGCACAGTGTGAAGCCTACTCACCAAACTGTCCCCTGTGCCCCATGATCTCCTATCAAAGGGGCAATGGATCAGCACATTCCTGATGGTTTCACTGCTTGTCAAAATAAATAGCAAATGGCAGTAGAGCTCAGCGTAGAACCAACATCAATAGATTCTGATACTGCAGGGCATATTGGTTAATGATTCTGTGAGATGTTCTCATGGGACACCTATCCTCCCCATTTGGCTGTCATTCTTTGTCTTTGCAGTTGGTTTGCAAGAGCTGAGAATTTTACATTCATTTTTAATCAGCCATACACAAAATAAACGCTGGACAACAGCTCTCTACAGAGAAACTTGGATCAGAATGAATGTGCAGCCAAAAAGAAATATGTTTTAAGGAATAAGGAAAAAAATGTTTGTGTGTTATCCGTTTTATTTACTTGTATTTTATTTTTTAGCTTTGTACCTATGGGCCTGAAAAGGTGGTTGAAACAACAGACGGGCTGGGTTCAAGTCCTGTCTCTGTTATTCATTATGCTATCTTGTTTCATATTCTTTGTAAAAATAAATCAAAGATTACTTGACTTGATTTTCCAGTTTAACACATATTTATGAAAGACAGCCGTCCACCAGATACTGCGTGTGCTAGGGATCTCCCATACATCATATCAGTAACCCTTTTTGCAGTTTCACATGGTAGACATTATTATTCCCATTTTACTCAACTGAGTAAGTGGCAGAGCAGTGATTTACATGTTGATAATGTTAAATCCAATATCCTTCAAACTATGGAAATAAAATAATATATTTAAGCCATATTCAAGCAGGTGAAATACCTACTTAGGAAAATGAAGTCAAAGAAAAAGTATTGAAAATGATATTTTTAAATTAGATGGTTTTCATAAAATTGAAGATCCAGTGTAAACTTCACTAGAAATAATATTTCCTTAAAAAGTGGAGAGGGTTGGGCATGGTAGCTCACGCCTGTAATCCCAACAATTTTGGACGCTGATGCAGGTACATCACAAGGTCACGAGATCGAGACAATCCTGGCCAACATGGTGAAACTCCATCTCTACTAAAAATACAAAGATTAGCTAGGCATGGTGGCACAAGCCTGAAGTCCCAGCTACTTGGGAGGCTGAGGCAGGAGAATTGCTTGAACCCGGGAAGCAGAGGTAGCAATGAGCTGAGATTGCACCACTGCACTCTAGCCTGGGTGACAGAGTGAGACTCCGTCTCAAAAAAAAAAAAAAAGAAAGAAAGAAAAAAAAGTGGAGAGATACTCTTCCCTTTTCCCTCATGCCAGAGAGCACCTCACAGCCTCATAGGGTGGTCACGGAGCCCATGTGCCTTTTCCTTTCTCGGGTCCTGCATCCACACCTGCCCCACCCATCATGAATGAGGAGTATGATGTGATTGTGCTGGGCATTGGCCTGATGGAATGTATCCTTTCAGGTGTAATGTCGGTGAAGGGCAAGAAAGTTCTTCATATGGATTGAAACCCTTACAATGGAGGAGAGAGTGCCTCTGTAACATTACTGGAAGATTACACAAAATATTTAAAATACCAGGACCACCATCACCATCAATGGGGAGAGGAAGAGACTGGAATGTTGACTTGATTTCAAAGTTCCTTGTGGCTAATGGTCAGCTGGTTAAATGCTGCTTTATACAGAGATAACTCACTATCTGGATTTTAGCGACTGAAGGGAGCTTTGTCTATAAGGTGGACAAATCTACAAGGTTTCTTCCACTGAAACAGAAGCCCTGATGTCTAGCTTAATAGGACTGTCTAAGAAACATCACTTCAGGAAATTCCTAGTGTATGTTGCCAACTTAGATGAAAAAGATCCGAGAACTTTAGAGGGAATTGATCCTAAGAAGACCACAATGAGAGGTGTATAAGAAATTTGATTTGGGGCAAGATGTTATAGATTTTACTGGTCATGCTCTTGCACTTTACAGAACTGATGACTACTTAGATTAACCATGTTGTGAAACCATCAAAAGAATTAAACATGACAGTAATCTTTGGCAAGATATGGCAAAAGTCCATACCTTTATCCACTCTATGGCCTTGGAGAACTGCCACAAGGCTGTCTGCAAGGCTAAGTGCTATTTATGGAGGTACCTATATGCTGAATAAACCAATTGAAGAAATCATCGTGCAGAATGGAAAAGTAATTGGTGTAAAATCCGAAGGAGAAATTGCTCACTGTAAGCAGCTCATCTGTGACCCTAGCTATGTAAAAGATCAGTTAGAAAAAGTGGCCAGGTAATCAGAGTTATTTGCATCCTCAGCCACTCCATCAAGAACACCAGTGACGTCAACTCCTGCCGGATCATTATTCCACAGAACCAAGTCAGTAGAAAGTCAGATATCTGTGCACGATCTCCTCTGCACACAATGTAGCGACACAAGGGAAGTATATTGCCATAGTTACTACAACTGTGGAAACCAAGGAGCCTGAGAAGAAAGTCAAATCAGCTTTGGAGCTCTTGGAGCCAACTAGATGGGAATTTGTTAGCATCAGTGGCCTCCTGGTACCGAAAGACTTGGGAATAGAAAGCCAGATCTTTATTTCCCATGCATACAATCCTACCACTCATTTTGAGACAATTGTGATGACATTAAAAACATCTATAAGAAGATTACAGGATTAGAGTTTGACTTTGAGGAAATGAAGCACAAGAAAAATGACATCTATGGGGAAGACTAACAGCAGTACATGTTATTATCTAATTAGGACAAATTTAAAATTTGTCAAATAATGCATATTGTATGAAATCAATATTGTAAGGCCTGCTTTTGTAATCAAAATGGAGAGATTGAAGAGTGCTGTGTCAGTAAATACTCCTTCCCTTCATCTTTCTAATAACATGTATTAACTTGTTTTCATGGAATGGCTATTCAGAATTGACAGGTTACCACATTCTCTTCAATTTAACCAAACTGGCTTTTTTTTCTAGGGAAAGCTCAGCTTTAAACAAACATTGTGATTCTGATACAGACAACTTGAAACAGTGTTTGTATCTTTTAATCAGCGTAGCCTTTGCAATTATGTGCTTCTGCTGCATAAGAGCTGGATCCATATAGATTGTGTGCCATCTGTCATCTTGACATTCAGGAGATTCTAAATTGAATATGTCATGGTTTGGGGTGGCATCCAGAAGTTTTTCCTATGACTTTATATTTTGTATTATGTCAAGTATTACGGCAGGGCGCGAATAGTGTAGCCACAAGTTTGATTTAGGACATAAAATTCTAACCAAACTCCAGACACAGGGAGTCATTTAGAGAAAGAGGTATGTGGTGTTTTAATCCAATAAAGTTAATGAGATAAAAGGGGAGAGGAAGTGAACATAAAGCAGGTAAATTGTAGAAGCATCTTTTATATCTCAGTCATGGCTTCTTCAGTGGACCAAACTGCAATGCAGTATTGACTTGACAGAACTCCTACTCCTGTCTCAAAATGGCTCCAAATTATTTCTCTCCTACAAAATGAAGCCAAATTCTGAAAACAAACAAACAACAACAAAAAAAGTGGAGAGGTAGTTTTTCTATTACTCTAAGTTGTGAAGATATTCAATTCTACAAACTAATCAAATATGTCAAGAAAAAGACAGTAAGCTCATGGTTTTGGTAAATTCTTACCACTTTCTTATTTTCCCTATGTCTTTAAATTCCTTGATCTGCTCATTTCACTACTCCATACATTTTAAAAGGCACTTTCACGAGAAAAGAAGGTCAAATCCAGTTATAAGAAACGTCATTTGTTGAATTATCTCTAGACAGAACTAATTTAGACTAGGATGATATTTACTAGCTTCAAAAGGAAGTTTGAGATTATATCCTCCATTCAAATGAGTAATTTTGAATCCTTATGGCTGGGGAAGTATCTGATTTCCCCTACTTATAAGAATAAAGAAAAGAATGGATTATCACTCTACTGAGAAAAACACAGTTGATTTTACCACAGTAGGTTGGCTAATACATTCTATTTTCCAAAGAAATAAAAGCATATCAGTAATTTTTGCCAAAGATGTCCTGATAAAATTAATCTAAGTTTGCAAAACATATATGAAAGTCAGTTGAGGCAACTTTTACTGAAATATGAATGAAGAACTTAATGAAGTTTTCAGTATGATTTCTAAGCTCCCACTGGTAATCAGGACAAGGCATAAAATCATTTTAAATGGAATTTAGCTGCTGAATTAAAAAAATTCAGTTTTAAAAAAATGTAATCTACAACACTCAAAAAGGGACACTCTTTTTTTAAGTCTTGAAAACTCCAGCAAATGTCACCTTTAGTCATCAGGAGCCCCTTATATTTAGAGACTAAGTTTGAATTTATGCGTCTAAGTCCATGATCACAGCGGATTTCATCTCTCAGTTGGGTCAGACCATAAATAAGGCTATATCAGCTGATTTCAGCCTCTAAATATAAGTCTTATGTTTAGGCTAAAAATATTTAATTCACATGCAGTGCAAAAGATCCTGGATCCTAAAATGTATTTTGAAATTTCCCTTCTCAGAGTGGAATGACTTTGCACTTTAATTTGTTTATTGTCCTGTGGAAGATGTACAAGAAAACATTCTTTATATTTAACAAAACTGTCATGGAAATGAAACTAGTATCTATTTAAAAATCAGAAGTCTCTATTTTGAATGAACCAACACACAAGAATAAAAACATTTTCAAATGTTTTAATTTGGCTTTACTAGATAGGTTTAGTTTTCGGAGTTTGTCATCTGCCAATTTCATGTTTACCTGCCTCCCTGACTAGCGTTGTTGAATAGACAAAAAAAAAGAAAAAAAGAAAAAAAATTGATGACTCTGGCTTGCTGAATTGAAACACAAAATAAGTTGGAGTTTAGAGACCATTTGTATCTTTAATGGCCTTCTGGTAAAGTACCCTCTGGGGCACCAAGCCCTTCAAGCAGATGTTACCTTGAAATGAGGAGTTTTCCCTTTGGATACCAACCACATCTTTGCTAAGTTTGTTGCAGTCTTTAGACCCTGAGTCACAAGCAATATGATCGAACTCGGTTCTGGTGCAGCATGTTGAATTTCCAAACAAATGTTGTTTCTAAATGTTGTGGTTAGATTTAGAAAGTGTAGTGTGACTAATTAAAAGAATTAGTCAATGACTTAAGAGTGAGGTCAGGCCCACACCCACTTAGTCCCGTGTACATTCTCCCAAGGCAGTTTGATGTCAGAACTTGTGCAGCCTCTCTCATGTGGTAGCTCTGACATCAAGCAAGCAGGAGTCCTTTTCCACCACTCACCACTGACCTGCAAGTTAGACTGGGCACTGCCACAGACACCACAGGCGGCCAGGGCATTGCCCATTTACCTCTGTGTGGAGAGCTAAGAGTGATCACCCTTCTTCAACTCCAAGCCAGGGTTTAGGAGCCAGCATCAGCTAGTACTGAAATGCCCTTTTATTTACTCATACCAAGGCAGTCTGCGTTCTCTGCGTAGCGCTCAACACATAAGGAGAAAATAACAATGCAGAACCGTGAATTAACTTCTACATTAATAAAAACCATGTTTGATCCATCCTTTCTGAATTTTTATTTTGAGCAAAATAAAATACAAAAGGGCAAGAGATCATGGTTTCAGATTAGCCTAAAATCAAATTCTGGTTCTGATAGTTAACTGCGATGTCACTTTTGCTAGTGGGTTCACCTCCCTGAACCCCAATTGTCTTACCTAGAAAAGGGATTGTTATCTGTGTCTCAAAACAGTATAGAAATGCAGTGACTTCTAAGGAGAGAGCCCCACTGCCAGCAGCATGGGCTGCTCTGGAGAGTGGAGGAAGAAAAGTGGGGAGAGGCAATGGGGTGCCCACCTGGAAGCTAACAGTAGCTGGGCAACCGACTGGTGGGCATGAACTGACACCGAGAATTGACTAAAGAAACTCAAAAATACCTGAAAGTTCATCTGTTTCAGTGCTGGGTCCTGTATATAAAGAAACTGGAACTCAGAATAGAAGTGAACAACCTGGCCAAAGTCACATAACCCCTGATTTACAAAGTTGGAATTTAAGCAAATTATTGTGTCCACTGATCTGATGATTTCTCCATCCTTTGAGCTTCAAGCCACCTGGACAGAGAAAACGGAGGCAGAGAAAAATGGACGGAGATGAAGAGAGTTCCAAGGAGAGATGAAGTGCAGCATCAGAGATACGTAAGACGTGGATAAAAAGAGACCACATGTATATCTCCTCGGGTACCACACACCTGCCATTCCCTGAGATGCCCTCCCAGCATAGCACAAAATTGGCGCAGAGTACACCCACCACAGCTGTCCCAGGGAGGGGACACAGTGAGGCAGTCTAGGGACAGCAGGACTCTCACAGCTCAGTGGTTACAGGAGAACTCACCCATCGACTGCTTGGCTTGCATCTTCATTCATTCTTTCATTCCTACAACCAGTCCTAAAAACTGAACACAAGTGTAAATGTCCTGCCTCAACACTAGAGGAGATACCATCTCTGCCTTCAAAAAACTTGTGGCTTTCTTGAGGAAAGTTTGAAGACTCTGTGTGGAAGCTTATAAAAGTGGAATATACTCTGTCCAGGAACATGACAAATTGGTCTTTAGTCCGCAAACGGATAACAAACTGATTGTATAAGCAGATGTAAGCATGCGTTTTTCTCTTATGTTTTTCATCATTCTCCCTCCCTGCAAACAAAACAATCCTGGCCAGAGATGAACAACCATGACCTGCTGCTGGCTGCTACAGCTGAATTCATGAAGTAGAAGGAAAAATGGGCATTGCTGTGACACAAAAGCCCACTTCAGACTCAACTGAACCCCTAACCCTGGAATACACATTTTATTTTATATTATTTTGTTTTATTTTGTTTTTTGTGTGTTTCTTTTTAAAAATATTTTTAAACTTTTATTTTAAATTCAGAGCTACAAGTTCAGGTTTGTTCTGTAGGTAAACTTATTTGATGAGGGTTTGTTGTACAGATAATTTCATCACCTAGGTATTAAGCCTAGTACCCAGTAATTCTTTTTCCTGATTCTCTCCCTCCTCCACCCTCCACCTTCCAAAAGGCCCCAGTGTGTGTTGTTCCCCTCTATGTGTCCATGGTGTTCTCATCATTTAGCTCCCACTTGTAAGTGAGAACACGTGGTATTTGGTTTTCTTTTCCTGTGTTACTTTGTTAAGCACAATGAACTCCAGCTTCATTCATGTCCCTGCAAAGGACATGATCTCATTCTTTTTTATGGCTGCATTATAAGGAATATACACTTTTAAAGCACCTTCTGTAACCTCAGGAAATTAAAAAAAAACTTAAATCCTATGACTGGACAAAAATGACCACAGATAACTAGCTCTTAATATACAAAATTTGCAAAAAAAAAAAAAAAAAAAAAACATTGTGAGAAGTTATGGGTCACCCTAAATATTACTGTGTTAAATTGTGGACACATTCCATGAGAAAAAAAGAATATTCCAAAAACCCCTATTTCATATTCATATTCTTAGCAGATTAAAGGAAGAAAAGTGGTGATTTAACGAGAACATCAGAACAATCAGAAATGACAAATGACTGCTTTCAGATGGAAAATATGATTATTAAAATTTCAAATTGCTGGAATCAATGATACTGAACAGGAAGGAAATGGAATTTATTGTTTGGAGGAAAGTTTCTCCTGCTTAAAGGACAAAGTATTAACAGATGAAGGGAAAAACTACAAGCTATTGATATAAGCTATAGATCCCAGAAGATAAAAAGCTCATCTGTGTGAATGTGTCTGGGTTCGTATGTGTGTGCCTGTGTCTGTGTGCACGTGTGTGTATGTCTGTGGGTGTGCTTGTACCTAACTAGAAGGAAAGACAACCAACAGCTACAGTCATAGCATTCATAGAAAAGATATTCTCAATCTGAAGAAAGTTCTTGAAGAGGAAAACAAATAATATAAAAAGACTGACGTCCAGACATGACTTGGTAAAATTTTTGATTTTTCCAAAATAAGGAGAACCAATGTAAATATGTGTATAATATAAGAACAGAAAACACAATTAACTGCAAAGAAAACGAATTAATAAACTAGCATTAGGCTTATCTTCTACAATACTAAATGTGGGAAGATAGTAAATCCCATGGAGAATTGTATTGAGAAAAAAAATGTTGCTCTCTTCATTTAAGCTACTCAACACTGTCCTTTTTGGATCTCTGGCCTAGAACAAGTCTCATGTCTCAGCAGCAAATGGCTTCTGTTGTGTGAGGAGCAATTGCCCAACAGGGCTCTGATTCATCTTACTGTCAGAGGTGTCTGTTCTCTGTCCTGTGGGAGGGTCTTCCTTTTCCATCATTCCCTTGGGCCAGGGAGGCCATTTGGGTGTTGGAGCACCACATAGCTTTGCAGCCTGATTCTTGTTTGGGAGACACTGGAGACCTAAAGACTAACAGACCCACAGACTAACAGTCAAATCACTCAAACAGGTTTTTATTCCATGGGTTTTTTGTTTGTGTGTTTGTTTTTTGCCTTTGTTCTTTTTTGCTTTATTTTCTATACATTTTCCTTAGAAAATGTTGCCCTGTAATCTTTTGTAAAAATTATTATTGTAATACTTTATGTACTATTATGAAAATGATAATTATACTCTGACACTCTGACATTCATCTATTATTTCATAGATGTTAAAATGTGGGGAAAATATATAAATATATATTTATTTCAGGCATCCTTAATTAATTCTAGAATTCACCCATTTCTGACATAATTCTTAAAGCAAAAAAATACTTCATTCCACAACTAACACCACAGCAAGACTGTACCTTACCTTAAAAATCCAGTAGAATAAAACTGCTAGAGGACAGACGTGACACATCAGCCATACACAGGTGTCAGGAGCCAGATACAGCTGTGGTGGCATGCTTGTCATTCTGTCTCAGGCATAGCAATGGCTTTAGAAACATCCAATATCTTATTCAACAAGGCAATCTATTTTTGCAGATGGGAAAATAATGTTTAAGTAACTTGCCCAGCTTTTTCCAGCTAGTAAAAGCTAGCAGAATTGGCATTCCAACCCAGAAAAGATGGCTCCAAGACCACACTCATGTTTAAACTTCCTCTATTAATTACCTCCTTATACCATATATATATAACATATATACACATTATATATATACAATATATATAACATATATACACATTATATATATAATATATATAATAGATACACATTATATATATAAAATATACATAATAGATACACATTATATATATAAAATATATATAATAGATACACATTATATATAATATATAATAGATACACATATATAATATATATAATAGACACACATTATATATATATTTTTTATATATATATATATATGTATAATGAAGCCACTGGCTTTATGTTTGGGTGGCATGCAGCAAGGAAGCTTCTCTGAGACTTAAACAATTGAGACCCATGCCATGCAGTAAAACAAAAATTGGTAAAGCCAAATGCCAAACTTTAATAGCTTGGAAATTATTGGCTGAAATTGTAGCTCTGGTGGAAGAAGCTGGGAAATAGAATGTTTTTACCACGTATTGGTTGCTATATGCTCTATTTTTCAATATTATTGTGTGGTATTACAGAGCAATATTCCAAGATCAACTGTGGTCCTAAAATATTAAATGGAACATTCCAGAAATAAGCAATTCATATGGTTTAAATTGTGCACCATTCTGCATAGTGTTGATGCAGAATTTTTGCTCCTTCATTCAGCTACAACCAAGAAAAATTAGGCAAGTGGTCACACTGAAGGGTGAGGAGAGCAGAATTTATTGGGTAAAAAGGGAAAAACATTAAAATAAAAATAAAAAACCACTCAACAAAACAAGAGGGAGCCCTGCTAATGGGCTCCCACCACACAGATTGAATACCAGGCCACCACACATGAGCTGAAGAGGGCAGGCTCCTCCCACCTGCACAAGGCACGAATGTCCCATGACTCAACACCATTCTCCCAGCACACGGGTGGGTCCCCAGTCCATTGCAGGCACTCACAGAAAAGACCCCGGGCAAAGTCCCTCACCTGCACAAAAGCATCTGATGTAAATCCTTGTGGGGCAGGTGGGAGATTCTCCAGGGACAGCCCTCCGACCCTTATCTGCTTCCTACATCTATCATTCCCCACTCTAAAGAAGTACATTTAACTACCATTAGAATAAGGATAAAGATAAGGACGAAGATTGATCTTAACTGCTTCCTGCTGACAGGGGGTGCTGCTTTGGGCAAATGGCAGTCAGAGCTCACTCAGGGACTGATCTAAGGGTCCCCTGGCAGAAGGGGCCATAGTCAGAGGCTCTGGTTGCATGATTGTTTGAAGTTTGATGTCTTGAAGGTGAGAAGAGACAAACTGGGTTGTTATAAAAGATGTATCAAAACGAAACAAGGTGGAGTAAGGACAGCTAAAAAATCCCAAGGCCTTTTACCAATTCACACAGGAAGACGGAGGCCAAAAGCCTGACTGGTAAAAAACAAACATTTACCCTTTGCCGGCATGCCAGGCTTCTGGGTTTCCTTCCCCAAGCCCAATCCTAAGCCAACCAGTTTAAGGTTTGGGAAATTAACTTTTCCCAGTTTGGAGGATGTATCCAAGGGGAGTTCCCTGTAGCATGGAGACAAAATTACCTATCTGTGAAGAGAGGACAGAAGAGGAAAAAGAAAAAAAGGGGCATTTTTTTCAAAGGAGTCCTAGGGGTTCAGGATGCGTTTGAAAGGGGTACACGCTGAAGATGAATAGCTACTCATGTAGAAAGATGGGAGTGAGGCATCTCAGGTTCCCTACTCTTTTCTAGTGAATACCCAGGGTGTGTGAGAGGGAGAAAGTGAGTCATTTCTCTTTCTTTCTTCCGTTCTTATATCCTGAGTTCCAGTAAGGGCAACAGAGAATCAAAGAGGCTTTCACTTATGTTAATGGGGCCGGGGGCTTTGTACGCCCTATCTCCCCTGTTTCAGTAGCCTTAGAATTCCCTACACCTCATTTATGCTATGGATACTAGCATGGCTTTATCCATGAAATGGGCAGCTTGGCTTAATCAGCAGGAATCAGTCACGCTCACCTGCACTGTGCCTTTTAATTTCCATTATCATCTGCCTCTGGATCCCTCAGATCCAGTTTTCTTTCATGAGGCTTCTACCCAAAGCTTGGAATTGAGTTTGGAACAAAAAATATGTTTTGAGGGGGCTGCATGTTCTCCTTATTATAAGCTAAATGCTAAAATGAAGCTGTAGAATTCAGTCCCCCTCCAGCAAGGGAGAGAAAAAGATGTCTTGTGACACCCACAGATAACTGGTGGCTATAGTTATGCTTGCCAAGATTTGGGTGCATGGGCTTGGCTTTGGTTAGCTCCCTTGGCCTTACTTTCCCAAAAAGGAAACCTCTGGGTGATGGGTATCCTGTTTTATTCTCATCACCTGGCAGGATCTGCAGGATAATTGCTCAGAACTAGAATATTGATCCAGATGTTTACATCCCCCATCTCCTTTTGTTCCTTCTGAGCTGCAGTTGGAGATTGCTGGTTGGTTCACAGGAATAAACAAGGTTAGCCTGAAATGTAGGCAAAAACTTAAAAACAACTAATGAGTCTAGAATTTAATGACAAATGTGAGATAAGTTTTGAAACATAATTTCTCTCTCTCCAGTCCTCATTTTTGTTAAAAACAAATCATGATATGACTGAGTTATTCGCAAAATAGAGTTTAGCCTTATACTTGGCCTGATTATTTGCGTAAAGTTCCACAAGAATAATTATTTTTACATAAGCCTTTTGCATTGGCTTTGGTGGTACTCTGTTTCACAAGGAATCTCAGATAGGATTTTTAAAGCTAAGCCCAGCTATGGGCTGGTACCCTCAAATACCTGTGAGTTGGGTAAACTCCTCTTTTCTTGATGTCTCAAGAAAACGAGGTTCTTGGGCCTGTTAGAAAGTGACATTCTTTATTCACTGCAGGTTAGGAACCCTGTACAGGGATGGTGTAGACAGGGTATGAGGCCAGTTTTACCAAGGGGATTTTATCGGCTCTAGTAGTCAAGCTTGACTGCTTAAAGAGAAGCATACCGTTCCAGTCAAAGCCTTGGTGACACAACCAGTTTTTCCAGTTGCATCTTGTTGCAAAAGAAAGTGGATTATTATTGCACTGATGCAAACAACTATATTGCCATAAGCTAAGAATACTCACAACTAGTTTCCAAATTCTGGAGAAGCCAGAAACAGAGAGAGGTAAATATGCTCCAAATTTTGTTCACAGGAGTATAACTTACTCAAGGTCAAGATAAATTTCCTTGATTCTGAAAAATGAAACATGGATCAGCAATGTTCCAAGCAAAAGTCAAAAAGATTAATTCAGTTTTCTATTAGTTCAGTCCATTCAGGTAACTCTTGTTTTGCTTGATATTCATGAACACTTCAGCTCTTTATGAGTCCTGTACAATTTTCCTTTATTCCAATGTCACAACATCCAAAGTTATCAGAAACCTGCATTTGAATGTACATGTCAAAGTTCTATAGTTGACTATAAACCATCTTTTGAAGAGGATCAAAACAATATAATGGTCTCTGAGAAACAAAATATTCAGGGTAGTTACGGTTAGAAACACAATTGATAAAGACATTTGGTTATCTCAGTGGTTTATAATAACATAAGAACCTTAATTGTGATTGATAGCATATACTTAGATATTAGAACTTTAGAAATCCCATACAATTTTGGAACGTATATTAATATTTTCCCTAAAATATAACATAAAGAACATTAAACATCATTTTGGTAATCCTGTGTACCTAAACATGTCAAATAATCGTGATTACTTCTCTCCTGGATGCTCCAGATTCTCTCTGTAGCATCCAAAAGCCAGTTGTCAGGAAAGACAATTTTGAAACTGACGTTTGATTTGGGGAAGCCTGTTAAATATGTTAGAGATTTAAAACTCTTGTTGTTATGAAACAGAATTCCAGATTGCCATAAGTTATTTATTTTGCCAAAATGATGATTCAGAAATTTTAAAAAAGAAAAACCTTTTCTAACTCTTTACAAATTTTGCCAAAGAGCAGATTAGTGCCTTAAGAGTAGCTTGTTGTGCTTTTATTTCAATGCTCAATTTACAGAAAAACCATATCATACCCTGTTGAATTTAGTCATTATGTTCACACATGGAATTTCTTTTGCAAGATTAATTTTTACAATCCTTCCACAGCTTATTTGCACTTTTATCTTTATCTTATCTAATTCAAAACAATCCTTTAACCCTGGGCAAAAATTTAATTTTGATGACTTCTGCATTTTACCAATAATCTTTAAGGCTGCTTTTATTTCTCAAATATTAAAATCATGTGAACTAAAAGGTACCACAACTTTTATCTTCCCCTTACAAATTCCCTTCTTTGAGTCAATTAATTAGAGCTAGTATTTTTATAGACATCACACACAAAAAACACATATATAACTACATAGACCGACAGAGAAAGATCCAATAGCTAGGTTGGTTTTTTGCCCATCTACTAATTGGATTATTGGCCTCTGGGTGGAGCCCTTTAAGAGCAAGACGGGGAAAACATGTGGTTTCTGGGGCCTAATAAACAGGGATAGCCAAAATACAAAAACAGATTTTTAGAGGGATCTATCTGCTTTTAATTCCTGGAGCCCCATGAGGAAAACAGAGGTCTCTCCCCTTTCATGCATGCATTAAGAGTGGCAAGGCAAAATGGAGAAAAATAATTCAGTTGACTGAGAAAATTCCCTTTTCCAGCAAAACAAGATCCCAGAAGAGAAAAACATAAAAGCCTTTTAAATATATTGTAACTTGGATATCCACTTTAATTAAGCTGAGTGTTCTTTAAGAAAATATTTTCAAATCCCTTATTACCTGACTTTAGCTGTACCAAGTGGCCAAGTATTTCTGGCTTTTAAACTTTACTAAAGGCTTAGAGAAAGTAAAATCCAAGGTGGTTTATGGAGGAGAAGAGAATCAATAAATGGCAACAGTGATGCAAATACCAAACCAGAAAGAACTCATTCCCTAAGACAGGATTGAACCTGGGCTGTCATTGTAAAGTGGTGGAGGCTAAAACAAAGTACTGCCACATGATTACAGGTCACACTCCCGAATACATAAAACAAGTTGAAGGCCTGCAGCAAAGTTTGCTACTGATTATACAGAAAGACATGCAAAGCACACCAGATTGGCTACATCTTGAGACCAACCTCACAAAAACAACGTCACTGTTTACAGAGGATATAAACAGTGATAATTGGGGTCCTGGCCTAGTAAAATGTTTTCCAAATGGAAAAAACTCTCCCTTAAAAGTTAACTCCTGACCTGGGGGAGAAAAGAAAAAAACAAAACAACACTTAAAGTTCAGGGCTGTGTTAACTGCTAACTGGGTAAAAAAAAAAAAAAAAGAAAAAGAAAGCAAAACAAAAAAAACTGCTTAAAGTGCAGGGTTGGAAAGATGCTTGGGGCGATAACCTCTTATTCTTAGGCAAATGGTTTTCTCCAACAGGGAGAAAAACCTAATTGCTGTCAGATAGAGCTAGACTTCTTGGCCAGGGGAGGGGAAGACTTGGAGGGGGAGACTCTTTGGACACGTAGCAGGGAACACTGGCCAGTCTGCCATGCAGGGATGTTGGGCCATATCTGGCTGCTCGCCTGTCCATCCCGAAAAAAGGAAGGAAAATCCCATAGAAAGGCTGAGTTGGATTGACACTCCCATTCCCAATCCCTGAGAGTGATATGGACAGTGGCAGGCGCAGTTTTCTCTACCCTAAAAAGAAGTCCAAAGACAAAAAGTCTTAGAAATAAAAGGGGAAAAGATTTTTTCATCCACACCTTAAACACCCTTCCTTATGTCCCCATATGGGCCATCTAAATGATGCAGAATTTTTGCTCCTTAGTTCAGTTAAATTCAGGTTCTTGTGTCTTAACCAGAAAAAATTAGGCATGTGGACACATTGAAGGAGGAGGACAGCAGAAAGAAAATACTCAGCAAAGTGAGAGGGAATCCTGCCAATGGGCTCCCACCTCACAGATTGAATACCAGCCACCACATACTAGCTGAAGAGGCCCAGCTCCTCCCCCTGCACAAGGCGTGAACTTCCCATGGCTCCACCGCATCTTCCCAGTGCAGGTGGATCCCCAGTCCATTCCAGGCACACGCAGACAAGACCCTGGGCAGGTTTTCTCATCTGATCAAAAGCGTCTGATGTAAACACTTGTGGGGTGGGTCAGAAATCCTCAGGGAACTACCCCCTTATCAGCCTCCTGCATCTGTCAGTGTGATGAAACCTGTCCTTCTTTTCAGATCCGTCTCATTTTCAGATGGACTGTCATGGTATCACAGTGCTTGTGTTCAAGTCGCTCTTATTTTACCTGATAATGGACCTAAAGCACCAAGGTACTGATGCTGGCATATTGTTACAATCATTTTATTTTATTACTAGTCATTGTTGTTAGTCTTGCTATGCCTAATTTACAAATTAAGCTTTATCATAGGTATGTAAGTATAGGAAAATACATAGTGTATTATAAGGCTCAGTCCTATCCATGGTTTCAGGAATCCACTGAGGGTTTTTGAACATATCCTTCACAGCTAAGAAGGAGCCTCTGCATAAAGTCATGTCTGGGGGGTCCTCTTAGCAGTTCCATATCTTCACATTCCATGTGTTTTGCTTGCCATGGGCAGCTGCTAGCCAGTCAAGTCCCCTTAAGCCATTTCAGTTGTATTCTTTGCATAACGAAATGGCTCCTTCATATGGTGTTAGGGGTGGGAGGTAGAGGGAGTTGGTATGTTACACACATCTTCATGGCACAGAAACAGTAAAAGATACCATCTTTCTAGACAATTTAAGCCAGGACATCTCCAATCTGAAAACCAAACTCTGACTTGGACATGCGTGTGGAATCTATCAGTATATCCTACAACACTCAGAGAAGGGCATTTAAATTTTTTTCAACTTTTATTACAGATTCGGGGGTACATACACACATCTGTTACAAAGGTATATTGGGTGATGCTGAGATGCAAATGTAAAAGAATCCAGTTTTCTTTAATTTTAAAGTTCTATTTTTTAAAAGTTTCATATATCTAAGTAGATTTTCCATTTACTCAATAAAGTGTTACTTTATTACCTAAGTAATTCAAGCTTTAAAAAATGTTACATAATAAAATGTATAAAAGAAAATGTGAGACCCCCCAGCACCTGCCAGCAGCATCCCAGTCCCCAACAGCAGCTGTGGAGTGAAGCCCTGTTAACCTGATTCCCAGGTAGTTTCTGTGCATATACAAGTTGCTTTGTTGTGTTGTGCTTTTAAAGAAATGAGAACATACTGTACAAAATGTTCTATAGAATATTTCACCTTCAAGTACTAGATAAAAGCCGAAGGGAAATCAGGAGAGAGAAAGGTACATGATCTTTATGATAAAGACGCTGCCGTGGCTGCCAGCCTCCCCTCGAGAACTGCAAGGCAATCAGGCAACGATGAGGCTGCTGAAGACAAAACCCAGATAAATACCACTGGTTTTTAAGAGGCCTGTAATCATTGGTTCTGGGTAGAAATTTCTGCTGAATTGGTCAAAGCAGAACAACTGTTAAGAGAATGAGAGTGGGTGTATGATCCTAAGAATGCTGATATGTGTCGTTTTCCTCTGTCTTTTCTTGTCTCAGGCTCTTGTGTAGAACTCTCCTAGTGCACTGGAAGACTCTAGCATTTTAAGTCTAGCTGAATTTGAGTTGCTCCTCATAGAGACCAATGCTGCAAGGTTGCTGACTTGGGGAAAAATCTCTCACCTAGCAGCTTCTGACCTCCTTGGAGCCTTCCGTCTCTCTCCCCTCTGCTCACTCTCTGTCCCCTGCTCTGAGGGCCCTCCTACCAGAACTGTCACTTATCCCACAATCCTTGCAGCTCTGTTGCCATGACAGACACAGCCTCAAAAGGGCTCTTAGAGAAAGAATAGTAGCATTGAGGGACCCTGAGATTGATGACTTAGAAGGCACAAATCCAAATTAGAGAGCTGCGGTTTACCAGCTAGGTGAGGCCAAACAGCTGGCTATGTTCCCTTAACCTCCCTTTCACCAGCTGTAACATGGGAATAATACCACCTTCTCTAAGTACAAGGATGTCATAAACTTCAAATGAGTAAAATGTACTAAAATGTTATTTCTTATTGCAGCAACAAACTGGAAGTGAATTATTGACAGCCCCCAGAAAGCATATCCTCAGGGATGTTCTGGTCTGGCAGCTGGGATGGGAACCTACTAGCCAAGCTTGGACTCAGCCTCTAGTCCCATGTCTTCAGAGCCAGCAGCTGCCTGATGAGTCATGCCTGCTGAATTGCACAGCTCCTCTGCCTGCTGCAAGCTTCAAAAAAGGCCCCAAGCTCCCTTTTCCTACAAGCCATTTCCTGAAGCTTCCTGGTTTCCAGGATTTCATACCATTCAGCTTCCCCTCCACCCCAGTTTTTATGCTCACAGAGTTCTTAACAAGCACATTGAAAAGGAGAGTTAGACACAGAGTTTGTGACTCTCAGTTTCCCAGTGAGAGTGCCTAGGGAAGGGATGACACATCAGGACATCCGCTTTGCTCACAGGGCCCTGCTCAGACACCTTCTCTGATCTAGTCTCCCAGACTATGAGGATTGCATGTTGCAGAGGAGAACACCTGGACCAGGAGAAAGGATGGTGCCACAACAAGGCACTTGCCCTGGAAATGGCAAAAGCTCTTATAACTCCCAGGAAGAAAGGGTTCAAATCACAAGCCCTCTCAGAAGGACAATTTTGCTGGGGGAACTTAAGAATCACACAATATAGTTTGCCTAAAAATGGGCAGTGTCCCCCTTCAAATGCACATATGAATCGCAATTCACTTTGTTTGTTACACATTTTTCAAATAAAAAATCCTTTACCTATTTTGGATCTCTCCCATGCCCCTAACTTCATTGAGGGTGCTCCATCTCTTAAGTGCCTTCAAGTGAAAGAAGAAAAAAGATCTACCTGGGAAGCAGAGAGTCCAAGAGGTTTGCTCTCTGTCCAGAGCTCACCTTTGGTTATGATGTTTTTGCCATGAAGCCTGCATCCCCTGAAGTCTGCCTCTCCATGCTTCCTAGCTCCTCTGTGCTGCTGTGGCTGTTCCCAACCTCAATATTTGGTCCCAGTGACAAATTCCAAATTCCTCTTCAGTCTGTCTTTCACCATTCTCCCTCACCACAGACCAGGGCCAGCCCACTGAAGGGCACCCTCCCACCCTGCCCTTTTACTTATTTATGTTTTGCATATGCCATTCCTTCCCTCTGTTCCTTCTTCTCTCTGCAGGGAAATGATCCTCTTTCTTCAGGGCACACTCAACGCACCTCATCCATTTAGCCTTTCTGCACAAGCCTCATTAATCCGGTTTCCCCATAAGTATTCTTTTCTTACAGCCCATGGACTTGTCCGTCAGTGTTATTGTTCTTTTTTTTTTAAGACAGGGTCTCACTCTGTAACCCAGCTGGAGTGCAGTGGCGGGATCTCAGCTCACTGCAACCTCCATCTCGTGGGTTCAAGTGATTCTTGTGTCTCAGCCTCCCGAGTAGCTGGGACTACAGGTGCCCGCCACCACACCCGGCTTATTTTTGTATTTTTTGTAGATATGGGATTTTGACATGTTGGCCAGACTGGTCTCAAACTCCTGACCTCAAGTGATTCACCCACCTCAGCCTCACAAAGTGCTGGGATTATGGGTGTGAGCTACCGTGCCTGGCAAGTGTTACCCTTCTTATAGCTCCTAATTCTTCACTTATCTCAGTTTCTTGTTGTAGCTATCCTAGAGCAGTCCCTAACATACACAATAAACATTGAGTGGGGGCTGTATCACAGTAGGTTGAAGGGGACCCAGAAATGGTCACAACCTTGCTTAGTGAGATCTTTGACTATAATTTCTAGATGTCTTTGTGACAGGCAGAGTGGCTGCCACTTAATAAGCCCCCAACGAATGTGTGCTGAAAAAGTGAAAGAAATAAGGGAATTTCCGTGTATAAATGTGACAGGGAGCCCCCAAGCCATGTGCATATTTTAAATCAAACAGTCAAATAAAATGATCAGTTGTTTCTCTTATGGCTCATTATTCTTGATTGACTTATCTGCCTCATCTATCACTGGGGCTCTCCCTAGGCTAAATTGTCTGTGCTTTTTCTGTTTGATCGTTTGGCACAAGAAATCCAAGCTGTAGTCCTTAAAGTTTGATTTTGTTAAATGGAATACTGTGCAATTCAGCAAATACATTAAATATCACCATCAGTGGATAAAGTAAATAATGTTACTATGAACATTTACATCAATGTTCACCAGGGATATTGGTCTAAAATTCTCTTTTTTGTGTGTGTGTCTCTGCCAGGCTTTGGTATCAGGATGATGCTGGCCTCATAAAATGAGTTAGGGAGGATTCCTTCTTTTTCTATTGACTGGAATACTTTCAGAAGGAATGGTACCAGCTCCTGTTTGTACCTCTGGTAGAATTCGGCTGTGAATCCGTCTGGTCCTGGACTTTTTTTGGTTGGTAGGCTATTAATTATTGCCGCAATTTCAGAGCCTGTTACTGGTCTATTCAGGGATTCAACTTCTTCCTGGTTTAGTCTTGGGAGGTTGTATGTGTCCAGTAATTTATCCATTTCTTCTAGATTTTCTAGCTTATTTGCATAGAAGTGTTTATAGTATTCTCTGACAGTAGTTTGTATTTCTGTGGGACGGGTGGTGATATCCCCTTTATCATTTTTTATTGCATCTATTTGGTGCTTGTCTCTTTTCTTCTTTATTAGTCCTGTTAGCGGTCTATCAATTTTGTTGATCTTTTAAAAAAAAAACCAGCTCCTGGATTCATTGATTTTTTCAAGGGTTTTTTGTGTCTCTATCTCCTTCAGTTCTGCTCTGATCTTAGTTATTTCTTGCCTTCTGCTAGCTTTTGAATGTGTTTTCTCTTGCTTCTCTAGTTCTTTTAATTGTGATGTTAGGGTGTCAATTTTAGATCTTTCCTCCTTTCTCTTGTGGGCATTTAGTGCTATAAATTTCCCTTTACACGCTGCTTTAAATGTGTCCCAGAGATTCTGGTATGTTGTGTCTTTGTTCTCACTGGTTTCAAAGAACATTTTTCTTTCTGCCTTCATTTCGTTATGTACCCAGTAGTCATTCAGGAGCAGGTTGTTCAGTTTCCATGTAGTTGAGTGATTTTGAGTGAACATCAATACAAAAATCCTCAATAAAATACTGGCAAACCAAATCCAGCAGCACATCAAAAAGTTTATGCACCATGATCAAGTTGGCTTCATCCCTGGGATACAAGGCTGGTTCAACATATGCAAATCAATAAACATAATCCATCATATAAACAGAACCAAAGACAAAAACCACATGATTATCTTAATAGATACAGAAAAGACCTTTGACAAAATTCAACAGCCCTTCATGCTAAAAACTCTCAATAAACTATGTATTGATGCAATGTATCACAAAATAATAAGAGCTATATATGGCAAACCCACAGCCAATATCATACTGCATGGGCAAAAACTGGAAACATTCCCCTTGAAAACTGGCACAAGACAAGGATGCCCTCTCTCACCACTCCTATTCAACATAGTGTTGCAAGTTCTGGCCAGGGCAATCAGGCAGAAGAAAGAAATAAAGGTATTCAATTAGGAAAAGAGGAAGTCAAATTGTCCCTTTTTGCTGATGACATGATTGTATGTTTAGAAAACCCCATTATCTCAGCCCAAACACTCCTTAAACTGATAAGCAACTTCAGCAAAGTCTCAGGATACAAAATCAATGTGCAAAAATCACAAGCATTTCTAGACACTAATAACAGACAAACAAAGAGCCAAATCATGAGTGAACTCCCATTCACAATTGCTTCAAAGAGAATAAAATACCTAGGAATCCAACTTACAAGAGATGTGAAGGACCTCTTCAAGGAGAACTACAAGCCACTGCTCAAAGAAATAATGAGGAAATAAAAGAGGACACAAATGAATGGAAGAACATTACATGCTCATGGATAGGAAGAATCAATATTGTGAAAATGGCCATACTGCCCAAGGTAATTTATAGATTCCATGCCACCCCCATCAAGCTACCAATGACTTTCTTCACAGGATTGGAAAAAACTACTTTAAAGTTCATATGGAACCAAAAAAGATCTGGCATTGCCAAGACAATCCTAGGCCAAAAGAACAAAGCTGGAGGCATCACATTACCTGACTTCAAACTATACTACAAGGCTACAGTAACCAAAACAGCATGGTACTGGTACCAAAACAGATATATAGACCAATGGAACAGAACAGAGCCCTCAGAAATAATGCCGCATATCTACAACCATCTGATATTTGACAAACCTGACAAAAACAAGAAATGGGGAAATGATTCCCTATTTAATAAATGGCACTGGGAAAACTGGCTAGCCATATGTAGAAAGCTGAAATTGGATCCCTTCCTTACACCTTATACAAAAATTAATTCAAGATGGATTAAAGACTTAAATGTTAGACCTAAAACCATAAAAAACCCTGGAAGAAAACCTAGGCAATACCATTCAGGACATAGGCATGGGCAATGACTTCATGACTAACACTCGAAAAGCAATGGGAACAAAAGCCAAATTTGACAAATGGAATCTAATTAAACTAAAGAGCTTCTGCACAGCAAAAGAAACTACCATCAGCGTGAACAGGCAATCTACAGAATGGGAGAAAATTTTTACAATCCACCCATCTGACAAAAGGCTAATATCCAGAATCTACAAAGAACTTAAACAAATTTATGAGAAAAAATCAAATGACCCCATCAAAAAGTGGGCGAAGGACATGAACAGACACTTCTCAAAAGAAGACATTTGTGCAGCCAACAGACAGATGAAAAAATGCTCATCATCACTGGCCATCAGAGAAATGCAAACCAAAACCACAATGAGATACCATCTCACACCAGTTAGAATGGCCATCATTAAAAAGTCAGAAAAAACAGGTGCTAGAGAGGATGTGAAGAAATAGGAACACTTTTACACTGTTGGTAGGACTGTAAACTAGTTCAACCATTGTGGAAGACAGTGTGGTGATTCCTCAAGGATCTAGAACTAGAAATACCATTTGACCCAGCCATCCCATTACTGGGTATATACCCAAAGGATTATAAATCATGCTGCTATAAAGATACATGCATATGTGTGTTTACTGCAGCACTATTCACAATAGCAATGACTTGGAACCAACCCAAATGTCCATCAGTGATAGACTGGATTAAGAAAATGTGGCACATATACACCATGGAATACTATGCAGCCACAAAAAATGATGAGTTCATGCCCTTTGTAGGGACATAGGTGAAGAGGGAAACCATCATTCTGAGCAAACTCTCACAGGACAGAAAACCAAACACCGCACGTTCTCACTCATAGGAGGGAATTGAACAATGAGAACACTTGGACACAGGGTGGGGAACATCACACACTGGGGCCTATTGTGTGGTGGGGGGAGGGGGGAGGGCTAGCATTAGGAGATATACCGAATGTAAATGACGAGTTAACAGGTGCAGCATACCAACATGGCAAATGTATACATATGTAACAAAACTGCACGTTGTGCACATGTACACTAGAACCTAAAGTACAATAAAAAAGAAGAAAATTTAATCAATAATTTCCTTGGCTAATATTAACATATACACACAAGTAGTAGATTGCCTCTCCTTCTAGACTTAATTAGCATCCTTCATAAATAAGTAATCATCACTCAATGGGTTGAAAAATCAAATGTTCTTGAAACCAAAATTTTTAAACAATGATATTTATTTATAAAATGTATTGAACATTGTCTTAGAAAGTTATAGAGTTTTACGGTATCTATTATCTTGAATTGGAAGCTTTTAATTAATGGAAAAAATAAAGTATATATTTAATTTCTGCCCCAAAGACAATAATTTATTCCCCAACAATTTTTAATTATTTATTAAATATTTAGTTTATATATTTTAAGAATAATACTTGCTGTGACTTGAATGTGTCCCCAAAAGTTCATGTGTTGGAAATTTGTTCTTCAACACAGCAGTGTTGGGAGTTGGGGCCTGGTGGGAGGTGTTTGGGTCATGGGGCCTTTGCCCTCCTGAGTGGATTAAAGTCATTATCTCAGGAGTAGGTTCAGTGTCTCAGATGTGGGTTCTTTATAAAAGGACAACTTCAGCCCTCTCTCGCCCTCTCATCATCCACCATGGGATGACTTAGCGAGAAGGCCCTTACCTAATGCCAGCCCCTCAATCTTGCACTTCCAGAACTATGAGCCAAGTACATTTCTGTTAATTATAAATTGTCTACCCTGTGGAACTCTATTATATCAGTACAAAAATATGAAGACAATACTGTTCATTAAATAACAGAGACGATGACTTTCAAAAAATTAAATACAACAGAAACCTCCAGTATTTGAAGGCTTCATTTTTTATGAAAAAATATTTTCAAAACATTGATAAAAAATAAAGTTATTAAGCCATTACATTTAAGGATGAGCCAAATGGAATACATATTTTTGAGATAAACAACAGTTGAATACTGACACATGCAAATAGCACAGCCTAAAAGTATATAAATTCGAATAATCTATATGCTAATAGTAGTAAGGCAACCAAATACATAATAATAACGGGTTATATTTGGGGCTTTATTTGGACTCAGGAGAATTAGATTACGTTGAGCACTACAAACGTGACCATTGCCAAGTTACAGCTTTTCTTGAACTCAGTTTTCCCATATGGAAAATTTCTAATTTTCTCATTTCTGTTTCAGCTCTGAACATCTATAATTCAATTTACATAATTTGCCCTGCCATTAAAGATATGTACACTGCAATATCTGTAGAACTCTTTTATCTCATTATAAATATTTACCAATGTAATTAAAAGCACATTCATTCATTGATGCAGCAGATATGCATTGAGTGCTTGCTGTATTTCAGGCACTTTGCAGTCACTGCAGATGTGTAAAACAAACAAAAGTCCTTCCTTCATGGAAGAACTTACATTCTAGGGTGTGAGCAGATAATAAGTAAATAAGTGTCATACACAGTGGCTACATGTGGTCATAGAATACATAGCTACAGGAGTGCCAGGGAAATACAGGTAGGAAAGGGGAAAGGGCATGCTGGAGTAAGGTGTTAAATTAAATAGGGCAGAGAGGCAGGGTCTCACTGAAGTGTCTTTCTGATTTAGCAGTGTTTTGCACATTGATTTCAATGACTGTGCAATTCTAGGACCAGATGTCAATTTCATAAGGTAGGGCATGGCCCTTCATTTGTCACGGCCACATGGCTGTTCCCATGGGTGTCCATTCTTCACTCCAGGGTGAAGAGTAGTGCACACTCACCACAAGCTTCATCAACACACTTCAAAATATCCTTGCCAAAGTCTATGAATTCCTGCTTTCCTTGGTTGGTTGGAAATTAAAATAGAAATGGGCCAATTTTGATTATTTGGGGCTTTCATCATTATTAAAAATTTAAATAAAACACCTTTTTAAAGTATCATATATACAATTCTTTCTATTTCTGCCAAATTTACTTTCCAAAGAACAAAGTATGTGTGTTGATGTGGTCTGGTATTTTGATTTTTTTTATGTTATTGCTGCAGAAAAGCAAAAAATAATAGAAACACTCAGGATATGCGCACCTTCTGAAAATAAGCTGTAGTTAGCAAAAACTCCTAAGTAAGAAAGCATATCACTATGATCTTTTAACTCACCCTTTCCCAGTGATCTTCAGTGTTTCACTTCGTTAAATTCAAAGAAGCTTTAGAAAACCCCGAGCTTCAGGTTCCCTCCCTGACTTTGGAGAAAAAAATCTGTTTTTTGTTTCGTATTTTAAAAGTTAGTTTCAGACAGCTGATAGCTTTCTGTTTCTTGGAGAAAACACAGTCATCTTACACAGTGATATTCTGTCCTCTGACATGTTCACAGTTCCCACAGACTCTGCCGTGGTTCCTCACACCAATATGGATGCAGGGGAAGACAGAAGTTCTGGATGGCAATCCACCCAGATCTTCCCTTCACGTGAGAAAACAGCCACTCCTCAAGACCAAACAATACCAGGGCAGCAAGATCCAAACAACTTCTGGGGGCTAGGTGGAAATTCTACCATGTGTGACCTGGAGCTGGGGAAAGAAATGAGGGCTGCCTGGCCTGCCGCTGCGTGAGGAGGGCTGCCAGCCTATGGGCTTCAAGTACTCCTCCAGAGACTTCCAGCCCTCGACCTGCTGGTAACAGGAAGATAGTTCGTGAAACAGCTCAGCGCTGGTCTACATCCACCACGTACACTGGATCTTTGGAAAGTTGTGATTTTTAGAATCTCTGAAGATAATCCAATTACACTTTGTTCAGATGAAAAATGATCACTGTTCTTTCATGATTATTGGTCTTCATGTAGTTATTATTATAAATAACTGAGTCACCATTGAAGAAATCTGCCCACAGAATAAAATTCAGATTATCACTGTAAAGTCATCCTTTAAGAATATTGCTAATACTTTTCTTTCTCTCAAATCAAGTCAGCTCTATATTTGGAAACAAGATTTCAAAAGCTTAGAGACATGTATATTCATTTCAAACCTCTAATACTTTTCTCACTTTCTGAAAATCTCTGGGGTAGGAGTGTAGGGGAAAAATAAATGGAGATTAAATGTAAGCAAGGTAGTACTCCAACTGGAGAGAAAAAATCACATTTCATGTGACATCATGGAGAGAACAGAATAGGAAAAAAGAGAGAGACCAATTTATCTGAGAGATGGTGTCAAAGAGCTACTTGTGGAAGCAGGCGTATTGATATATAGGAAGTTGCGTCTATTGACCAGTTGGTGGCAATTTAAACCCTCTGGAGGGGTGAAGCTGACAGACTGTTATGAGATAAAGTGGTAGAAGAACCAACAAGAGCATCAGTAGGTTGCCTCAGGAGGGCCGCTGGGTGAGTAACAGGAAGTAGGTCAGCAGATGATGGAGAAATCAAATGGGCAACAGTGTCATACTTGCAAAACTGAGAAGAACCACATTACTTGTCAACATGAGATCGTGGTATGGACAGCAGATAAAAATATTCTGATTATTGATGATAGGCAAGCTAGAGCTCATGCATTTTAGTAAGCTGTTTTTTCTTGCACAAATGCTTCTTAAAAAAAATATAGTAACTGGGTCTCCAAAGGGGGAAAAAAGATTGTATTTTCACAGTGATTATGTTGCTTGTGAATAATATGAGCTGCCCCTGCATCTCTTCTTGACTTCAATATCATCCACCTTCTAAATATAAAAAGGACAGCCTTGATATTGTTAGAAAGGTTTACAGATGTTTGTCTCACTCATGTTCAGGCTGTGTTTAAAAGAAAAAAAAATGTAAAGAGAAAGCAGAGTTTAATGTAAATGACATGGGCTGTCTAGGCTGCCCAAAACCCTTGCCCTGGGTGTGCACCTCACAGTAGCTTGGGGCTCAGTGCCACACCAGGCTACAGAATAAAGCATGAAGTGCTGAGAAGAGACTGCATAGTGCTAACAGCTCAAGGTTTATGAGAAGACCTATCAGCCATTAACCAATTATTTACCTAAACCTTAGTTATTTGTTTAGCACCTAATATGCTCTAGGCTTGCAGTAACAATAGAAAGAAGAAAATCTGTATATATACCTATTTTTATATTCATCTATCTAGCCATCATCTATCCGTGTAGAGAGATAGAATAGATAAATCATGTATAAGTGTGTGTGTCTATCTATGTATCATCTATCTCTATTGATTGATCTATTTGTATCTTTATCTCTTTCACACACATTATCTGTAGCTATCTACCCATTTTTCCTCATCTCTTTATCTATCTAATCTATCATCTATCTATATCTGTTTATTGATCTCTATCTTCATCTCTATCTCTCTCTCACATGTGCAACTATTTTCTATATTTTCCTATTAATCTATCCATCGCCATCTCTATATCTATTTGTCTATCTATCTATTTTGTATGCATTGACAGACTTGTGAGCCAGGCACTGTGAGAAGTACAATAGGTACTGAGAAAAATGCTCCTGTCCTCAAGAGGCAGTCAAGGTCTCATTTGACAGTGTTAAGGGGAAACCATCTCTCTTCACCTACTGTTTCCCCCAGCTTCTCATGCAGCCGGCTCCTTCTGACCTGTATACTGGGAAGCCATGTCTAACTTGCTTCTCACTCCAGAGAATGAGTTGATGATCCACTTCTTGGATCCAATGACAGTTGTCACATTTTATTAAAATGTGTTCCTCACATCTTTTGTCAGTACTACCTATTTTCCCTGGCACAAAAGAGGCTCTCAACACATGTCAAGTCCTCACCATTCATTTGGGTAGTACCTTAACTGTACATAGTCCTGATTGAGCCTGGCCACAGCAAGAAATAATTATTTAACAATGCAAATGGCCCAATCTGAGTCACTTGCCTCTCAGTTACCCACAGTGCAGAATGCTAGGGGACATTTATACTTATAGAGATTATGTACATGTTGAAATTTCCTCATACCTAGTGTACTTCTTGGTCATTTTTTCTACCTAGCTGATACATATTTCAATTAAAAGAATCACATTTATCTTCACGTTAGGAAACAAGACAGGGAAAACTTTATATACACATGCTTATCTATGGCAGCAGTGAGCAATGGAAACATCATTGACTTCAGATTCAGATGAACTAGGTTCCAATACCTGGCTCCTACCTGTGATGATTGTATGACTTGGGTAGTGTGACTTAATCAGTGAGCATCAGCATGCTTATCTGGGAAACATGGAATCACAGTGTCTATCGGCAGCACTGTTTTAAGGACTGAAGGAGGTAATATGAAAATAGCTGAGTGGCACATTGTAGGTCCCAAACTAGCAAGGGTTATTAATATTATTACTATTAACTTCAAAGCAATACATACTGCCAGATTGCCTACTATTTCATTTTCACTGGTGAGTATTATTATAGTATTATGTATAAAATAACAATATCAGTATCAGCAACTAAAACTAGAGACCCAAAATTCCCCAAGTGAGAGGCTATTATGTTGTGGTAGAATTGCTCAAAGAAGTAATGTGCAACCTATTAAAATGATGTTTATCAAATGAAATACTGATTTCATGCTAAATGGAAAACCAAATACACAACTTAATTAAAGCATGAGAGCAACTATGATCTAAAACCGCTCTTAGAGAGAGCTGAAAGGAAAAATAATAAAATGCTAACAATGATTTCTAAGGCTATAAGCGATTTGGAAAACCATTTTCTTTTTATATTTCATTTTTAAATTTCTACAATTAGCATACTCACACTTAAAATGAATATATTTTTATTTAAAAGTTACGTATCACAATCCTAAAAATGTGTTGTCTGCTTTAGAAAAGTTTTTTTGTATGTGTGTTGCTCTCCTGAGGCAGCAAGAAAGATGGTCCTAAAAGTTAGGAGCCTCCTCTGCCCTAAATATGCTGGGGACATCTTTGGTGTTATGATGTCTTCCCATCAGCAAATGAGGCCTTAAATCTGTATCAGCCCAAAGTGTAAAGACAGTGGATCACAATCACAAAGGTAGAACAGAAGAATAGGCAACACTTCTGCTCTAGTGCTCTCTTCCAAGATAATTGGTCCTTGGGGGAGGAAATTTAGAGTTCATATGAACAGAGGAACTGAAACTCAAACACCTAAAGAGACAACTCTGGTGGTGAATGCAAATATGGGGACAGGAGGGAAGAGATTTCTTACAGAGTCTTCATGATAGGCTCTGTTTGGCATAGAATAACTCCATTTATCTCTATTCATATGAACTCTACATTTCCTCCCCAAGAACCGATTATCTTGGAAGAAAGCACTAGAGTAGAAGTATTGCCTATTCTGCCTATTCTTCTGTTCCATCTTTGTGATTGTGATCCACTGTTTTTACTGTTTGGGCTGATACTGACCTAAGACCTCATTTATTGATGAGGAGACACCACAACACACCAAAGATGTAGCCAGCATATTTAGGGCAGAGGAGGCTCCTAAGTGCCAGGGTATACATGAGAAAATCTTAACCCTAATAGAATGCTCCAGGAGTTTGAATTAGTTGTCCATTCACATCTCCTGGGTCGAGAAACCCAGTGGCAAGGAACTTGATGGAATTTGGTAATGACTGGAGTATAAACACATATAGGACATCTAGTGGCCTGGACAACTCCTAAAAACACCAGATTCACGGGAAGACGGAGGCATCTTTTAGAGAAAATCATCATACCTCAAGAAATCAAGCCCAGAGTGTCAGATGGGGCCACAGGCATGTGGTTTGAGAAACGGAATCAGGAATGATGGGAGACTATGCCTGGCTGTATCCCTACCTCTCTAGGACTATAGTGAAACAAACGGTGGGGAGAAGACTCCTTTCTCTGAAAGAATTGCTCAAAGCTCAAAGGAATTCTCCTGCTGGGCCCTGAGGAAGAAACACACTAGCATTCGCGTTTGCAACCTGGTGGCCAGCAGAGGTCAGCCCAGCATTGTGACCATCTGTACTGTCAACTACTAAGAAAGAGTGCTAATGGGTGCAGCAAGCCACCATGGTATGTGTATACCTATGCAACAAACCTGCACGTTCCGCACATGTATCCCAGAACTGAAAGTACCATAAAATTAAGAGAAAGAGCGCTGTTGCTACAGCCGAGGACTGAGAATAAACAGCATAGCTGAGAATTTAGAGAGCTGCTGGAAGCAGCCCTATCTCAAGGCCCCTAAAAGAAACTGGATAGAGACGTATTCTGAAGGTTGATAGGTAAGTTCTTAGGTCACTAGCATTTATAGGAGGTTGAGACACATCAATGAACACAACTGACAAAGTGTCTTCAAGGAGTTTATATTCTACTAGTGGAGAGATAACATGGGCAAATAAAAATATGTAACACAGTGTAAGGTTGCAGAAGAATAAATGAACCAGGGGTGCTATTTTGGGAGGGAGGTTAGGGAAAGCATCACTAAAACAGAGACCTGCCATTCAACTACCCTGACAAGCTCATCATTTAAGAGAATCCCATGATAAATTTACATCATGAGGAAACCTAGAGCAAATTTTCACCTCATTCCCAAAAATTTCTGTTATAGTATAAAAGATATTCAATATGGTAATTTAAAATACATTGTTACCACCAAATACTTTGTTTCATTGTAAGGCATCAAAAACATAGTAAAAGTCATCAATTACTAGTAGAAATGGTATAAAATATTTACGGCACATTTAATAAATACCACAATGATCGTAATACACAAAATCTCCTTAATTTTATATTTTAGTTTAGGAAAATTTGAAGGTTTTTGCTTTGGGTTTTGTTTTTTTTTTGTTTGTTTGTTTTGCTTTTTGGTTGTTAATGAAGTGTGTAAGCCTGTCATTTAAGAAGATAATATTCAGTACTTACTTATATATTGAGTCCCTGAAACATGCCTGCACTTTCCTAGATTTTCGGATGAACAATAAGGGAGTGAGGCACGGCTGCTGCATTCAAGTACTTCACGTTAGAGTATCGGATTTGAAATCCCAGCAGTTTATTTCTGTGAGTCCATTCTTAATAATGTGAGCAAGAAAAAAATAAACAAATAAAATAAACAGAGCCTTCGAATAGCAATGTTAATCTATCTTTCTCTGTCACTAAGAATCTTATTGAAAGTATCATGCTCTGTGAAATCAAGTTAGAGGATTAGAGAGTGACTAATTCTTCGTGGACATGGGCACTAGTTCATACAGGCATATGCTTCTGCTGACTGAAGACTATGACTGGGAGGGGGCTTGCTGAATAAGGATGTTCAGCTTCTATGGATGCTGCCAAAGAGTTTTCTAAAGGTTTTTCATCAGTTTGCTCTTCCACCATCCATGTACAAGAACTCCTGTTGCTCAGCAATCTCATCAACTTTTAGGATTTTGCTAATCTTGTGGTCATGTTTTTACTATTCTCCTCTTTCCCTGTCTTCCCCTCCCTACACTTGCAGTGACTAAAGCCTGCATCGTTGTCCATTAGGCCACTTTCTTTTTTCTTCTCCCTACTAGAATCTGTTTCCTGCCACCTTTGAGTAGGAAAGGATCTGATAACCAAATGTTTTTTAAATATCCACAGTTAAAAGTTGCTTAATGTGTTTCTTTCTGTCTTCATCTCTCACGCTGCCCAGCCAGTGTAGATGAAGTCAGATGCCAGGCGGGCCAGTGTAGACACAAAATATTCCAGGAGCCCTACTCCTGTCAGTAGTCACTAATAAGATCATTGATCTCAGCCTTCACATTGTAGTCCTTCCAACGGCTGGTGACAGGAAAAAAAAAAGTCACTAAGAATCAAAATGTTTCTATTTCTATTTCCTGCAACTAAATAAAAACACATCATCCTTTGCATCCCAAAACCGTCTTTGCAGTTGTTATTTTAGCAGGAAAATCTTACTGCCATCTCTACATCAGAGATAGCTACTAAGTTCTATAGTAAGTTTAGCTCTGAAAAGTCTGTAATTTTATTGAATAGTTTGTGGCCCTGTTATTGCTATGTAAATTTTTATTTCTGTGTACTAAATGTAAAATTGTGAGGTTTTTTATTTTGTTGTTGTTGTTCTTTCTTTTTTTTTTTTTTTTTTTTTGACATTTTCCTTATGTCCCATATGGCTTTGTTGAATTTCTTATTTAAAGAAATACTTAAAGAAATGTAAATATATACATATTTCTTATTTTAAAAAGTGCCTGCTTAATTTAACACTGTTGATGTCCTGTGATAAAGAACTATATATAAAACCCTGAAATAGAAGTTATAAGTTATTATAAATAAAATGAAAGCAAGAAGCAATTTAGAATGTGATATTTGCAGTATATGACAAATGACTAGAATCTTTGATTTATGAATGTCTCTCAAAGCTCATTAGGAGAAAAAGTCATATGGTAGGACATGGGTAAAGGATTTTAAAAGGCAATTTATTTTTAAAAATAAAAAATTAGAATAGCTAATATAAAAAACACTTCAGGCACAACAGTAATCTAAGAAACATATTAAAAAGCACTGAGAATAGATTGTTAAAAATCTATTATATTAGCAAATATTAAATAAAATAAAACCAGTATTGGCAAAAATGTAGAGACTTGTTATTAATGAAGCAGATATTGATAAACAGCTGAAGAAAAATTAAAACTTTGCTTTCTGACAAGGATGCTGAGCTTTGACCTTGCCTTCATCCCCTCTTTTCTTGAATTGTTGATAGAGGACATACTCTTTGCCCTGACACATTTTTTCCGCTGGACAGCTCCACATCTTGGTACCATTTGAAGGAAAGTTTGAGAGTGTAGAGTTGATTCAACCTCTGCTTGGCTAATTTTTGTATTACAGCTTTATTGAGATATAATTCCCATACCATAAAATTCACCTCTCTATAGTATGAAATTTAGCAGTTTTTAGTATACTTAAAAGTTATGCAAACACCGCTACTATCTAACTTTAAATAATTTTTCTCCCCCAAACACAACCCCAGCAAAAAAAACCCCACTCTCATCAGAAGTCACTCCCACTATTTTCTAGGTTGATTGCACCTGGAAAAATAAAATACAAATTCTCTTTAGACAAACATACCCTCAATCCAGGCTGTTGATATTCCCAAAGATTTAGATGAGTCAGAATTAAATAAAAACTAAAAACTTAACAAAACAAAACAAGCAACTGTGAGAAAGAATAAGCACACACAATGAAAACCAGATTTAGAGCTCAAATAATTCAGATATTAGGATGAACAAAAACAAACTAGAAAAGGAATATGTCCAAAATGCTTAAAACATGAGAAAAGTAATGGAATACTACAGGAATAAATAAGAGGTTATTATAAATATTATCACTGTTTAAAAAATTTTTTGAAATAAAATAAAAATATAGCCGGGTTGAAAAGTACATTAGCCATAACTGAAAAAATAATTATTAAATTAGAATATGTATTAGAAAAAAATCAACAAAATTACAACACAGAAAAAGGAATTTTTTAAATATAAAGGAGGAATTAATATCTATGGACAAGTAAGCAGTTCTAATTCATACCTCATTGAACTTCAGAAGAATTAATAGAATATAAGTGAACGAGACAATTCTCAATTTTCTAGAATTTGATGAAGACTCTTCTTGAAATTCTAAACAGGATAAATTAACAATGTTAATTCTGAGATGTCAGTGGTCAATAATTGTAAGAATAACATAATAACCAGAAATTCACAGAAGCACAGTCATAGTGAAACTGTAGAACTCCAAAGCAGGTGAGAATGAAACAGTTTAACTACGCAAGAACAAAAATTACATGGACCGTAGATGCTTTTAGTAGCAGCAATGGAAAACCGGAACTTAGTAAAATAATATCATCAGAATGGTGTGAGAAAACCAGAAGCCTGTAATCCTGTACCCAATTGTCACTCAAGCATAGTCCAAACAAAATACAATTCACAGGCTTGTTAATTCATCACCATCCCTCTGATAAGGCAGCAGAATATTTGATCTGGGTGGTATACATAGTTGCGTTCAACTGAATTGATAATGTTTTATTTCTTAAGGACTATATTGGGCAAATAAATTACACAATTGCTATAGAGTAGTTGAAAAAAATAAACTAAATTGAAATACACTCATGTAGTAAGAGCTCAAAATATATTGCTGATTATAAAAAGTTTCAGACTATTATAGACAAAATATCCATATTTATATGGAAAATAAATATTATTCTCTATAGCTATATTTGTATTAAATGCTCTGAAAAATGTCTGGAAGAATATATAGAAAATTGATGATGGTGGTTATCTGAGGCAAAAGAAAAGGGAACAAGTGAAGCTGAAAGGTATTTTATACTTTCCTGTGTTACTTTTTTTTAAAAAAGATAATATATGCAAATATGACATATATACCTAAAAAATAATTTCAAAGAGCAGAAGAAAAGAAAAAAGACTGGTATAGCAGAGAGGCTTTGAAGTGAGGAAAAAAATTAAAGAAAATAAAAATAAATAGGCTTACATTTTTCATCCTCTGCTGCTAGATAACTGATATCATAGGTATTATTTAACTCTACAGGAGGGAGGAAGTATATTGTACTCACGTCTATGTCCCCAGCTCCCTAGCACCTAACATAAAGTCAGGTATATAGCAGGCAAGCAAGAAATGTTTGTTGAATGCTTAAATCTAAAAATTTTATTTACCTGCCATGAGAATTAAATAAAACAGAATAAGAAATAGGTTTGATACACACAGAGCAGGGACCTCCCCAAATGTTAATTCCATCCATCTTTTATGCAGATGAACTGTCACGTCTCTCTGTAGCTGTTTTCTCATTTGTTAGTTCCAAAAGGAATTGAAAACTGGAGGTTTCTGCCTAGTTTCCTTCCTCATTCCCACAGCCTTGGTTATTGTCTCCACCAACTCAGTTCATTGACCTATAAATGCCAGCTTCTCTTGAATGTTTTCCATCTCTTTCCCAGACCATCCACAGTTGGCAGCCAAGCTTTGCAAGTTTTATTTCGGAAATGTTTCTCAACTTCTTTCTAGGTACAGAAGACCACCTGCACCATCTCTTGCTGGATGAGAGCCACTCTCTGCAGACGTAGTCACAGCTGGTATTTCACCAGCAGATGCCATGATTCATTCCACCATAATGGCATTGGGTAGTCTTTGTCAACTCTCCTGCTTGTCAGAATGATGTAAAAACACTTCAGAAATATACTGGAAATCTTCATGAGTAGGTAGGTAATACTTTTTTATATTGATGCCCCATATTTTAGGTTGTTTCTCAATTTTTATCATTTAAAATGAAGGCACAATGAACAGTTTTATAAATATTTGATGGAAACTGACAATTCTCATTATCAGGATTATAGGGTTAAAGGAGTTGCATGTTATTGAGTCTCCTAATACCAAACTGCACCTAGAATGCCTCTACTGATTTATACACGCTCTCGCATTAGTGTCTGAGTATGTTCATCTTTACATACCATTGCTAGCACTGAAAAACTACAATGAATATTATTTTCATTCACTCTCGTTAACTCAAATAGCAAAATCAAATCAAAACAAAACAAAGCCTTTCATATGTTTATTAGCCATTTGAATTTAGTCATTTGTGGATTATTTTTGTGTCTTCTTTGCCCTTTTCACTGCTGGACATTAGTACATTAGTGCTTTCCTATTCATGTATATAAATTCTATGTATTTTTAGAGTACTCTCCCAATGCTTGTATTTGTCCTCTTCATGAATTTTAATTATCTTTATGTTGCTTTTCATGTACAGTGCTTTTCAATGTTATTTGTTTTAATCATCCATTTCTTTAATTTCTTTTATAATTTTCATTATTTGAATGTTATCCCATCTGCCAAAGAAAATCAATATTATTCTCAGTTTTATCTCAATTGTTTTGTGACTACTTTTTAAAAAATACGTTTTGACTTTTCTCTCCCAGCCAGTATTTATTCTGGTGGCAAATTAACCAAATTCTCCTGATAGACAATTTCCTCAAGAAAATTCATTACATAGTTTAGTACATTCACTATCAATTTAAATGTTCATTTATCAGTTATTAATTTTAATTTACGTTAGTTTGTTGTCCTGGGCTTCACATTCTGAGCTATTGATCCATTTGTCTCTTCTTGAAAAATGACCTCAGTGTTATAAATATTGTTAAGATTTAAATACATTTATTATCTTATAATTTAAGTTCTCTCTTCACTTTTCTATATCAAAAATGTCTTAGCTGTTTTTGTCTCTTTATGCATACAAAGATTAAAAACTACAGAAAGAGCAAAAAGGAGTAAAAAGTCGGAGAACAAAACAAGAAACTGTTAGAATATTAAAGAAGATGTAGTATTCTCCCGCACAGTCTGGACTCCAGCGCTGCCATTTTCTGACCTACTTCCAATCACTGCTGAGCCAAGCTGGATCAGTTATAATTTGAGGCTGTCCAGCATCACCCTTTGGCTCTGATTTGTAGCTGAAGCTCAAAGCTGTCTTTCATCTCTGCTACCTTACTCTGTGCATGCAAAAGAGGAGAAGATTGCTCCAGAGAATCGGCAATTCACCCAAGGGCAAATAAATGCTTTGTGGAAGTTTTCAGCCTCTGTGCAAATCTTGCAATTACAGAGCTGAACTCAAGATAAGAGATGGATTTCTTTTCTTTTATTCCAAATCTTACTGAGAAATCTAGGTAATATTATGCAAATTGCTTAGGATAAAAGACAACTTGAAAGCCAGTGGTTTGGGAGAGGGTATAGCCAGAGAAAGTGCTGGTATTAGAGAGAGTGATTGATCGGGACCAAGTCCTCTGAAGTGTTCTAAGGCAGTCAAACCCATCACTCTCCCTTTTAGTGCTTTCAAATATCCAGCCACTGGGTCTCAGCAATTTGAGTATTTTCAAATACTTGTCATGGAAGCCTATGTTTTGCAGAAAAGGCCACAGAGAAAAAAAAATTCATTCTTTCATACAGCAAATACTTATAATATTCCAAAACAAAAATTATGATTCCATATAGGAACTATGATGTAGGTTAGTAGTCAAATGTTGTCATAACATGGAATACAGGGTAGTAAGAGTTAGCTCATGTGAGTCAGCTGTCAGAACTAGGCTGTCATTATGGACAGATAGGCATAATGCCACAGCCAAAGGCAAGGCAGGGCGAATGTGTAGAGTGTGTTTAACAGATCTATAGATCAGAGGAAACTGAGTAACTCTGAGAAGGCACATAGCATAATCAGAGGATCCACTTAGAAAGAATGCTCTAACAGGTTTGCATCAGGGCTGCAGGAGCAGGGAAACCAGAGGCTGAGACAGCTCCAAGATGGATAGAATCCACAGAGATAGCCATGGTGCTTCAGTCTGAGTTTTAAGACCCTCCTAGAACATTGGTCCCTCCATTAGGCTGAGCATCAGTGTCTCCTTCTGAGGCTTCTATAACTGCAGACCCTTGGACTTTCTCCTGAAACTCCTGATTCAGAAAGTCTATGATAAAGCCTAAGGAGCTACACTTTGAAGATCAAACTCTCCAAATAATTCCGAAGTTTAGCCGTGTCCAGGTGTACTGGTGTGGACCAAGTGTTCATTGTTCACATTGCCGTTCAAGGAATGGACTCACAGTGCCCTATTAGATTAATGTCTTCTGATTTGTCTATATTAGAGCACAGATTGAAGAACCATCTTTTACACTCTGCCTTTAGATGCTAACAAATAGTTGTCCTTAAAAGATGGTGTTTCATCAGACTAACATGGCTTTCTTCTTTGATATTTTATTATGTGGAGACACTACAAATTGATCAGCTAAGTGAGGGACAGAGGCTTTAGTTATATGTGATCAATCCTATGAAAATAACGAAGTGAAAGACAAGGGCACTTGGAGGCTGGTGGAGAATGGGAAGCTCAGTGATTACTTCTGTTCTTTACCACAGCTGCTAAACTAGCTCTTCTCTCCTTGGTGTTTCCACACTTTGTACATCACAGCTCCTTTGCCACATGCACAGTGTTTGTATGGTCTCCCTCTTCTCCCCCCTCATGTAAACACACACATTGGATTGTAAGCCAGTGATTGTGGCTAATTTTTCTGTCTTTCTAGAACTGAGTATGTTGCCTGATATACTGAAATGATTTAGCCAATCAGAAATGTTATGTGAATAATAAAATGCAAAATGTGAGCAATGTATTTGGCTTTACTATTAATGCTTTATTCATGGTAGTTTTTCAAAATTGAGATGCTGTGATTACACAATAAAGCTGTTGATTCTTATTCACTCTCTCTATTTAATAGCAATCTGTATCCTGGTGTATATCAACTAAAACCATGCTTACCTCCACACCTACAATCTACAACTGAGGGTTACTGCCAGACATGCACTGACTATAATGGTCTGGTTTGCACTTTTCCACTCAACTTGATCTCCCACAAATGGGTTCCCCAAGCACTGGGCCTTATCTCTCTGTGCTCTCATGGTCTCTACCTCTTACTTTAGTAACCTGTTTGGAGGCTGATGCTTTGAAGCTCTGTTCCCCAAAATGCTTAACAGTTGAAGTTCTAAACTTATTTTAGAGCCTAATTCCTTCTGACATAATCTCAGGTTTTTTTCTTCTCCCATGTCCTCATTCCCTGTAAATATGTTTGTTCTTTTATTTATTTATTTATTTATTTATTTTTTTGAGATGGAGTCACGCTCTGTCGCCCAGGCTACAGTGCAGTGGCATGATCTTGGCTCACTGCAAGCTCCGACTCCCAGCTTTACGCCATTCTCCTGCCTCAGCCTCCTGAGTAGCTGGGACTACAGGCGCCCGCCACCACGCCCAGCTAATTTTTTGTATTTTTTTAGTAGAGACGGGGTTTCACCATGTTAGCCAGGATGGTTTCGATCTCCTGACCTCGTGATCCTCCCGCCTCGGCCTCCCAAAGTGCTGGGATTACAGGCGTGAGCCACCGCGCCCGGCCCCAATATGTTTGTTCTTAATCATTGCCATAATCTCCAGTTTCTGCCTTCCTTACCATTATAAGCATAATCATGATAAACTATTATCATTTCCTAGACCAGTAGCGTCCTTCTGACTTCTTGTCCTTTCTCCAGAGTCCAGATAAACCCTTCAAAACTCAATTGCTGTCCCGGTTCCCTTTTCTTCTTACCCTCTGCCTAGGGCATCCTAGGAATGTTTATCTTGGCTCTACCTTTATCCTGTGCTTCTGCTTTCCTGTAAGGAGACTAGTCCTACCTGTGAAGCACCATTTTTCATTCTCAGTACATTGTTGACTATGCATATCAAAGAACTATATGGTAAAGTACACCGAGATTTTATTACTAGTATGGTTTCTGATTGTGTTCTAGCCACACATCATTAGTCCTGCTATTAAGAAAACTAGTACCATTCATTTCCAAGACAAATAGGTGTCCCTACCTAAGGCATTGAGAGATAAGGCCATGCATATTCATAAGGAATATTTTCTGCTCCCAAAGATTTAACTGATTTTTTTCTTTAAACTTCTACAGTAAAAATAACCAGAAGTTCAGGGAATAAGATCAAGCCCAGAATCACATCATTCTTGACTGTGAAAAACAGATCTTTGGTATCCGTATAACCCAAGAACATGACTTGGTTTCACATGTGAACTGACAATATTAATATTTATATAGTAGTCATAAAAACGAAATGATATCACTTGCATATAATTCAATGATGTTCAACACTGTATCTTGCATATGGTAGGTGCTTAGTGCACAGTTTTCTTTCCCCTAAGATAGTGCATCTCAAGTGATGTTTGTTTCATAAAATTGGAGAAGGGAATTTAAGTCATTTTATTGTTTCATATATGAAGTATTTGAGTTTTGTGTTCCAAATACGTCATTGGTAAGACGTATCCATTGTGCAAGGAGCCCTGAAAGATTAACTTAAGAGGACCTTACTTTAGCAATGAATTCCCATAGACAGATGGCACCCCTGATGGATCACTGTATATGTCACTAAGTCCCACTTTGGTCAGGATTGTTCATTGCAGAAGGCTCACTCTTACCCATTCTGCTGTTTGCTGCACATTCCGACTTCTAAGATTATTCAATGCTTTCTCATTTTAATTAAAGTAATTTCATCCAAATGAAGCCATATAGTATGTCCAATTTTACAATGTGCTGATATTTTGCAACTACATGCAACATTTGTGTTTTTATTACATTTGTAAACCTATTTCTTTGTGTTTTGATTACAAATTAAAAGGTGAGCTTGGAAAGATGACATCAGATTTTGGTAATGAATATATGCAGTTATATCAAGTTCAGCTAGTTCATCTTATAAATAAACTACTTTTAAGCAGAAATCCAGACAATCTTTCATGGGAGCCTTTCAGAGGTACATGTGTAGTCCCTCTCTGCATTCCTGCCTCCTTCCGTCTCCAGCATGCAGCCCCCAGGCAGCTGTCCTGACAGATGTCTACTCCACAAGGGCTAGGCAGGGCTTTGGGCATAAAATAACTTAAAAGAGGGTACAGCTAGACATATTTGGTTCTCCAAATCAAAGTTTCACCAAAAATAGGTATTGGATTAGGAGATATGAGAACCATTTTGACCCTAAGCCAAAACTGCCCATTCTGGAATGTTATCACTTCTGTATATAAGCCGCTATAGACTTTTCTAGCTAGCACTTTCTGTGGCTGCTTAATTAAAACACCCAAGGGACCCAGAAAGTTATTCTTTATTGTTCCTTAAAACAAGCAGATGATGGGAAGGGTATTTAAGCTCCTCAGAGAAAGAAATGGACAGTGCTGCTGTCTCTCCTGCCCACCCCTACCCCCAAATCCCTTTTATTTTTTTCTTTCTGTGAACCGAGTCACATGATGATCAACTCTGTGGTTGGAAGTCAGGAATCTTCAAAGGAGTGGGATGATTCTGCAAGAACTCCCACATTCTTAGTGATTGCACAGTGCAGTCTGATCAACCCTCATGAAAAGGACAGCTGCTTCATCTCGATGAACCCATCGTCAAAAATCACACGATGGAATATTACACAGCAATGACAAGGGATGAACAACGGGCCATAAAACCATGTGAGTAAAGTTCAAAAACATTCTGTGGAGTTGAAAAGTACATGGTGTATGAGTCAATTTAAGAAATTAAGAACATGTAGAGCATAGTATGACAGAAGTCAGCATAATGAATACTTCTGCTGTGAAGACTGACTAGGGAAAAGGATGGAAAGACTTTCTGAGTGACAGAAATATTTTGTATCTTGATCTCATTGACAGTCAGACAGCTAAAAATTGACCTGGATGCACACTTCAGATTTCCACATTGCACTGTATTTACATTACACTTCAATTTTTAAAGGCAAAGGAAAGAAGATGGTGACCCCTGTGGTAGTAGTGGATGTTTCTCAGTGGTCTGAATTCTAGAGATTTTCCCGGCATTATGAAAAGAAATGCAGGATTTTTAACATATATGGCCAAGAGAAGTTGAAAAACATAGCTAAAATGCGTTTAAAAACAAAACAAAACAAAACATTAGTATAGGTTTTGTACATCCTAGTTCCTCTCCCTCTCCTTTTTCTCTCTTTTTTTCAAATGCTGGAAGTGAACAACAATTGTTCTGATATTAAAATAACTACAGTGTCAACTATGTTTCCTTCATTGAGTATTGAGGCTACAGCAATGACAAGAAAAAATGGACTTTCACGTTAAGACTCTCACCATCTAAAAGGGGGCTATAGCATCTTTTATAATATTAAGTTGCATTTGCTGACTGCTATCTATTTACACTCAACTATACACTTACAAGGTTCTAACTGCTTTTTTGTACTATTTTAACACTCACAACTAACATTGGAGGAGTTAAATATCTCGCCTCAAATCAAAGAATTAATAAATGGTAAAGGCAATATTTGAAGCAGACAGTATATTTCTGGAGACTATTCTCTCGCCCACTACATGCTATTAACATTCAACCATGCTGTGAGATATACAAAGAAGTTCTCTCCTGATTTGACTTCTGTGGCATCTGTTTCTTTTTTTTTTTTTTTAACCTTTCCCCTTCTCTTCTCTGCTTTTTACTTTCCTTTCCTGATTCACTTTCATCTGCCTGCCTGTTGAATATCAATGTTCCACAGTTTATTTCCTCGGCCTTAGTTTCTTCAAATTCTGGAATTCCATCCAGAAAGAAACATCATTTATTGCCATTTTCAGTCACCACATGTCTTGCTTTCTGGGGAACACATCTACCTGCATTACCAGAGGCAATTTCAACTTATCTGGTCTGTAATTTAACTCTATATCTTTCTTCCAAAGCTTGTTTCTCCTACCATGAAAGTTGGACCTTCCACTCAACTTGAAGTCTTGTAGGCACCTTTGACCAGCTTTACACCCTAGTCCTCCACAGCAAATGCACGGTGACCTCCTGTCTCTCATACCCTTCCCCTCCACTCCACTAACATTACCTTGGCTCAACTCTCATCTCTTACCTAAATTGTTGTAACATCCCCCAGTTTCACCCATCCAAATACATTTCCACACTGTGGAGCACACACAGGAAGCTTTCTAAATTTCAAATGTGATCATTCTACTCCCTTGCTTTAAAACCTACATTTGCCACAGGATAAAGTCCACATTTTATGGCATGAAAACCTTTGCCATCATGCCGATGTTAATGGTGGAAGTGCCAGCCCAGGCAACCCTAGGCAGGTACACTAGTTTGGAAACTGTCAGGAGCAATGTAGGAATGAGGACTAAAGCCACAGGTAAAGTCAGGTCAGAGGTCTTTGGAAAGTCTTTATGAAAATGGATGAGGTGGGGGGTTGGTACTGATACTTTGAAATGTTTACTTGCATCGTTCATCATTCTCAGGAAAAGCAGCAACTTGCAGCTGGGTTCTAAATAAGATTTCCAGTTTTGTCCAGTCCATCCCAGATGCACCCAGGTGCTCTCTTCCTTCAGAGGAAAGAAATATCTAGTCCATCAATCACTGCCCCCCTTCCAATATTCTAGGGTATGCCCTATTTTCCCATTAGTTCTTGGTTTAGGCTACTTCTTTCCCCTGCCCTTGGCTTCCTTTCTGTCAGGAGAATTGGCTCACCAAATTCCACTTTTCCTACTGTGATTTTATTATAAAGATAGAAAAAGCTAAGTGTTTGTGTTCCCAGCCTTCAGTGTAGCTTCTGACGGTCACGTAACAAAAATGTGCTCAGTCCAGCATTCACAGAACTCTGCTGCTGCCTCTCTTTCTATTTCTTCTTCCTGCTTGGAATGCAGATGTGATGTTAGAATTGGATCAGAGAAATTGTGACTCTGGGGCCATGAACCCACCCACTTCACTCAGAGTTATGGGAAGCTTAATGTGAATGTGTTACACTGACCCTGGCTCAGCTGCCTCTGGGCTCCCTGTGAAGTGAGAGAAATAAAGCCATATTTGTTAAGGGGAAAGTTGGAGTCGCTCTCGGCTCCACACAGCTGAAAGCATTATTAACTGATACAGCCTTTTTCATTCATAAATTATAAGGAAGGCATAATTGTCCTTACTTCACAGACATCTCATAGAATAGAAAAGCTAAGTAAGCTAGTTTATCTTGGAACAAGATTGGAAACTTCTTATCTGAAACTAAAGAGTTCATTTTCCACTCTAAGGTCAGTCCCAGTGTGAAGACCAGCAGTTGTTTTTGTTCTGTCTTTTGGAGATAAGGAAATTGTGGCACACAGAAGCTTTGAGTCTTGCAAGTACCATAAACCACATTCTTTCTCTGCCTCTCTTCTTAATCTACTTATTTGCCATACCATTCTACTCAACACAGCCAATCAGAATAAAGTCTTTGTCACTCTTTTAAGTCAAGAATCTATCTTAGATATCAGTGGGAATATTTTATTAAAAATACAGTGCTAACAGTTATAGATTTTATCTATCTTTGAGGATTCTTTTGTGTATTATTTCTAAGGTATCAAAGAATAATGGGCCATTTCCCTAAAGGTATTTAGTATTTATTCTACTGTAAAAATTGCTAACACTATTATTAAATATATAAGAAAATGTTTCCCTGTTTGACCACTGTTTTTGGATTGCGGCAATAGAATCATTAATTAGTTTTTATTTAGGTACTCAATATTTTATCATCTGTTCACTGAGCATGATAAAGTAATTAAAATGAATGAGACTGAGAAGCTACAGAGCAACAAATGTTAATACCAATTGCAAATGACTGAAAGAAGTTGAGGAGCAATCTGAGGAATTAAAGATGATTCTTTGATATGCATTTAGGATATGACACTTCTATAACCTCATTTAAGGGGATTCAACTCCTTTATGCAAACGTGTCATTAAGAAGAGACCCCCTCATCTCTGGAAGCCTCCAAGATCTCAATACTTCTCTGCATCCACATTTATTTTCCTTTTTTGACTCTAGTATTCCTGTCTCTGTGACATCCTATTGTTTCCCAATTTAATTTCCATCTTGAATAGTATTTCCTAATTTGATCTCTCATCTCTGCTGCTGATGCCCTGGATTCATGACTGCAGCTCATGCAAAAGCTCTCATCTCTTATCTGGAATTAGAAGAGGCACCCAAGCTCCTGCTGGGATCAGAGAGTGGGCCTTCTGTTACATATTGGAGACTAGAACAAGCAGGGATCTTGCTCTGTGCTGACAGAGATCACATATATTTTTAAATTTTGTGTCTCTGTGTTTGTGATTCTATTTTATTCCCATTTCTTTTAGGACATATCTGCTAGCCATGAATTCACTTAGTTTTTCTTTGACTGAGAAAACCTTCATTATTTCTTTTTTACTTTTGCAGAATATTTTTGCTTTATATATGACAGATTTTTGTGTTTATCTTTCTGTTTTATCTTTCTACACTGTAAGCATGCTATGCCATTGTCTCTTTGCTTGCATAATTTATGATGAGAAGTCTGCTGTAATTCTTATCCTTGTTCCTCTGTGACTAGCATGATTTTTTTTCCCCACTTTCTTTGGAGATTTGCTTTTTGTCCTGGCTTCAGGGGAGTTTGAATAGGATATGGGGTGTGTATGTATGTGTGTGTTTTCAGTATTAACTCTGGTTTTTTTTCCTCTAAACTCCTTAGGTCTGTAGTTTGGTTTATTGGTTTTAGAAAATTCTCAGCCATTATTTCTTCAATTTTTTTTTATACTCCCTTCTCCTTTTCTTATTCTCAGACTGCAACTATGCATATGTTACACTATTTGATTGTGTCCCACAGTGTTGGGATGTTCTATTAGTGTTCTGGTTTTGTTTTTCGTTTCTTTTCTCTTTGCTTCCAGTTTAGTAAGTTTCTATAGACCTATGTTTAAGTTTACTGATTCTTTCGTCAGCATGTCCAGTCTACTAATGAGTCCATCAAAGGAATTTGTCATTTCCATTGCTATATTTTTATTTCTAGTAATTCAATTTGATTTTTTCTTATAATTTCCATCTCTCTATTAAAATTATCCACCTGGCACTGAGTGTTGTCATTTTGTCTAGCATTTCCATTGGAGCCATTAACATGTTAAGCAGAGTTTTCTTTTTCAAATTCCTTGTCTGATAATTCCAACTTCTGTGTCATGGCTCTGTCTAGTTCTAACAATTGCTTTGTTGCTTTGAATGACTTTTTTTCTTGTTTTTTAATATTCCTTACAATTTTTTGGTTATAGCTAGACATGAAAAGAACAGCAGATACTAGATAAATTTTATATGTTGGGAGAAAAGCACAAGTTTCCTTGTGTGAGGCCTTAAATGTAGAGATGGATGCTAATCTGGTCAGAAGACGAGCTGCATTTGAAACTGTTTGTGCTGTGGGCACCAGTACTTTCTGGCCACTCCATTGGTGCCCATTTTTGGCTCCCACTTGACTGAGTCTCCCCATGTGCCTCTTCACAGCTGTATTCAATTGCTACTTTTACTGTTGTTGTTTATAGTGGTGGTGGTCCTGGCTAAGAAGAAGGTTATTTGATGTTGACATTAAGCTAAAGACTTTGGCAGTTATCAAAACCTAAGTCTTGGACATGTAGCCTTCACAACTATTCCTGTCCCTTTTCCCGGGGTAAAAATTCTTCCTCATCTTATTGCTCCTTTTCTTTTTCCCAAATCGCAGTGGTTTTGAAGCCTTTTCTCCTGCAGATTGAGACTTTGGTCGGTTAGGGGAAACTGGGATTATGCTTCTGGTTAGAGATTTGGTGGTGATCTCTATTTCCATCTTTCAGTTTAATAAATTAAACCAGTGTCTCAGGGTAAACTTTGATAATTTCCCCTCCAGATTAAGCCTTTTATCCATGAAGTAGATAGTTGGAAACAGTCTAGGTAGATTTGGCAATGGCTGCTTCTTCCACCACCCCCAACCAGCACTACAGTGTGTGTGGGGAAAGGAGTGAGGGATGAACTTTTTCTAGGTTCTTCCTTGTTCCTCTTTGTAAATGTTGGGTGAATTCCCAGACAAAAAGCTCACAAGAGAGTCGAACTCTCTCCTAGGAATACACCCCTTGGAAGCTTCACACTAGCCCACCCGCAGCCTCCAAAAATTCTATACAATTTTTAATTTTTGATTGGCTTATATAATATACAGTGGCTCCTGTTTCAGATAAGAAAATGCTGGGAACCTTCTCTCCAGATGTCAGGATGTCACTTTTCCCTATGATATAGTTTGGATGTTTGACCCCTTAAATTTTCATGTTAAAATGTGATCCCCAGTTTTGGAAGCAGGGTGTAGTGAGGAGAGTTTGGGTCGTGGGAGCAGATCTTTAATGGATGGCTTGGTGCTGTCATCACAATAATGAGTGAGTTCTCACTGTATTAGTTCATTGTGAGATTTGTTTGTTTAAAAGAGACTGGAACCTCCTGTATTCTCTCTCTCTCTGGTTTTTTTTTTTTTTTTTTGAGACAGAGTTTTGCTCTTGTTGCCCAGGCTGGAGTACAATGGTATGATCTCAGCTCACTGCAACTTCTATCTCCCTGGGTAAAGTGATTCTCCTGCCTCAATCTCCCAAGTAGCTGAGATTACAGGCATGCACCACCATGCTAGGCAGGGTGGCTCACGCCTGTAATCCCAGCACTTTAGGGGACTGAGGGGAGTGGATCCCTTAGGCCAGGAGTTTGAGACCTGCCTGATCAACATGGTGAAACCCTGCCTCTACTAAAAATACAAAATTAGCCCCTTCTCTCTTGCTCCCTCTCTTGACACATGAGAATGGCTCCCCTTCACCTTCTGCCATGATTGTAAGCTTCCTGAGGCCCTCATCAGAAGCAGATCACCATACTTCCCATGCAGCCTGTAGAAGTATGAGCCAAAATATACCAACTAACTTTATAAATTACCCAGTCTCAAGTATTCCTTCATAGCAATGCAGACTAACAAACACTACCACTTCAGTTTTCTGATGGGTCCAAGAAAAGTCATTGATTTTCATTTTGCTCAGATTTCTTGTTGCTGTGGGGCAGATGTAATGACTTCCCAGGTCTTTACATGTCTGAGCTGAAACTGGAGTCCTTATATCAGTGGTAAAAATAAATACTCTACTTAATGTTATTCCATTTTACATTCAACACAATCAAGGAAATTAAATTCTTATACAAGGAGCCTGACCATGTTCCCATTGCAAAGAGTTTTATCTAGTAATTTCACTCTACGTAGGTGACTAAATCACATGGAGACAAAGTGGGTGGGCCTATGCTGCACAATAAATTAGTAAAAGAGCTTCAGATGAGCTGGATTTACGTGGCCTATTCCTATAACTTACAGCTTGGACACTTTTAGGCAGAACAAAGACTACAACTCATATTCTGCTTTCAAGTTGTTATATTTTCCACAAATCAATTACTATTTAAATAATCATCTGCATATAAAATTATTTACTTTAGCCCTCTCAAAATAGATAATTTGAAGCTAAAATATGAATTATCATCCTCTGTAATTTAGAGAGCATTTTATATGACAATTAAATGCTGAGCATGGTTAGATGCTTTTGAGAATACACTCTACCATCCTGGTGGCTTATGAGCTTTAGGGGAAAATGATGCATAAATACGAGAGAATATCAAGAACTAAGAGATTCGTAGAAGTGCTAAGTGCAGGCCCATTATGGAATATATCAGCTTACAGGCCAGATACTGAAATACTGGGATTGTGATAGGTAAGAGTCTCCAGTGCAGGCCAGGTTATTTTAGAGGAATTGTGCAAAGAGCCCACTCTGTCCTGGAGCCTACATGGATGGAATTTTTCTGAAATGTTTCAAATAAAAGTAAAATAAGCAATCTATCAATTGTCATTAAGTAACAGAAAATTTCTTTACATTATTCCAAAAATGTATCATTAGAGCTGGAATTTAGTAGGTGACCTATAATATTGGTGTTTCTGGTCAGCTCTCCTGGCCAACCTCGAGTCTGCTTTTCTAACAAGTAACATTAGCAGAGACCATCATTTGTCCCGATCTGTGAAGCCTCCTAGAAGAGCCTGCACAGTGAACAGCAGCCAAAAATCAGTGCTGTGGAAAAATGTGAGCTTCTACTTCACATGCCTCCTTTCCTGTTTCCTGTAGAGCTCAGAGATGGCTACTCAAGTTCATGGTTACCCTCACGCACAGATTCTGAAGGCTACTCTTGGCTACAATTCAGGTAATGTCCAACAGGGCAAAGTGAGAGACTAGTTTCTTGTCAATAATGATAATCTTTTTAAATACCTAACACCAAAACAACAATCAATACCATATTGGACTTACTCACTCGCTGGGAATGTTCAGCTAGCTAAAGTGGGGTCTGGAATGAAGATTCAGAACAGTTTCAGGAACATATTTATTGGAGTGGCATTCAAATTATAAAACATTGTAAGTATTTGGAAGAGAAAACTTCAAGTTGCGTGTGTGTGTGTGTGTGTGTGTGTGTGTGTATTGGAATTGAGGGAACATTAGAAATTTCTAACTTAGTAATTAAGCTTCTTAAGTTATTTTCACTGAAAAAGGAAATCTCAGCCTTATAATTTTCAGCAGATCTAACCCTTAATTTAAATTCTTTGTCTACTTTTCTTTTTATTTGATGAATGCCAGCCAAATCAATAACACCCAAGCAAATCTCACTGGTAATGTTCTTAAAGGAAATATATACCAAGAATACTTGCCATGCATGACCTAAACAGCTACTATATGCATATTATTTCTAGATTCTTAATGTGTCCCTAGCCCAGAGAAAGGCCTACTTTAGCCTTGTTACAGTTTATATCAAGGCCCAGTCTCATAAATATTTCTTCATCTCAGAAACACTTTCATGACTCTGATTCTATGATGAAAGACATCATGCAACATTCAGCCATTGTCAATATCACCTTTTTCTCTTTTTTTGAACTTACACAATGATGTTCATAAATATCTATTTTCAATGTATCTATTGATCCATGAATACATTTCTGAAAGGTCATAGAAACTTGAAACTAATTTCTAAGGCTTTAGAGCTTTCTTCTTTGCAAAGAACCAAATCTCGTTTCTCATTCACATTAGATATTATAACACGGTCACACGAAATAAGGCAAAATGAGATGAAAAACAGTGTGCTAGCTACGATCATTCTATCATTTAATACTCAACATAACTCTAGCACATAGGCTATGCTATTTATAATTTCAAAATGAGGAGGCAATTTCAAGTAGATTCAGTACGTTGAAGTCACATGGTAAAGAGCAGAGGATTTGGGATTTATATGAAGATCCGTTAGCCTTAGAGCAGGGGTATTCAAATTTTGCCTTCCCTGGGCCACATTGTAAGAAGAAGAATTGTCTTGGGCCACATATAAAATACACTAATCGTAGCTAATGAGCTTTAAAAAAATTGCAAAAAAATGTCATAATGTTTTAAGAAATTTACGAATCTGTGTTGGGCTGCATTCAAAGCTGTCCTGGCCCACATGCGGCCCACGGGTCGTAGGTTGGACAAGCTTGCCTTAGAGCCTGCATATGTGAAGTACATTATATTCCATTCAAATCTTAAAGGAGTTTATCATAACTACCAGGAAAAATGGAAGGGAACAATATTTCTAAAGAATCATATTTTCATAGATAAAACACTTAGTTCCATAGCAAGACCTGCTCATGAGAACTGGACACTTCAGAGGCAAAGGAAGCAAGGCTTGGTGTAGCCTTGTGCCCTTTCAGAGTGAGTCTTTCCACCCTCTTCTGCTGGAAAAATTCCACTGAAGCTTAACATCTCAGTAAGCATTACCTTTCCCCTGAAGACAGAGAGATGGTGGCTCTTTCCTCTGTGTCCTCAGGATTAGGATTGCTTGTAGAATATTTCTGCACCCCCAACACGTAGCTCAGATACTAGCACACAAAAGAAATGTGATAAGTATGTGAAAGAAGAAAAAAAATGAGATACTGATCACTGCAAGCCTTGACAACAGTAGCCATATGCCATGACATCCATTTGTCAACAATTTATTTTCCTATTATTTTCTTCTTCAAATTCCCCCTGTGTTAATGAGAAGCACTTCAGTTAAGTGCTTAATATAAACAAGCAATTACTAAATAGACATTTAATGGCCTGCTCTATTATTGCCTGTAACAAAAAGGGATAGTGAGAGGTACAAATAAACCCCAACATTTATACCTCATCATAAGGTATTAGAGAGTATTTTACAATACAGGCATTACTTATTAAACAATTGTGCACTTTGCTAATTGACTTGGGGTGACGGATGAAAGATTAGTATAAATAACCTTCTTTTTGAAGTAAATTAATATTAGCAAGGAAGACACATGGCACTGCATTTTGACTAATTTGATCAAGAAACCGTTTTCCTTTGTTAATTTATATATAAGTTTGCTAATTTGCTCAAACTAAGCTCATGTCTAGAAAACAGTACTTCATAGTTGCAAGTGAACCTGAGAGGGGCCTTCTTACCATAATTGTTTCATTTTGCTTCACAGCTGAGTGTCTTTTCTTCTACTCAGGTGACCAGTTAATCCTGACAGAAGCTCCCAAACCTCTGTAATTCAGCCCTCTCATCCTTGTGACGTGGATTACCTTTCTGGCTACAAATTGGATCATGGTGGCTCATCACAGTGTTGTTCTCCAAGCCCAGAAGGTATCCTCTGAACAGACAGCATGCCAACTCAAGTCACCCTTGCCTTCTTCCCCTACCTCTCATTAGGGTATTGCACAGAGATTGGACTGGAAGTCAGACAGATGTGGGCTGAAGCCCCGGCTCCCCTAAAGGTGGAATGGTGCTGTTTTCTCAGTCTCTCTGGTCTTCAATTTCCCTTTATAAAATTGGTGGACAGTGGGAACATATAATAATCTCAAGTACTTAAAAAAGTTTTAACTTCTTCTAAGCTCCTAGTAATTACTTTCCTCTTACAATATTTTAATTTCTATCAAAATAACACATGTATGGAATTTAAAATGGAAACAAAACTAAAAAAGCAAAAAGGCTTTTTCTATTCCATTTTTCCCAATGCCAAGGACAGACTCTGATCAACCTTCAGAAAATCTCAAATTAGACTGTAACTTGGATAGCAAACAATGAAGAAGCTTAAAAGAAAAAGTAAAAATGTAAGGTAAGGTGGTAATTTAAGAAATGCATATAGAACATAATTTAACTCAAAATATATTCCACTACTCAGAAGCAGATAATATACATTTTATCCTAGAAATGTAACATAGGATATTGCTCTAATCCAAAACTACCCTGGGAAAATGAAAGGAGGTGGTGAGTATGTGTGTGTTCAACAATGGTATCCTCATTTTGCATAGCAGCAAGTCAACAGACAATTCTTAAAACTGAAAAACAGGGCCAAGTGCAGTGGTTCACGCCTGTAATCCAAGCACTTTGGGAAGCTGAGGTGGGTGGATCACCTGAGGTGAGGAGTTCGAAACCAGCCTGACCAACACGGCAAAACCCTGTCTCTACTAAAAATACAAAAATTAATTGGGCATGGTGGCAGGTGCCGGTAATCTCAGCTACTCGGGAGGCTGAGGCAGAAGAATTGCTTGAACCCAGGAGGCGGAGGTTGCAGTGAGCCGAGATCATGCCATTGCACTCCAGCCTGAGCGACAGAGCGAGACTGCATCTCAAAAAACAAAACAAAACAAAACAAAAATCTGAAAAACAAGAAATCATGACATAAGCCAATTGTTTTAGAAATACAGGTGGACATCATACTCAGGAGAAAAAAGATTAAAGTGATTGTCCCTAGCAAACTAATGTAACCACAAATAAAAACGTAAAATTACCTAGTTTTTCAAAGCTGTTTATCACATTAGAGCAGCTGTACCCAACTTGTCTCCTCTTTTCTCTCAAAGTCTTTATGTTTTTGTGTCTTTGCTGAATTGTTTAATTCTTTGCTGATGCTTTTTAGTTTTTGGGGTTTTTTTTGTTTTTTTTTTTGCTGTGTACAATCATTCCTCTGTATCCATGGGTGATTGATTGGTTCCAGGACCCCTCTTCGATATCAGCATATGAGGATGCTCAAGATTCTGACAAAAAATGGTGTAGTATTTGCATATAACTTATGCACATCTTTCTGTATACTTTAAATCATCTCTAGGTTACTTAGAATACCTAATACAATGTAAATAGTTGTTATACTATACTGGTTTCTTATTTGTATTATTTTTATCATATTGCTGTTTATTATTTTTTAATATTTTTCATCTGTGGTTGGTTGCTTGTTGGAGCATTTTCAATTCACATGCTTTAAAATCTTTGTTAGGTAATTTTAACATTTGTGTCACCTCAAAGTTGGTATACACTGATTATCTTTTTTTCATTCAGGTTGAGATATCCAAATTTCTTTTTTGTATGGCGACCCAAGTCATATAAGATGATGGGCCCAACCTGCTCCAGTATTACCATACAGTCACATTCTGAAATTCTGAGGATCAAGACTTCAACACAGAAATCTGGAAGGAGGAACACAATTCAATTCCTAACAGCAGTATAAATGGATCCCCTCTCTAGTATGATTTTTAGACTTTATACGAAACATTCTCATTATTTCTCAGTTATTTCTGGCGTAATGAATGAAGTTTCTTCTGAACGTGGCAAGAAGTGTGAACCACTTGGCTGCTCAACCACAAATGGGGATTTGCAGGGAGAAGCTGGAGCTGTGGTCTCCATTTTCCTAAGAATGGTGCCAAGAATAAAAAGCAATGAAGGGTTTGTGACAAAAGAGTATATAGTGTAAAGATGTCCAAACACTTCTAAGTAATAAATCTGTATTAAAATGAATATTTGTATTTCCTTAATTTCATTAATAATGAAACAAATGAAGAAAATTACCCATATGTTGAGTTCATACAATTTTTTAAAAAACACACATTTTGTTTTATTTTATTTTAAAACTTACTTGTATTTATTTATTTTTAAAGACAAGGTCTCACTATGTTGCCCAGGATGGTCTTGAACTCCTGGGCTCAAGTGATCCTTCTACCTCAGTCTCCCAGGTAGCTGGGACTACAAACATGTGCCCGGCAAAGACATACAACGTGATCTACCAATTCTTCTCTATCCCATCTTCCTGATAGAATACAAGCTTGAAGGCTAGAAGTGCGATGGTCCTCAGCTCATATTAAATTGATAAACATTCCTGAAGTAGTAGTCATAGGCTTAGCTATTGGCTAAAACAAAAAACAGAAACAGAAACAGCAGCACATGCATATGTGTTATATTTATTAACTGTGCATTTTTAAAAGGTAGAGTTTTCTAATTAGTTGAAAAATTTCTTACTATATCAACAATACAAATGTGTTTAGAATTCATATTATGTCATTGTTATTATAATTGGACCTCAGGAATGTAAACAGAAATGTATTTGGGTGAGGTGCATATTGCTGCTGACTCTGTTGGGCTATTACATTCTATTAGACTAGAAAATGTACAGGTGACACTAAGCCAGTGGCAGAGAAATTGGAAGATTTGTTGAGTGCTGTGACCCTACTCAATTCTTCATAATTTTTCTAGCAGCTCTCACATATTTTTAAAATTTAAAGTCCAATTTTCACTACCAGATAATTTTGATTGGCACTGGCATGACAACGTCTGTTTTCTCAATGACACCTAATAGTTCTTACTCATTACTTGTCACTGGCATGAAGGGCAAGCAGCTTAGTTAAACTGTTCATAGGCCTTACAAAGCCTGTCTTTTATTCTTATATGGAGGGGAAAAACAATCCTGGAGTGAAAATATGCCTTAATTTAAAGACGAATTAAGTGTTATAAACGGCTCATAAGCACAAACCTCCTGAATTGTTCTGATGCAAGAGGAGCAAATAAAAGAACCACATGAAATCCCCACCTTAATCATTTTATTTTATGACAAATATCTTGCTTGTATTCCTGCATTTTCTTATATGCCAAATATTTTCCAGCTTGAAAAATAAATAGAAGCCATAAAATCATTTACTGTTGTATTATTTAATTAGTCATTTTACAGCTCTTGTATTTCCCAAATCCAATATCCCTTATTTTTGGTATTTTAAGTTATTTAAACTTCACAGCCATACAAACAGATGTATCAGATAAGCATGTGAGATGGTGTGTTGAATATATTACCAGACAGTATTTCTTTATGCAGAATTATACAAGGCAAATTCTCAGGTGCAGTGACCAAACAATCAAATAAGATGCAAGTACTCTGGGGACCACCAAGTTTGGACAGAGGATTGTAAGCTACAAAATTAGGAAATGTAGGAGAATATTTACTTTACATAGAGGGAACAGAATGAGTATAAGTGCCAAAGCAAGTATAGCTTCTGGGAACGAGCTTATAGCTGGAGCTCAAACGAAAGGGAAGGGAGAAAGCCAGGCTGCAGAGGTGACTCCATGACTGATGCCATAGTTTCTCTTTCCCCAGAAGCATAAACAAGCAGCTGTGAGGAGCTGGGGATAATAATCTCACCATAAAATTCCAAGGAGATTTGGGATTGGATATGTATTTAGGGAAGAGTAACTAAAATAGACAAAAAATGAGGACTAGAATTGAGGATGGAGGAAAGACTTAAAAGAATAAGACTAAGGGAAGAATAAGAGGTTTTAGAAAGAGATAAAGAATGGAGGTGACCCATTGAACAACTGGGTCACCTAAAAAACATCCATCTAAGGCATCCATAATGTTGACCTGAAATAAAACTCCAAGGCAAAATTAGCATAAGTAAAGAATTTGTTTTGGCCAAATTTGAGGAGTGTAACCTGGGAAACACATATCCAAACTACGCCAGAGAAGTGCTTTCAGTTGGGGAGGTTACAAGCAGATTTTTAAGGACAAAATGAAGAGGTATAGCAAGGTGGTCTCAGCCTGTTCATATAGAAATACCATTGGTCAACAGAAAGAAGCTAACAGATGATTGGCTAAAAGCTACAGCACTTCTTGGAATAGTCATTATCAGTTTGTGATGAACCCAGCTCCTGGAATTCTTATAAGTAAAAGGTTCAGGAATTTCAGGGGAGTAACTGTGGCATCATGACCACCCTATTTGGCCATCGTAATTTAGTTATCCTCATTTGTTGGGTTTTGTTTTCAATAAGCATGACCAGTGAGAACCTCCCCTTTTGTTTGATCCAACCTTGCAGAATAGCTTACCTTTCCACACAGCCTTGACTCTGTAAAGTTTAGACGATCTTGGAGACAATTAGTAGACTGCTCTTTAAACCTTTCTGTAGTTCTCTGTATATCCCACCTTATGCAGAAATGGCGGTCAAAATGGTAGCTAATTTGGGTGAGAAAATAAAACTTTCTCCATGCCCAACACCCTCCACACACATCAGAGTTCAACAGTAAAGGTAGAAGGAGCAAAAGGGATTCAACAATGAAAAATAAATAACCTGTCTGAGAAAAGTAGAGCCCTTTACTTTCCTCCCACAGAGAAGTGGCCATGGACGTATCTTTTCAGGTGTGTCAAAAGAGTCTGTTCCTGTGGTTACCTGAATAACAAAGACCTAGGCAGAAATCATTGAGTTGTAGATACAAACACTCTCAGACTAGCCAGACAATTGCAGGAGGACTGGAGAAGGAAGAATAAGATAGTATCTCCGGAACTTAAGGAGAAGATCTCTTGAGAAGCAGATGCCAATAACTAGAGGGAAACCACCTCAGGCTGAAAGGATAGATAACAGTCTCCATCGTCTCTGGTGCCACGTGTTCAATCGTTGTTTCTCTCTAGGAGTCTGCTTTATTATTTTTTCTTGGAAGCATGGCCTTCTCAGCTTACGTTTCACTTATTTCAGATATGGCTACCCAGATTAAATTTTACATGAGCATTTCACTCGGGGACCCCAAAGAGGATAAAGAGGGGCTCTGGGACTCACGTTTACTTCATAGAAGAAGGGATCTCAGTGGCCCAACCTGGATGAAGTGACTTTTCTAATCAGTTGTCTTTAGGATTTTTTAAATTATTATAAACAGGGATCTAAGTGTTCATGGATAGTGTGGTGACTATACAAGCAAATTCCAAGAGCAAGACTGTCTCATATGAAACGTTGCATTTCTTAGCAAGAACCAGGTCTCTAAAGAGCAAACATTCAGTAAATTGTTTCTGAATCTATTAATAAATGATAAGAAAAGGCAAGGGAAATCAACATCCTCACTGCATGCCTTCAGACTTGTGCTTCCTATCAGATATGGGTATTCCAACAGAAACTGGAAAAAAGAAAATACAATGCATTCACTGGACAGAAATATTGTGGACAGGGGGCAAGCATTGGGACAGTGGTGAACAAAATTATTCTTGAGGTCCCCATTAATCAAAATATTTGTGGCATCCAGAAGCTTGAATCTTTAAGGACAAATATGAATCTTTACCTATCTCCTTTTACTCTTCTCTCCTTTCTCCTAAACTAATTCCAACAATACATTTACTTTTACAATTTCATAAAGCCTATCTAATTGGGAATGTAGGTCTCACTCCTTGTGGACACCAGAAGGATATAAATGATGAGGGGAAATCCCACCAAAGAGAAAGGGCAAGAAGATGTATGAATGAGTAGTAAGCTCATGAGCAACCCATCAGGCATCTTCTTTATTTTACCCCCAACCCAGAACTTAGGGATGAAGCTTCATGAAGCTTTCTTTGGTGAAGGAGAGAGGCCTGTTCCGTTGCCAAGGAGTGCAGAGCTGCGTACTGGCTTTGGGATGACACTGACTGGGTATAAAATTTATCACTTGTGATATCCTTGTGTGATCTTCTACACATATTGTTTAGCTTCTCCAAGACTTTTCTTTGGAAAGCCCACATAGAACAGAAAAAAGAAATGCCATCTTTTAAACTATCTATTTAACTATCTTGTGCTACCATGTTTCCAAGGTTGGGGTATTGGGAGAGTTGGTGAAACAGCAATATGTCAACATTAACTTGTCTCCAAGCAGGCATGACTTTCAATATCAAATGGTCACAATCTCCAACTTTTAATGGATCCTAAATGAGTGCTTCAAAAATACTGTCGTTTGGTAATAAAGTCATACTCAAAGTAACACTTATTTGGCTGAATTTCCAGAGACTGGAGAGAAGGTTAAGATCCAGGTGGTTGCTATGACAAGAGCATTACGACTTATTCATCTAACACTTTGTTGCTGTCAGTATGATATAGCCCTTCAGCTCATGGTTTAAAAAAGCAAAGGGAGGGTGGTCGCGGGAGGGAGTGGGGCAGGCGCTGTGGGTCGGGGCCCCTCCTCCGGCTCCTGCACGGCCGCCTCCCTCCCGGCTCCGCCGGCTCCCGCCGTCCCCGCAACACCGCTCTGTGCCCGCCGTCCCGAGCGCCCGCGCGGGGCTGGCGGGAGCCTCGGCTGGCGCGCGGGGCCGTGGTCGTTGCTCCCTGACCGGCCGCGGCCGCCTCCATGAAGCGGAAAAGCGAGGGGCGGTCGAGCTGGGCCGCGGCCACCTGCTCGCCGTGCTGCTCTTTGACCTCGCCGAGTGTAAAGAAGATCCGCAGCCCCACGCAGCAGGACCCGCGCCACCGGGACCCCCAGGACGACGTGTACCTGGACATCACAGATCGCCTTCGTCTTGCCATTCTCTACAGCAGACCAAAGAGTGCATCAAATGTACATTATTTCAGCATAGATAATGAACTCGAATATGAGAATTTCTCTGAAGACTTTGGACCACTCAATCTGGCAATGGTTTACAGATATTGTTGCAAGATAAATAAGAAATTAAAGTCCATTACAATGTTAAGGAAGAAAATTGTTCATTTTACTGGCTCTGATCAGAGAAAACAAGCAAATGCTGCCTTCCTTGTTGGATGCTACATGGTTATATATTTGGGGAGAACCCCAGAAGAAGCATATAGAACATTAATTTTTGGAGATACATCCTATATTCCTTTCAGAGATGCTGCCTATGGAAGCTGCAATTTCTACATTACACTTCTTGACTGTTTTCATGCAGTAAAGAAGGCAATGCAGTATGGCTTCCTTAATTTCAACTCATTTAACCTTGATGAATATGAACACTATGAAAAAGCAGAAAACGGAGATTTAAATTGGATAATACCAGACCGATTTATTGCCTTCTGTGGACCTCATTCAAGAGCCAGACTTGAAAGTGGTTACCACCAACATTCTCCCGAGACTTATATTCAATATTTTAAGAATCGCAATGTTACTACCATTATTCGTCTGAATAAAAAGATGTATGATGCCAAATGCTTTACAGATGCTGGCTTCGATCACCATGATCTTTTCTTTGCGGATGGCAGCAGCCCTACTGATGCCATTGTCAAAGGATTTCTGGATATCTGTGAAAATGCTGAGGGTGCCATTGCAGTACATTGTAAAGCCGGCCTTGGTCGCACGGGCACTCTGATAGCCTGCTACATCATGAAGCATTACAGGATGACAGCAGCCGAGACCATTGCGTGGGTAAGGATCTGCAGACCTGGCTTGGTGATTGGGCCTCAGCAGCAGTTTTTGGTGATGAAGCAAACAAGCCTCTGGCTGGAAGGGGACTATTTTTGTCAGAAGTTAAAGGGGCAGGAGAATGGACAACACAGAGCAGCCTTCCCCAAACTTCACTCTGGTGTTGATGACATTTCCATAAATGGGGTAGAGAATCAAGACCAGCAAGAACCTGAACCTTACAGTGATGATGACGAAATCAATGGAGGGACACAAGGTGATAGACTTCGGGCCCTGAAAAGCCGAAGACAATCAAAAACAAATGCCATTCTTCTCACATGTCCCCTAGCTGTGCTGACCTCTGCACTGTGTAGTGTTGTCATCTGGTGGATTGTTTGTGACTACATTCTTCCCATCCTGCTATTCTGTCTCAATGGTTTCAGAACATAGTGGCCATCAGGACCCCCTGACAGATAGCTGCTTCTCTCCATTTCAAGGACTAAAATGGTCTTGCATTAAGTAAAAACCTGTGACCAGAACTGAAGGAAGACTCTAGGAACTGAAAACTGCAATAGAAATCAGCACAATTTGAAAACAAAAATTGCAAAAGACTTAGTTGCTTTCCACCTAAGAAGCTGATCAATGGAGAAAATGTCCACTGGAGTTTCAGTAATGAACTTTGAGTTTGAGTGCAAGCGAATGTACCGAGACCAGCTCAGTGGGGGAGACCCTAACCCAGTGATGCTAGAGGAATTAAAGATACACACACAGAAATACAGAGGTGTAAAGTGGGAAATCAGGGGTCTCACAGCCTTCAGAGCTGAGAGCCCCGAACAGAGATTTACCCACATATTTATTAACAGCAAACCAGTCATTAGCATTGTTTCTATAGATATTAAATTAACTAAAAGTATCCCCTTATGGGAAACGAAGGGATGGGCCAAATTAAAGGCATAGGTTGGGCTAGTTAACTGCAGCAGGAGCATGTCCTTAAGGCACAGATCGCTCATGCTATTGTTTGTGGCTTAAGAATGCCTTTAAGCGGTTTTCTACTCTGGGCTGGGTGGGCCAGGTGTTCCTTGCCCTCATTCCAGTAAACCCACAACCTTCTAGTGTGGGCATTAGGGCCATTATGAACATGTTACAGTGCTGCAGATATTTTGTTTATGGCCAGTTTTGGGGCCAGTTTATGGCCGGATTTTGGAGGGCTTGCTCCCAACAAGAATGACTCAAAAGAACGGCCCAGCTCTCAAGCTGAACGACAAAAATGCTGTTGTAAATTTAGTCTCAGGTGTAAATACCCAAGCCCTCTGGTACTCAGGTTGCCGGCTGGTCTGTGGTGCATGTGTGTCCCTGTGATGGCAAGCATTGTAGTTGCTGGCCTTCAGAAGAATTGAGGATCTGATGGAGGTTTTTTATATATTTATCTTCTGTTCACCTTGTGACCCAGTGTCAAAATGTATAAAGATACAAAAGGCATTACTGAAATGGTACTTTCTGTAATTTGATACTATTTGGCTTTATCATCTTCACTTGACTACTTGTAATACTGTTGTAATGTTAACTCTGTTAAGTACCTAAGCTGCTTGTCTTCCACCAAAGAGTGCTTTATTAACAAGAATCTGTGAAAACCACATTTAAACACTGTTGCATGTTGTAAGACCAGGTGGTACCTTGGTAACCTAAAACTTGCGAGAGAATATTAATGGTAACTTTAGAAGACTCAGGAGGAGAAACTGACTTCAGAGTTGGAAGATGTTGCAAGTCATTCCTTTTTCTGTCCTTTAGGGACTGAAGAACTGGGAGGTTGCCCATTGTTTGGTTGCCAGTCATACAAATTAAAATCATATTTCCTCCCATGCATGGAAAAAGCACACTATTGGTTTTTCCCCTTGGAAACAGCAATCCCAAATAATGTCGGCTTAAAAAAAAAAGTTACCACTTTTTTAGAGTCCTTCTCTGTAACATTGGATTTTTTTTTTCCTTATGAGATCAGCCTAAGGCCATTGATAAGGCCTGTGATCTCAGTGACAATGATCTACTACTGAATCTCACTGTTGCCTTTGGCTAGGGAACACAACTAGTAACTCTGCAGAGTGCCTTCTCCCGCAACCCTACTGGAACACAGCAGAGTCTGTGCCATGAAGCAATTAGAGAAACAGACTTGATTTGCTGCTTAAGAAAAAAAAAATGGGGCCCAAAATAAAAGAATATTTAGTACTCACCTCAGTTCCTTCCATAAGAAGTGGGTGGTTTAATGATTGTTAACCCATTTTTGCCTGTGCTGGGAGCATGGAGGGCTGAGATGTTGACAGGCAGTGGGAAACAAATGCCCTCCTAACCACAAGGCATGCCCCAGATCAGGAGGCAACTCCATTTTAAGAAGCTGCCTTTTTCACAAAACTGTAAGAAATAAAAGTGGTTGGAATAAACAAGTTAAAGTCTTTAATGCAAAAAGTAATTGAAAGGCAGTGCCTCCATTTTGGTGTACTTTCTTGGAAGAAAGTATGAAATTGACCGGCATCAGGAGAGACGGAAGATGCCGTGTTCTCAGCAAACAAGCGACTCTTTCCCTGCCAGGCACTATGGGGTGGGGTCAAGCTAGCTTTTAAACACTGGGGACTGGATAACAGAAAAACAGTGGATTTCTGTCCCTGGAAATGAATAGGCACAAAGACCCACTTGGCTGTGGGCAGACCACTCTTCAATCAGATTTGGGTGGGATGAGGAACATTCCTTTTGCTATTTTGAGCTGAGAAAATATAAATATTTAAACTGTGCCATGCATAGAACATTGAATTCTCAGGGCACTTCTTCTTTCCCTTACCCTTTTTAAGGCCATCCCCTCCATAAATAATAATCCAGGTAGTTGTGAAAATCAAGCTTCCATCTGATTCCTTCTTAGTTTGGCTTTTCATCCCATCAGAACAAGTAAATATGGGCGCCACAGCTCTTGTAAGTACTGTCTCCCTCACAGTGAACAAGCCTCCTGGTGTTTCATCCAAGAAGAGGAAGGGTGTCAGCGGAACCAAAGTCCTTTTTCATTTTATAAACTGCCTCTTCATGTTGCCTGCTCAAGTTTCCACCTAGAATTGCTATCACTGTGGCTTTTTCTAAAAATCCTTCTATTTAACTAGTTCACTGAAATTAGTCATAGAAAACTTGTGATTTTGTGAAGAAGCATTCCTTGTAATAACCAAATGACTTGGGATGGTGTGCATAGCAACAGTATTACACTTACGGGGACCGTCTCTAGACTTATGGGTACCGTCTCTAGAATCCAGGAAGTCTCTGGGTCTGAGGGATGGAAAGTTCTTCCTGCTATGAATGAGAGTGGACTCTTCCCCTCACCCCCAACTAAAACCACAAACACCCAGAATCTTCTGAGATTAGAGTCCTTGTTATAGAAGACCTTGTTGCTATGGAACATGAAACTGTGTCTGTCAGATAGAGAGATTCCCTTAAGAGCCTTAAGTAGCCCTGAAAGTACACTGGGACATTTTGCAATGGAATTAAAATTAGAAGTGAATATTTTTAGGTGCCCTTGAAGCTTTCTGGGGACTCAAAATTATCAAGAGTCAAGGACAGTCTGGAGGAGGAGCATCTGCAAAAGTGGGTTCTTAGAAGTAAGGACGGATGTGGCTTTTGTAGAACTTGGTGGAGAGCAGCGCCTTGTGAGAGCAGAATGGCCTGACGTGGCCAGTGCTTCCCGGCAGCACGTGGCTCTGCCAGCCTCCAGAATTTCCCCGTTCTGAGCTTGATGCCTCTAGCCTGTCCCCTACCTACTTCCTCCTCTCCCCTCTAGCCCTCTCACAGGGGTGATTGCTACCTCTCTCTTTTCTTGGGCCTAGGCAAGTTTTAGAGGAGTTCCCAAGCATTGTCACGAGGCCAGAGTGGTTGAGGCCAGTGTGCTCGCTGGGTGGGATGGCCTGGGCTTGTGCATGGCCCGAGGGCTCTCCTGGGGCCTTCCCTTTTCCCAGTCACCGTCTGAGCCACAGAAGCAGTGCACTCATTGGATGTCTGTTCTTAACACAGCTTCTCTTTCTACATTAAAAAAAAAAAAAAATCATTATGGCATTTTGGAAAGCAGTGCTCATCACAGGCAACTTTTAAAACCTATTTTATTGTTCCTTTAAATGTTCTCTCCCGCTGAAACTGCCCTGGAGAGGCTAGCTGCTATTCTTCCATTTCCACACATCAGGGTATTCTCCACTTCACTGAGTGGAGATGACTCCAGATGTGTTTGAAGACTGGACAATTCACCTATACTATGTAGGAAATTACCTCCTTAATTACCTGGCAGAATTGTCAGCAGACATGTTCATCCAATGATAGTACTGCAGTTTTCTATTAACAATTTGCAGACTTTTATCTAACCTGCACTCATGTACAGATTATTAAAAGTTTTAAAATGTAACTTATCAGTATTGATCAATCATTGTCTTGATTTTTTTTTTACAGTGTATATTTCTAATCATATTTTTTTAAACCAAGAGAACTGGTTGAATGAATGTTTATTTTCCTGCAGGTATTTTTAAGATAAAGCTTCCTAATGGCCTGTAAACTTTGTGTATATGTGTAGTTTGATACATATTGTCACATTTGAAAATCTTGTGAGTTGTAACTGGTTTTATACAAAATATCAAATAGTGGAAATTGTATAATTACAATCATGTAATTAAAAGTATTAACCCTCCCAAAAATAAAAAATAAATAAAAAATAAAAAAGCAAAGGGAAAATCTGCAAAGCAGATACCAGACAAGCCTTTGAAAATTCACTTGTCAATAAAATCACAGCAAAGTTGGAAAATTCATCCGTCATTCCTAGTGCTTTTGAAATCCTCACAGGGGACACTTGCCTCCACAGCCAGCCTCTCTATGACAAATGATGTCTCTCATGAGGCTTCTTGAATTCAGGCTGCTACCTATGTGACACTAACAAGAGAAATACTGTGTTTATTCAGATCCATTGATGTGACAGAGGACAAAACGTATTAGAAGAATGGAAAAGTTTATTGAGCACATGCTATTTACCAGGCTCTATGCTAAGAGCTACTTTACTTAGCCTGTTAAGAAGGCTACATGGTGGCTCATCCCTGTAATCCCAGCACTTTGGGAGGCCGAGGTGGGTGGTTCACGAGGTCAAGAGATTAAGACCATCCTGGCCAACATAGTGAAACCCCATCTCTACTAAAAGTACAAAAATTAGCTGGATGTGGGCGCCTATAGTCTCAGCTACTCGGGAGGCTGAGGCAGGAGAATCTCTTGAACCCGGGAGGCAGAGGTTGCAATGAGCTGAGATTGCGCCACTGCACTCCACCTGGCAACAGAGCGAGACCCCGTCTTAAAAAGAAAAAAAAAGAAGGCTAAGCAGGCTAAGCCTGTCTATGGCAAATAATGTCTCTCATGAGACTTCTTGAATTCAGGCTACTACTTGTGTGACACTAACAAGAGAAATACTGTGTGCATTCAGATCCATTGATGTACAGAGGACATAAACATATTAGAAGAATGGACAAGTTTATTGAGTACATGCTATTTACCAAGCTCTATGCTAAGAGCTACTTTACTTAGCCTGTTAGGAAGCCTAAGTAAAGCTTGTTAGGAAGGCTAAGTAAAGTAGCTCTTAGCATAGAGCTGGGTAAGAAGCATGTATTCAATAAACAAATGTCAGGTGAGTAGAAGCAAAAATGAACTGATATGTCTTATTCTGGTTCTACTAAAGTAGCAGTTGCCAAACTTTCTGGCACCAGGGACCAGTTTCATGGAAGATGATTTTTCCATGGACAGGGTAGGGGGGTAGTTTGGGATGAAACTGTTCCACTTCATATCATCAGGCATTAGGTTCTCATAAGGCTCAGGCAACCTAGATTGCTCGCATGCACAGTTCACAATAGGGTTCATGCTCCTATGAGAATCTAATGCTGCCACTGATCTGACAGGAGGCAGAGCTCAGGTGATAATGCTCTCTCACCAGCCACTCACCTGTGTGGCCTGGTTCTGAAGCAGTACTGGTCTGTGGCCCAGGAACTGGGGATCCCTGTACTAAAGCATTTTGAACTGAGAATTCACAGCATTTAAATAAAGTGTTAAAAGAAACAGAGGGGCTGGGCGCAGTGGCTCACACCTGTAATCCCAGCACTTTGAGAGGCTAAGAAGGGTGGATCACGAGGTCAAGCGATCAAGACCATCCTGGCCAACATGGTGAAACCATGTCTGTACTAAAAATACAAAAATGAGCTGGGCGTGGTGGTATGTGCCTGTAGTCCCAGCTACTTGGAGGCTGAGGCAGGAGAATGGCATGAATCTGGGAAGCGGAGGTTGCAGTGAGCCGAGATTACGCCACTGCACTCCAGCCTGGTGACAGAACGAGACCCCATCTTAAAAAAAAAAAAGAAAGAAGAAATTATCCAGGTGTGGTGGCAGGCACCTGTAATCCCAGTTACTCGGGAGGCTCAGGCAGGAGAATCACTTGAACCTGGGAGGTGGAGGTTGCAGTGAGCCAAGATCGTGCCACTGCAGTCCAGCCTGGGTGACAGAGTGAGACTCTGTCTCAAAAAAAAAAAAGAAGAAGAAGAAGAAGAAACAGATGAATGGTTTTCCATTTCCCAAGCCCAGCAGAGGAGTAAGTGGTATAAATATGTAGGATATGACACCAATAGGGAATGCTTTGGTTACAAATATCAGAATGCCTGACCAAAAATGGCATTACTTCTCTCCTATAGCAAGACATCTATGAGAAGGTAGCTGCTGCTGTTTGACTGCCTGTGCTCTGGGTTGGCATTTAGGTGATATGGAGCATTTATGATTACCAAGTCTTTCTGTAAATTTGGGCTTCATGTCCACAATCACATTCAAAGACAGGAGACTAGGAAGCGTGCAGGACAGTAGTGTTCTTCCTTGGGCTTCTTCTTCTTCTTCTTTTTTTTTTTTTTTTTGCGAGAAAGAATCTTTGGAGAAACTCCACTCCACCCCAGAAGACTCCCTTGCCAATCATTTGCCTCATCTCTCCTCATCAGTTGCAAGGAGATTGGTGTCTGGCTTTGCTCACCTCCACGGAGGAAGACAGCCAAGGGAGAAAGAGGGTGATGGCAGCCTGTGGTAGACACTCTGGCAACAACATGTGTCCCAGACTGGTTAACACAAACTACAGAAATTTACATTTCACCTCCGTATAGGCAGATTTTAGGCCTCAAGAGGAATCACACTGCTTGCAAAGATAATAAACTTCTCCATTGGTATTCACAGCCATCCCTACTATGTGGCAGACTCTGAATTACGCACAGGGAATGCAAAATTTAAAAGATTAATGTATGTCTTGGAGTAGAATTTACAGTCTAGTGAAATACTCTTAGAGACCAATGGCTCTAGGAGTTAGCCAACAAAGGACTCAATCATGGTGCCCCTCCCGCTACACAACTAGGATGCTCCACCAGGGAGAGACTTCAGAAGATTTTATTCACAGGGGCTCTGAGACCTCGTCTCATACACATACAAGAGGAGCTTTACTCTTCTCCCTCTTACACAACCCGTGTGACTCAGACAAAGTTTACTACTCTAATTTAACCCTTACCCTCTCCCATCTGAGCTACTAATGACTATTTTGTGGCTGGGTGTTGTGGCTCATGCCTGTAATCCTAGCAGTTTGGGAGGCCAAGGTGGGCGAATCGCTTGAGGTCAGGAATTCAAAATCAGCCTCGCCAACATGGCAAAACCCTGTCTCTACTAAAAATACAAAAATTAGCCAGGCATGATGGTGCATGCCTGTAATCTCAGCTACTTGGGAGGCTGAGGTGGAGAATTGCTTGAACCCATAAGGCAGAGGTTGCAGTGAGCGGAGATCGTGTCAGTACACTCCAGACTGGGTGACAGATCAAGCAAGACTCTGTCTCAAAAAAAAAAAAAAAGAAAGAAAGAAAGGAAAAAAAAAGAAAATGCCATTTTGATAAACATGTATGCTGTGGTTATAGTTTTAATTATTTGAGTATTAGCAGGTTTAAATTTTAATATGTTTATTAATCACTTTTCCTTTTTATCCTATATGTTTCCTTTTGTCAAATAGAACTTTGCTGGAGCTCTATAGTTTCCTTACTGATATCAATTTTGATCTATTTACTAATCTAATGTCTGAGGGAGTTTAAATGGTGAGTAACCAAAGACAGGAGAGGTCTAGTAACCACGCTGTATACCGAAGATGCAGAGTTACTGACCTTGTTTTGTGTAAGACTTGAGTTTTCTGTAAATTTCAGTCTTGGAGTTACTACAGCTGAAAGACATTTCTTCACGTCTCTATATCTGCCCATTGCCGAGGTATTTCTGCATGGGTCCCTCACTGAACCGTGATGACTCTAACCAGTACAAGGTCCAGTGCATGGAAAAGCTACAGGAGGGCATCTACAAGTAGGATTTTATAGAAGTTTTAAAACACAGTGGGAGAGCCCCCAGCAAGAGCCAGAGGGCATGGGATAGTGTCAACCTCACTGTTTTACCAGGATTCATTATGGTACTTTGCTCACAGACAGAGTGACCTTGTTCAACTAACAATCATATTAACATATAAAATAATAAAATCTGAGGACATGCATTCACTTACACCTTATTTTCCCTTAAAGTGAATGCCAGGGCACACAGATGGTTCCTTCTGCTATTTCCTCTGTGCTTTTCTTTCCATCCTTACTCCCCAGCAAGGAGATGTCAGCATCATAGTACAGAGTGGTTCTGGCATTCCGGTGAGTGTTTGTTCAGAAGATATCCCAGTCTAAGGATGTGAAGACTCCCCATCCCAGGCTTCAACGGTGAGAGGCAAGGACAGCACATCTTCTCAGCTTTGGCTTAATGGTCCATTGTGACTCCTGGGGAGCATAAAGAGCATTCTAGGAGGGACTAGAAATGGATGCAAAGGCAGTGGGGTCTAAACAAAGGGAGGTGAGTAGGACAGGCGCTTTCATACCAGCAGCAAATGCTTTATGTGCTAAGGAGAAACCAGGTCTGGATATCCTGTTTGGCCATAAATCTGATTGCATTCGTTCCGGTAATGAACTGTGCTTGAACCTTCATACAGAGATTTCAGAGGAAGAGGCAGGATCCAAATGCATGTGGTGGGCATTTCTTTCACTGACCAAATTCAGTCCGTCACTAATTCTTGGACCTTCTGCTCATTTACTTGACGTTGAGTAGACATGAGACCTGCTTTGGCCAATGAAACAGGAGCAGAAGTGATGTGTCTCCCTTCTATATAGAAGCATTTAATTCCTGGTACTCACCTTATTAATTTGATTTATCCCTACTAGAGAAATATATGTTGACACAGAGGCATGTGAAGTGGAAGGAGGCTGGACAGCGGGGCTGGCAACTACAAAGAGCTGCCCAGTACACTTGGCAGCATTCACTGGACTTTGACAGAGCAAAATGAGCAGGTGCCCACGTGCCGCCACACTGAGATTTAGGGTGACTTGGGGTTATCACACATCTTCTTAAGATACCAATTTTTTCCCCAAAGTAGGGAAATATCTGTACTAACTATATTGTACACAGGCTAGAAAGCAAATTCTGCAGTAATGTGTGCTCTAAAGCAAGAGACTCCCAATAGACATTAAGCTGCTGTTCAAGCTTGATTCCGACACCTTCCTGGTCCACAGCATCCCTCATCTGTTTGTGGAGGAGGTGCTCTGGTGCCAAGTGCGGGGGACCACTGACAAAACCCTGTGGTGTGACAGGGCAGGGATTACTATGTCTACTTCACAGATGCGGAAACTAAGGCTTAAACATTTAGGTCAAAAGACTGGCCCCAAATCATTAGCTCAATGTGTGATGGAGATGAGATTTGAATAAGGCTTGAGACACCATGGCATCATGATGAAAAAAGTTATGTATCCTGGATTTTTGCTAGCTGTTCACCAGTCTCATTACAGTAAAAAAAAAAAAAAAAAAAAAAAAAAAAAAAGATCAAAAACACACTTTTTTCAAAAGTTTATGTCCCTGTGGTATATTTTAAGAAAAAATAGGTTACCTTTGAACGTAAGAATACTTGTCATGCTGCATTTTTCTTCTGAATCATGTAGTGAGTCTTCACATTATTCTCATTAATCCTTTCAGAGTTCTCAATAGATACCAAGCAAACCTGACACTTTGTAGCTGAAAATGCTGCTTGGCCATGTGGCTTCACAGCATCTCAGGACCAGGAATAGACCCTTTGTCTCTAAAGTCTTGACCCTGGATTTCAAAACCTAAAACCCAAACCCACATTGGGAAGTTACATACATCACACAGAGAGCACCCATGTTTGAGAGATAAAGTGGGAAGGGACCCAGTTTGCACTTTGAGAAGTGGAATCAAACCAGATTGGGTGAGGTCAAGTCAGGAAGAAGTTTCCCCAAAAGTCTTTGTAGGTCGTCTTTCCCCTTACAACATAAGGCCTCTGAGGGAGGGACCGTCTTATCTCACTTTCATGTAGCGTATGGTACACACTACACAATTTGCCTTGCTCAGTGAATAAATTGATGAATTTTCCAAGTCCTTGGATTTATTAGATAAATTAGAGCATGAAGGATAATGTACTGTATTAATGTTCTCTTGCTGCATAACAAATTACCCAAAAACTTTGTTCCTTATAACAAAAAGGATTTATTCCACCATTTCTGTAGGTCAGTCAGGAACCTGGGAGTGCTATGAGCAGGTGCCTCTGCTCAAGGTCTCTTTCAAACCTACAGTCAAGAGTTCAACAGGGGCTGCAGGACCATCTGAAAACTGGAATGGGGGAACATCTGCCTCTGACCTCACTCAAGTAATTTTCAGCAGGATTAGGTTCCTAGATGGCTGTCCCAGTTCCCCCAACATGGGCCTCCCAAGGCCTGCCACATGGGCCTCCCCACATGGCAGCTGCCGCCATCCACTCATGCGTGCAAGACAGAGGCCTCCCGAGACAGAAGCCTGGGTATTTTGTAACCTCATCATGAAAGCGACATCTCATAACTTCCAGCGTGTTTTATTCATAAGTGAGTCACTGAATTCAGTTCACACTCTCTTTTAATATAATTTTCTTTTTTAGCTTCCATAATGTTACTATGATATGGAATAATTGGCCATTTGCCAGGAGGTGGGGTCATTAAGGACCTTCTTCAAGGCTGCTCGCCACAGGTATTCTTCTGTTTTCCTTTTTCTTGTATAATATTTTCACATGGAGATTTTATGTAGGAATAATCTTTCATTTTTGAACTATCTTTTCTAGTTTTTGCTATTAAGAATTTTTGTTCTTGTTATAAAATTGAGATCTCTCACTCTTTTCCTTTCCCCCCATTCTCACCCATTCTTTTTTTTTTTTTTTTTTTGAGATGGAGTCTCACTCTGTCACCAGGCCAGAGTGCAGTGGCACAATCTTGGCTCATTGCAAGCTCCACCTCCCAGGTTCACACCATTCTCCTGCCTCAGCCTCCCGAGTAGCTGGGACTACAGGCACGTGCCACCACGCCCGGCTAATTTTTTTGTATTTTTTAGTAGAGACGGGGTTTCACCATGTTAGCCAGGATGGTCTCAATCTCCTGACCTTGTGATCCGCCCTGCTCGGCCTTCCAAAGTGCTGGGATTACAGGCGTGAGCCACTGCGCCCGGCCTCTCTCACTCTTTTAATACCATTTTCTTTTCCAGCTTCCATAATGTTATTATTACATAAAGTAATTGGCCATTTAAAAATTTTAAATGAGTAAATATAGCACTTTTTGGCTTTGCTATATGAGCTTTTTAGGACTTCAAAGTTTTTAGATGTGGTGGATAAGGGTTTCCTACATAACACAGTCCAAAGTATATTTAATGCCATTACTTGTGTGTCAGGCAGGGTCACTTAAGCCAAAGCCCTCACTGCAATTTTCAAATGACAAAGAAGCAGGAGGAGCATATTGTAGTGCATGTAAGACTGAGGGCAGGATGATTAGGTTGGACCAGTCCCAGCTTCCCTGAGGCCAGATAGCTGTGTAATGGGATTGTACAAAGCAGGTGCCTCAGCACTGGGGCTCCAGGCCTCTGAGAATCCCTTTTTTGCTCATATTCCAATCCGAAATAACATATCTTTCCTATCAGCACACAGACACAGAAACATGCACATAAAACTAGAGCTCCGAATTATTTCATTAGAAAACTTACAGGTGCAAATAAACAGAAGTGAGAATTAATATAAATTGGAAGCATTTTGCTGAGGTCATTTACGGTAAACAAAAATCTCCGGGTGTGAACTTAGAAAGATGATAACTAAAATGAGCATTGGACATGTCCTTATTAATAATTGGATTAAAATTTTTAGCAGAGACAAACGCACATCCACATCCACCTTCCCACACCCCTGACATCCAGACACACACACACACACACACACACACATAAACACAGAGAAACACAGCCCCCCACACAAACACACATATATACATACACACAAATACCCAGACATACATATATACATGCACCCACACAGACACACACCTAGACACGTCCAAGCATACATATATATACACACACACCCATTCACAAAGAGACACATGCAGACATGCACACACAAACACAGGCACACACTTACTCCCCAACACATATACAGGAAACTTGAGCAGACTTGTGTACATGACAACAATATGGGACATTGAGATAAGAAGCTGCAGAAAGTAAAACATGCTCAAGTAAAGAGAATCTGCAGTGTGGACGAGCCTCTGCCTACAGCCATCCTGAAGAGAGATTCTGTCCAGCTGAGAAGCAGTGATGAGGAACTGCACCTGATTTTTTCCAAAAAAAAAATTCTGACTCCGTGTTCTTTGTAGTTTGATGTAAATATTTTGCTCAAGGTAATGGTTTAATACAATGAATGTTGTTAACATCCCAGTGTGAGATTATTCACTCCTGAGAACCCCAGCTGTTAGTTTCTTACGTGTTAAAGGAACCCTTCAGATTTTTTTCCATATAAGTAAATGAGGCAAATAGACCCACTCTGGCCCATTCGGTCAGAGTGTGCTGTTTTGAGAGAGCAAAATGAACTAAGCATCCTTTATTTCAGAATTCTCCCTCTCCTGGGTGCAGTGTGTATACGTGTGCTACTCGTTACACATGCATACTCACAAATCCCATCACTTGCCAACTGGATTTTCAGCCCATCTTAAAATTTAATTTTATGCATAGTCCTTAGTTAAAATTACCATATTGTATTCTTAGAATTAATAAAGTGCCAGAGAAGAACACTTGCATTTTAAATAAATACTATTAAGGTGACGTAGTTACAGATAATTTCATTTTCAATTGCATCTCTGATATGCGACATGACGCAGCAAGATATGAAAATGCAACAAAATTGCTTTGAAACTGTTGTGGTCCCCTGGTTAGATAAATAAACTCACTACAGTCTGATGGTTTCATTTCAGTTCCCTGGTGTAATTTTGATTAAAATATCCTACAATGGAAAATTGTATTTTAACAGAAAAAAACCAGTGATATGAAAGTTTTTTTTTATTTTTGCATTTCTAATTTCTACTTATTTTGTCAAAGGTTTTCACATCTCTTATTTTTACATCTTAATTTCTGGCTGTATTATTCCTCCAAAATTCACAAAATAGTTTTAAAACAGTAGAGTGTTGCATTTTTCTTACTTGTCTTTGCATACCTTTCTAAATTCAAGAAATTGTAGCGCTCATGATATGTTACGCATTCATTTTTTCTTAAATGGACAGATTGAGCTCAAGGGGGCTAGGAGGAAACTAAGCATATTTAATGTCCACATCATCTGTGTAGAGCCTAGGAAGACAGTATGCCAGGGTCTTACCAGCACAAAAGGAGAGACCTACAAGAGTATCCTTCAATACTTACTTATTCACATACAGCAGTACAAGAAACCACCCTCCAAATTATTTCTCTTATTGTCATGTCCTTTTGATAAATCTTCATGAAAAAATGCAACCCTTTCGTTTGCAAACAGAAAAAAAGAACATTGGTTATATTGAGCAGAAGTTGTGTTATGGAGTGAATGTTTGTTTTTTATGCTGAAATCCCAATCCCCAATGTGAAGACATGTGGGTCCTTCAAGAGATGATTAGGACAAGAGGGCAGAGTCCTCATGCCTGGGACAAGTGCCCTTATAAGAAGAGACACAAGAGCTCACCTTCTCTCTGCGTCTGTCTCTGCCATGTGAGGAAAGAGCAAGAAGCATTGTCTGAAAATCATGAAGTGGGCCCTTATCCAACACTAGATCAGCTGGTGCCTTGATGAATTTCCAGCCTCCAGAACTGTGAGAAATAAATGTCAGTTGTTCAAGCTGCCCAAAGAGACTAAGACAAGCTACACCTATTTGGTGCCCATTGGATGGAGGAATCATTGTGGGGAGAGCTGGGAGCAATCAAGGCCTGGGTAGTGCTGTGCATCGTGTGATTCTTATAAAAATAGAGAGAGGAGAACACTTTAGAAGCTTCTGGGATGATACAGCTGGTCAGTTGGTGCTGTCCTTGGAGAGTAAGAAAAGGAGGAAGACAGGGATGCTGCTTTCAGCTCAGCCTTCGCTACTATGTCTCTCTTTTCTTTTTTCTTCCCTCTTTTGCAGGCTTCAACCCTCTGGGGCCAGATTTTCTTTAGGTTCTGTTCAGTGAACTGTTCAAATTCAGTGGAAATATCCACTTCTAGCAAGCGCTGCAGTGTAAACTGTCATAGTATATTTCACAGAATCTCAGGATCCTACAGCCAAATCCTGCAGCTTCATTTGAACTCCCTCCACGGCATTTTCTAAGAGGGCATTAGCGAGTTCTGGGTGCCCTCCGCTGATGGAGTCATGTGCACTCATCTGTCTTTTTAGTGCAGCCTGTCTCCTGGAGCTTCTTCCTGTTGCATTGCCGAAGCCCAGCACAACTCATGAGAGATTGAGATGAGTATCTTCTTTTCCACCATATTGTCCAGTGTATCCTGTTCCCAGCTTACATACTGTCAGGCTGCCATAACAGAATACTACAGGATGGGTGGCTAAAGCAACAATTGTTTACAATCCTGGAGGCTGGAAGTCCAAGATCCAGGTGCCAGCCTGGTCCCATTCTTGGTGAAGGCTCTCTTCCTGGCTTACCGATAGCCTCTTTCTTCTTATGTCCTCACACGGTGGGCGGTGGGGAGATGGACTGAGGGATACAGACATCTTCTTAAAGTGCACCAACCCTGTCATGGATGCGCCACACCCATGACCTCATGAAAACCGAATCGCCTCCCAAAGGCCACACCTTCAAATACTATCACCTTGGGGATGAGGGCTTCGACATAAGAACATTTTTAGGCAGGGCAGGGGCACAAACATTTAACCCATAGCATGTACTGGGATTGTCTACTCCATCTGCCTCACACCCCAAACCATTTTTAGGGTTTCTGCTCATAGAGATATTGTGCATGTCCAGCTTCTCCTTTACTCTTCCTTTCCCTTGGGCAGAATTCCACACGATACCATCAAAGTTTCTGTTTTAAATAGATGTTTAATTTTAAGTTATTATCCTTCCCTAACACATCTCGAAAGCTTTCTCTTTTCAGTCTACCCATGCATTTCATTTCCCAGTGGCATTTCACTTTTTCTACTTGGCAAGCAGTGGTTTGTGCATTATTCATAGAGAGAAACTTGTTCAACAAGAAAAACATCAGTACTGTCTGTACCCCTACATCAAAGTCTCTGATGTGTCTTAACATTGGGATTCATATTCCTGACTCAATAATCCCTCTTCAAAGAATTTGTCTTAAATAATCAGTGATGCAACCAAAGATATATACAGCTACTCAACATGGATTATTTAAACCTATTAAAATTTATCAGCATATTATGCTCAAAGGTAATGTTTAGAATCCTTCCACTTAATGTAGTCCTTGCATGGATAACAGTGAAATCTATGGGACAATAGCAAAATTTCCTGGAATGCACAATAAACTGCAAATGCAGAATGTAAAATTAAAAATGATTAAAGAGTAGAAATACTAATTACAGATGTTTAAAAACAGTAATTTTGGCAGGGCACGGTGGCTCACACCTGTAATCCCAGTACTTTGGGAGGTAGAGGTGGGCGGATCAGAAGATCAAGAGAACGAGACCATCCTGGCCAACATGGTGAAACCCCATCTCTACTAAAAATACAAAATGGCTGGGCATGGTGCCACATGCCTGTAGTCCCAGCTACTTGGGAGGCTGAGGCAGGAGAATCGCTTGAACCCGGGAGGCGGAGTTTGCAGTGAGCTGAGATCGCGCCACTGCATTGCAGCCTGAGGCTCCTTCTAAAAAAAAATAAAAAATAAAAATAAATAAATACTGTATTTGCAGTGATGATACTTTTTGGTTTTTGGAAAAATTATATTGAATTATTTCTTGGTGATGAGTTCAAATTACTCGGGCCAGCAGGTTTTAATCTTAGAAAGGGATGATATATTTAAAAACAACTAACCGTGTTTTCCTGAAAATGTGTGAATGTTAAAAATCACTTAACTAGAAAATCTATTCTGTTTTAAAGACAATGTGTTCCTGAATATGACTGGATTGGGCAGCTCCAAATCTATGTGTGTAATTATGCTGACCCAAAGACAAACGTAATATATATGTTAGAAGCATATCTTTTAAGATCTGACATTAAGTGAGGGAAAAAAGTGTGCACAGTATAATGTTTACTAAACAGACAATAAATGTATGTGAACATACATAAGTATATAAACAAATGTCTATTTATATAAATATGGATATGTGCTTATGAAAGAAGTAATGGAAAAATCTATTGTCAGTGTTTAGATTTGGAAAGAGGTCTTAGGTATGAGGTAGATTAAATAATTTCCCTTGCAATTTTGCATTTTTCTGTATTGTTTGCATTTTCTAACTTTATTTCTTTTACTTTAAATGTGTGTACTGTATCATTGAAGGCTACTTAGAAGAGATATTAATAACTAAATTTTTTTAGTGTCTGTGTGTGTGTGCACTCGCATATGTGTGTCACGTGTGTGAGAGAATATCAAAAAAGGCCTACTGAATAATATGACGAAATTATGTTCCCTTGTGATAAACTGGAAGCTGACTTGATTTTAGTGATTTTTGTGATTAGAGCTTCATGTTACTGTATTAAGAATGAATTATAGAGGGGTAGTTGTTTCCCACTACAGTGGAGTGTATTAGCTGATTTTTATTTGACAGCCAGAGTTAGGAGATACATAATAGGTATCTTGGCCTTAACATGAGAGAATAATTTAACACCATAGTGTAGTGAGAATATGGGTTTTAGATTTGAATTCCTCTTTGTGACTCTTATTTCTTCACCTGTAATATGAGGTAATATCTATGACTGTTTTGAGCTCAGGTATATAAAGATTTTAGAAATTAAAGTAAGCCACTAATTCCCTTTTAACGATCTTTATTAAAGGTGAAGAAATTCAACAGATATGAAGATCATGCCACAGTGCATGGGTAATTAACTTTTGGAATGATAAGAATAATGTCAAAATGAATTTTCTAATTAGAAAAACACTCCCACAGAAGTAGAAGGAGAGTCCATGAGGGAAATGGTGATGTGGACAAAAGAGCTTTCAAACAGGAACTAGATGGAATTGTGCAGTCCCAATTCTTCTGTTGAACTTGACACAGTCACATACACTCTTTGGATGTCATTTTTCTTTTTCTACAGTGATAATTAAAACAAATTCACATGATTAAAAGCTAGCAAAATGACCTGCCAGCTACTGGAAAATAACAAGTTTTGTAGATATCAGTATAGTTATCAACTATAAAACATTTTATATGAACCATATTTTTGCTATTAAATCGAATTTTTAAAAACCAAGTAATTTCCAGAATACATTAAAAAAAAGTGATTGATGGATTTCCCTCAGCAGAGCTTTAGAATTCTTAAATATGCCAAACATCTTTTTCTTCAAGTATCACAAATTCTAGTTACCACAGATCAAATCTTCCTTAAATCTCTTCTTCTGCCTACCTTCATGGACGTGCCCTTCAACATTACCAAAAGTTACACTGGAGAGAAATCTGAGAGCAATCCAGTCATCGTTGAATTCCTTCTCACTTCCTCCCTTAAGTTCATCACAAAATCCATTGAATTTCCCTACCCAGGCTTGTCTGTATTCTATCACTCTCTCAGCTGCAATTTCACCATCCTTTCAATTCTCATCACTGTCTACTTCCATTATGCAGTATAATGCTCAATGATTCTCTATTTTCTGTTCTCCATCCCACCATTGAATCTATCCTTCACTTTATCCAGGGAGTTGTACATCTTAACCACACACAGAACAACATGACTATCCTGCTTAATATGGCCATTGATTAAGAGTAAAATATACCATTCCAATATCTTTCTCAAAGAAAATATTTATTTCTGTAGTTCCAATGTCTAGTAAGTGTTAGGTGCTTAATAAATGTTTTTGAAAATATGACACTCAATAATATCATACTATTTATTACACCTCTTTAGTCTCATCTCCCACCATGCTAAAGGGAAAGTTAATTCCCCCATACCTTCTATAATTTTCACCTCCCTCAATGTGAGATTTATCACATTACATTATATCAGAGATGAGAATATTCAAAGTTCAAAGAAATGTTTTTGTGGATAAATGAGATGGCCTTTCCTGTTTGTGGCCAGAGAAGCAATTTATGGTTCAGGGAAAGTAATTTGGTCAAAGTCAGTCTCTTTAAATGTAACAAGGTGAGGGAAGGAGGGATGTTTGTCAGTTTCATTAATGGCAGAATATAACTCTCATCAAGCCTAGAGGAGAGGTTTTCTTCGAGACATTAAGCATTTTGCATTTGAAAGATTTGAGAAAGAATGCATTCATAGTGAGATGCCCCCACTGTCCTTCTTTCTTCTTTCCATACCAACAGATCCATGCACACTTGTCCCCTCTGCAGACCCAGCAGAAAAGAAAATCATGAAGGAAAGACTCATTAGTCAATGGATGCCGGAGATGATGAAATTTATAAAACTCACAAGGAGGCCTGCATGTGATAAAGGTGGGATGGAGCATTCTTGAAAATCAACCATTAGACAGAAAAAAAGGCATTCAGAAAAATGCTTGGTGGTTTGGGTTACTGGGGAGAGCCTGTGGATGAGGAATATCCCTAAGTGAACCTGATTAGCAAGTTCCTGCTCTTTGGATAGTGCTCTCTTATGAGATTCATGACTTTAGCCCATGGCATTAATACTGAGAACATTTGAATATGTAATTTCCACAACAACAGGGTTTGTGTCATTGATAGATGCTTTGGTACTCTACGCTTCACCATCGGGGATACCCATCCTCCGCTGCTTTAACGTCTGAGTGCTAACAGTAGTCCTAGCTACTGGTCCCTCTCTGGAGAATTGACCAGGAGTTAGCTCGGAGGAGAGGCTATAATCCTCGGCAACAACCCACTGAAGACGATGTGTGCTCAGCTACTAACTGATAGACATTGGGTAAAAGTGTCTGCCCCTTTTCTGAAGGCAGGTGGGGATGTGATTTATTGTCCAGAGCCTTTCCTTGGATGAGTTAAGTCAACTTCTATTTAAGCCTCACCTTTGACTAACACTGCTTCCTTCTTAGTATCCTCTCTTTCCCTCTTCTTCACTGCTTTCCTTGAAGAGCTGTGTCTCAATAAATCACACACAACCAGGTTCTGCTTCCAGGGAACACACCCCAAATAGGTCTATTTATACATGTAGCTTCACAAAGATGACCACAAGTCAAAAATAATGAAGACTGTCCACAATCCAGAAACTCCATTCATGCTTCTTCATTGGCTTCATCCCCAGTTGCCTTCCCAAAGATACCCTCTATCTTGATTCCCTACCCATTTTGACCTGTATATAAATGGAATTAAATACATGCAATTATTTGTGTATAGCTACTTCTACCCAACCTTACGTTTGTGATACACATCTTTATTGTTACATAGAGTTACAATTTATTTCATTGCATATATTATACTCGATTTGGTGAATGCTTGTATACATTCTACAGTTGATGGACATTAGAATTTTTCCAGATTTGGGCTAATATAAGTTGTGCCATTAACAACATTCTTATCCATCAGGGCGTATGCATGCATACATTCATGTCAAATGCACATTTTTAATTGCATTGTTGCGTTAGTAAGATTTATTTATATATTTTTAAATACAAATTATTTGACAGTTGTATATGTTGCAGGTATTTACTCCCATTCTCTTTGTCACATTTTCACTATCCCAGTAGTGTCTTTTAATGTAAAGAAATTTCAAATGTTGGTGTAGACCAATCATTATTCCCTTTATAATTAATAGGGCCTTTTGTGTGTATTGTTTAACAAATCTTCCCCTTTCTCAATGTCACAAAGATATTCTCCTATAATATCTATGCCTTCTTGGTTTGCTTTTTACTTTTATATCTAGAATTTACTGGAATTTAATATTTGTATTTGGTATGAGGTAGGGGTTTTCTTTTTTTCTCTTTATTTGTTCGATTTTGATAGCTAGTTGACTCAGCACCATAACTGTGTGTGTGTATGTGTGTTTGCATATATATATGTATGTATACCTACACACACATATATATTCTCTTGATATTATATAGTTCTAGTTTTATCATAAATAAACTGTTCATACCAGTAGGAATCTGATTTTGGAGCCTCTCTTCTTCGTTTCGTTGGTCCAATTCCCACTTACTGTATTATTACGACACTGAATTATTTATGTGGATTCATAATAGTTCTTGATATTTGGTAGACTATGTCTTCTCACTTTGTTCTCCTTAAAAATGTTTTGTCTATTCTTGTCCTTTTGAAATTTCATGTAAATCGTAGTTACTTTGCACATATGCTTTTTTCTCTCTCTGTCTCACTCTTTCTCTTGCACACACATACACATATGCTCGAAGACATAAATGGCTGAACAATTATTATGGCTATGTTAATTTATTGATTTGAAGAAAATTTACGTATTTCAAATATTTGCTCTTCCCATGTATAAATATTGTTTTCCTTCTATCTAATGTAAACCTCCTGTTTATTAATTATTATAATATTTTTACAATGCAGTGTAATGCAAATGTTCTTTAACATCTTTTGTTACATTTATTTTTACATAAATGTGACTTTGTTGCTAATGTAAACTGTATCTTTTTGAACTTCGTTTCAATAGCTGCTTGTTGTTCACATAAGGGAATACATTTGATGTCGCTTATTCATCTTGAATCCAGAGGCTTGTTTTTAACTATCATTATCTGTGGACATAAATTATTCTTTCAGTCCACCCTGTGTTAATAAGTTTTATTTTTCTCTTCAGTTATTATGCACATTACTTGTATCACATAAATTTCATACTACAGAGGTCCTCCAGTACAAATTTGAATAGAAGAGGTGGTAGCCCACTCTCAATCCCAGACACATTAGCTTTCAATACTTTACCATTTCATGTAATGTTTGAAAAAGATAAATTGGAGATAAACATAATCAGATCAAAGCTATTATCTTCTAAGTATGCAAACAGTTTTTTAATTTTATATAGATGCTATTTTATAAAATGCTTTAGCTTGATCTATTAATATGATCAATTTTTTGTCCTCAATTCTGTTGTTAATACAGTGAATTACCATGATTAATTTTTTACAGTTAAGCTGAGATTAAATTTCTAGGTTGAGGAGCAACTTGGTTGTGATTTATTTATCCTATAACTTATATTTTTAATTTATATTTACATCTAAATTTAAAACTAAATTTATATTCATAGATAGCTAGATACAGTTTGCAAGTAGTTTCTGTAGGAATTTTCGTCTATATTCACGGCTGAGATGTCTTATGATTTCCAAGGTTATGCTAACCTCATAAGTGATTTTGATAAAATGTAGTTTAGCTTTTGGAATTAATTTTTATCTTTGGTAGATCATTGCTTATGAGTTCAGTGTCATTAATATATAATAAACACTTCAAATTTTTCCATTTTTCTGTGTTGATTTTAATAAGCTATATTTTTCTACGAACATGTCCATGCCATTCGAACATGTCCATGCCATTCGAACATTTACATTTGCTTGCATAAATTTGGTCAAAATCTTTTTATATTTTTAAAATCTACTAGATCCTCACGTTGCCCTTTTACCATTCATGGTATTGATTATTGCTTTTCTTTTTCTTATTTTCCTCAACATCTCTGTGTAGGTTACTTTTCTCTGATTTCCTTTCTATGGTATCATTTCCTTCTTTCTGCCTCCTTTGCATTTATTAACTATCCTTTTACTTGTTTCTTAGGATGAATACTTAAAAACAGATCTTCAGCCTCTGTCTTTTCTAAAATATATGTTTCTGACCATTATTGCCTCTGTAATTGTGGCTTAATTATGCGTCACTTATTTCATTTTTAGCATTTGTAATACAATTAAAATATTCTCTAATTTTACTGATTTCTTTTTAATGAATTATTTCAAGTGAATTTCTTAATGTCTTATTCATAGGAAATTTCCAATGTTAATTTAGACATTAATTTCTAGCTTAATAGCACTGTGCCCATATAATAATTTTGTGTTTTGAAAAGAGTAAGTATCCTGGTGTAGTTTATTGGATGATTTCACTGCACTAAATGCAGTTAAATGATATCAAATGTGTTGAAAATGTTTAAAGAATCTCCTATGTCCTTGATCTAATAGTAACTGGAAAATGTATATTTAAAATTTTCACTATAATTAGGAATTTTTCTGCACTTTTATTTTAATCATTTTTTCTTCATGCATTTTAGAGTTATGTTAACAAGTCAACACAAATCTAGAAATGTCACATCACCTTGATGATTTTAAACTTTTGATTATAAAACATAATTATATAAATATATACTAAATATGCAATATATAAAATATATAATATTGCTATGCCTTGAACATTTATGTTTCCCCAAATTCATATGCTGGAATTCTAACCCCTAAGGTGATGGTATTAGGATGCGGGGCCTTCGGGGAGGTAATTAGATCATCAGAACTCTAAGAGACTCCAGAGAGAGGCATTCTAGGAAGCAGGCCCTCACCAGCCTCTGAATCTGCTGGCACCCTACAGTGATCTTCAATGTCTCATTCTCCAGAGCTTAAAATATTAATTTTTGTAGTTCATAAGCCACCAAGCCTATGGTATTTTGTTATAACAGCCAAGACTAAGACAAATACATGATAAAATCTATATAATATATAGTATAATATGAAACACTGTCAAATATTCTCTTCATCTCTGGTATCCATGTTTATTTGAAGTTTATTTTGTGAGTTATTAAAATAACTACATTAGCTTCCTTTTGGTTAGATGTAACATGCTATATTTTTTACACCCTTTCTCTTTTCATTTATTTGATATTCCTATATTTAGATGTGTGTTTTTCACAAACATATTGTAATTTTTGGTGATTTTATCTGATCTGGAAAGATGTATCATTGAGTATTAAATCCATTCTTTTTTTTTCATTATACTTTAAGTTTTAGGGTACATGTGCACAATGTGCAGGATTGTTACATATGTATCCATGTGCCATGTTGGTGTGCTGCACCCATTAACTCATCATTCAGCATTAGATATATCTCCTAATGCTGTCCCTTGCCCCTCCCCCCAACCCACAACAGTTGCCAGAGTGTGATGTTCTCCTTCCTGTGTCCATGTGGTCTCATTGTTCAATTCCCACCTATGAGTGAGAACACACGGTGTTTGGTTTTTTGTCCTTGCGATAGTTTACTGAGAATGATGGTTTCCAGTTTCATCCATGTTCCTACAAAGGACATGAACTCATCATTTTTTATGGCTGCATAGTATTCCATGGCGTATATGTGCCACATTTTCTTAATCCAGTCTATCCTTGTTGGACATTTGGGTTGGTTCCAAGTCTTTGCTACTGTGAATAGTGCCGCAATAAACATAGGTGTGCATGTTTCTTTATAGCAGCATGATTTATAACCCTTTGGGTATATACTCAGTAATGGGATGGTTGGGTCAAATGGTATTTTTAGTTCTAGATCCCTGAGGAATCTCCACACTGACTTCCACAATGGTTGAAATAGTTTACAGTCCCACGAACAGTGTAAAAGTGTTCCTATTTCTCCACATCCTCTCCAGCACCTGTTGTTTCCTGACTTTTTAATGATGGCCATTCTAACTGGTGTGAGATGGTATCTCATTGTGGTTTTGATTTGCATTTCTCTGATGGCCAGTGATGATGAGCATTTTTGATGGGGTCATTTGATTTTTTCTCATAAATTTGTTTAAGTTCTTTGCAGATTCTGGATATTAGCCCTTTGTCAGATGGGTGGATTGTAAAAATTTTCTCCCATTCTGTAGATTGCCTGTTCACTCTGATGGTAGTTTCTTTTGCTGTGCAGAAGCTCTTTAGTTTAATTAGATTCCATTTGTCAAATTTGGCTTTTGTTCCCATTGCTTTTCGAGTGTTAGTCATGAAGTCCTTGCCCATGCCTATGTCCTGAATGGTATTGCCTAGGTTTTCTTCTAGGGTTTTTATGGTTTTAGGTCTAACATGCAAATCTTTAATCCATCTTGAATTAATTTTTGTATAAGGTGTAAGGAAGGGATCCAGTTTCAGCTTTCTACATATGGCTAGCCAGTTTTCCCAGCACCATTTATTAAATAGGGAAAACTTATCCCATTGCTTATTTTTGTCAGGTTTGTCAAAGATCAGATAGTTGTAGATATGCGGCATTATTTCTGAGGGCTCTGTTCTGTACCATTGATCTCTGTCTCTGTTTTGGTACCAGTACCATGCTGTTTTGGTTATTGTAGCCTTGTAGTATAGTTTGACATCAGGTAGCGTGATGCCTCCAGCTTTGTTCCTTTGGCTTAGGATTGACTTGGCGATGCAGGCTCTTTTTTGGTTCCATATGAACTTTAAAGTATTTTTTTCCAATTCTGTGAAGAAAGTCATTGGTAGCTTGATGGGGATGGCATTGAATCTATAAATTACCTTGGGCAGTATGGCCATAATCACGACATTGATTCTTCCAACCCATGAGCATGGAATGTTCTTCCATTTGTTTGTATCCTCTTTTATTTGTTTGTATCCTCTTCCATTTGTTTGTATCCTCTTCCATTTGTTTGTATCCTCTTCCATTTGTTTGTATCCTTTTTTACTTCATTGAGCAGTGGTTTGTAGTTCTCCTTGAAGAGGTCCTTCACGTCCCTTGTAAGTTGCATTCCTAGGTATTTTATTCTGTTTGAAGCAATTGTGAATGGGGGTTCACTCATGATTTGGCTCTCTGTTTGTCTGTTATTGGTGTACAAGAATGCTTGTGATTTTTGTACATTGATTTTGTATCCTGAGACTTTGCTGAAGTTGCTTATCAGCTTAAGGAGATTTTGGGCTGAGACAATGGGGTTTTCTAGATATACAATCATGTCATCTGCAAGCAGGGACAATCTGACTTCCTCTTTTCCTAATTGAATACCCTTTTTTTCCTTCTCCTGCCTGATTTCTCTGGCCAGAACTTCCAACACTATGTTGAATAGGAGTGGTGAGAGAGGCATCCCTGTCTTGTGCCAGTTTTCAAAGGGAATGCTTCCAGTTTTTGCCCATTCAGTATGATATTGGCTGTGAGTTTGTCATAGATAGCTCTTATTATTTTGAGATACGTCCCATCAATACCTAATTTATTGAGAGTTTTTAGTTGTTGAACTTTGTCAAAGGCCTTTTCTGCATCTATTGTGATAATCATGTGGTTTTTGTCTTTGGTTCTGTTTATATGCTGGATTACATGTATTGATTTGCACATGTTGAACCAGCCTTGCATCCCAGGGATGAAGCCCACTTGATCATGGTGGATAAGCTTTTTGATGTGTTGCTGGATTCGGTTTGCCAGTATTTTATTGAGGATTTTTGCATCAATGTTCATCAAGGATATTGGTCTGAAATTCTCTTTTTTGGTTGTGTCTCTGCCCAGCTTTGGTATCAGGATGATGCTGGCCTCATAAAATGTGTTAGGGAGGATTCCCTCTTTTTCTATCGATTGTAATAGTTTCAGAAGGAATGCTACCAGTTCCTCCTTGTACCTCTGGTAGAATTCGGCTGTGAATCCATCAGGTCCTGGACTCTTTTTGGTTGGTAAGCTATTGATTATGCCACAATTTCAGAGCCCGTTATTGGTCTATTCAGAGATTCAACTTCTTCCTGGTTTAGTCTTCGGAGGGTGTATTTGTCAAGAAATTTATCCATTTCTTCTAGATTTTCTAGTTTATTTGCATAGAGGTGTTTATAGTATTCTCTGATGGTAGATCGTATTTCTGTGGGATCAGTGGTGATATCACCTTTATCATTTTTTATTGCATCTATTTCATTCTTCTCTCTTTTCTTCTTTATTAGTCTTGCTAGCAGTCTATCAATTTTGTGGATCTTTTCAAAAAACCAGCTCCTGGATTCATTGATTTTTTGAAGGGTTTTTTGTGTCTCTATTTCCTTCAGTTCTTCTCTGATTTTAGTTATTTCTTGCCTTCTGCTAGCTTTTGAATGTGTTTGCTCTTGCTTTTCTAGTTCTTTTAATTGTGATGTTAGGGTGTCAATTTTGGATCTTTCTCTTGTGGGCATTTAGTGCTATTAATTTCCCTCTACACACTGCTTTGAATGTGTCCCAGTGATTCTGGTATGTTGTGTCTTTGTTCTCATTGGTTTCAAAGAACATCTTTATTTCTGCCTTCATTTCCTTATGTACCCAGTGGTCATTCAGGAGCAAGTCACTCAGTTTCCATGTAGTTGAGCGGTTTTGAATGAGTTTCTTAATCCTGAGTTCTAGTTTGATTGCACTGTGGTCTGAGAGTTTGTTATAATTTCTGTTCTTTTACATTTGCTGAGGAGAGCTTTACTTCCAACTATGCAGTCAATTTTGGAATAGGTGTGGTATGGTGCTGAAAAAAATGTATATTCTGTTGATTTGGGGTGGAGAGTTCTGTAGATGTCTATTAGGTCCACTTGGTGCAGAGCTGAGTTCAATTCCTGGATATCCTTGTTAACTTTCTGTCTCATTGATCTGTCTAATGTTGACAGTGGGATGTTAAAATCTCCCATTATTATTGTGTGGGAGTCTAAGTCTCTTTGTAGGTCACTCAGAACTTGCTTTATGAATCTGGGTGCTCCTGTATTGGGTGCATATATATTTAGGATAGTTAGCTCTTCTTGTTGAATTGATCACTTTACCATTATGTAATGGCCTTCTTTGTGTCTTTTGATCTTTGTTGGTTTAAAGTCTATTTTATCAGAGACTAGGATTGCAACCCCTGCTTTTTTTTGTTTTCCATTTGCTTGGTAGATCTTCCTCCATCCTTTATTTTGAGTCTATGTGTGTCTCTGCACGTGAAGTGGGTTTCCTGAATACAGCACACTGATGGGTCTTGACTCCTTATCCAATTTGCCAGTCTGTGTCTTCTAATTGGAACATTTAGCCCATTTACATTTAAAGTTAATATTGTTATGTGTGAATTTGATCCTGTCATTATGATGTTAGCTGGTTATTTTGCTCATTAGTTGATGTAGTTTCTTCCTAGCCTCAATAGTCTTTACAATTTGGCACATTTTTGCAGTGGCTGGTACCGGTTGTTCCTTTCCATATTTAGTGCTTCCTTCAGGAACTCTTTTAGGACAGGCCTGGTGGTGACAAAATCTCTCAGCATTTGCTTGTCTGTAAAGTATTTTATTTCTCCTTCACTTATGAAGCTTAGTTTGGCTGGATATGAAATTCTGGGTTGAAAATTCTTTTCTTTAAGAATGTTGAATATTGGCCCCCACTCTCTTCTGGCTTGTAGAGTTTCTGCAGAGGGATCCGCTGTTAGTCTGATGGGCTTCCCTTTGTGGGTAACCCGACCTTTCTCTCTGGCCGCCCTTAACATTTTTTCCTTCATTTCAACTTTGGTGAATCTGACAATTATGTGTCCTGGGGTTACTTTTCTCAAGGAGTATCTTTGTGGCCTTCTCTGTATTTCCTGAATCTGAATGTTGGCCTGCCTTGCTAGATTGGGGAAGTTCTCCTGGATAATATCTTGCAGAGTGTTTTCCAGCTTGGTTCCATTCTCCCCGTCACTTTCAGGTACACCAATCAGATGTAGGTTTGGTCTTTTCACATAGTCCCATATTTCTTGGAGGCTTTGTTCATTTCTTTTTATTCTTTTTTCTCTAAACTTCCCTTCTCACTTTATTTCAATCACTTCATCTTTCATCACTGATACCCTTTCTTCCAGTTGATTGCACTGGCTCCTGAGGCTTCTGCATTCTTCACGTAGTTCTCAAAACTTGGCTTTCAGCTCCATCAGCTCCTTTAAGCACTTCTCTGCATTGGTCATTTTAGTTATACGTTTGTCTAATTTTTTTTCAAAGTTTTTAACTTCTTTGCCACTACTGTAGCTCAGAGTAGTTTGATCGTCTGAAGCCTTCTTCTCTCAACTCGTCAAAGTCATTCTCCATCCAGCTTTGTTCCATTGCTGGTGAGGAACTGCATTCCTTTGGAGGAGGAGAGGTGCTGTGCTTTTTAGGGTTTCCAGTTTTTCTGCTCTGTTTTCTCCCCATCTTTGTAGTTTTTTTCGACTTTTGGTCTTTGATGATGGTGATATACAGATGGGTTTTTGGTGTCGGTGTCCTTTCTGTTTGTTAGTTTTCCTTCTAACAGACAGGACCTTCAGCTGCAGGTCTGTTGGAGTTTGCTAGAGGTCCACTCCAGACTCTGTTTTCCTGGGTGTCAGCAGCAGTGGCTGCAGAACAGCAGATTTTCATGAACCGCAAATTCAGTTGTCTGATCGTTCCTCTGGAATTTTTGTCTCAGAGGAGTACCCGGCCGAGTGAGGTGTCAGTCTGTCCCTACTGGGGGGTGCCTCACAGTTAGGCTGCTCGGGGGTCAGGGACCCACTTTAGGAGGCAGTCTGCCTGTTCTCAGATCTCCAGCTGCGTGCTGGGAGAACCACTACTCTCTTCAAAGCTGTCAGACAGGGACATATAAGTCTGCAGAGGTTACTGCTGACTTTTTGTTTGTCTGTGCCCTGCCTCCAGAGGTGTAGCCTACAGAGGCAGGCAGGCCTCCTTGAGCTGTGGTGGGCTCCACCCAGTTCGAGCTTCCTGGCTGCTTTGTTTACCTAAGCAAGCCTGGGCAATGGCGGGCGCCCCTCCCCCAGCCTCGCTGCCACCTTGCAGTTTGATCTCAGACTGCTGTGCTAGCAATCAGTGAGACTCCATGGGCATAGGACCCTCTGAGCCAGGTGTGGGACACAATCTCCTGGTGTGCCGTTTTCCAAGCCCCTTGGACAAGCGCAGTATTAGGGTGGGAGTGACCCGATTTTCCTGGTGCCATCTGTCACCCCTTTCTTTGAGGAAAGGGAACTCCCTGACCCCTTGTGCTTCCCGAGTGAGACAATGCCTTGCCCTGCTTTGGCTCAGCTCGTGCATGGTGAGCTAAACTGACTGTCCTGCACCCACTGTTTGGCACTCCCTAGTGAGGTGTACCCGGTACCTCAGATGGAAATGCAGAAATCACCTGTCTTCTGCATCGCTAATGCTGGGAGCTGTAGACTGGAGCTGTTCCTATTTGGCCCTCTTGGCTCCACCTCCTCCTAAATCCATTCATATTTAATGTAATTTCTGAAATATTTGGATTTTGGTCTATTACCTTAATATTTGTTTAAATTTGTCCTGCCTTTTTAATGTTCTTTTTGTTTTTTATTGTGTTTGATTTTTTGATTAATTTAATACATGTTTTTAAATTATTTTCTTTCCCCTCTGTTTGATAGGTATATGTATTAGTTCACTCTCACACTGCTAATAAAGATATACCCAAGACTGGGTAATTTATAAAGGAAAGAGGTTTAATTGACTCACAGTTCCTCATGGCTTGGAAGGCCTCTGGAAACTTACAATCTTGGCAAAAGAGAAAACAAATACATCCTTTCTTCAGCAGCAAAGAGAAGTGCAGATCTCATGAGAACTCACTCACTATTACGGGAACAGCATGGCGGTAACAGCCCCCATGATTCAATTACTTCCCACCAGGCCCTCCCAGAACATGCGGGAATTATGGGAACTATAGTTCAAGATGAGATTTGGGGAGAGACACAGCTAAATCATATCAGTATATATTCCTTTACAATTCTTTTGTGATTTTTCAAAGAATACAGCATGTATCCTTATCTTTTACTGTGTACACTCTTAAACACACATACAGACAGACACACACACACACAAACACATACACATACCACAGGGATAAGACAAAGACATTAACTATGTTAACTATTTTAGCTTTTCTTAACTCTATATTCTTGTTGTTTTATATATTAATTATCTTTATTATAATTGCACTATGTATTATAAAAATAGATATTATATATATTTAAGTCCTGAAATAATACATATATAAATACATTAAATTAATATTAATTTACTCACATATATATTAATTGTTTAATAAACCTTCCATTTTAATCTGAGATTATTTCCTTCTGAAGGAAGAATGTTTCTATTTCTTCAACTGAAGGTTTGTTGATGACAAACTTTCATGTTTCATTTGGCTGAAAATGTATTTATTTCAATTTATTATTAACATATATCTTTTTCTTGGATATGGATATTTTTAGTTTGATAGTTTCTTATTCCCCTGCTTTCTAGAATTTTTAGATATTTCATCATCTGGCTGGGCACAGTGGCTCATGCCTGTAATCCCAGCACTTTGGGAGGCCAAGGCAGGAGGATCACGAGGTCAGGAGCTCCAGACCAGTCTGGCCAATATAGTGAAACCCTGTCTCTACTAAAAATAATAATAAAAAAAAACAGCCGGGCGTGGTGGTGTGCACCTGTAATCTCAACTATTTGGGAGGCTGAGGCAGGAGAATCGCATTAACCCAGGAGGCAGAGGTTGCAGTGAGCCGAGATCGCGCCAGCCTGGGCAACAGAACAAGACTGTCTCAGAAAAAAAAAAAAAGATATTTCATTATCTTCTGTCTTCATTAATCTTGCAGAGAAGTTAGCTTCATTTCTTATTGTTGCTTTTTGGAATGTCTCGGTTTTATTTTATTTTATTTTTCTCTCTGTCTTAAGGATCTTCTCTTAGTCTGGACTTTTCAACTGTTTAACATGGTGTTATTAGGCATATTTTTTGGAATGTCTTCTTCCTAAGCCTCTAGTGCTTTTTAAATCTGTGGCTTGATAACTTTAAACAATCTTAGAAAATTATCAACCATTATCCTTTCAATTACCATTTCTTTTTCACTATCATTGTCCTCCTGGGATCCCAAATATATGTAATCATTTGCACTGTATCTGACATACGTCATTTTTTTCTGGGTGTCTCATCCTTTTGTCTTTTCATACATCAGTCTGGATAATTTGTTCTGACTCATCTTCTAGTTCACTAATTTTTTTTGGTCAGCTACTTATAATCTGCACCTTCTATTTCCTTTATCTATCCATCTCTCTATTATTTGTATTGTCTGTAGTTCCTTTTATTTTCTGCCTCATGGTCTTGTCTTTTCAAATAACTGATCATTTTTTAGTGCTAGATATTGTATATGAAATGCTGTCCAAGTGGTTTGAAGCATTACATGATGCTATCTTCCTGCAGGGGTACTTAGGATCCCTGATCACCTTAATCCAATTAGAGATCAAAATGATTCTAAGCTGAGCTTCAGTCTTGTGAGGCGTGGTCTGTTTAATGTTCACTCTTACTCTTGGCTTGCAGCTTTGTAGAGCCCAAGAGAAAAGCTGGGGGTTGATCCGTGCCCTTCCTCCCTTGTGGTCCTTGAACTCCAGTTTTTTTGGCCTGTTTCCATGATGTTGTTGATAGCTATTTTTGGCTCCTCAGCATTTCTATCAAACTTTTTGAAAACAGCAAATACCTCTAAGCTAAAAGAGTTACAAATGGCTTATTTAACTTTTGGCATCCCTATTCTCCCAGATTTTAGGTCACAAATTTTCAATGCCTCGAAACTCCTCAATGCCTTTAACTTTATTATTATTTTGTCCAACTTTCAATTTGATCTCAGTGTTATTATTTGTCTGAATACCCTAACCCAAAATTGACACTAGTAGAACTTCTCACAATAATATTTTAATCTCTGAGTCAGAAATCTGCCATCAGATCAGATGTTAGCTCTTCAAAACTACCTAGAACATATATATGTTAAACGAGCTTCTCATTTTATTTTGTGTCTTTGTTGTTGATTAAATGCAGACAGCAGTAGCAATCCAATTTTTTTCAAGTTTAAATTTCATTTAAAAATATATTATGTATAAAATATAAATGATAAGAAATGTAAATAATACAGGAGGTACAAAAAAATCACAATGAAAGCATCTACATATTTGACATTTCTTCCCTCTAGGGTAAATTTTATATCTTGACACCTTTCAAAGCCAAGAGAACAGGATGAAAGTGTTTCTCTAGACTTTATTGGAATCATGTAGTCGTAATTTATCTAATGGAAAAAGAATAAAATATTTTACCTCATATCATATGGGAATGAATATAAAATGTATTAAATGAGAATTGGTAAGAAAGCATTATTAATTTTAACCTCTTTTTTCATGTGTCTCTATGGCATTTTTAATGTAGAGACAATACCATAGAACTGTTTTGTAGCAGGTGCACTGCCATAGTTTAAGGAATTTGTGAGGTGTTAAATTCTTTCAGTAATCTCTAAGGAAATTACTACTGTATTTTCTGCTTTTTAATGATGAAGACCCTAGGGCTCAGAGAGTTTGTTCAAGTTGCCCAATATATCCCAAGTAAATACAGTAGAGTTAAAATTAGCATCACTGCTTCCCCAACATCAAGCACATATGCTTTCACAACTCTAATTTTTTCCACTACATTTCCTAGAGCTGTGGGTCCCTCCCAGGATTTGGGGCACTATTACAGAATGCTAAGATGGTCCAGGTATTTCTTTGTTGGTTGTACTACACTCCACACCCAACAGCAATGACTCTTCTGCAATTCTTTATGATTTTGTGGTTTCTGTAATACTCTATGATTTTAAAATTTACTGCAAATTATTGATGTCATTGTATAGCAGCTTAGTGCTTTCAAACACTTGTGTGTCCTCTTGAAACAGAAGAGTTTGCTTGCTTACAGAGCAATGTAAACTAATGGAGAGAATCATAGCTCGGTCAAAATTGAGATATATGCCCTCAGAGAAAGACGTCCTTCCCCTCATGAATCTCCTGGCCAAACGTGTTTACGCTGGGTAATTCCTTTTCTTATAGCTGCATACATTTTTTGGTCTTAAAGGAAAGCCTCATAAGTCCTTGCCTTGAAGACATTTTTGCTAGATTGGTATGTAGGTGAAAATATTAGTGTCCCTTGAAATTATAGAGTATTTGTGTAATTTTGCTTTTTACAGGTAGATGCTGAATAAGTGAAAAGGAATTTTTGCAATAAAAAACGTGTTGTTTCAAATACTAATAACTCAGCTATCTGTAAAATTTTTGCTACCTAATTGTTAATGATATAGATTATAAAATTCCAAAACCCCATCAGAAAATAAATTAATCAAGATGAGGTTCCTGAAGATAAACTTTTAAAATTGAGACCTAAGAACTTATTTTTAAGCTTGCTTATTTCAGTCCTCTAATAATCTCCCAGCTCCACATTTTGGTGTGTGGATTCTCAAAATAATGGATTCTTTTGAGCTAGGTGTGCAATTTATTTAGGGCTCCCATGAGTCTATAAACCAAACTAGCTGTGTTGTATCATTTAGCAATTGTGTAATTTGTGGCTACTTATTGGCACAGCTTTATGCTAAAAAATTTTCTAGGCACTGGGAATAGTCATGAAAAAAACAAAACTATTGATATTATGGAGATTAAAATCTAGTGGGAGAAGAAAATAACATATAGGCAAACAAACAAAATGATATACTTTTAGATAGATGGGCTTTAAAGAGAATAACCATTCTCTACAGGTACAAGAGTGTTTGAGAGTTTCCTCTGAGTCTGAAAGGTCAGAGATACACCCTATGAGAAGGTGACATTGTCTATATTGTTTGGGGATATTAAATGCTCACGACTGCAAAAACAGAGAGTTCCTTGTGGCAGTAGCAGTGGTATTTTAGTGTATCGTTTGTTGACTCGGAAACAAAAGTTTCAAATGGTTGTGAATCATTTCTCTTAGCAGATCTAGGGCATTCATATTGGGTAGCCATTTTTTCTTTCTTTTCTCTTATTTTTGAGATAGAGTCTCACTCTGTCACCCAAATTGGCGTGCAGTGGCCTGCTCACAGCTCACTACAGCTTCTACCTCCTGGGCTCATTTGATCCCTCCGCCTCAGCCTCCCTAGTAGCTGGGACTACAGGTGCACACCACCATTCAGGCTAATTTTTCTATTTTTTGTGGAGACAGGATTTTGCCATGTTGCCCAGGCTGGTCTCAGACTCCTGGGCTCAAGTGATCTGCCCACCTCAACCTTTCAAAGTGCTGGGATTACAGATGTCAGCCACCATCCTCAGCCTGGGTAGGCATAATTTTCTATCCTGTTTAGTATTTGTGGGCTATTGCTGGGAGAATGGTTTAAATGACATAATATTCATTGAGTATTTAAGAAAGTGTTTGGGTTTCTTTAGTTAAGAGAGCTGCAGTTTCCATTCTGTAGCTGTGATTATTCTCTCAATGCTCCTGCAGTTGGAATATGCTATGACAACACTATTACCACCATGGTTCTAATCCAGACTACCCCTTCAAATAAATCAGTGCCAGACTAATGAGTAATATTCATTATTTCATAAATAAACTCATAATCACAACTCCCTCCAGAATCACTCTGACGTTAAATTGGTATTTATACTGACATACCAAAGGGTTCATTCTTCACAAAAGCATAACAACACTGCAAAGTGTATTCAACAAACCAGGAAAATCACTCAGCTGAGGCTAGGAGAAAAGGTCAAGGCAATAAAATAAATTTGAGGAGAATATGGAAGTACTCATCAAGTCGCACTTGGGATGTCTTGTTGACCTTTATGTGCAAGGCCACGTCGTTTCTAACATTTCAAAGCAATTACTTTTTTAAAAATTTAAATTTATATATGACAAAAGCAAGAATGTGGCATACCGTGAATAGCGTTTGAATGAGAGGTCAAGAAACTTTGAATTTAACCTGAGTCTGTCAATTTCTATACCTTCCTCTGGGTTTTCGATAGTAAATGAAGCTAAGATTTATTGAATCATATGCCAGACACTGTTTAACACCCTTTATACATACACAATTTTACTTGTAACCTATGAAGAAGGTTTTATTTTATCATTGCCATTTTACAGAAAAGAAAATACAGAAAAGGAAATTCAATTCTACATTAACTTTAAGGATCATCAGTGGTAAGAATTACATTTCTATAAATTAAATGGTAAATAATGTTTTAAAAATTATGATAGATAGGTAATGGGAGGGGATGGTGTGAGGTTGGTTTATGGGTGTATGATCATGATCTTCTATGAAAGCACATAGATAATAATTAAATTTCTCATAAGAAATAATGATACAGAGTGTTTAGTAATTATGCAAATAAATATCAGAAGACAGAGCTACAAAAGTTAGTTTGGGGAAGGAGACTCCAGAGTGGGATAATATGGAGCATGAATTACAGTTAATATTTTATCACAATGCGGTGGTACTCTGTTTTAGCATTTGAATACCTAACTTGCAACCAAATTAAGTTAACAAAGTATCTTCATCCCTCTGTCCCCACTCCGACCTCTTTCTTTGGTCTGTACCCATGCCCACGTGCCTTCCTGCTGCCTGAGTGGCACAGCTGTTTTTTCTGATCATGCACCTGCCCTCTCAGGACTGCACTCCATGGGTCCCCTCCTTTCCCTTTGTCATTCTCAAGATACTTTTTCCCACAGATCCTTGTACGTTAATATGCACATTTGCGCAAGCTGGGTTAGTATACTGTTGAGCAGCTGCACCCTTCTGTTAGAGGCCTTAGGTTCAAGTCCTGTTTGTTCCACTCATGTGGGGCAAGGTATATGATCCTTCCAGGAATCCATATACATGTGTGGCTTTTTCCACTCAACAAAGGTGTGTGATCCTCATCTTCTTTCCTGCTTTTGGCAGAATTTATTTCTGCTGCTGTGGGGCAATCCATTGAGAAAATACTCCACAATTTATTTATCCATATGTGTGTTTATGTATCTTTCATCTGCTTTATTTACTTATTTCTTGTCATTGTAAATGCTGCTACTATTAGCCCTCATAAATACGTAAGCATTTAGGTAATATAATGTGCTATGACTGGAGATGTTGCATCTCTGGCTATGTACATTTTAAAATTGAAAACATAATGCCAAAAATACTTCTAAAGTGATTGTAACAAATGTGTCTCCTACACAAACTCTAAATAAGAGTTCATACATCTTTTCAACATCTGACTAGTACTTTCTCCCAAACTGAGTGTGAAATGATGTCTGGTGGTTTTAATTTGTAATTCCAAATATTTCATTATACAAACTTAATTTGCAATTAAGAGTGAGAAAAAGGTTACTGCATATGATCTTACTGTGACATGCTTATGATCTTATTATTTTCCATACTTACATGTCTTCTATATAGAGACAACCATAAAAGAAAGCTGAGAAGTACAAGCAGGGTGGCAGCAGACCCAGGCCATTCAGTTCCACTGTTTGTTTGTGGTCAGAGAAAGCAGTGAAATCCTGTGAAGCACATCACACATTATAAAAAATTGAAAGCGAAAAGTGGAGTGCCATTTTTCTCTCCTGGATGGAAATTCTTTATGAACATAAATTGCTGCTGGAGGCCAAATGGTAGAGATAACAGCATTTACCATGAATAAAGGAGGGAAAATATGATGTGTTTTAAGTTTAATTTAGCTTTCAGATGGATTATTCTGTAACTTTACTTGTGTCAGTCCTCTTAATAACTCTATTGGTGTAGGTGATAAATGGCACATAGGCAGTAAGTGGGAATATTAACTGGATATGAAAATCTTCACAGTTATTATTACATGAAAGAAAGTGGGTTATAAACATAATGTACTATGTGACCCCAATTCTGGGAAAAGATGCATATATGAATGAAAATGCATAAATAGATTTCTAGAAGTAAATACTAAAAATTTTTCAAGAAATAGATGTCATTTTTACTTTTGGAATTACATGTGATGTTTCTGCCTTTATAGATGCCTTTACATATTCACATCTTTAAAATTCTCAATATTGAACACTGATGACTCCATAATAAGTTATATTGCCAAAAGTGTGAATGTCAAGGGCCATCAAAGGAGGCTTGCCCCTGGCCAACAGCCACAATTCCCCACAGCCTCTACACACTGGCATTAGATTTGAGGTGTCAGGAAGAGTTCTGAAAAAGGAGGGAAAAGACTTGGAAATAATGTCAACAAATAAAGCAATTGCAATTTCGTGAATGTTGGGGTGGGTGTGTACACTCAAATGGTAACATTTATTGAGCTAGGTCATTTATGGCTGATCACTGTTTTGCACTCTTTTCTTTTTCCTGTTTTTCTAATTCCCTTCCTCAATTTTGATAATATATTAAGGTACATATGCTAGGATTTTTTTGGTGATATTCATATAGTCATGGAAACTATCAATGCAGCGTGGGTTAGAAGCATTTCAGAAGTCTTCAGTATGAACCGTAGCAAATGCATCCATCATAGGTTAACAGATGTCAATCATAAAAATCACCAGAATGATTTAATCATCTCTGGAAGAATCCGGTTAATTTACAGATTAAAGAGAGAAGGAGTTCTCTGGTATTCAGAAAGGTAAGTTTCATAGTTGAACTGTATAATAAATTAAAAATTTAACAGATTATAGCAGACAAAGAGTTGCAGATACAAAGATTCTTCCCTACATCATTTATTCATTCCTCTAATAAATGAATAATGACTACTTAGTATGTGCACCAGGCACTCTCCTAAGTGTTGAGGATACATTAAAGAATACAATAAGGGAGAAAGAAGTCATTCTGAACATTGCAGACAAGGGCAAATAAACAAAATAGATGGGTAAATGGTATAATTGAAGGTGATAGATGCTATGAAGAAATACAATGCCTGGAAAAGGGAAGAGGATTTGGGGGCAGAAATTGCAATTTTAAGCAGAGTATTCAGAAAAGGCCTTAAGGAGAAAATTGTATTTGAGCAAAGCCTTGAAGGAAGAGAATAAATGAGTCGTGCAGATACTTGAACAAAGGGCATTGAAGGCAGAGTAAAGAGCAAGTGCAAAGGCCCTGCAGCGGGAAGGAAAATGCCTGACCTGTTAGCAAGGGGATAGGGGGATGGGAGCAGGAGGCTCTGGAGGACTTCACAGGTTCTTATAGGCTCTATATTTTAATACTTTAGATCTTAAATAAGGTGGGAAATAATTTTGGATGGATTTTCACCCAGTTGAAAAGAAAAGCATAAAACAAGCTATACTATCACATGCTTATTATTTTGCTAAAAGTATATATAAATTCTAGAAATAATTGTGTCTTGTTCTCATTAAGAGGAATGGGGGTCCTTGAGAACTCGCCTTCATGTTGCACTATCATATTGGCCGATTTCTGTGTCCATGTGAACACTTCAACAGATTTCTGTCTTCTAAGATCCTTGGAATTCTCAAATGCAGTAACTTTCAACTCCCAATTTTTTCAGCATCTCACTGTCAGGTCACAGCCTGTTTCTTCCCACATGTGACCCTGGCCCACCCACTGCTGATCATTTATCCCTGATAATTCTGTGTTCACCTGCATGGAAGCCACAGGGACAGCTCAGAGGATCTCAGAAATGGCCTGGGCTCTGAAGCAGTAGGAAGACAGGGAGGCATCCAAGAGTGAAGATGAAACTGCCTTCACAAGGACCAGAAGTGAAGGGTGGCAACAAACCATGTGTCCAGGGACAAAACTGCTGAATCTGGACACAGTGCAGAGAACGTTGTTTGAGTGACATGAAAAGAAAGGCGGTGAGCTGGGCTTCAATATGGGAAACTCAGTCACAGTCCACGAGTGGCCATAACTATATTAAGAGGCTAGTATCTATCTCTGTATGCCTGAGTTCCAAAGGACTGGGGCTTGCTTTAAAAAGGACAAGAAAAATTACTGTGGGAGAGTCACTGGACAACCCAGATAATACTGACTTTATCATAGATACAGGGTAGGGAAGGAGAAAGGGATGGAAGAAGAGAAGAGTCCACGTAAGAGAATTGGAAGAGCCCTGAGGAATAAAGTGGCCAGCATCAAGAAACACAAATGGGAAACTCTAAGAAATGTTTTAAGTGTATCAGCAACCAGGTTTGATAAAGCACCAAAGTTCTTAGCACAGTGCCTGCCACAATCTTTTTTTTTTTTTTTTTTTTTTTTTTTTGAGACGGAGTCTCGCTCTGTCGCCCAGGCTGGAGTGCAGTGGCCCAATCTCTGCCCACTGCAAGCTCCACCTCCCGGGTTCACGCCATTCTCCTGCCTCAGCCTCTCCGAGTAGCTGGGACTACAATCTTATAGTTAAATCAATTTGATCTTAATGTCAATGAGGTGCTAATAGAAAATATCAAAGAGCGTAGCCTTTGAACTCAGACTGTGGTTTTAGCATCTGCTCCACCACAGACTAGACTGTGAACTTTTCAAGATTCTGTCTTCCCATCTGTAAAACTGAGATGATAATGGTATCTATGTTAGTTTGCTCAGACTGCCGTAACAAAATACCACACACTGGGTGGCATAAATTGCAAAAATTTATTTTGTCACAATTTTGGAGTCTAGAAATCCAAGATCAGGGTGCTAGCAGGGTAGATGATCTCTGAGACCCCTTTCCTTATCTTACAGATGGCCACCCTCTTGCTGTCTCTTCACATGGTCAGCTTTCTGTGCACCAGGGACAATGTCCTAATAAGGACACCAGTCAGATGGGATTAGATCCAGCCCAAAGGGCTCCATTTTAACTCAATGACCTCTTTAATGGCCCTATCTCTAAATACAGCCACATTCTGAAGTATGGGAATTAGGACCTCAACATATGACTTTGGGGGGGAACATATTTTAGCCCATCACATTATACAGTTCTCAGCAATGTGTACTCAATGAGATACTGTATATAAAACAAATGTTAGAAGCATGGCACATAATGAATCTTCAATATATGTTAGCAATTATTACCATTTTTTCTAATAAATGTCAGCCAAATAGATGAAAGAAATCAATGTTCAGATATCTGTTTCCTCATCTGATGGTCATCAGCACAAGACAGGGGAAAGCAAAGAACTTTGGCGATCTTGAACTAACACATGTGCAATGGAAGGAATATTGGAGAAAGCAAACCACAGTCTTGTTTAAAACATGTTACTTATTTGAGGAAAGAGCTCTGAATAAATTTAGAACTGATGAAGTATTTAGTAAGTAAGATCTGTTTTCTGCTTTGAACATTTTAATAAAAGCATTATCATATATTGATTGGCAGTGCTTTATTCTCTAAAAGTGCAGAACAGATGTGATTACTAACACTAAAAAACAGTTCGGGACTAAGAAGCTAGTAAATTATGCATCACTGGAATTACATCAGATACTAAATTATATGATCATTCCTTTTTATTTTATAACTGTCTTAGGAAGATGAATCAAAGTATTATTAGCTTTGTAGAGAAACATGGGAAATACCTTGAACAAAGGCTGTGGTTATAAGACTTGTGTTGCAACACAGTCCTTCTACTGCTTATATTTTCAAAGTTTCAATCCATAATGGGGCTCATTATTTCTACCCCTGTAAAGGGAAATGCTATAATAACTCTCTTCCTTAATTCACTCCTTCAGCTCTATTCACTCACTCATTCATTCATTGAACAAATATTTATTGAGCACCGTCTGCTGTAGCAGGCAATTTGGTGTATAAAATATGGCTCTAAGCTTAGAGAGTTTTGCAACATAGGTAGAATAGTAAAACTATGATAGAAACGGATGAGAAAACATACAGAATTTAAAAGAGATAAAAAATACATTTGGGCTGTGAGAATGAGAGGAGGCTTCATGGTAGATGGTGGTTTTTGAATTAAGTGTTGGCAGCAAGATACTAACTTCATGAGTGGAAGGAGCATTTCAGGCCAAGAGACTGAAGCAGTGATGCAGGAGGCTTTTTTAACAGAGCAGTCAGCAGTCTTGTTCAGATTTTCATCCATGGTCCATTGCATAGTGGCAATAGGAGGCAAGGATGTATGTCTAAACTGGAGCTGGATAGCTGAGGATCCCAGAAAGCCTGATCATTAGGAATCATGGCTTCTAAAAATGGTTGCTACTAGGGGTGTTATTTTGGGTGCTACTCTGGGTGTTATTTTGATGGAATACTTTCCAGGGAATATAGAAATGCTTAATTTCGTCTCCAGAATTACTTCCCTTGCTGTGAGTTGCCTAATGGAAAGAACATTGAAAAACAGATGATGTGGCAATTTATATGAGAAATTCTGACCCAAAATCACAAAATCGATGCCTATTTAGGTAGGCAGAACAATACCAATTGCTCCCTTTTCTCTCTGCTAGTAACAGCCTGCCCTTGTGTGGGCCTCACTTGCAGGATGCAATCCTGAAGCAACTTGATTTGATCTTGCACTGCTCTTTTAACCCACTGTGTGGGAGAGGGCTTCTTGGGTGAAACCTCCCATAGGCTCCGGAGATTTCTGTTCCCTCTTAGGGTACACACACCTGACTCTGTTCACTTCAGGCACATATCCAGTTTAGTTAGTTGAGTTGAGTTGAGTTGAGTTGAGTTGAGTTGAATTTTGTAGTAGTCAATATTTAATTCTTGCTTTAAAGGAAATACATCTCTCCATCCCCCAACAGAAGCCTGACTTGGGGAGGGGAGTGGGAGATGGCAGTCAGTTGAGGGGACAAAGTCTCATCCAGTGCCTCTAGTTGCTCTCCAAAAAACATGTTAACCCCGTTTGCAATCATCTTGGAAAGTTCCTGTTTGGTGGGCGCTATTGGGCTGATCCAACCGCAAGGCTCTGTGGAGCCGGCGGTTATTTGAACCCAGCTCTTTTTCTTGGAGGTGCTGAGGACATCCCTGTGGTGTTCTTTTGCCACGGGTGACAGTAACCATATTCCAGCTGGTTGCCTATGTATGCTGAAAGAGTAGACAGCCCTGCCTTTTCCCCTTATTTTGGAGGGAAGCACTCCATCTTTCAGCATTAAGGTGTTAGCCATAGGATGTTCTTAGATGCCCTTTATGTGGCTACAGGAGTTCCCTCCTGTTACTATTTTGCTGAAAGTTTTTCAGAAATGGATGTTGGATTTTGCCCAATGATGTTTCCACTTTTATTAGAGATAACAATGTGATTTTTCTTCTTCCTTTTCAAGGTGCTTATATACTAAATTATGCTTAGCATTTTCTGAGGCAAAATTCACGTTATACACAATTAACTATTTCAAATAGCACATTTGGTACATTTACAATCCTGTAAACCACCACTTTTCTTTAGTTTCAAAATTTTTCATCACCCCGGAAAAATACTCCACACTGTTTAAGTAATGACTCTCCCTTCCTCCCTCTCACCCACATCCCCTGGCAATCACTAATCTGCTATTTGTCTCTATGGGTTTACCTATTCTGGATATTTCATGGGAAAGAAATTATGCAATCTGAGATCTTTTCTGCTGAATTCTTTCACTTAGCATATTATTTTCTAGGTTCATTCGAACTATAGCATATAGAACTACTTGGAGTGGTAGAAGAAAAAAATAAGTTAAAGTATGGAATTGAAAACTTTACAAAACACATAATCACATAAATAGATTGCTAGAGCCACTCCACAGCCTTGGAAAGGACCTGGATGATGAACGTTCAAGTTCCAACTTACTTACAATAGTAAGTCCTATTTTGGTTATAAATACGTCAATTATTTCAATCTATTCAAGTGTGAAGTATAGCTCCTTGGATATTTTCATTTTCACTTTCCAACTAAATGCTTAAGCAGGTTTTGCCTGTTCAGAATGGTACAACAATATTTCCTCTTTGCATACTAGCATATTCTTTTTCTGTATACCGAAAAGCAGGCACATTGCTTTGACCCAAGCAAGAGCACTGACTCTGCTCTGATATCCTCTCTTAAAGCCTAGAAATCCCTCCAGTCTCAAGCAAAGACAGGAATATAGCATATTATTTTCTAGGTTCATTCGAACTATAGCATGTGTCAGTGCTTCGTTCCTTTATATGGCTGAATACCATTTCATTGCGTGTATATACAAACATTTGTTATCTATTCCTCCCTTGCTGAACAGTTGTTTCACCTTTGTGCTATCACGAATAATGCTGCTACAAGCATTGCTGTACAAGTTTTTGTATGAGCATAATAACCTGACATGTTTTTATTTCCCTTGGGCATCTATCTAGGAGTAGAATTGCAGTGTCAAATGGTAATTCTATGTTTAGCTTTTAGCAGGACTGCCAAACTGCACTATTTTATACCCCCAAAGCAATGTATGAGGGTGCCTATTTTGTTGATTTTTGTGAACACTTGTTAATTTCAGCTGTTTTTCTTTTCAACTTCTTTTCTTTTCTTTCTTTCCTTTTTTTTGTTGTTATTGTTATCTCACCATCCTAGTATATGTGATATCGTACTTCCATTTTGGAAACTAAATTTTTACCCAAAATGTGATTTGCAATTTTTTTTTCCATTTTATACTTTTTACTTTCTTGCTAATGTGTTTTGATGCATAATTTTTTTAATTTTAATGAAGACTAATTTATCTGTTATTTTTGTTGCTTTTGATTTTGTCGTCAAATTTGAGAACCTATTAACAAATCCAAGGCCATAAAGAATTATCCCTATGTTTTTCTCTAGTAGTTTCATTGTTTTTCTCCTATATTTAGGTCAGTGATCCATTCCGAGTTAATTCAGCTTGCTCTGAGAATTATATGTAATTATCACTCTGCTTCACACAAAGTAAAGGCTTAAAGAACACTAGGTTTCATGTTATTATTATGACTCAATTTCTGACTTTATGCTTTACAAATTAAGCAAACAGAAGACCATAAATTTGAACTGACTTATTTAGGTTGATAAGAGAGAATTATTTTCAGTTGTATTTCTTTAGTCCCAGTTGAAAGTCTTTCCAGAGTGTCATTATGTACCCAAGTGTCTATCTGTGAATCAAATTCCCTCTGTTCTTTCAAATAGTCTCTCCTTGAGCATACAACAACCACAACAAATCTCCTTAAAATCTTGGTTGTTCTCCTCAGAATGTGGTCATTATTGCCCTGAAAATACACGCCCAAGGGAAAGCCTCATAGCCCAGCAGCCATCTGCCCACACAGCACAGAGTGTCTTGAGTGTCTTGACATTTTCCTGCTTGAAATAATGATGTACCCAGTCTCCAAGTGGAACTTCTCTGGATAATCCAGCAGGTTGAAACAAAAAAGTGAGGAAAACATGGGCCCAAATACCTAAACTACTCGGGGTAGTGGAAGAAAAAAAATAAGTTACAGTATGGAATTGAAAACTTTACAAAACACATAATCATGTAAATAGATTGCTAGAGCCACTCCACAGCCTTGAAAAGGACCTGGATGATGAACGTTCAAGTTCCAAAACTTACTTACAATAGTAAGTCCTATTTTGGTTATAAATACATTAATTATTTCAATCTATTCAAGTGTGAAGTATAGCTCCTTGAATATTTTCATTTTCACTTTCCAATTAAATGCTTAAGCAGGTTTTACCTGTTCAGAATGGTACAACAATATTTCCTCTTTGCATCCTAGCATATTCTTTTTCTGTATGCCGAAAAGCAGGCACATTGCTTTGACCCAAGCAAGAGCCTGACTCTGCTTTGATATCCTCTCTTAAAGCCTAGAAATCCCTCCAGTCTCAAGCAAAGACAGGAATTTATATTTTTCTCTTATTCCTGGTTATCTATATTCAGGTCTTGGGTTTAACTTTTTCTACAAAATTTTCCGCTACACTGTCTAATCCCAGCAGGTGACACCAGCAATAATTCAGGCAATAAGTTTAAAAATGTGTGTCATTGTTCATAAGTTTGGTGAGCAAGTTTCTTAGGAATGATTGTCATGGATTTAACACATGTAAGGGAGCTAAGAAAAGAGGAAACTAACTTACTGAGAAAATGTTAAGCATTTACTAAGTACATTAAACTGTGCTAGGGGCCGGGTACACATGGCTACATAAGAAAGGTATGATTTTAGCACTTTTGAAATTTGAAGTTCAGTAAACATAATGAACAATAATTAATTACAACTATTAATAAATGTTGTGAAATAAAGGAAGGCAGGGCCTTCTTTAGACCAGATGGTCAGAGATTCAGAACTAACACTTGTTGAATCTCTGCTATAATTCTGGTGAGCTAAATATGCAGAAATATCATTCTACTCAAAAGTGTCAGATATCTCCACTTTATATGAAAAAAGAGGCTTACGTAATTTGCCCAGAGTTAAACAAACAAACAAAATCTTAGTGTTAGAGCCCTGTCTTATTCTATTTGGGCTGATGTAACAAAATAACCCAAACTAGGTGGTTTGTCAATAATAGAAATGTATTTCTCAAAGATCCAGAGTCTGGGAATTCCAAGATCAAGGTGCTAACAGATTTGGTGTTCTGTAGGGAGACTGTTTTTTGTTTTATAGATGGCTGTCCTTTTGCTGCGTCCTCACATGGTGAAGGGGTAAGGCAGCTCCTTGGCGTCTCTTTTATCAAGGCACTAATCCCATTCATGAGGTTCCACCCTCATGACCTAATCACCTCCCAAAGGCTTCACCGCCTAACACCATCACATTGGTGATTGGATTTCTAGCATATAAATTTTGGAGGCCATAGCAAGTCACAAATGGGAAAGGGCTTGTCTCAAAGCAAAGCACCAGCCCTGTGAGAGCCAGCACAGCCTGGTGGGCTTTTGATCCAGGGTTTGTTTATTTGTCTTCCTGACAGCCGCAGTTAGAATATTTGACAATCATCCAATGTGGCAGTTGTGGCCACACTAAAATAGCTCTGTGGGGCCTAAAATTGACCTGTAATGAGAGTTGAAAGTGAATAATCAGGCGGTGGGGTTTCTATTATCTGTTGCTGGGTCATTTCTCAGCTGTGTGATGACTTTTTAGATGCTGCGGAGCATGACCTGGCTTTAATGACTTGCATGGTGGAAAGAGCCAAGATCTTCAAACACATTAAATGCACAGAGGATAAACCAGAGGTCAGAATTTTGGGGGGAAACCCAAATGTCATTTATTTTAATGAAAATTTAAATTGAATACATCACTTTTTTTGTAACTAAAGATGTTAAATTGTTACCTTTCAAAAGGGACTTTGGAAAAAAGAACTTTGCAGACGTAGTTAAGGACCTTGAGAAGAAGAGATTATGCTGGATTATTCACGTGGGCTTAATCTAATTACGTGGGTCTGTAAAGTTGAAGAAGCTATTCCAGCAGAGTTAATGGAAGACGTAATTATGGGAGAATGATCAAGCAACACTTTTTGCTTTGAGGATGAAAAAGGAGGACCACAAGCCAAGGAACTAGGGCAGCCTTTAGAAGCTGGGAAATGTAAGGGAACAGATCCTCCCCTAGAACCTTTGGAAAGGAACCCAGCCCCTCTAGCACCTTTATTTTAGCTCAGTGAGACCCATTTTAAACTTGTAATCTACAAAAATATAAGATAATATATTTGTATTGTTTTAGTCACTAGGTTTGTGGTAATTTCTTATAGCATTAATAAAAAATGAATATACCAATGATCTCTTCTGTAACTAAAACCTTATTTCTATGTGACATTCTCGAAAATGTAAAATAAATATTTTTTTCCCAAATAATCTCACTAGTGAAAATTTGCGACCAACGGTATTTTTTTATATGTCAAATGTCCATTTTACAGGAATCTGTAAAAAAATATACTTATTGTAAGAAGAGAAACTCATAATTTCTAGCATACAGCCAGGTAATTAGAAGATTAAGATGAAAGTAACAATAAAGAAGTTTCCAGTTTTTTGTTTAAGAAAAGATAGAGACCACTAGAAATTCACTATTACAGAAAACTGGCAGGCTGAAAACACATGTTTTCCATATGATTCTGATAATCTTATGTTCCTTTTAAGTTAGATTTACAGATGATTTTTTAAAGATAATATAATAGCCACAATTAAGATCAATATGTGGTAGTGTATAGAAGCACATGTCAATTGGAAAGAGTGCTGGTTTATTTTGCTGGGAACCGCGAGCAGCTCTGGGGTAAAAGTGACCTCATGGGAACTTAGCACAGCTTTGCATTGTTTTCTCTGCTATAGGGTTGCGTGCAATAGCATAGGAAAATATATCATAGATGATATTTGAAAGAAGTGGGTTGAAAAATTATCTCTCTGTATATATGATACCAAGTTTAAGAAAAACACATTAAAAACATATTGACAGAAAAGAAGTGTCCAAATGTTAACAATGATAATTCTTAATTTACCTTTTAAGTTAGATTTATGGAAGAATTTTTAAAGATGATGTAATAAGCCATAATTAAGATCAATATGTGCTGCTGTGCAAAAGTTCATGTCAATTGGAAAGAGTGCCTGTTAATTTTGTCAGAAACTGAGCATCTCTGGGATAACTTTTGTGTTGACTTTACTTTTTTTTTTTTTTTGAGACAGGGGTTCACTCTGTCACCCAGGGTGGAGTGCAGTGGTGAAATCTCAGCTCACTGCAGCCTCTGCCTCCCAGGCTCAAGTAATTCTCCCATCTCAGCCGCCTGAGTAGTTGAGACCACAGGCATGCACCACCATCTCCTGCTGTATATATATATATATGTATATATACGTATATATATGTGTATATATATATATGTGTATATATATATATATATACACATATGTGTGTGTGTGTGTGTGTGTGTCTGTATAAAATAGAGACGAGGTTTTATCATGTCGCCCAGGCTGGTCTTGAACTTCTGAGCTCAAGGGACTCACTCACCTTGGCCTCCTAAAATGTTGGGATTACAGGCGTGAGCCACTGTGCCAGGGCTGTGTTAACTCTATTTTTTAACTATTTCTTCTCTTTCTTTTTTTTTTTGGAGACGGAGTCTCGCTCTGTCACCCAGGCTGGAGTGCAGTGGCGCGATCTCGGCTCACTGCAAGCTCCGCCTCCCGGGTTCACGCCATTCTCCTGCTTCAGCCTCTCCGAGTAGCTGGGACTACAGGTGCCCGCCACCACGCCCGGCTAATTTTTTGTATTTTTAGTAGAGACGGGGCTTCACCGTGGTCTCGATCTCCTGACCTCGTGATCCGCCCGCCTCGGCCTCCCAAAGTGCTGGGATTACAAGCGTGAGCCACCATGCCAGGCCTATTTCTTCTCTTTCATCTCATATGTGTCCCATTGTCTATGACTAAATGTAAAAGAATGAAGATAAATTGGAGTAAGAAAAACCAGTTGAATTTTTTTCAGAAAGCAAAAGTCAGTTCAACATTAGAAAATCAACTTATGTAGATCAAAATATTGAAGAATGATTACATAATCATATTTACATAATTATTGTATGTCAAGCAACATAAATCATATTCTCAAGAATTTAATGTTATCATATATGTACTATTCTGTACTTTCATATTATCATTTTATAGCTAATGGAACTGAAGCACAAGTTGTTCAATTAATTTACCTGTGGTCGCAAATCTAGTTGAGACTTACGCCATGGCTGCTTAGTTCCTGACAAAATGAACAAGCACTCTTTCCAGTTGACACGAGCTTCTGTACACCACCACATATTGATCTTAATTGTGGCTCTTATATCATCTTTAAAAATTTATCCATGAATCTAACTTAAAAGGAAAATAAGATTATCTGAACCATATGCAAAATTGGAAAAGGCAAGGCTGGAATTCAAACTAAGGTGAATTGGCTCCAGAAGCCTATGCAACAACATGATCTATATACTCTTTTAAAAATTGTCATTGAACTATAAATAGGAGGATTACATTGTTCAAATAGGACATATACTCTATGGAGTTTATGTGTTTTTTTAATTTCTAATATTGGTAATTCATGTCTTCTCTCTTTTTTCCTGATTAGCTTGGCTAGGGATTAATACATTGTACAGATCTTTTCAAAGAAACAGCTTTTGGTTTTGTTGATTTTCTCTTCGTTTTCTATTTCAAGTTTCATTGATTTCTACTTAAATCTTGATTTCTTTCTTCTGCTTTTTACAGGTTTGTGTCATTTTTCTTTCTCTGGTCTCCTAAAATGAAAGCTTAGATTATTGATTGTAAATCTTTCTTTTTATTCATTGAATGCTATAAATTTCCCTTTAAAGACTGCTTATATTGTATTGCACAATTTTGATTCAGTAGTACATTGTTTAATCTCTAGATACTTTGGGGTTCATCACTAACTTTCTATTTTTCAGTACTAGTTTAATTTCACTGTGGTCTGATAACATTCTGAATACTATTTCCATTTTTAAATTGGTTCAGATGTGTTTGCTGCCCAGCATATAGTCTATCTTAGTGAATGTTCTATGTGAGCTTCAGAAGAATATGTATTCTGGTGTTTGTTGGATAAAGTATTCCATAAATGTCAATTAGATCCAGTTGATTGATGGTGTTGTTCAGTTAAGCTATATCCTTACTGATTTTCTACCTGCTGAAATTGTCAGTTACTGATAAGAAATGGTGAAGCCTGTAATCATACTATTAGATTTGTCTATTTTCCTTGCAGTTCTGTTAATTTTAGCCTCATATATTTTGATGCTCTGTTGTTAGGTATATATATGTTAAGGATTTTGTGTCTTCCTGGAGAATTGATCCATTATCATTTTGCAATACTCCTCTTTATCTCTGGTACTTTTCCTTGATATTAAGTTCATTTGTCTGAAACGTATATGGCTTCTCCAGTTTTCTTTTGATTGGTGGCAACATGGTATACTTTTCTCCAATTCTTTGCTTTTAAAAAACAGCTTCATTGGGAAATACAGTTCACCAACTTAAAATGTACAATTCAATGATTTTTAATGTATGCAAAGGTATGTGCAACCATCACCACTCTTGATGTTAGATCCTTTTATAACCTCAAAAAGAAACCCCATACCCTTTAACTATTACCATTCTATCCACCTGTCATCCCAGTCCATAAGCAGTCACTAATTTATTTTCTGTATCTATAAATTTGTCCATTAGAACAATTTCAATATCAATTGAATCATATAATATGTGATCTTTTGTCACTGGATTTGTTCATTTAGCATAATGTTTTCTAGGTTAATTCATTTTTAGCATGTACTAGTATTTTACTCTTTGTTATGATTGAATAATATTCCATTGTGTGACTATTCTATTTTTGTTTATCCACTTATCAGTTGTGAGCATTTAGGTTTATTTCACCTTTTGGTTACTATTAATAAGGCTGCTATACATTTTTGTGTGCTAAGTGTTGTGTTTGTCATATGGTTCTGTTTTTCTTGGATAGGTATCTATGATGAAATTGCTGGATTATATTGATAACTATGTTTAACTGAGAAACTTCAAGATCCTGTTCTTGACTTAGAGCATTACATTCCCACCAACAGTGTATGAAGATTCCAATTATTTCACTGTCACCAACACTTGTTATCAGCTGAATTTTTTATTCTATTTATCAGGTGTAAAGTGTAGGTGTAAAGTGGTATCTCATTGCAGTTTAGATTTGCATTTTCCTGGTGGCTAATAATTTTGAGGATCTTTTCATGTGCTTCTTGGCCATTTATATTTCTTCTTTTAAGTAATGTCTATTCAGATTTTTCACTTATTTCTTAAATGGGTTACTTGTCTTTTTATTGAATTGTATGAGTTCTTTGCATGTGAGGGTACACAAGATATAAGTACATTATCAGATACATTTTGTGATTATTTTCTCCTCTATGTGAGTTTTACTTTTCAGTTTCTTTATACTGCCTGTTGAAGCAAAAAGAGACTTTAACTTTGTTGATGTCCAATTTTTCTTTTTTTTTTTAATTGGTGCTTTTGATGTCATATCTAAGAATCCAGAGCTGATTCCAAAGTCATAAAGATTTATCTCCTTAACTTTATTCTAAGAGTTTTAAGTTTCAGGACTTATATTGAGGTCTCTTATCCACTTTGAGTTAATTTCTGTATACTGTGTGAGGTAAGGATACAAGTTCATTCCCTTGCATGTTTCTATTCAGTACTATTTGTTGAAAAGGCTATTATTTTCCCCATTGAATTATTTTAGCACCATTCTTAAAAATAAGTTGGCCATCTCTCCATTTGCCACCTATTTGTATCATTATGATCACAGTGGATTTCTCATAGACAACATAAAGTTGGGTCTTATTTTGTAATCACTCTGACAATCTTTGTCATTTAACTGGTGTATTTAGACCTTTGTATGTAAGTGATTTTTTATTTAGTTTGTTTAGTATCTACTGTGTTAATAATTTCTTCCATTTATTTCATTTACCCTGTGTTTCTCTTTTCCTTCTTTTTCTGTCTTCTCTGATCTTAGTTAAGCATTTTGTATAACTCAATTTTCTTTCCTATCTTACCATATTAATAATTATCTCTTTAAATTTTGTTTAGTGATTGCTCTGGAGTTTGCAATACCTATTTACAACTAATCGAAGTCTTCTTTCAATTAACATTATACCACTTCATGGGCAGTGCAGATACCTTAATATACTATTCCCATTCCTCTCTCCTGTCTGCTATATCAATAAGGTTCATTTCACTTACCACCCACTATAGTCAGCATGTACAATGCTGCCACTATTTTTTTTAATTAAGACTTATCTGCTGGATCAGTGAAGAATAAAAAATTATTTTATTTCACCTTGGTTTCTGTTTCATATTGTGGAAGGAACATTTAACATGAAATCTACCCTCTTAACAAAATTTTTAAGTGCAAATTTCAGTATTGTTAATTATAGGCACAGTGTTGTTCAACAGATTTGTAGAATTTATTAATTTTGTATAACTGAAATGTTATACACATTGAACAACAACTTCCCATTCCACCCTCTCCCCAGCCTCTGGCAACCACCATTCTACTCTCTTTAGATGAGCTTGACTATCTTAGATTTCTCACGTAAGTGAAATAATAGATTATTGTCCTTCTGTGGCCTGCTTATTTCAATTAGCATAATGATCAACAGGTTCATCCATGTTGTCACATATGACAGGATTTCCTTTTTTTTTAAGGCTGAATAATATTTATTTATATGTCTATGTCACATATTTCAATCTACTCATCCATCCATGAACATTTAGTTTGCTTCCATATTTTGACTATTGTGAATAACAGTGAAATAAATGTGGGAGTATTAATATCTTATCATAATATATATTTCAATTTTTAAAAAATATACCCAGAAGTGAGATTGCTGGATCATATGGTAGTTCTACTATTGCTTTTTTGAGAAACTGCTACAGCAGCTGTACCATTTTACATTTCCACTAACAGTGTTCCAATTTCTCCAAATTCTTGCCAACACTTATCTTTTGGTTTTTGGTAACAGCCATCTAAACACAATAAGGTGATAGCTCATGTGGCTTTGACTTGAATTTTCCTGATGATTAGTGATGTTGAACATATTTTTATATTCTTGGTCATTTGCCTGTCTTCTTTAGAGAAATATCTGTGTGTGTGTGTGTGTGTGTGTGTGTGTGTGTTTTGTGAAGGAGTCTCGTTCTGTCACGCAGGCTGGAGTGCACTGGCATGATCCTGGCTCACTGCAACCTCTGCCTCCCGGGTTCAAGCAATTCCCTGCCTCAGCCTCCCGAGTAGCTGGGATTACAGGTGCCTGCCACCACGCCTGGCTAATTTTTTGTGTTTTTAGTAGAGACGGGGTTTCACCATCTTGGCCAGGCTGGTCTTGAACTAACCTCATGATTCACCCACCTCGGCCTCCCAAAGTCCTGAGATTACAGGCCTGAGCTACTGTGCCCGGCCTATCTTGCCAATTTTTAAATCAGGTTTGTTTTTTTGCTTGTTTGTTTGTTTGCTATTGAGCTGTGAAAGATTTGTATATATTTTAAACATTAACCCCTTATCAGACATATGGTTTACAAATACTTTCTCTCATTCTGTAGGTGCCTTTTTAATCTGTTGATTATTTCCTTTGCTGGGCGGAAGTTTTCTAGTTTGATGCAATCCTATTGTCTATTTTTGCTTTTCTTGCCAGTGCTCTTGGTGCGGTATCTAAGAAACCATTGCCTAAAACAAAGATTAAGTCTTTTTTTTTGTTTTTCTCTGAGTTCTATAGATTCAGGTCTTACACTTAATTTTTAATCCACCTTCAGTTGATATTTGTGTATGTCATAAGATAAAGATCAAGTTCATTCTTTTGCACATGGATATCCAATTTTCTCAATATCATTTGTTGAAGAGACTATCCTTTCCCCACTGTGGATTCTTGGCACCCTTGTTGAAGATCCATTGACCACACGTACCTGGGTTTATTTCTAAAGTCTATATTCTGTTCTATTGGTCTATGTGTTTGTTTTTATGCCAGTACCATGCTATTTTGATTATTTTACATTTGTAATGTATTTTAATATCAGAAAGTGTGATGTCTCCAGCTTTGTATTTTTGCCCAACATCACTTTGAAAATTTGTGTGTGTAGTCTTTCATGTTTTCTCCATATAAAATCATGTCTTCTGCCAAAAGATAGTTTTTACTTCATTCTTTCTCAGTTGAATATATTTTATTTCTTTTTCTTTCCTAATTGCCTTGGCTAGAAATTTCAGTAGTATGAGGACTAGATGTGGTAAAAAGCGTTCATCTTGCCTTGTTTCTGATCTTAGAGAAAATGCTTTTATTTTTTCACTGTTATATATCATGTTATTTGTGGGCTTTTCATATACAAAAAAATTCCTTCTGTATATAGTTTGTTGAGAGATTTTATCACAAAAGTGTGTTGGATTTTGTCAAATGCTTTTTCTGCATCTATTGAGATGATTGTGTAATTTTATCCTTCATTCTACTAATGCATGGTATCATATTTATTGATTAGTATATGTTAGAACACCCTGCATTCCACAAATACATCCCACTTGGTTATGGTATATGATCCTTTTAATGTGCTACAGAATTAAGTTTGCTAGCATTTTGTTGAGGGTATTTGCATCTATATTCATCAGGAATATTTATTGACTTGTAGTTTTCTCTTCTTGTCAAGGGCTTTTTTGTCTGTATTGGTTATCAGGGTAATGCTAGCCTCATAAAATAACTTTGGGAGTCCCCACTCTTCAACTTTTTTTAAGAGATTGAGAAGGATCACTGTTCATGCTTTAAGTGTTTGGTAGAATTCATCAGATCATCTTTCTGGTGCTGGACTTTTCTTTATTGAGAGAGATTTTCAATTTCTTCATGATTTAGTCTTGGTACACTGTGTTTCTACATGTTGACATATAATTATTCACAATAGTCTTTTATGATCTTTTTTATTTCTTTGCCATCAGATGTGATGACATCTCTTTTGTTTCTGATTTTATTTGAGTCTTCTCTTATTTTTTTCCAGTAAGTGTGAAAGTTTGTTAATTTTACTTATCTTGAAAGAAAGCCCAAATCTTGGTCTAGTTGTTTTTTCTATTAGTTTTCTATTGGCTATATTTGATATTTCTCATCTAATTTTTAAAATCCCCTTCCTTCTGCTATCTTCAGTCTTAGGTTGTTCTTCTTTCTTTAATTCTTTGAGGGACAAAATTAAGTTATTTACTTTTTTTTCTTTTCTCTTAATATGGACAGTTATTGCCATGTACTTCCCCTCTTAGTACTGCTTTTTCTGTATCTTATCTGTTTGGGTAAGCTTTTTGCTTTCACTGACTCAAAATATTTTCTAATTTTCATTTTGATTGCTTCTTTAACCCAATGCTTGTTCAAGAGGGTGTTGTTTAATTTTCACATATTTGTGAATTTTCCAGTTTTCCTTCTGTTATTGATTTCTAATTTCATTCTACTGTGGTCAGAAAAGATACTTGGTATGTGTCCTAATTTGTTTGGCTACTATAACAGAAGAGCAAAATAAATCTAGGCATACACAGTCAAATAGTTTTCAAAACTTGTGGCAAGAGGAGAAGGTGGGGATAAAACATTATCTTCCACAAATGATGCTGGGAAAACTGGATTTCCACAGACAAAAAATAAAATTGGACCTTTATCTTATACTATACATAAAAATCAACCCAAAATGGATAAAAAAACTAAAGACAAGACATGACATCCTAAAACTCCTAGAAGACAACATAGGGAAAAAGCTCTTGGCCATTGGCCTTGGCAATGAGTTTTTTGGAAATCACACGAAAAGCTCAGACTACAAAAGCAAAAATAAATAATAGAGACTACATCAAACTAAAAAGCCTCCACACAGCAAAGGAAACCACCAACAAAATGAAAAGCCAACCTAAGATTGGGAAAAAGAATATTTGCAAACTATATATTTGATAATGGGTTAATACCCTAAATATATGAAAGATACTTAAAATTCAATAGCAGAAAAACAATCTGATTAAAAAATGAGCAAAAGACCTGGATAGATATTTCTCTAAAGAAGACACAAAAACTACTAGCAGAAAAACATTGCATGATCTCACATTTATGTGGAATCTAAAAAAGAGGTCAAATATATAGAATATACAGAGAGAATAAAACAATGTAAAACAATGGTTTCTAGAGGATGAGAATTGGGAACAAGAAGGAAGTATAGGCCAAAGGATACAAAGTAGCAGAAGTGTATGATAAATAAGTCTAGAAATCTAATGTATAATATGAGCACTATAGTTAATAAAATTTTATAAGGGCTTTCTGTTAAATAAAATTTTAGCTGCTGTTATCACACAAAAAAGTAACATGAGGTGATAGATGTGTTCATTTGCTTCATCTATAATAGCCATTTTACTATCAATACCTATCCCATAACATCATGTTGTAGACCTCAAATATACATAATAAAATTAAAAATAATAACAATGTATGATACACTTAAATATTGCTAAGAAATTAGGTGTTTCTTATCATAAAAAATAGGTATGTGAGGTGATGAATAGGTTAATTAGCTTGATTTAATCATTACATGATATATACATTTATAAAAACTTCATGTTGAAAACCATAAACATATATAATTTTTACTTGTCATTATCCCTCAACAAATCTGAGAAAATAAATAAATAAATACAATATGCCTACATTTCAATTATCTGGCATGTATCCACCTCAGCTTTCTCTGAGCTTTCTGGCAATATGGTTTGATGACCATCATTAATTTTGAAACCTGTTCAGCATTACTATATATTTTGAATATTTTTTTCAGCTATCTTATCTTTTTCTTTTTCTATTATTCCAATAATTTCTAATTTAATTTATAGCTCTTGAAATTGTTCAGATCTTGGATATGTACATTCTATTATGTTTATATATATATATATAGCCTACATTTCTTATGAGAGTGCTTAATATATTAATCATAATTATTTAAATTGACTGTCTGATTATTCCAAATTCTGTGTCATATCTAAGCATGGTTACTTTTTTCTCTTCAGACATTGTTTTTCTTGTCTCTTCAAATGTTTTGCAACTATTTGTTCAAGACAGACATGACACATCAGATGCTAGAAAGAGTTAGGTAAGTGGAAACTTTGGGATGAGTTTTACATCCCTCTGGCTATGAGTTGGGCTGTGCTTCATGTTTGTGGTAGCTGTAGGTTCCAGGGACTTCAATGTCCTCTGTCTACTGTCTTTGTGTCTCCCTTGTTATGTTTGGGTTTTCCTAAAAACGCCTTAGAGTCTGAGCCTTGCTGAAACCTGCTGTTATTCTATTGAAGCCCTGTTGATAGGGTGATTAGGAGTGGCAGAGGGGATCACTCTATATTCTTATGACTAAAATCTCAAACTTTTAGTGCACCTGTTTCCCTAGGCTGTGATACCATCAGAAATGTTTCACTGCCTCTTACCCTCTCTAGGTGAAACTGGAAGGCTAGATGGGGCTGGAGTTGGGAAATTGTCCTTTCTCCGTGTCAGATAAGTATCTAGAAATGTCCTTTCCCTGGAAGTTCTGGCCTTTGCTACAGAGAACACTCTGAATATATTTCAGAATGGTTACTTAGAACTTGTGAAATTCATAGAGGAAAATCAATAAAAGTGTGCTATTCTAAGACTGCAGACCCCAGAAATTTTTCATACCTCCTCTATCAATTGGTGAAAGTTATTATTGCTTCTTCCTACCAACTTGTGGTTCCAGTATCTTTTGCTCATCATAAGATGATCTCAACTATGATTCTCTCTAGTTATCTGTCTCTCCAGATTTGGTGGTGGCTGTTTGTCTCATGACCTCATTTCTCTAATGGGACCCAAAAAAAGCTGTTGACTTTTACTCAATGCAGTTTCATTCTTGTTTTAAGGGCAGAGTGACAACTTTGACAACTTTAAAGCTCTTTACATGTGGAGCTAAAAATGAAAGTTTTTGGAGCCATATTTTAATAAAAACAATTAAAAATAACACTATCATCTGAAATGGAATTCACTGAAACACTGTGAAAACTTTAAATGATAATACAGAACAATCATTATGATCTGGTAATATGTTTAAAACATATGATTAAAAGTGTCATATCATATGATTTCATAATATGTGTGTACATAGTCAAAGGAATAAGGGGTGAAACAGAAAACCAGCAGTTAGTGGTTGGATCATAAAAAGAGTTCCACTTATTCATTCATTACTTTATTCTTTCAACTAATCTTTTTTTTTTTTTTTTTTTTTTTTTGAGACGGAGTCTCGCTCTGTCTCCCAGGCTGGAGTGCGGTGGCGCGATCTCGGCTCACTGCAAACTCCACCTCCCGGGTTCACGCCATTCTCTTGCCTCAGCCTCTCCGAGTAGCTGGGACTACAGGTGCCCGCCACCACGCCCGGCTAATTTTTTTGTATTTTTAGTAGAGACGGGGTTTCACAGTGGTCTCGATCTCCTGACCTCGTGATCCGCCTGCCTCGGCCTCCCAAAGTGCTGGGATTACAAGCGTGAGCCACCGCGCCCGGCCTCTTTCAACTAATCTTTATGTTTAGGAGCAATAAAGGAGAATTTGCTAACTCTAAGAATTCCTAAATTTCGATGGCATTAATAGTGGCCTGTGGTGCTTTGGAAGCCCAACATTCACATAAAACTCTAAAAAATGTGTATGGTAATAAGGAATATACTTAGCCCAGTGCCTCCTACTTCACTTAAATATGGTACCACTTTTGTGTATAAAAGTATCTATCCCAATTCATCAAAAAATATTTTTTAAAGGCAATAAGCTGAATACCTAGTTGGAAATAACAATATGTTAAACTTGCCTGTAATCCCAGCATTTTGGGAGGCCGAGGTGGGCGGATCATGAGGTCAAGAGTTTGAGACCAGCCTGGCCAAGATGGTGAAACCTCTTCTCTACTAAAAATACAAAAAATAGCCAGGCGTGGTGGTGGGTACCTGTAATTCCAGCTTCTTGGGAGGCTGAGGCAGGAGAATTGCTTGAACCCAGGAGGCAGAGGTTGCAGTGAGCGGAGATCACACCACTGCACTCTAGCCTGGGCGACAGAGTGAGACTCCATCTCAAAAACAAACAAACAAACAAAAAACAATACATTAAACTAGTATGTGCCCTGTTGAATATCTCTTCTGAAATTTAATCAGGGATATGCAATTTATTCAAGAAAAGTAGGTCTGAAAATCTCAAACAGATAAAGATACACAATGATTTTTTCTGCTAACATGAGCAAGTGACATCAAATCCTTTGTGATACAAGGAAGCTATAAAATCATAAATAAGCAATTACATATGTATCTCTCTCTCTCTCCTTGTAGGATGAAGGAGTACATAGAGGCCATATTAATTTCTAGAAGCTCGAATAATGATCCTCAACCTTTTCCTGGCAAAAATTCTCTTCTTGATTAAACTTTAGTCAGGCTCTGCTGAACCCTCTTCTAAATTAGGCCTTGACCTTGGCCCCTGTCCTGCTTTTGGCCTTCCTAGTCCAGTTTTAGCAAGAATCCTGCTAAGTCAGTTTAGCAAGGATCTCCCCATCCTTGATATCTAATCAAATTTGTCATCCCTCACCTTTGATGTATAAGTTCTTGATCTGCCTCTAGCAAGAATCCTGTCATGTTGGTTTAGCAAGAATCCCCATACCCTTGATGTCTCCTCCTAGTAATTTTCCACCCATGAACTCCTTCACTTTGTTGGCTGTCAACCCCCACTTGTCCTTGCTGTATTTGAGTTGAGCCGGATCTCTCTCTTGTATTCTGATGGTCTTGAGTAAAGCCTTCTTATCTTTTTAATGAGTTTCAGAATAATTGTTTTATTTAACAGAGTTCAAATAATTACCCCAACTTCTTCCAGTATATGTAATGATTGTCATTCTGTTGTTGACCCTCAGCTCGAGCACAATCTTCTATACCCTGCTTTGTGACGCTGGGGCTGGAACACCACAAGCTGCATTTTTGCTCTGCAGTTGGCTTCTGTTATGTTCCACTAAGAGAGGGCATTCGAAGGAACTGCAATTCTGGAGAAGTGACAGGAGTGCTTTGTCCCTTTAATTCCCATTGTAGCACAACATTAACACATCCATCTTCACTCCTGTGGCTGCAATTCCTTTGGGAAGGTCAGGGTCGCAGCTCCTCAGCACCTTCTCTAGACCCAAAGACTGCAGCAAGCAGTCTTCTCTACTCAGAGGACTGAGTTTCTCTCTGTGGTGGAATATAACCTCCACACTTCTTTTTTCCCTTTGTCCCCTTAGCTTTAGAGGTAAGCATAGCTTCCTTTAGCTGCTAACTCCCTGACAACTTAGCGTCCACTCTTTATCTATTCAGTAATTAACATCTTTATACCAAGTTAGCAGTTCTTAATAATAAATTCTTTTCGTTTAAATTACTGAAACGATTTCCATCTTCTGACTGATATACAAAATACATTGATAAGCATTAAAATATAGAAAATGATTAAACTTCTATATAATTGAAAGACTATTTCTAAAAGAGACAAAAGATAGTTGGATCAGCTTACGTGTTTACAGAAGGTCAAGACCTCGGGAGGTAAAGGTCACAAGGAAACATGTCACCTACTACAAATACTACCACTAACAATAGTAGTAACAACCTTAGTCAATAGAAAACAGGAGCATCAAATTTAAATGCTTCCTGATTAAACCCAGGAGCGTCAAAATTAGTTAACATTTTTTATCTATTACATAAGCCAATTTCTAATAATTAAGATTGACAATGCTGCAATAACACACACATTCTAACATACAGATTATGGCTATAAATTGGTACATCTCACTTAGAAAAGCAATTTGGCATAGATTTCAAGAGCTGAAAAGGTGCTCAAACTCAATCCTCTCATTCCTGAGAATCTACTGTAAGATACTTTTGCAAACAAAAATAAAAGCTAAAAACACCAATAGAAATAAAAATAATCATTATAGCACTGTCTGCTTACGAAGAATTGGAAACAAGGCAGAGCTCCAACGATAGAATGCTATTTAATGACTCAAACAGAATAGTGGTTCATTGGTCCGGTAAAATATTGTATAGCGCTAATGATATTAAAGATCACGTATTAACATGAGAAAATATTTATTAAGTTAGAATAAAAGTGCCGAACGGGGATGAAAAATGGTAGCCATGCTATGGTTAAAAATACGTAAAACTTATACATGCATGTAGAAAAAGTCATCGGTGAGAATATGAAAACAGAAGAGAGAAACAAGATAATTCTGGAGTGAATCTGAAATCTGAATTTTAACACAAAACCAGTGATATAAGAGGATTATGAAATGAGTAATTTTTTTATCTTAAGAATCTGAATCATGTGAATTATTTTAATGTTAATGCAATAGATAAAAATATAAGCCTTTATTATAAAATTGAAAGTTTCATTTTTCTCCAAGTTACTTTGCAAATGCTCATTTTCACAACTAATACAATTTGAGTTCATAAAGATGACCAAAAAACACTGAGAGTTAGCCTGTGATATAATAGAAAATATTTGCAGAAGACAGAATTTCTGTTGTTGGAAAGGGGAAAGAAAATACTAAGGTCGGAAATTAAGTGGCAACTCTCAGCAAATATAGTCATTGAGAAATTTAGTCCTCACTATTCCTCAAATACAGTAAGATTTTGGACAATACAAATCACTGAAATGTTAGTTCACTATCAATTTTATGTAATTTCTTGTGCATCATTTTATTCAAGAGTCTCGATGAATTTAGAAATGATTGATATTTTGAAAAGACTAAAATTAAGAAAAGTTTAGTCATCAAATAATGAACACTGCTTTTTGCTGGTGATTGGGAAAGCAAGGCCTGAACCCTAAAGGGAAATATGGCATAAATACATAAAAGAGCCACAGAAATTCTTCTTTCTGCATTCTCTTTACATCTTGACACTGCTGTGCTTTGGATATGATTTTTACCTGTGTTCATATCAACTTTAGCTGTAAAATTAATAGATCTATAACACAGTTCTTGCAATACTAGATTTTTTTTTCCAAATTGTGTCCAAGCCTAGTGTAGTTTATAGATTCTTACTTAAGTGGCAATGTCTGGCACAATTCATCAGATAAATTAATATTAATATGAAAGATGACATCATGATATTGCTTATCTGAACCTTTTAGCTAAGAAGTGGGAAAGGAAAGAAGACAGACCTCGCACACAATAAATGTAGTCGGGCATTGAAGGCGCTCTTAAAATGTAATCAGTTATGTCTCAAAGAAGCAGTGGAGTGTAGTGGTTGTACTCAATTGTATTTTTGTTCAAATGAGTCGCTTCCTCTCTATGGGGAAGGATTTTACTTTCTGACTTGAAAACTTCAGGTTTGGCCACCTGAAGTGCTGTGCTGAATGAGATGATATGGGAAGTTATGGAAGCCACTTCTGAGAAAAGCCTCTAGGAGACAGTGAGGTGTTCAGTCATGTCTTTTATTTCCTCTTTTGAGACTAGCAGTGTCCTGAATCAGTTAGGTCCTAAATGAAATGACACGAGGAGAGCTGCTGCTGAGCACAGTGAATGGCCGTGCAACAGAACGTTCACTGTGGAAGTGAACACTGGAAACAATCTTAGCGCTCCTAGAATATGTAAGTAAATTATGATATGTTACCCCTTAAAATGATTTTAAGAAGGGCATGAAAACACATTCGTGAAGTATTACATAACAAAAATGCACTAAAAATTTAATAATATAAAACTACTATTAGACTACTATTATGTAGTATGTGAGTAATCATTATAATTATGTAAAATAATTACACAGATATGGCTTGGAAAGAAATCTAATAATAGAGAAACTATGGTACATTTTATTTTTTTTACAATTTTTAAATGAATAAAGAAAATATCACTGACTGAAGCATAGGCAATAAAATATCTTCTCATGGCAGATGATTGATTTCAGCTATCAACATGCACACACACACCATATTTAAAGGTATTTTTTATATTTCTGGACGTTTAGCTAGTAAAGAAAAAGAAATCCATTGTCTTCCACACCTACTTTGCTAAAAAGGGCACTTGGACAGAGACCATATTAAAATTCGTTCAGAAGTGTTACAGCGGCAGCAGTGAAGAAAATGTCCTACTAGAACTGTAAATCAAGGTGATGCACCATCCGTGCTTTCCACAAAATGCACTAGAAGAACACAACTGCCTGTGTATTAGAATGAGAGGAAAAAGATACCCACAGATTCCTCCTCAGACTGGGGTCTCAGCAGAAGAAAAAGTCCTTCACGATGCTATTTTTTTAACTTGCATTCAAATAGAGCCCACGTTTCTATGTCACACCTCTGCAGGTCAGACCCCTCAAATATTTTCAGATGATCTTTGTCTTGGAATCACAATATTTTACTTATGTGAAAGGGATTCTATTATAACCATTTAAAATAAAGCCAGAGTTTGTTATGGAGTGTGTCTAAATGATTTGCATTTCTAAACTACGTATGCATTCTAATGCACTTAAATAAGAAAATAATCTCTGCACTACTTTCTTAGTTTGACATAATGCATGACAAAGAGTTACTGCATTTAAAAGAGTGACAATCAATCATGCAGCCAAATGACAATGTTTTTATGTACTATGAGAACAATTCACTTGAAAATCACTTTTTGTTTAGCATTTAAAAGAACAGAAAGGCAAATATCTCTACATCACACTATATCCCCTTTATGAGGCCACATACAAAATTCTCATGTCTTCATTTCAGGAAAGTAATGCTTCCAGACATTTAGTTACAGTAACACCCCTGTGCCCCCATATCCACAGTTCCACTTTCTGCAGTGTCAGTTACTCATGGTCAACTACAGTTTGAAAATTCTAAATAGAAAATTCCAGAAATAATCAATTAATACGTTTTAAATAGCACACTGTTCTGTGTCCAATGATGAAATCTTGCTCCATGCCACTTTGTCTGTCCTGGGACTTGAATGGCACCTCTGCCCAGAGGATCCATGCTGTTTAAGCTCCTGTCTCTTAGTCACCTACCAGTTATCTAGTCATCAAATGGAGTGTCGTGGTAATGAGAGCTGCTTGTGTCCGAGTCACTTTTATTACTTAATAATGGCCCCAAAATGCAAGAGTAGTGATGTTGGCATATTGTTATAATTGCTCTATTTTATTATTAGTTATTGGTAATCTCTTACTGCACCTGATTTATAAATTAAACTTTATTACTGATAAATATTTATAGGAAAAAATAGTATTTATTGACTTTGACATTATCTGTGGTTTCAGGCATCCACTGTGGCCCTTGGCAATATTTCCTATGGATATGGGGGGACTTCTGTAGTTTGCACATGTAGTTACAAGACTCCACTAATTACCAATGATTTCCCATTGATGTTGTCTATCAGGGTCTTAGAAATAGATTCATACCCAACTTCTAGAAATCTTACCTGACTCTGTGCTAGGCATTTCATATGTCATCATGAGCTTGCTGATAGTTTTTATTTTCATTTTATATCCATCTGGACACTTCCTACTTTTGCCTTGATTCTGTTATTTTCTACTTATTTATTTTAGCTGCCTCAAATTGAAGTGAAGGAAAAAATGAACTGAAATATTTTTTAACGTTTCAATAAATAGTAACCTAGATACGATTTCTGTACTCCATGACCCAACCTGGCTTTCTGCACTTGGCCCAGACCAGATCCAAACCCCTCCAGAGTAAGCTCTGGATAGAGCAGCATGGAAATGGGAGGTGCCCCATGACCTCTTGGAGGAAACAGAAAGCCATGGGGCTTCCTGCCCAGCATGTCAGGGGCAAAATTAAACTTTCCTGGTTTCAATCCCAGTATAACCAGTTTGGTTACCTGCTCTTGTTCCCAAATCTATTACTGTTGTGAAGGCTCAAGCAATTAACTGTTTCCTTTCTTAGCCAGTAAAGTCTTCTTTCAGAGAAAGTGATATTATTTGTTGGCATTTTACTAGGGTAATTATTCGAATTAAGATTTTATTAGTTAACAACGGAGTTTTCTAGAACCAACAAAGTAAACTGTGGAGCCATAGAAACATGAGCCTCAAGTGTTGCCACCCCTCACCTTACTAACCTTTGGCCTGTCCCCTTTGACCCTGTGTTGACCTCCCCTGGGCTTGGCTCTGGGCTAACTGTGGGCCAGCTGTCTGCTGCTCACCAGATTTTATGCTTGTCTTTCGTCCAGAAATTTGGCTTTTGATGGCATAAAGCTGCTTCTCCAACATGTAGATATAATTATCTTTTATCATATCCTTAAAGAAGAACAAAAGCTAGAAGCCCTTGCCAAGTTTTACTGGAAAAATAAACAGATTTGGCCTGTGGGAAGTGTATCTTTTGCTTTTCTCTCATTCTTGGCCAGACTCCCAGACAAAAACAACAGGGTGCATGGCGGGAGTGAAGTGTGGCCACATGACACCTGCCACTTCCCACTCTGCCCTGCTTCTCGGGTGAAGGCCTGGGTCACCTAGTGAGGATAAAACCTGACTTCCCCAGACCACTTGCCCTTGGCTGAAACATAGGGTCATCTGCCTCCTAATACCCGAATTACAGCAATACTAACCCCTTATTTAACAAATTACCATAAATTCTATCTGTTCCCTGGGCCTCCACCTCAAATATTTCTGAGAATTACTCCCTACATGACATTTCCCCCATTAGGGCTCAGAGCTCACAGTTTGTGAGTTAGTTGTTACAGGTACAGACCCAGACAAATGCAAAACTTCAGACAAATCATTTAATACATTTCACTGGAATTTTTGAGACTCATTTTACATGTGTGTTTTAGTACATTTTCACACTGCTGATAAAGACGTACCCGAGACTGGGCAATTTACAAAAGAAAGAGGCTTATTGGACTTACACTTCCACATGGCTGGGGAGGCCTCACAATGATGGTGGAAGGTGAAAGGCATGTCTCACATGGCAGCAGACAAGAGAAGAGAGCTTGTGCAGGGACACTTCCATTTTTAAAACCATCAGATCTTATTCACTATCATGAGAACAGCATGGGAAAGACCTGCTTCCATGATTCAATTACCTCCCACCAGGGTCCTTCCCAAAACACTCGGGAATTCAAAATGAGATTTGGGTGGGGACACAGCCAAACCATATCAGTGGGATAAATCCAATTATAAATAATTAGGATTTGTCTTACATATTTTTGTTTTTTCCAAAATTATGTTTCTTGTGCTTTATTTTTATTCTATCTTTTTAAAGTGTTGATTCACCTGTATTAAGGGAAAAAATGAAGGAAAAATATGCTTTACCACAGATGAGAAACCCACGGGCCCTAGGCTGATTATGTATCATCCTTCAGATGGAGCTCTTCCTCCCCTGTTCTCTGCAGGGACTGAACTTTTTTGATGCCTCGAGGCCAGACATCAAACAGTGACCCCTACCTGTCCTGTCCACTGGCTAACCAGCCTTTCCTGAAGCTCATCAGGTGACTCTTTACTGTGGTTGCCCCCTTCCCAGGGAAGGTGACCAGTTTCTATACTTCAACACCAGAGGCTTCTTGTCACCTATGTAAGTATTTAAACTTACACTTGTGAAAACAATCAATGAGGAAGGCAACCAACAGCATTGTCTCAGGCATTTATTTTCCATCAAATCAAATATTCCTGTGAGCACATAATACATTTATGAGGCATTTTAAATCTTTCTATGCTAAGATACAATTTTTTTTTGCAATATGTTATCTCAAAAAAACTCTGTGACATGGATGTTATTTTTATCTCAAATGTAAAAAGGAAATCAGCATCAAAATGTATACGTAATCTATTCAGATACTGTAAATTGGCAAAGCCAAGATTTGAACCCATGATAATGAATGTCAAAGTCTATGCTCTTTCTAAAGCCCCAAGATGCCTTTTATACATTAATCCATGCATACCATTGCCCACTAGATATATGCATTTGGATATGGAATGATCAACATTTTAAACTCAGCATGTGCAGGACAGCATTCTTTAATTCTTCCCCGAAACCCCACTGCACACTCTGGCTCTCCTCTTTCTTCCTCAGCTTGGCAAATGGCACCACTGAATTTCATTTGCTCAGGCCCAAATTTTGGAGCTAAGCTCACTTTCTCTCTTTTTCAGATCCCCTACAGGCAATATGTCAGCAAATATCTGTGTTCCTAATCCCTGAACCTCTTGAAGAATATACCCTTTTCTCTGCATGTCTCTGTAACTAGTTATATTAGTAAGAGTTCTCCAGAGAAGTAGAATCAATAGAAGATATCTATGTATCTAAGATGATAGATATAGATATAGATATAGATACACATACACATACACACATGCATGCACACACACACACACACAGACACACACACACACAAAGACACAGAGAGAACAATTTTAAAAGACTATGGGACTGGCAAGTCCAAATTCTCCAGGGTAGGCCAGCAGGCTGGAGACTCAGGGAAGAGTTGCAGTTAGAGCCTGAAGGCAGTCTCCTGACAGAATTCTCTCTCCTTCAGAGAAGGCAGTCTTTTTCTCTTAGGAAATTCAATTGATTGAGTAAGTCCTGCTGACATTATGGAGGGCAATCTGTTTTACTCCAAGTCTACTGATTTAAATGTTAACTGCACAGGAGTTTGACACAAGTCTGGGCAGCATAGCAAGACCCTGTCTCTATAAAAAAATAAATAAGTAGCCAGTAATGGTGGCATGCTCTTTTAGTCCTAGCTACTTGAAAGGCTGAGGGAGGAGGATCACTTGAGCCCGGCAGTTGGAGGCTACAGTGAACTATGATCACACCAGCACACTCCAGCCTAGGCAACAGAGTGAGATATTGTCTCTCAAAAAACAAAAATAAAAATAAGTTAAGCTCATCTAAAAACATACCTTCACAGACACATCTATACAGATGTTTGACCAACTACCTGGGTGAATGGTCCAGCCAGGTGGACACATAAAAGTAAAATTAAACATCACCTCATGCTAGCCCAAATTAACCATGACCACTTCCCCAGGCCACTGCTGCACCCTTCTACTTATATCCTCCTATAAGACTTTCTTCTCACACAACAGAGAACTTTTAAAAAGGTAAGCAGCATCCTCGATTTTAAAACTTCATAAGCTTCCCGTTGCTCTTAAAATCAAACCTGGACTTCTTCTCCTAGTTCTACAAGACCCCCTGATCTGGGTGCATTCAGCCCCACTGGCCTCATCTTCCATCCCTTTCTAGCCACATTGCTTTTCTGTCTGTTGCTCTAACTGCTGCCTCTAAGCCAGTGTCTCCATCGCCAGTTCCTTCACATGGCTACCTCTAATTGATCTTCTCAGTCCCAGCGCAGTTGTCACCACCTCGGGGAAACTTTTGGTAGCCTGTTTATCTACTGATTTTTATGCTTTTGTGTTGGTTTTTTTCTGGGTTCCTGTATTAGACGATAATTTCTATGTGGGCAAGTTTATGTTGATCTTTTTCATGAGCACAAGTAGATATCCTGTGCATCCTTGTTGGATAAATGGAGCATGCATGTGGTCTCATATTTGTCATGATGCTGTTAGGTATGGACCTAGATTCTCACTTGGCAATGATAGTGGTAGGAAACAGTTAAATTCATCTGCCCTCTGCCTGTAACTTTCTGAAGCAGTAGTTTTTCGCGTGTGCCTGACAGTGTTATGGGAGGGGAGTCTGATTGATGGCCAGGAGTGAATTAGGTACCAAACGGGTACTTGAAATGTAGAAACCTATCAGTCAAAGTATGCTAGAGGCTCCTTTAGATTCTAGAAAATGAAAAGTTTATGAGCTTCATGTCTTAGAATCTTTAAAGACCTAAGGGTGTTTTTTGAAATATGGTTTTAAAAGAGCAGAGCCATTTTAACTCACTGATTAAGTCAGAAAAGCTGCAAACATAACCATATTACCTATACCCTCTGTATTGATTAAATCATGAATTTAAACCTTATTTCAACAACTTAAACTATATACTTTTAACTGCTGTTGCTTACTGAGAAAACTTTCCTTTGCCACAGGGTATAATGAACACTCTTGAGTTTTGAAGGGGAAATGATACCACAAAATAGAAGAGGTAAATCAAAAAAAGAGTTATTATGACATAGAAGTTTAACAGCTACTAAACAAAGAGCAGGAAAATTATGATATTTTAATGAAAAAATAGATAATTTTTTCTTTCACCTATGAAATACAGTCTATCAAAGGACATCTATTCAATTTTCACACCTGTACCACAAAGTACAATCGTTTGGTTAATCATTTTGACATGCTTCACTCTAAAAGTATTATAAATATATCATTAACATGATCCAAGCATGGAATTATGTGAAAATTAAAGATTTTTCAGGTTTTAAACACCTGACTTCTTTTTACAGAATTAATTATAGATCATAAATAAATCTCAAACCTTGGGCACATAATTGGCAACTATGTAAGCTGTGAAGATCAGAGAGGTTTCCAAAGATAGATACATATGTATAGGTAGTGATAGGCAGTATCTATAAGGCAAGGAAAGATTTGGTTCAGAGGCAGAGTTAGATGGGTAGACCTGGAATTACTCAGGAAAAAGAATCATATTCACTTTGGGTTATTATGGGAAACAATTGCCTGTGAACCTCCTAGAAAATGATTGATGGCTATTGTCTCTTTTTTTCCTTGCTTCTTTCCATCACTCTTTATTTTAATACACGTGTGACGTGCACGCAGAACTCCAGGAAGTATGCTAGACTCTGGAAATAAACATGAGCAGGACATGGTGTCTGACAGAGCACGAATTCAATGGATCAGGTGGATGGGCAAACACAATTTAAACATGCATGGCCTTCAGGCAATGGTTTACCAGATGATACAGATCAACTGTCCTAATGATCTACAAAGCTGCTTGAAAAAATACGTCTCAGAAATTTTATTGAAGGGATTTCAGAAACAGCCAGCTCAAATGCAGGAGAAGGAAGACACAATTCCAAATCCTGCATCTGGAGTTGCTTTTCCCTGTGTCATTAGGGTGCCTAAGAAGACAAATGGTTGAATGGTGAATTCACAGCCTTGAAAGTCTAGGGGAAACATTTGAAGCCTTTCAGGATCCCTAGCGGAAAAACCCCTTGTGAACCTCTCACTCTTTGGGTTGCAATCATAAGTGAAAGTCCTTAACTTTTAATCGTCTCACTTCCTGAAAGTGGACTGCAGTAATAACATTGCAATTTTGTACAAGTACCTGACAAAAGAAACCCAAATGCTCTTTGAAAAAATATAGCATCATCCTAGTTTTGCAGTTATTTTTTTACAAACAACCTTTCAAATACACAATTTATGGAACACAATTAAATATGACAAGACAACAACATCTGGTTTCTGGTCTGGCAGGTAACAGGCTTGGAAGCTGTCATTTCATCCTAACAAGTAAAAAGCTAAACAAACTGAAAAATCAACAGCTCTTTATAGATACAGCAGTGAAGTGAGATCATAAGGCAAACTGCTGCCCGCCCCAGAATTGGAGAGACAGACAAGGGGATACAGTGAATCACAAGTTAACCACGGCAGAAGCCCACAAGCAGAAACACCCCTGGGGAACCACTGTTGATGCGGAGAAACCTGAACTGTAATTGATGAATTGCTCAAAGTTCAGTGGGATCAAGACTGAGAGACAAAAACTCCAGGGGAGCCCAGTCCTGGGGGGACCCCTATGCTTTTGTGAGATTTACTCCCTAGACCTCATAGTGAATAGTGGAGGGAAATTCCCTTGTGTTTCCAGAAGCAGGAGAAGAGGAGGACCCTTTTTGAAATATGCCACAGCATCCTGTTCTTCTTCTTCTTCTTTTTTTTTTTTTTTGAGATGGAGTCTCGCTCTGTCGCCCAGGCTGGAGTGCAGTGGCACAATCTCGGCTCACTGCAAGCTCCACCTCCCGGGTTCAAGCTGATACTCCTGCCTCAGCCTCCCGAGTAGCTGGGACTACAGATGCCAGCCACCACGCCAGGCTAATGTTTTGTATTTTTAGTAGAGATGAGGTTTCACCGTGTTAGCCAGGATGGTCTCAATCTCCTGATCTTGCGATCCGCCTGCCTCAGCCTCCCAAAGTGCTGGGATTACAGGCATGAGCCACCATGTCCCATTCTTCTTAATAATGTCTGCCCTCTGGAGAAACTAGTCAACCAGAGTCTAATCTTCTGGGATTTTATTAGAGCCTAACTGACATGGGGAAAGGCAAATACCCAACTTCAGCCAGCAGTACCCTTCCACATGGGAGGGGGGAAATACCCAAGTCCTGCCTGCAGTAGCCATCCTGTACCACTTAAGGGGAAGGGGAGCCAACACACTGAGAAGCACTGGTGAAGTCCAAGTCCAGAGGCACAGGCTCACCAAAAGACTGAGACCTACCCATAGAACTATAGAATGCTCCCCCACCCCCTAACCTTACCACTGCATCGCTAAAGGTCTATTTACTGCACTTCTTTTCACTCAATACATTGTGTCTGCCTTTCAACAAAAAATTACCAGGCATACTAAAACGCAAAATACACAGTTTGAAGAAAGTGAACAAACATCAGAAATAGAGTCACATATGACTTTTGTAAGGGCTGTATAGTCATATCCTCAAGCTCAGAGACACAGGCACTCTTCATTTCTGTTGTAGTGCGGCTGATCTCTAGAATTTCCTTTTTATTAGAATTTTCATCACCCTACTTACATTATCCATCTGTTCTTGTATATTGTCTACTTTTTTCTGTCAAAGTTCTTGTCAGATTAGCCATTGTGCATGGGTTTTTAAAATTCATACTTTGATAACTCCAACATTCTTATCATGTGCCTGCTCTGATCCCTTCTTAGCCTCTGGTAGAAATGTTACCTGTGTTTCCCAGGGCACAGCTTGTATCAGGAATGTGAAGCCAGGATTAAAGTTTAATTGCCCTGTTTCTCTTAAGAGAGCCTTCTCTTTGGTCTGTGAGTCTCTTTCTCCTGACTCATTCTCTTACACCTATATCAGTTTCACTGCCACCCTGGTCAGCACTGTCTTGAACCCAGTTTTAATTCTATTGTCTACTATTTGTCCCAACTTGTTGCCAACAATCTGCAAGATCCAATTCCTAAGAATCAGAATGGGGCTCAGGTTAAATCTCTCAAAACTCAGATATTTAATAAACTTGGAAAAATATTTAAAATCTCATTGCCTAGAGGTATAAGATTGTCTATGTAATGCCATCTCTTGAACTTCCTCAGTGTAGATATACTTGTTAAGAACAGAGAGTGAGCAGTTGTGACTGGTTTCTGTAAACCAAAAAACAAAAATCTAAGCCCCCTGACCAACTGAATGAACCCCCATTCTTGGCCACAGGCATTCCAAAGTTAACCTGAAAAACTAGTATTGGCCTCACTATACCCTCCTTCCTTTGGAATCCAGGCACAACTGACCAGCATTAACATTAAAACAGAGACCGTAGGGCTTACAAAACACACTCTTGACAGATAGCAGGCCCTGAAAGAAATTATTTTACCCCAAAATATATTTCTTTGGCATATTTTGAAATGGCCCTGCAAAGCTATCTCTTGTGGGGAAAATCAACATTCTGTGGAGAATCTTCTTCTCTTTCTAGGTCTTTTCTCTGATCCAGGAAAGAATTAAAGAGTCTGGCATCTTTTTAGTTCTGATAAGAAACATTTACAGTTTATTCTCTCTGAAGCCTGCTAACTGGAGGCTTCATTTTCATGATGAAAACCTCAGTCTCCACAATCCCTAACCTTAACCCAGACACTCCTTTCTATTGATTCCAGGTCCTTAGCCTAACTATTTCAACCAATTGCCAACCAGAAAATCTTTAAATCCACCTATGACCTGGATGCCCCCCGCCCTACCCCCACCACCACTTTGAGTGGCCTTGCCTTTCCAAACAGAACCAATGTATATCTTACATGTGTTGACTGATGTCCTATATCTCCTTAAAATGTGTAAACCAACCTGTAACCCAATCAGCTTGGCCACATGTTCTCAGGATCTCCTGGGGCTGTGTCACAGGTCATGGTCCTCATATTTGGCTCAGAGTCAATCTCTTCAAATATTTTACAAATTTTGATTCTTTTTGTCAACATTTCTCAGTTTGGAATGAAATGTTAAACTTTGATTCCAAGCAGGTCAATTTTCTCTATAATCTTTCTGCGCAGTAACAACAGTGCACTAGTGAGATGATTACTCTCTAAAGATCCAGAAAACCGTACATGGAACCAACCCTGATTTCTAAACTACTACTTTTAGTTGTTTCCCAACTGGGCTTTGTGATAGTTCTTTTTTAAAATTTTATTTTATTTTAGAGACAGGGTCTTATTCTGTTGCATAGGTTTTAGTGTAGTAGTGTGATCATAGCTCACTGCAGCCTTGAACTCCTTTGCTCCAACAATCCTTCTGCCTCATCCTCCCAAGTAGCTAGGACTACAAGTTTGTGTCACCACAGCCAGCTAATTGTTTTTACTTTTTGTAGAGATGGGATATTGCTATGTTGTCTAGGCTAGTCTCTAACTTCTTGCCTCAAGCAATCCTCCTACCTTGACTTCCCAAAGTGTTCACATTACAGGCATGAACCACCATATCCAGACTTTAATAGTCAATTTTATGTATCAACTTGACTGGATCATAGGATGTCCAACTATTTGGTCAACGATTCTTCTAAGTGTGTCTGTGAGGGTGTTTCTGAATAATATTAATATTTGCATCTGAGTAAAGCAGATTGGCTCCCACAATATGGTGTGCCTCATTCAATCAGTTGAAGACCTAAATAGAACAAAAACTCTTACTAAGAGGGGACCTCTTTCTGCCTGACTGGGTGAGCTAAAACGTAAGTCTTTTTTCTGCCTTCAGACTTGTACTAAAACATGAATTCTTTTAGATCTCCAGCCTCCCAGTTTTCAGAGTAGAACTTACACCATTGTCTCTCCTGGTTCTAAGGTCTTGAGATTCAGAGTAGAAACTTACAGCGTTGGCACTCTTGGGCTTCCAGCTTCCTACCTACAAATCTTTGGGTTTTCACACTCCATAAATGTGAGAACAAATCCCTTACAAAAAAAAAATAAATAAATCACATATTTACACACACACACATACACATACACAAGCATCCTATTGGTTTTGTTTCTCTGGAGAGCTCTGATCGACATAGGATTAGATTACTAGATGATTTCCGAGGGTCTTTTTACCTGTGAAACTATATTTTGCTTTGAAGAACAAGAAGAAAAAAAAGTCTCCTTAGCACAATATAGTATGCTTTTTATTTTGGATATAAACTTTGGGAAGATAGAATTAATTGTAGACATATATTTCCTTATAGTAAGCACAGCTAGTGTTTTAGATTTAAGAAAGAATAAAGCAGTTGCTGGCATTCAGGAGCCAGCCTGGTACTGCCATCTAGGATTTGGTATTTTCCTGCTGAGCATATACAGTTTCACAGTATACCAACAACAGACGCAGCCAGAGTGTGAATGTAATAGAACACGAAAAATACAGGAAAACTTCACAATCACGTTAGAACATAGATACAACTATGAACATTTTCCTAATCACAAAAATGGCCAAGTAGCCCCATACTTTGGCTATTATGAATGATGTGCCTGCTGCTTCTTTACCTATCAGAGCTTTAGGCTAGACTCATTCAGTCATATAGATAAGAAATATTAAGTTATTAATCATTGAATTTTACTACTTCCCAACAGCATCCACTCCAGAATAGAGGTCTATTTTTTAACCCTACCAAATGTTATCTAATGGAAGCCCAAATCCTATAAGTCTTTTCCTCTATCCTTTATTGAGATGTCTCATGGTGTGTGTTCTTTCTTGTTGCATCAAGCAAAAAACTCAGCTTGTTCAACTACAAGTGGCTGTGGTGTTCTAAGAGTAAAGAACATTGACACATAGACAGCAACCCCATATGTTGGCTATGCTTTCTATAGCAATTAGTTGTATCTTTAAGACTGACGAAAGAAAGAGAGAATGAGAATATAACAAGACTTCTCTATTCCAGCTTGACTCTTTATAGCATGAAGCTGTGTCTTCACTGTGTGAATTTAATTGCCATCGATCATCTCCTCAATGAAAGACTCAGTCTGGGAGGCCCTGCCAAATTCTGGGAATCTAAACAGATTGGCCTGTGGGCAGTGTATCTTTTGCTTTGCTTTCTTTTCATTTTTGGCCAAATTCTCAGATGAAAGCAATGCATGAACATGATGGCAGAAGTGAAGTGCACCACAAAACACCTGTTATTTCCTGCTCTGCTTTGCTTCTCAAGTAAAGGTCTGGGTTACCTTGTGAAGATAATAAGGCTCCATTTCCCCAGACCTCATGCCTCCTGGACAAAAATTAGGCTCATAATACCCAAAATACAACACTAAATACTTACCAGACAATTTACCATAAATTTTACCTGTTCCCTGGTTCTCTGTGGCAAATATTTCTGATAATTACTTTCTAGGTGATGCTGTTCAAATTGTGGCCCAGAGCTCATAGTCTGTGAATTACCTATTCCAGATTCAGCCTAGACAAATATAAAAATAAGACAGATCTTACCCATATTAGAATTCTTTCGAAATAACTACCACTTAACTAAGTCACCCATGTCTGTTAACAGAAGATTCTATTTCAAAGCAAGGTGGAGATGACTGTACTTTGGCCTTGAAACATAATCTAGACTTCCTAAAAGATATCTAGGGGAAATCAATCTGCAACCCAAGATATGAAAATAATCATTTACCATTCTTATACCAGTATTGAAAGAAATGTCAAAAGTTCCAGAATCTCTAGATTTTATTTATTCATTAAAAATGCATTACACAAATCAATGTAGAATACTAGAGTTGGGCAAGTTATTATTTTGTCCAGTGAATACCTTTTACGTAAGAGAAAAGTGAGATTCAGACAATGAAGTGACTCCACCTGAACCAAGAGTAGTGAAGTTAATTCTGGACTCATTATCTAGAACCATGGTCTTCAAAGTGTGGTCTCTGGACTAGCAGCATTGGCACCTCCTGGGAATTTGTAGAGATGTAAATTCTGTAGTATCATCCACGATCCACCAACTCGGAAACTCTGGAGTTTTTGACAAGCTCTCATGTGGTTCTAAGGCATGCCAAAGTTTGAGAACCACTTGTCTAAAGACTGGGATACTATCCAGCACAAAGAGAAAAATTACATTTTTCTTTGAATATCTAACATTTGTCCCATGACCTGTTCTCAATTGTGATTTTAAAAATAAATTAATAGGCTTGGCGTGGTGGCTCACGCCTGTAATCCCAGCACTTTGGGAGGCCAAGGCAGGCAGATGACAAACTCACGAGATCGAGACCATCCTGGCTAACATGGTGAAACCCCATCTCTACTAAAAACACAAAAAATTAGCCAGGCATGGTGGCGGGCGCCTGTAGTTCCCAGCTACTCCGGAGGCTGAGGCAGGAGAATGGCGTGAACCCAGGAGGTGGAGCTTGCAGTGAGCTGAGATCGTGCCACTGCACTCCAGCCTGGGCGACAGAGCAAGACTCTGCCTCAAAAATAATTAATTAATTAATTCTATATTCACAACACTAATGTGGATATGTTGGTTTGGTTTTGTAATTTCTAAACAGTCAATAATTCAATAAAATAAGCATCCATTGCATTTTTAACATATTCATGCCACTGAGGAAAGATAGAAATTCAAAATGATGTGGTCTCTGACTTGAAGGAATTAATGGCACAGACATACATGCACATTGATAACGAGGGTGAAGCCATTGTAATGGCATGACAAAACCAGGTGTCCAGGGAGCAGATAAAGGGCTACACTATTTTCTTTCTGGACAACTTCTTGGAAGAGGAAGAATTTTTGTAGGACTTGAAGGATCTCTGAGGACAGAGATGGGATGAGGCGGGAGAAAGAGCATTACAGAAAAAGAGACCTGAATGGGGGGAATATGCATTAGGGCAGAAGAGGTGGAGGTGGGAAATTTTCAGGACATGGAGACTAGACTGTGGTAGTCAAAGCTCAGGGACAGTGGCAGGGAGAACATTTTTAAATTAGAAGCTGCGCAATTCAGTTTATACCAACAAATTGGATATTGGAATCTGGCCCTTATTTGTAGCCTGGGGAGGTTTCCCCAGTTACCACACAGAGGAGCAAGATGATGAAAACTATAACGTGAAAGGCAGTTAATGGGAAAATGTGAAGGAGAGGCAGAGGCGAAAGCAGGAAACATACTTTCGACATTTTTACTAGAGATAAGGCAAGAAATGATGAGCTACTGAGATAGAAAATGATGATGTAGGAAGAAGTAAGGATATGGGGCTGGGCACGGTGGCTCACGCCTGTAATTCCAGCACTTTGGGAGGCCGAGGCGGGCTGATCACCTGAGGTCAGGAGTTCAAGACCAGCCTGGCCAACACGGTGAAACCCTGTCTCTACAAAAATTAGCTGGGCATGATGGTGGGTGCCTGTAATCCCAGCTACTCGGGAGGTTGAGACAAGAGAATTGCTTGAATACAGGAGGCAGAGATTGAATTGAGCCGAGATCGTGCCATTGCACTCCAGCCTGGGTGACAGAGCAAGACTCAATGTCAAAAGAAAAAAAAGTAAGGATATGGAGAAAGTGTTGAGGTGAGGAAGGCGAGAAGAGACTTAGTGGCTGATTCCCTTGGGAAGTGGGGGTGGCGGGGTGTGAAGCTGCTGCTGGGTGTGTTCTGGGCTTCTGGGGGGATGACACTGGGAGCACAGAGCAGTTTAGAAAGTGAGAGGTGAGGTAAGATTTTCTTGTGATGAATCTGAACAGTCCTACAGACATTTCGATGTGATGGTAAGTGAAGAATTGGATGCAGGAGGCTGAGTCTTCAAATAGAGATGAGGATTTGGGAGTTAAGAGCATAGATGCATTGACAGTGGCAATGGGAATAATTACGTCATCAAAGGAAAACATGTGGACACAGAGAAAAGTGAGCTGAAGAAGTAACTTTTGTAGAATATTTACTTAGAAGCCCCTAGGGAGAGGAGAACTAAGGTGATGGAGTTATTCTGAGCAAACTATCACAAGGACAGAAAACCAATCACCGCATGTTCTCACTCATAGGTGGGAATTGAACAATGAGAACACTTGGACACAGGGTGGGGAACATCACACACTGGGGCTTGTTGTGGGGTTGGGGGTGGGAGAGGGATAGCATTACGAGATATACCTAATGTAAATGACGAGTTAACAGGTGCAGCACACCAACATGGCACATGTATACATATGTAACAAACCTGCACATTGTGCACATGTACCCTCGAACTTAAAGTGTAATAAAAAATAAAATAGAATAAAAAAAATAGAGTGGTAGACGAAGAACCTAGAGACAGCAATCAAAGGGAAACAAAAGGAAGCTGGCTGCAAAAGCTAACATTCATGGAATGTTTACTCTGAGCCAGGATCTCGCTAAATGCTTTACATGCCTTATCTTCTGGAATCTTCACACAAACATTTTGAGGTAGGAATTAGTAATCCTTTGTATACAGAAGGGAAACTGAGGTTTACAAATTCTTAATAACCTACCTAAGCTCATAGTTTTAGAAAGCAGTGGAGCCAAATTTCTCAACCCAGACTCAAAAAAGCTTTAACCACTCCCTAGAAAATATGTTTCCGGAAAAGCATCTTTCCTGCCAGAGGTACAGAGAGAGAAAGTTGAGAAGCAGCCCGTTAAACGAAAAACCAGAGTAATCCCTGTGATTCTTAAGTGTATAGTAGACAGCAGGCTGATCACCATGAAATGAAGGTGAATGTGTGGTGAGGATAGGAAACCAGAAATATGGACGACTTTTTAACTAACTGTAGTAAGTGAGAGCATAAGAAACAGTAAGGTAGCTGGAAAATGTATAGCATTTCTTGAATGGAGAAGCCCTGGATGTATTATAGGCTGAGGAAAAGAACCTAAACTCTGTCACAGGAGAAAGAGGATGGATGTCTATTTTGTTTTTAATTGGTGTGACCATTTTCTTTTTAAGATCGATGAGACACGTATTAGAACCTCTTATAATATGGCTCATTTTTACATGGTTTCTGACTTACCATGTGTTAAATATTACTTAAAATGTATCCAATAACAGTCTAGTAAGGTTAGACTTTAACATAAGTGCTGTTTTTAATTTCTGTCAAGATCTCTTCATTACAGAAGTAAAGCAATGATGGCTCGTATGAACAAAACTATGAGTGTGGACAGGATACTGAAATATGTTGCATTGGCTGAAGCGTGCACCTGCTTTTCTACTCAGGTAAACTAAATGTCCCCAAGAGCACTAAGCAAGAATGTCCCAGTCCAACTTATCCAGTAAGCAGAAACAAGCAAGGGACAAGCCACAGGGTTTGGGGTTTGGGATGGTGGTAGGAAGTGATCATTCTGCACAATAGCATCCAGGGGCCTGCTTGACCCTCTTCAAGTTATGGCACCTGATTGATTAGTGCTGGATTTAAATTGTTGCACCATTTTTTTGTTGGCAAGGAATGAAACTGAAGAAGGATAAGCCTCAAGATTTCAGTCTTCTCTGCAAAGTGGGAGATGGGGAGGGTGGGAGTCAAGTTTTTAGTTAAGCAGAAAGGCCCTGAAACAGGCACTGAATTAACTGTGGAGTTCTCTATACCTCTCCCTCCTAAATAGCCATTCTGCTAGTAACTTACCACTTTTCTGGACCTTTAGTGAAACTGGACAAGCCCTCTGCGACATTGGCTGTAACTACCTACCCACCTAATAGTTTTTCTATTATAACCTTTAAGAAAGTTCAATCTGATACCAAAGACTTGAGGGCTCTCATTTTGTCAAATTGCCTGACGTTTCTGGCTCACCGATGGGGAAATCAGTCAGGAGAATGCATACATAAGAGACCAGGTGGCAGAGACCTTTGAAGCAAGTGCATTCCAGGCAACTTTATTTCATTTCCCCCACAGCTTTACTATCCTCATCCTCAACATTTTCACCTGTTATTCCAATTTCCTTCTTCACCAGGATCTCCTCCGGTGACACGAGAGAAACAGCATGTGTTTCTGTCTAGAGATCCACTTAAATGCTTCCTTTACGCTTTAGAATATTTTCTTCTGTTTTTTTTTTTTTTAGAATCTCCCCAGTCACTTTTAATCTCAGTTTATAAATCTTCTGAATTAACTATGTTTTGTTTAAGAAAAGCCAACAGACTTATCAACAAAAAAGTTCTTTAGCTTTTTATATTTTATATTATTATATTTATTATAAATTTATACTGATATATTTACTTCAAATGAATACATACTTGGGCAAGGTGCTAAACCTGTCTGAGTCCCAATTATCAAGTCAACCAAGTAGTAGAATAACGTCCACTCACACAAATGTTGTGAGGATTATATGGCAACATATAAATGACTGTCTAGCACATAGAGCCAGAAAATAAATGTTGAATATCTTCTCCTTCCATTCCCCTTCTTAAAATGTGCTTCTAATGCAAGACAAAATAGTTTTGCCTTGTCGTCTTCTATCATATGTAGCAAACTTGGGATGGGGTGGATACTGAGAATCTAAGGAACAAAAAAAGACTAGTAACAATTGGACCTAAATTCCAGACACCCTTGAAACAGCACCTCAGCAAAACACGTACTTTTTTCTCATGTATGTTTTCTGTTCTGAATTGTGTGGTTTGTATCTGAACACATCCAGTATGGTCCCTAGCATATTGTGTTCACTTAATGCTTATTGGATGAGTGAACAAATGAATGAACGAACAAGTAAATGGATAAATCAAAAGTCAGGTAAATTACATGAACAAAGTGCTGTGAGTCTTCTTCATCAAATGATCCATTAAGAAAAGGGAACTCACCTCAGTTCCACCCACTCTACCCCAAAGCATCTTCTTATCCAACTGAAGTCTTGTGGATGTAGAATTCTAAAATTTTAGTCTGAGGCTGTCTAAAAGGTCTTGGACTCTTGTTAGCTGTGTGATGTGGAACAAAGCACACAGCCTCTCAGAGCATCAGTTTCTTTATAGATATAATGTGTAGAGATTAGCAGGATTGGAAAGAACAAATGAGATAATCACATGAAAGCATTTTTTTTCTGAACTTCGAAATGCTTTCATAGATGCACACGAGTGCCTCTTGGATTTCTTCATCAGGACACCACAAACACAGCTTACTTGAACCTAAACTCACGACAAGCACTCTGACATTTGCCATAACTACCTAGCTATCTAATAGTGTTTCTAAACTCCTGGTGCTGCTCGTGAATACTTTTTTCATCTTAACGTCCTCCACAATTGCAAGAAACACTACCTACAGGGTCTCCTGTCAGACTCAGAGTGGCAGCACACTCCTCTCACCTCTGGGTTCTGTATCAAGCCGATAAGAAAAGCCTCTTGATTTTTTATCTCCTTGAGCCCTAATCTTTTGGTTCTTTTTATTTTTTTACATCTATAGCTTTAATACCAAATGTAGGGCTTATCACATGACTATATGGACTTTTTGATATGTTTTTTGTTGTTAAGCATCCACTTTACATTAAAATAAATGATTGGGGGCATTCACATAGGATAGAATAGAATGACTAGTTGAGAGCATTGCATCAAAGAAAGACATAGGGTACAAAAATCCATATAAAACACAGGTAAGCATAATACAAATTTGACATGTACTTATCAGCAATTCAATCTTCTTTGCCAGCTGGACTCTAAGCTTCATTTGCCTCCTCCACCGTCATGTGTGAAGGGAGCAGACCTCCAGTTCCAGAGTGGGGAATACTGGTAAATCTTGAACAACGTTGCTAATCTCATTCCTCTTTGCTGGTTATTGGATTATGAAAAAGCATGTAATGCAGTTTGACCAGAGACATGAGGACAAATCTCTAGGTAGGTTCCTCTCCTTCCCTTCAATGTGAGCACATCTCCTTGTGATGGAACCATCCTGCACCCATGAGATGAACTCCAATGACAAAAGCCAACATTCAGGGAAGGAAACAAGCAGATGCAAAGAGTGGATCCTTGTTGAGCCACTGAATTAATCAGCATCAGAGCCATCTTCTGTCTCTGCACTTCTTGTGTAAGGTAACACCTTCCCCTTAGTCTTTACTATAAGTGAAACAGTTTATCAGCACACACATTCCAAATGTTACATGAAGTTAATATACAAAAATGCATGTGATAATATCCTGAAATATTATTTAAAATTAACAACAAATTTGGCTAAAGCAAAGATGGAAATATAATTGTAATTCAATGACTATAAAATCCAAACTATTTGTACAGAAAAAAAGCAGCTTCCTTGTGCTAAAACACATAAAGGAATGAATAAAAAAGTTCTTTCTGTGAAGTCTTATGAAGGGGAGAGCAAGTTTTCTATGCTTATCTTTCTTAATGTCCTTAAATGTGTATCAGAGATGCTATTGGGGAAAACCCCTTCCATAAGGGACCAGATGATGTTATGCACGGTACCTTAGCTGACTGGTGATTTTGGATGGCTCCAAAGATAATATTTAGCTACTTAAATTCTAGCAGATGGAATGGGCGTGTATCTTATATGCAGTCCATGAATAAGAGTTTTTAGCATTTAACTGCAAATGGATACTACAATTTAAACTTAAATATTCTGGTCAGAACACATATACCATTCAGTTTTTCTGTGTTGACTTTAGATCTTAGCACATAGTAGGTGCTCAACATAGAAGTTGAAATTTTAGTGAAGAGTCCATAAATGTACTAGACATGCCTCTTTCTCATCCTTCAGAGCTCAATAAAAAATGTCACCCTTTGGCTCTAATATTTTCAGTAGGTCAGATCCATAGTTGAAAGCCTCTAGGGGACATTTCTAGAATCTATAGTTATGAGACTATCTCAATTTGCTATTATTAATTGATTTATCTTTGTTTATCCTGCCAGGCTGCCTGTCTCCCAAAGGTTGGACATGTCAACCGGAGTCCTTCCAGAGCCTCCAGATGCTAGCCCATTGCCTGGCTCTGATGATCAACAAATATGTGTTGAGAGAATTAGTAGTAAAGCACATGAGGAAACTTGTGAGGTTTTATTTGTTTTGTTTCATTTTTAAAATAATAGGTGCCATGGACCGAATTCTGCTACCCAGATATCCATAGGTTGAAGCCCTAATCCCCAGTGTGATGGTATTTGGAGGTGGGACCTTTGGAAAGTGATTAGGTTCGGATAAAGCCAGGACAGTGGAGACTGCGTGATAATATTAGTGCCCTTATAAAAAGAAATGCCAGCGAGCTTGCTTCCTCCTTTCCTCCTTACCCACATACACCAAAGAAAGGCCATGTGAGGACACAACAAGAAGGAGATCATCTGCAAGCCAAGGAGAGAGACCTCAGCAGACACCAGATTGGCCAGCACCTTCATCTTAGACTTCCAGTCTCCAGAACTGTGCGAATTAAATTCCTATTGTTTAAGCCACCCAGTCAATGTGCAGTATTCTGTTACACCAGCCAGAGGTGCCTAAGACAATAGGGATAGATGATAAGAATGATGAGTAAGAGTGGAGGTGAGGGTAGGGCCACAGAAACTGTAAAGAGCCCAATACAAAATTTAACTATTTCCCAGCTTTCCCTGGGACTAAGCATGGCTTACCACAAAGATCTGCAGAGACTGTAGTTAGGCAGGCTCTGGGGCTCGAAGTAGACGTATTCTCCTTGCATAAAATAGAAAATAATCTCAATATGCCCCAAGTCAATACTCAGGATATTAGTTTTATTTCCAGTTTGAAGATCTAATTAGAGACAATGGCTCATTATAACTTCCGCTTTGGCCACCCATGTTTCATGTTAACATCAGTTATAGTAGTAATAGCTATCACAGTTTGCATGTGTGGCCCACACAGATCCTTTACACTCCTGTATCTCATTACTACACTTTAAAGCAAATGGCATGACAATCATTTTCAGACGAAGAAACACAGGTCAAGAATCCATGGATACCAAGATGCATCCAAAATATCAATCTAGATGAATTTGACTCTAAAACGTATATTCATCTGCTATCACTCATTCTTGAAGACATCTGTATCCAGTTTTCAAGTAAACAGTTTTAAATGCCTATTGTTTTAAAATAAAGCATCTCTATTTTTATTGCTATTATAGTTCTTGCTATTACCATGCTAAGACTGTTTCATTAGCAGAATAATTTTAGGTTTTACCAATTTTAGCTGCCTCCACAGTATCTGTGCCTCTCCTTTTGATGCATTGTTGAATCTAGTGCCAACATATCCTCACACGAGCCAGTCTGACCTGCAAGCAACTTGCTCATCTTGGTCCACATTCACATCCAGGCTGCAGCATTTGCTCAAATGGAGCTAAAAATACAAAGGGAATACCTTTCGATTTTCTCCTAGGAGAAAATTGTCAGTTGCTTAAGGACTTTAGTCATCAGGTCAAAAAGTTTGTGCTTTCTTTCTATCTATTAAAAAGGGAAAGAAAAAAAAAAACAGAAAACAAATTCTGCTGAGATGTACAATGAATGCCCCCAGCATCACCATTTATAAGGTGATTGCAGCCATGTGGTGTTCTGCAATTTGAAGTTGAGAAAGGGATAATAGCTGCAATTAGGTGGACTCTCTCATGCTGATTTTAACAAAAACATCTCAGAGATAGCTATAAATTTTCTGTTTAATAACTGTAACTATTCCGGTGAAATCGTGTGTTCATTGGGGAACAATTGAATGCACAGATAATGCTCATTAGATGAATTTAACACTCACCTTAATTGGGCAATCTAGTATTTCATTAATTCCAAAATGGTACTAATTTCCCAAAATGCATAATTGGGATACACAAATATTGCTCTTTTTATCATTGCTATGTAACATTTTTGAAGCTTAGACTCTTGGAAATTCTGTGAAAATATGGGATTAAAACAATACTAATAATTCCTTATATTGCAATGAAAATAAAATACATGTGTAAAGTGTTTTATAAAATTAAGCATTTCTACATACTTTTCCCCAATTATGTGTCATAGCATCCCTTTGTGACATAAATAGGGCAGTTATATTGTCACTACTTTATAATGAGAAACAAAATTAGAATCTTAAGTTAAAAAAATAAAATGCAGGAAAAGCAAATGTTCAAGGTTCTTTCCAGTACCACTCTTTAAACTCTGAGATACAGAGAGCCAGGGAGAAGTTGCCAGGACTCCTGCTTCTGAAGCACTAGATATATTCTTGACTCTCTCTGAACCTTACGTTTCTTTTATTTAAACTTTGAGGCCAGGCACGGTGCCTCATGCCCGTAATCTCAGCACTTTGGGAGGCCAAGGTGGGCGGATTGCTTGAGCTCAGAAGTTCGAGACCAGCCTGACCAACATGGTGAAATCCCATCTCTACTAAAAATACAAAAAAAAATAGCCAGGTGTGGTGGCACACACCTTTAATCCCAGGTACTTGGGAGGCTGAGGCAGGAGAATCACTTGAACTTGGGAGGTGGAGGTTGCAGTGACCCAAGATTGTGCCACTGCACTCCAGCCTGGGCAGCAGAGCAAGACACTATCTTGAAAAAAATAAAAAATAAAAAAATAAACTTAGAAAAATGACTTTGGCTTATAGATTTCTTGTGAAAATTAGATGACATAATCTGTTTAAAGTATCTGCCAGAGAACTGTTGCATAATACAGTCTGCAGATGGCAGCTAGCACTAGCAACAACAGTGGAGGAATCTGTCTCAACAGATCAGATCATTTATATCATTTCATTTATATTCAGAAAATGAAAATTTTCTGAATATAAGGTATTTGTTTCCTTTTGTTGCTATAACAAATTATCAAAAACTCCATGGCTTAACACAATACAAATTTACTCTCTATTTCACAGGACTAAAATGAAGTTGCCATAGGGCTGTGTTCCTTTTGGAAACTCTGGGAGATAATCCACATCCTGTCTTTTCCCACTTCTAAAGGCTACCTGCATTCCTTAGCTCATGGCACTTTCTTCCATCTTCAAAGAAAGCAGCACAGCATCTTAGAATTTCTTTCTGACTCTCTGCTGTCCTTTTTTATTTATAAAGACCCTTTGCCCACCCAGATATCCCAGGATAATCTCCGCATCTCGGTATCCTTAAAATAACCATCTGCAAAGTTCCTTTTACTTTGTAAGTGAACGTATTCATAGGTTCCAGAGATTAGGACATAGACATTTTTAATGGGGCCATTATTCTGTATAACAAGTAAAAACTAGCACTAAATCTACTGGTATACAACCCTTGCCTATTATTAGAAAGAGATATCTCTGTGAAGACTTCATATTGTTTGGATTTGGATTGCTACTTGTGTAAACAGGAGAATACAAAGCAATGAGAGCACATTTTGAGCTGGGGTCAACAGGATTTAGTTAAAAGACACCCAGGGCCCAAATATATCTTTTGTTCAACCTGTGCATAAACCTTTTGGACATAGCAATAGAAAACTATCATCTAAGTGTTTATTATGTGAGGCTTAAGAAGAGAGCAAATCCCTGCTCATATGTGGATTGGAAAGTCCTTCAAAGGCTTAAGTAATAGGCTTAGTGGAGTAGAACAGAATTCAGCATGAATGAATATAAAATCCTACATCTGGGTCCAAAAATAGCAATGGTATAATTAAAGAATGAAGGAGATAATACTTCTGCAACGATGATGTCTAAATACAGCATTCTGGCACACACACAGAAAAATCATACACCTTAGGATTTTCTTTTTGTTTTAAGGAGCTCAGTGTGATTAAGAATAGGAAAGAAGCAATCAGGTGTGTAACTTTCCTAATTGTTTTTACACATTTATTTAATTCTCACAGTAACTTTATGTGTGAAGCTTTGTTCTCTCTATTTTACAGAAAATAAATTTGAGATTCATTAAAATAAAGTAAATTGACATATCCTATATTTTTCTATCCCTAAACATAATTTGAACCCAGGTCATTCTGACTTGAGAGCCTTTGATCTTCCAAATATATTTACTCTGAGCAGCGACTGCTATATCTAGTTAAAATTCATACTACTGAAATAGAAGTATTGAAGTTTGAAAGGATGTATTCAATTACAGGTAAGACAGCTACTGTCTGGCAACTTAGTAAAGAAGGTTCTAGATCATAGCTTTCCAGAAGAGTTTCCATGTGGATGAAAATATTGTTCAATAAAATACCCACTGGCCCCATGTAGCTATTAGGTCATTGAAATGTATCTATAGTGTTGGAAAATACAGTTCCAGAGAGAAACATTAGGTTGAAGTAAATATAAAGTTGATTGTGAAGATCGCATTCATCTCTAATATTCTATAGTTCTATAAATTCAGGCAGCTTGAGGGTGATTATTATTGGCAAAGCTACTGACTATGGTCCCTTTAACCACAAGGAGAGAAAAAGCAAACTGGAGTACATTTTATATTACGGCAATGGATCTATTTCTCCATCTCTGAGTCAAAACAAAGCAGCAGAAATAGATGATATGTCTGGAAAGTGTAGCTTGTGAACTAACAGGTATCTCTTAAGTTTTTTCTGGCTAATCTATCACATCCATCACTCAGGTGAAGTATTCATCTACAGTTTAATTGTGAAACTGAATTGGCTCCAGACCATTCTAAATCCAAGACAACTGGAACTATCTATCCAATGATAGTTTGGTTGGATACAAGTGTACCTGACACATACATAATTTCTATTTCTGTCACTGACATGTAATGTAAAACTAGATATTTCTAGATTTGGCTAAGATGCAACAAGCACACTCTATCCTACATCTCCCACTAATTACAACTAGAAACTCTGGACAAAATCAACGTAGCAACTATGGGAAATGCTGAAATACAAAGAAAGGAAGTAAGACCTCAGGATTCCAAGAGCAAATGCAGTAATTCCTCATGGAATTTTTTTGTTTATTCATGTGTTTTTTGCTTGCTTGTTTGTTTGGTTGTTTTGTGCCCATTTGCTACATGTACATCCCAACCTGGATGCTAGAAGAATTTACAACTCAGAACTTCCAAAAAATACATAGAACAAAAACTCCCAACAAAAACTTCATTTTTGCCAGAGGCTTTAGTAGAGTGTGGACCTACAGGATGGAACTCTGTAGATTATACCTACTATATATCAGTTGAATGCCATGCAAGAAGTGCTGTTTCTCCCCACTGACTCAGTAGCTAAGAACAATTAGAGACCTCTCAACTATCCTCACCTTGCATTTAGCAAAGATAAGCAGAGGGATGACCTACCTTCTCCACTTATACTGTAGCCAGAGACACGTGGGGCCAAATACTTACTATTATCCCTGCCCTACATTAGACAAAATCCAGCAGAGTGCCACTTTCTCAGCCAAGTAAAGAGTAAAAGGAGAAAAGAAGAGAAAGCCAGAGAAAGTGGTTCTTTAAGTGTGTATCTGAAGTCCTTCCTGAACACTCTATATTTCTCACACTGAAAGCTTAAGACACTGAGCTGCAGCATGGAATAGTCCAGGTTTCAGACTTGTCACTGGGCTGCATATCAATGGGAACAGCAGAATAACACTGCAAGGCTTTGAAAACTAATTTCTCATTTAAGCCATAGACTACAAAATGTCCTCAGCCTATATGGATTGAGTGCTTGATAAAACAAAGTATTTTAACAGAAACTAGATTTATAACATAATGTAATGTCCCCCCGCAAAAAAATCCTAAATTGCACAGCATATCAAGAATGTGTTAAATGCCAACTTCAGTAAGACACATGCTCACATCAGGATGACACTAACGTGAGAATTATCTGATAAGAACTTGAAAGCACCTTTCACACAAATGCTCTAACAAGTAATCATGAACACTCTTAAAACAAATCAAAACATAAAAAGTCATAGTATATACAAGAGATAACGGAAAATGTTAAAACTAAAAAATACAGTAAGAGAATGCAATAAATCAATGAATTGGCTAACTAGGTGATTAGAGATGACAGAGGAGAGCATAAGACACAGCAGATCAATAGAAATAATCTAATCTAAACAAAAGAGATGAAAAATAAATTAGCAGAGTCTCAGGGATCTGCCAGGCAGTAACATAAAGGTCTAACAATCATGCCATCAAAGTTTTAGAAGAAAAGGATAATTAGTCCTGTGCTGAAAATAAATCAAAGAAATAATAGTTGAAACCCCCAAATTTGGCAAAAGACATAAACGTACAAATTCAAAAAGTTGAGTCATTCTCAAACAAAATGAACCCAAAGAAATTCACATAATAATCAAATTTCTTAAAACTAAATATGAAGAAAATATATCAAGTATCCACCTGGAGATGTTGGGCTCTCATGAAGGAAGAATCTGAATTTAAAATGAAGCCATTTGAAAAGTAACCAAAAATTTAGAGTGAAGGCCTTCCGAAGCATCTTGATCCATATGTACCTGAAGCCATTACTGCTGGACTTTACAGTATTGTGGGTCAACAAGTTTGTGATCTCTCTTTCTCTATCTCTCTCTCCCTCTCAAGTTTGAGTTAGCTTTCTTTAACTTTCCTCCAAAAGTACTGACTCTAAACTTGTGATCACCAAGACACTTTGCCCATTTTAGTCCCAAACATTGATAATATCATTCTTTTTCTTTATGGTTGAAACCATGCACATTGGCTTGGTCCAATGAAAGTCTGATTGAAGGTAAAGGTTTTCTGGGAACATTCTAACATCTCTTCATTCATAATTTCATTTAATCCTCTCAGCAGCCCTTTGAGTTGCTTTCTGCATATTGCAAGTGACCTACTCAAAGCTCATATAATTTTTCAGTGTTATACAATTATTATGTGAATCTCATTTTTTTCATCCCAATGTGTGACTTTTTTTTTTTTTATTATACTTTAGGGTTTTAGGGTACATGTGCACATTGTGCAGGTTTGTTACATATGTATCCATGTGCCATGTTGATTTCCTGCACCCATTAACTCGTCATTTAGCATTAGGTGTATCTCCTAATGCTGTCCCATCCCCCTCCCCCCACCCCACAACAGTCCCCGGAGTGTGATGTTCCCCTTCCTGTGTCCATTAGTTCTCATTGTTCAATTCCCACCTATGAGTGAGAACATGCGGTGTTTGGTTTTTTGTCCTTGCGATAGTTTACTGAGAATGATGTTTTCCAGTTTCATCCATGTCCCTACAAAGGACACAAACTCATCATTTTTTATGGCTGCATAGTATTCCACGGTGTATATGTGCCACATTTTCTTAATCCAGTCTATCGTTGTTGGACATTTGGGTTGGTTCCAACTCTTTGCTATTGTGAATAGTGCCGCAATAAACATACGTGTGCATGTGTCTTTATAGCAGCATGATTTATAGTCCTTTGGGTATATACCCAGTAATGGGATGGCTGGGTCAAATGGTATTTCTAGTTCTAGATCCCTGAGGAATCGCCACACTGACTTCCACAATGGTTGAACTAGTTTACAGTCCCACCAACAGTGTAAAAGTGTTCCTATTTCTCCACATCCTCTCCAGCACCTGTTGTTTCCTGATTTTTTAATGATGGCCATTCTAACTGGTGTGAGATGGTATCTCATTGTGGTTTTGATTTGCATTTCTTTGATGGCCAGTGATGAGGAGCATTTCTTCATGTGTTTTTTGGCTGCATAAATGTCTTCTTTTGAGAAGTGTCTGTTCATATCCTCTGCCCACTTGTTGATGGGATTGTTTGTTTTTTCTTGTAAATTTGTTTGAGTTCATTGTAGATTCTGGATATTAGCCCTTTGTCAGATGAGTAGGTTGCAAAAATTTTCTCCCATTGTGTAGGTTGCCTGTTCACTCTGATGATAGTTTCTTTTGCTGTGCAGAAGCTCTTTAGTTTAATGAGATCCCATTTGTCGATTTTGGCTTTTGTTGCCATTGCTTTTGGTGTTTTAGACATGAAGTCCTTGCCCACGCCTATGTCCTGAATGGTATTGCCTAGGTTTTCTTGTAGGATTTTAATGGTTTTAGGTCTAACATATAAGTCTTTAATCCATCTTGAATTAATTTTGGTATAAGGTGTAAGGAAGGGATCCAGTTGCAGCTTTCTACATATGGCTAGCCAGTTTTCCCAGCACCATTTATTAAATAGGGAATCCTTTCCCCATTTCTCGTTTTTGTCAGGTTTGTCAAAGATCAGATAGTTGTAGCTATGCGGCATCATTTCTGAGGGCTCTGTTCTGTTCCATTGATCTATGTCTCTGTTGTGGTACCAGTACCATGCTGTTTTGGTTACTGTAGCCTTGTAGTATAGTTTAAAGTCAGGTAGCGTGATGCCTCCAGCTTTGTTCTTTTGGCGTAGGATTGACTTGGTGATGCGGGCTCTTTTTTGGTTCCATATGAACTTTAAAGTAGTTTTTTCCAATTCTGTGAAGAAAATCATTGGTAGCTTGATGGGGATGGCATTGAATCTATAAATTACCTTGGGCAGTATGGCCATTTTCACGATATTGATTCTTCCAACCCATGAGCATGGAATGTTCTTCCATTTGTTTGTATCCTCTTTTATTTCATTGAGCAGTGGTTTGTAGTTCTCCTTGAAGAGGTCCTTCACATACCTTGTAACTTGGATTCCTAGGTATTTTATTCTTTTTGAAGCAATTGTGAATGGGAGTTCACTCATGATTTGGCTCTCTGTTTGTCTGTTATTGGTGTACAAGAATGCTTGTGATTTTTGTACATTAATTTTGTATCCTGAGACTTTGCTGAAGTTGCTAATCAGCTTAAGGAGATTTTGGGCTGAGACAATGGGGTTTTCTAGATATACAATCACGTCATCTGCAAACAGGGACAATTTGACTTCCTCTTTTCCTAATTGAATACCCTTTATTTCCTTCTCCTGCCTGATTGCTCTGGCCAGAACTTCCAGCACTATGTTGAATAGGAGCGGTGAGAGAGGGCATCCCTGTCTTGTGCCAGTTTTCAGAGAGAATGCTTCCAGTTATTGCCCATTCAGTATGATATTGGCTGTGGGTTTGTCGTAGATAGCTCTTATTATTTTGAGATACGTCCCATCAATACCTAATTTATTGAGAGTTTTTAGCATGAAGGGTTGTTGAATTTTGTCAAAGGCCTTTTCTGCATCTATTGAGATAATCATGTGGTTTTTGTCTTTGGTTCTGTTTATATGCTGGATTACATTTATTGATTTGCGTATGTTGAACCAGCCTTGCATCCCAGGGATGAAGCCCACTTGATCATGGTGGATAAGCTTTTTGATGTGCTGCTGGATTCGGTTTGCCAGTATTTTATTGAGGATTTTTGCATCAATGTTCATCAAGGATATTGGTCTGAAATTCTCTTTTTTGGTTATGTCTCTGCCAGGTTTTGGTATCAGGACAATGCTGGCTTCATAAAATGTGTTAGGGAGGATTCCCTCTTTTTCTATCGATTGGAATAGTTTCAGAAGGAATGGTACCAGTTCCTCCTTGTACCTCTGGTAGAATTCAGCTGTGAATCCATCAGGTCCTGGACTCTTTTTGGTTGGTAAGCTATTGATTATTGCCACAATTTCAGAACCTGTTATTGGTCTATTCAGAGATTCAACTTCTTCCTGGTTTAGTTTTGGGAGGGTGTATTTGTTGAGGAATTTATCCATTTCTTCTAGATTTTCTAGTTTATTTGCATAGAGGTGTTTGTAGTATTCTCTGATGGTAGATGGTATTTCTGTGGGATCAGTGGTGATATCCCCTTTTTCATTTTTTATTGCATCTATTTGATTCTTCTCTCTTTTCTTCTTTATTAGTCTTGCTAGCGGTCCATCAATTTTGTTGATCTTTTCAAAAAACCAGCTCCTGGATTCATTAATTTTTTGAAGGGTTTTTTGTGTCTCTACTTCCTTCAGTTCTGCTCTGATTTTAGTTATTTCTAGCCTTCTGCTAGCTTTTGAATGTATTTGCTCTTGCTTTTCTAGTTCTTTTAATTGTGATGTTAGGGTGTCAATTTTGGATCTTTCCTGCTTTCTCTTGTGGGCATTTAGTGCTATAAATTTCCCTCTACACACTGCTTTGAATGTGTCCCAGAGATTCTGGTATGTTGTGTCTTTGTTCTCATTGGTTTCAAAGAACATCTTTATTTCTGCCTTCATTTCATTATGTACCCAATAGTCATTCAGGAGCAGGTTGTTCAGTTGCCATGTAGTTGAGCGGTTTTGAGTGAGTTTCTTAATCCTGAGTTCTAGTTTGATGGCACTGTGGTCTGAGAGACAGTTTGTTATAATTTCTGTTCTTTTACATTTGCTGAGGAGAGCTTTACTTCCAACTATGTGGTCAATTTTGGAATAGGTGTGGTGTGGTGCTGAAAAAAATGTATATTCTGTTGACTTGGGGTGGAGAGTTCTGTAGATGTCTATTAGGTCCACTTTATGTAGAGCTGAGTTCAATTCCTGGATATCCTTGTTAACTTTCTGTCTCGTTGATCTGTCTAATGCTGACAGTGGGGTGTTAAAATCTCCCATTATTATTGTGTGGGAGTTTAAGTCCCTTTGTAGGTCACTGAGGACTTGCTTTATGAATCTGGGTGCTCCTGTGTTGGATTCATATATATTTAGGATAGTTAGCTCTTCTTGTTGAATTGATCCCTTTACCATTATGTAATGGCCTTCTTTGTCTCTTTTGATCTTTGTTGGTTTAAAGTCTATTTTATCAGAGACTAGGATTGCAATCCCTGCCTTTTTTTGTTTTCCAGTTGCTTGATAGATCTTCCTCCATCCCTTTATTTTGAGTCTGTGTGTGTCTCTGCACGTGAGATGGGTTTCCTGAATACAGCACACAGATGGATCCTGACTCCTTATCCAGTTTGCCAGTCTGTGTCTTTTGATTGGAGCATTTAGCCCATTTACATTTAACGGTAATATTGTTATGTGTGAATCTGATCCTGTCATTATGACGTTAGTTGGTTATTTTGCTCGTTAGTTGCTATAGTTTCTTCCTAGCCTCGATGGTCTTTACAATTTGGCATGTTTTTGCAGTGGCTGGTACCGGTTGTTCCTTTCCATGTTTAGTGCTTCCTTCAGGAGCTCTTTTAGGGCAGGCCTCGTGGTGACAAAATCACTCAGCGTTTGCTTGTCTGTAAAGTATTTTATTTCTCCTTCACTTATGAAGCTTAGTTTGGCGGGATAGGAAATTCTGGGTTGAAAATTCTTTTCTTTAAGAATGTTGAATATCGGCCCCCACTCTCTTCTGGCTTGTAGAGTTTCTGCTGAGAGATCAGCTGTTAGTCTGATGGGCTTCCCTTTGTGGGTAACCCGACCTTTCTCTCTGGCTGCCCTTAACATTTTTTCCTTCATTTCAACTTTGGTGAATCTGACAATTATGTGTCTTGGAGTTGCCCTTCTCGAGGGGTATCTTTGTGGCGTTCTCTGTATTTCCTGAATCTGAATGCTGGCCTGCCTTACTAGATTGGGGAAGTTCTCCTGGATAATATCTTGCAGAGTGTTTTCCAACTTGGTTCCATTCTCCCCATCATTTTCAGGTACACCAATCAGATGTAGGTTTGGTCTTTTCACATAGTCCCAAATTTCTGGGAGGCTTTTTCATTTCTTTTTATTCTTTTTTCTCTAAACTTCCCTTCTCTCTTCATTTCATTCATTTGATCTTCCATCAGCGATACCCTTTCTTCCAGTTGATCGCATCTGCTACTGAGGCTTCTGCAATCTTCGCGTAGTTCTCAAAACTTGGCTTTCAGCTCCATCAGCTCCTTTAAGCCCTTCTCCCCATTGGTTATTCTAGTTATCCATTCTTCTAATTTTTTTTCAAAGTTTTTAACTTCTTTGCTATTGTTTTGAATTTCCTCTCGTAGCTCAGAGTAGTTTGATCGTCTAAAGCCTTCCTCTCTCAACTCATCAAAGTCATCCTCCATCCAGCTTTGTTCCGTTGCTGGTGAGGAACTACGTTCCTTTGGAGGAGGAGAGGTGCTCTGTTTTTTAGAGTTTCCAGTTTTTTTGCTCTATTTTTTCCCCATCTTTGTGGTTTTATCTACTTTTTGTCTTTGATGATGGTGATGTACAGATGGGTTTTTGGTGTGGATGTCCTTTCTGTTTGTTAGTTTTCCTTCTACCAGACAGGACCCTCAGCTGCAGGTCTGTTGGAGTTTACTAGAGGTCCACTCCAGACCCTGTTTGGCTGGGTGTCAGCAGCAGTGGCTGCAGAACAGCGGATTTTCATGAGACCACAAATTCAGCTGTCTGATAGTTCCTCTGAAAGTTTTGTCTCAGAGGAGTACCCGGTTGAATGAGGTGTCAGTCTGTCCCTACTGGGGGGGTGCCTCCCAGTTAGGCTGCTCAGGGGTGAGGGACCCACTTTAGGAAGCAGTCTGTCTGTTCTCAGATCTCCAGCTGCGTGCTGGGAGAATCACTACTCTCTTCAAAGCTGTCAGTCAGACAGGGACATTTAAGTCTGTGGAGGTTCTTGCTGAGTTTTTGTTTGTCTGTGCCCTGCCCCCAGAGGTGGAGCCTACAGAGGCAGGCAGGCCTCCTTGAGCTGTGCTGGGCTCCATCCAGTTCGAGCTTCCTGGCTGCTTTGTTTACCTAAGCAAGCCTGGGCAATGGCGGGCGCCCCTCCCCCAGCCTCGCTGCCGCCTTGCAGCTTGATCTCAGACTGCTGTGCTAGCAATCAGTGAGACTCCTTGGGCATAGGACCCTCCAAGCCAGGTGCAGGACACAATCTCCTAGTGTGCCGTTTTCCAGGCTCGTTGGAAAAGCGCAGTATTAGGATGGGACTGACCCGATATTCCAGGTGCCGTCTGTTTCCCCTTTCTTTGACTAGGAAAGGGAACTCCCTGACCCCTTGCGCTTCCCGAGTGAGGCAATGCCTCACACTGCTTCGGCTCGCGCACAGTGCGCTTCACCGACTGTCCTGCACCCACTGTTAGGCACTCCCTAGTGAGATGAAACCGGTACCTCAAGCAGAAATGCAGAAATCACCCGTCTTCTGTGTCGCTGGGGCTGGGAGCTGGAGACCGGAGCTGTTCCTATTCGGCCATCTTGGCTCCACCCTCCAATGTGTGACTTTTACTTGCTTTATACTTGTTCAGGATGACCTCATACACTCACCATAGTAAAAGCTCCTGTTATATATATCACTCATTCTTGAACTCTCTGCTTGATTTTTCTGCTAGGTCGTGTTTTTCCAGAACCACATGAAGAGTTAAGAATGTGCATAGAAGCTGTCCCAGGAAACAAATGTCAGGAAATGTGGAGGTGAAACATAAATAGAAGGAAGCCCATGAAAGATGGAAATTTGATCTATGGACAACTGGGTTTTAACATACTGGGAGACTCTGAGAGGCATTGCAGAGTATACCTCAGAGTCACTCTAACCCATGGGTCATCCTCTCAAGTCAAAATTCACCCCTCAATACTCACACTGCAATAATAGATGAAATTCCTGTATGCCTTCCTCCTTTACATTGAGCATGACAGATCCTGAGATTTCTCAGTAGAGGGTTCTGCAAGGGACACTGCAGGATCAGGGAGCTCCCTTCTTGTTGGCAGTGCCTCATGGCCACTCAGAAGCATAGGTGTAAGGACATTGGTGGGGCTCTGCTCTGGCCACATGTGCAGAATGCATGGTCCATCCATGAGCTTACAGCTCCAGCCCAGCCAGCTGATCACCTTCCTGTGGTTCCCTCGACATGAACACAGCACCTCAGGCTTCCTGCCCACCAGGGCACCCCATGCCCTCTGCACACCACCACATACCTGGCCTGTGCCCTAGGATGCTGCTTCCTGCTTGCTTACTGACTATGGATCAACTCCGGCTGAGGAAACCTGAGAGGTTCGCCTATCACTGGGCTACAACCGTACCTTCTCTAGTGAGGTTAGAATCCCTGCTTGGGGGAAGGGGCTATCTCCAAATTTGTTCATCCTCCTTACTCTTCTGCTTTCCCAGTACATTATAGAGTGTCCTTATCTCTTGCAATTTCTCTTTGGTCAGATTTGAATGAGTGAACTTCCATTGTTCCACAGTGTGCTTTTGTGACTTGATTGGAACCAGACCAATCTAACAGAGAGATATGTGGTCAGCCCTTTGGCTGAGGGCTGCTTCTGAGGTGTGGAGCTGGGTAGTGCCCAGAACTTCTGGCCTGTCCTGCATTCAAGCTGAGTGTTTAGAGGTTTCCCATTGGGAGTCATTGCATGGAGCCACGATTTCTGGGGTATACGGGAGGCACTATGACAGAGGTCTTCTCCGTTCAGTCCTTAGCACTAGGTCTTTATCCATGGCTAAAGGTGGTTCACTGTGTGCTTGGTAAAGACAGTGGTGGAGGTCAGAATGACAAGGAAGGTGAAGCATCAGGAAAACCATTCTAAGTAGCCTCTTAATCACTGTCTTCCTCACCTGCCCTCAGGGTCCAGATAAGGAGCAGACACACCAGGGCTTCTGGTGCTCATATATCTGGAGGAGAGTTGAAAAGGGGAAAGCATGTCCTCTAGACACAGATCTGGGTTTTAATTTTGGCAGAAACATTTAGGAATTTTATGATGTGAGCCATTCTTAGATTATTTTCCTCATCTGCACAATGTGGATAAGTTATCCTACCTCACAAGATTACATTAAATCACACAAACAGCTGTGCATGTTCACACATTGAAGAGTTGGTTCTCCACACCCAGAGTCTTTTCAAATGCTCCTGTGCTATTCATGGCTAATGCAGAAAGATGTATATGAATCAGAGGCTGCTGCAAACATAGAGTGCTAAAGTTAGACAGAGAGTAATGAGACCAAATCCACTTCCAGAGTGAACTGGTAGAGGCCCCGACATGCTCAGAATGACTTCTGTGGAAGATGATTGGAGTGGCAGAAGCTACAGTGAAGGGGACTATTTAGCCTCCAGAAATGACAATTACCAATCATATGCTGCTTAAAATGGTCAAGCACACTCTGCAGACTTTCTGCAATTGGTTGTAAGAATTGTTAACCAGAAGTGGACATCCCAGAGCCATGAATTAAGTTCTAGTTGAGGGTGGATGAGCAGATTCCCGAAAAAAAAAGGACCAGATGAGGATAAGTTTCATCTTTTTGTCACTGTGGTTATTACCAATCCCATAAGAAGTTGGGGCTAGAACAAGAATGTCATGGTGGAGCATGTGTAGTGGTCTGGAGCTCTGCCTAAGTTAACTGGTAAGCAAAGCACATAGAGTTCTATTTGATTTCAGTCAAGAGTGAAAATCCTTTTACCCTTTTTATAAAGATGTACTTTAGAGAACCTTCCAGTCTAGTGCTGTTATTCACAGATATATTCTGAATGGCTGGATCATTCCAGACACTTAAGAGTCAAGATCTTAATACCAGAAAGCAAAAGCAAAGAAAATAGCCTTTTCTCTCACAACGTTCTAGTAAAGAGGCTTACTTCTATTTAATGTTATTATACCTTAATATTGAAACGACTGTGATTTATCAAGACTGTGTTGGTTTGCATTCAGCAAGTACTTGCTGCATACTCGTTCTGTGCTATGCACAGTATGAGGTCCCAGAGATGCAAAAATGAATGAGACTCATTACCTGACCTGAAATTAATCTACCTGAAGAAAAGGATAAAGTAATAACAGTAACAATGTGGTACACATCAGGCATTAAGATAGTTCACAAAATATCAATAAGAGCACGTAAAGACATAGAAGACTCGTCAGAGAAGCTGTCACAAATGTGATCTACATTTATAGAGCAGAAATAATTTCAGGTAGACATTTCAAAACTCTGAATTTCTGGTCTTCAGCATTGTGATGGTTAATTTTATGCATCAATTTGGAGGGTGTTTGGGATAAAATTCACATTTAAATTGGTAGACATTGAGTAAGTAGGTTGCCCTCCATAGTGTGAGTGGGTCTCCTCCAATCAGTTGAAGGCGTGAATAGAACAAAAGACTGATCCCTTGAACCAGAGGGAGTCTTCAGCAGATGGCCTTGGGACTTCATCTGCACAAGCAGCTCCCCTGGGTCTCCAGCCTGCCAGCTGCACTGCAGATTTGGACTTGCCAGCCTCTGTAATCACATAAGCCAATTCTTCATAATAAATCTCTCTATAATCCTGACTGTGTGTGTGTGTGTGTGTGTGTGTGTGCGTGTGTGTGTGTGTACACATACACATCTTATTGATTCTGTTTGTCTGGCACAAGTGTCTACCTTTCATTTAGGTAGTGTGGAGAGGAATAACAGTCAGGTACAGCATAGACAGGTGGAGTGGGACTTCAAAAGGCTGAAGCCATTACACAGAGGATTTCAACTCACAAAAGTGAAGGTTGAAGCCAAGATTGCCCATAACCTCAGTACTCTGTCAAAGGCTTTTGTTCAACTAGGGATAATTGGATCTTTTATCTCCTTAGGTAATTTTTCAAGCAATGTTGATTGCCCATTTAGTTGGAAGTGGATGATTCCCCTACTAATCAATTTTTAAAATGTTCATTTCTAGGGCAAATTGTGTATATGACACATGTGGAAAAGAATCTTCAAAACAGGTTGGATAAAAAATGAAGTTACAAAATAATGCACACAGTATGGTTCCTTTAGACAAAGCCCCAAACCTCCTAAAACCAAACAATAGATTGCTTAGAGATGCATATATTTCCTGTGGGGGAAAGAGAGCAAAGAAAGTGGGGATAATTAAGATAAAATGTATGATACTGTTTCTCTCTGTGGGGGAGAGAGAGGGAGAGCAGGCAGGAGGCTGCAGCAGTAAAGTAATTTTCTCTTGGTTTCTGAGCCTTATTTTAGCATAGTTCCCTGAAGGGTGTGTGTGTGTGCGCATGTGTGTGTCTGTGTGTGTATGTGTGTGTGTCCCCATCTAAATTTTGTGCATGTAAACAAAAAGGAAAAAGGATACATAAGTAATGTACTTCGCGATTTCGTGCTCTGAAACAATTTAAACTCTGATACAGGAATCTAGCAAGAAAATAATAATAAATGGGTGCTCTTGTTCTCACAATTCATTCAAACAGTGGCTGCCTGCATGCATTAGTATAATGTTTAATTTGTTAAAGGCAATCTCCAGCCTCTGTCTGAAAATATAAATTACTAAGATTCAGTCCTTTGCCAACATATCATGGATAAATGGTGAGCAATAAGTAGAAAGCAGTTGAATAAAAAGGCACATTTTAAAATACAGTCCATTCTAAAGCCATGCAACTGAAAAGACTGTTCTTTAATAGCACATTTCAAATTATTAAATTTGGAATGGTCTTTTAAAACCAGAAACATCACAGAATTTGATAGAGAAAAGATCGAGGGCCTAAGTTTCAGTGCCATCTTGCTGAGCACATTTGCCTTCACTGTCAATCGCAGAGGGCCCTGCTCTACAGAGGCAGCTCCAGAGTGGGTAAGCACAGGCCTCTGCCCTGCTCAGCCACATGCCACCTGTAACCTTATCTAGATGTGACCTATGGCACCTTACCCCATTTCATTTCTTTTCTTTCTTTCTTTTTAAATTTACTTTTATTTTCTTATTTTTTACTCGAGACAGAGGCTGGCTCTGTCGCCCAGGCTTGAGTGCAGTGGCACGATCTTGGCTCACTGCAACCTCTGCCTTCCAGGTTCAAGAAATTCTCCTTCTTCTGCCTCCCAAGTAGAATAACTGGGACTACAGGCACATGCCACCATGCCAGGCTAATTTTTGTATTTGTAGTAGAGACATGGTTTTACAATGTTGGCCATGCTGGTCTTGAACACCTGATCTCAAGTGATCCACCCCTTTCTGCCTCCCAAAGTGCCAGGATTACAGGCATAAGCCACTGCACCCAGCCCTTACTTCATTTCTTTTAGCCTGGAGTTCCTCATCAGTAAATTGAGATGATAATAAATTCCTTGTTATGCAGGCTTTTAAAAGGATTCAATGTGAAAATACACATAATAGAAGATTAAAAATCCATACAAATATTAATTGTTACTGTTATAAAGTATATGCTTTAAGGCCAAACAACTATTGTGTTGAAGCTACAAAAGGATTATAGTAGAAAGTACCATAGTAAATGTGTTAGTCTGGGTTAGTACATGGTAAATATGTTAGTCTGGGTTCTCCAGAGAAACAGAACCAAGGGTATATGTATCTGTGAATTCTCTGTATCTGTGAGCTCTGCATCTGTGGATTCTGCCAACTGCAAATAGAAAATATTTGGAAGGAAGAAAACAGATAGTTGTGCCTGCACTGGACATGTATAGACTTTTTGTCTTGTCATTATTTGTTAAAGATATAGTATAACAACTATTTATATAGCATTTGCATTGTATTAGGTATTATAAGTAATCTAGAAATGATTTAAAGCATATGGGAAGATATGCACAGGTTATGTGCAAATACCACACCATGTTATATAACGGACTTGAGCATGTGTGGATTTTAATATCCATGGGGGTTTTGGAATCAACACCCTGCAGATACCAAAGGACATGTACGTGTGTTTGTGTGTGTGTGTGTGGGTGGATGGGTGGGTTTGTGTGTGTGTAGAGAAAGAGAGAAGGAAAGAGAGAGAGAGAGACATGTAGAAACAGACAGAGAAGTTCATTTATTATAGGAAATCAGCTGGTATAGTTATAGAGGTGGAGAAGTCCAACATCTGTAGTCAGCAAACTGGAGGCCCAGGAGAACCAGTGGTGTAGTTTCCATCTGAGTCCAAAGATCTGAGGACCAAGAGAGGTGATGGAGTTCCATCCAGTCCAAGTCTGCAGGCAGGAGAAGAGCAGTGACCTAGCTTGAAGACAGTCAGGTGGACAGAGGGAATTCTCTCTTAGTCTTTTAGTCTAGTCAGACCTTTAATGGACAGAATGAGACCTATCCACATTGGGGAAGGCTATCTGCTTTACTCAGTCTACTGATTCAAATATTAATCTCATCCAGAACCACCCTAACAGAAGCACTCAGAAAGAATGTTTCCAAATATCTGGGATCCCGTGGCCCAATCAACCTGACATCTTAAATGAACCATCATAGTAGATTAGTGCTCTGAGACATAGAGACTAGCTGGGGTGTCTTGAAGGTAATATATCTGGAGCCATAGCAAAGCTTTGCTCTATGTTGATCTTCAGTGGACGTCCTGAGTGTCTCCTTTCCTCAGGCCACTTGCTCTCTGCTCCCTGTGTGTGTGGCTAATACTCAACACTTTTAACTACCAGGTTCCAGCCTGGGCTTTGCCACATGTTGGCCACAAAACCTTACATAAGTCCCTGAGTTTCAGTTTTCTCTTCTGACAGAGATTTTTCTGCAAAACATCATTCTGAGAGGCAGGGATGCTTGTATAATAGAAAGTATTTTGAAAACGATAAAAAACAAAAGTAATAATAATATGGTGGCAGATAAAAGTAACTAAAATCATATCATGTTAAATAAATTAAAGCTTAATTAGAAATAGCATGAAAGTTTAATATATACTTTAAGATTTTGCAATTAACTGGCATTCTCATGATTGGTGACCCTATAAGTAAACACATAAGTTTACCACAGGAATTTACAGCTATACACACAGCACAACAGACTTGACATTGAGTTAACCAACCCTTTCAATGGAGTAAATAACCATTTTATTTCATGCTACTAATTGTCTTGTTGTGGCTTGAATTATTCCAAATAGCAAGGAGACAATTTTGCTTAAGAACTTTATTAGGTCTAGAAGAATTTATTTCAGCCTCCTGAATAAGATTCCAGATCCTAAATAGATTAATTAAATATTTACAATAGGGATGGCAAGGACAACAGCACGTCAGTCCACACAGTGACCATTGCACCATCCCAGCATGCACAGACTAAACACAGCTCCAAAGACACTTGGGAATAATGTAGTCGTAAGGATTCAAAGAATTCTTTTCTTCTTCAAATCAGAAGCTTCTCTGATTTAAGATGAGCTGTCATGGCTAGTGTTCCTTCCTTACTCTTTATAGATAGCCAGCCTTTCCAGTGTCCCCCAAGTTACCTTGAAGACATGTGTGCCTCCAGAACCTTAGTGTGAAGGCTTTGGGTGAATCTAGTCAAAAATCCCGAGGAGGTCGGCATGCAAGAATAGAAGGATGGAAGCATGAATGAATAAACAGATGGAAGGTTGGAAGGATGGAAGATGGAGGGAAGGATATATGGAAAGGGAATGTGAAGAAGAGAGGATTGAAGGATAAATGAATAAACAGAAGAATGAAAAGATGGTAGATTGGGAAGATTGGAGGAAGGAAGGATAGAAGGATGAAATGAGTGAAGAAATGAAGGATGAGAGAATGGGAAGATGGAAGGACAGAAAGATGACTGAGAGATAAACCTGGGATTTACTAGGCTATGGCTATGCCATCTGTGATAGCTGCTGCAGGCACGGTATTGACTTGTCAGTAAGGACAAACTATTTATTGGGCAATTGAGCTAAGCACCTTGTATTTACTACCCAAAAGAATCTTCCGAAATAGTTATGCTTATTTTCCCTAATCCTAAAGAAGCAAAGCTTTAGGTTACTAAGCCGGAGATCTGGAATGTGTATCTTTATCTAACCACAAAGCGTGTGCTTTTGACACACTCATAGGGCCCATCAGTTACAAAGCAGTCATCATTTCTATTTAAAGACAGAAAGTTTGCCTCTCATTTCGGAGAACTATTATTCCTGTCTTGCAAAAGAAGGTTTAGTTTGCTTTGCACATTTGCCTCACAGAATCTTTGTTCAAACAACATCTACACTAAAGCTCTTACTAGGGCTACTGCCAAAGGCTCTTTCACTAGAGGCCCAGTAGTTTATAATTACTGCTTGTTTATTACAAGCCAGACACTGTACTTTACATGCATAGCACTAATTTGACTTTCACACCACACCAATTAGGTAGGTGTAATTGTCATCTCCATTTTTCAGACGAGCAAACTGAGGCTCATGGGGTTTGTGTCCAAGGCTCACACAGCTAGTAAATAACACATCCAGGATTCAAACACAGATCTTGCCTTTCCCTAGAGCCCATACCCTTAGCCCCTGTATCTACAGAGATAATAAAATAGTAGGAGAAAAGTCACTGGTGTGGACTTTAGACAAAGGCCTCCCCCTACCACACCACCTAGATCTTTTCAGTTTCTCTCCAGCACTGTCGCATAGAGATAATTCATCCCAATGGTGATTCTATGGTAGATTGCCAACTTTACTAATGTGGGCCAACAGGATCATCCAGTGCACCGTCTTTCTCCTCAGTCAAGACCATCTTTGGAATGCCATTTACATATCCCTACAAGAGATGAACGTGGGTCCCAGAGAGTGGGATACTTGAACATTTTTCCTCTCACAGCCTGATGATATATTTACACTGCTAATTTTTAGTGCCTTATGATTTATTTGTTGAATGCCATTTCCAAGGTCCTGATAAGCTCTAGTTTCCCTGGCAAACCAAGTTTCTAGACTGTGGTGACCTCTTGCAAGTCTTGCCCTCCTTCTGCTGTGTTCTGCTCTTTGTAATCTAATGTCAGCAAGACAATGGGTCACTACACTGGAAATACTTTATCTTTCTTTATGTTCAGAATCAAAGACAGAAACCACAGTCAGACAGGAATAAAAATGTCAGTGCTGTCAATAATAATTATGATCTGGAAAACGAGATTTAGTATCAGGCCAAAGCAAATGCTTCCTTTTTCTTCCCTAAAGTGGGTCATGGGACCAGTATTTAAGGCTAGTGAGAAGCTACTAGGATATGAACAGCAGATAGTAATCCAACCAGCTTCCCTGAGAACCATGACTGACTTAGTTTTTATCCAAAAGACTAGAGGAAACCAGAGAAATGTTCTCCAGAGGCATGCTTCCTGTAGTCAGGCATACTGGAGAGAAAGTAAGTGGCAGAGGAGATCACACGTATGAAGGGACATTTACTGCAGTCCCCTCCAACGTATAACCACCCCTTCTCCCTTGTGGACGAAAAGTGAGGGGCTAGAAGAAATGGCAGACCCTTCCTTCTAAACACTTTCCTGAGAAGGTACAAATGGTGGCGAAAGTCCACCAGAACTTCCCAAGAATGTAGAAATGTTTGATAAAAATCCTGAACTAAGGACCAACATAGAAACATGAAGAGAGGGAAAGATGTTACCTCCATGGGCACTGACATTCCACTGGGCACCATCTTGTAAACATTGTCTCTCAAATAGCCAGATATGCTCGTTCCTTTAACCCCAGTGCCAGAGAACTCTGAGCTACAGACTGGCTGTGGACAATAAGGTATGTCATGCCTTTAGCCACATTTTGTCCTGCTAATCTTAAAAAGATATTGCTCCAAACATAGGCATATCTTCCCCTTGTCTCTCTGCATAGGGTGCATATTAAATAAAGTTTACCAGAATTTCCAAATCTAACATTTTCTATTCTGCCTATTCCTGCAGTTTCCTTCAGTGTTGTAGTGACACTGGGTGATGAAACACCAGAGCTGAAGGATGAAGCAAATACAATTTTAATTTGCATTTTTGGAATATCATATACAACACACCTAGATTTTGTGCATCACCCATAATCTGAATGTGCCAATAATTTATTACCTGCACAGCTGCGCTGAAAAATCTATATGGGAAATAGAAAATGTGTTTTTCTGCTCTACCAGTAAGAAAATCAATCTGTGGCTACACGACAGATGCTGATCTTGCAATATAGGTGTCTTTAATCAGAGAAGTCTCATGAAGGTAGAGCAGAGTGTATTGGAATAATAAAGAAGAAACTTGGGAAATAGAATAGTTGCAAGAAAATAGCTGCCTTCTAGCATCCCTAACAGCTATAATAGACTCAACCTCGAGTGTCCTGGGCTAAAACCCTCACTCAGCCACTTACTCAGTGAGTATGTTAACCACACAAAACTTCAGTTTTCTCATCTATAAATACTTAGTATTGTTTTCTACCTCATATGTCTTTCTGACGATGACATGATACTTTATAAATTATTCAACAAGATCACAAATGAAAGGTTGTGAATACATAGTAATTGGTACAAAATAGCTATTATGTGCCTTCTGCATATCAAGGCTTCTTAAGAAGTTATTTCTTCCAAAGCAAGCTCCTTCTCTTTGCTTAAGAACTCATTTTCTCATTTCTGGTAACCTAAGAACCTTGGAGCCAGTCACCTGCTCTAAAGATATTTAACTTTTTTCTCCTCTATACAGGATCTAGCTCCCTCAACTCTTTCTAAGCTGCATAGTGGTTAAAGAATAAACCTGGGGAGACAGTGAAAATATCAATTTTTTTTTTTTTTTTATTATACTTTAGGGTTTTAGGGTACATGTGCACAATGTGCAGGTTTGTTACATATGTATCCATGTGCCATGTTGATTTCCTGTACCCATTAATTCGTCATTTAGCATTAGGTGTATCTCCTAATGCTGTCCCTCCCCCCTCCCTCCACCCCACAACAGTCCCCGGAGCGTGATGTTCCCCTTCCTGTGTCCATGAGTTCTCATTGTTCAATTCCCACCTATGAGTGAGAACATGCGGTGTTTGGTTTTTTGTCCTTGCGATAGTTTACTGAGAATGATGTTTTCCAGTTTCATCCATGTCCCTACAAAGGACACGAACTCATCATTTTTTATGGCTGCACAGTATTCCATGGTGTATATGTGCCACATTTTCTTAATCCAGTCTATCGTTGTTGGACATTTGGGTTGGTTCCAACTCTTTGCTATTGTGAATAGTGCCGCAATAAACATACGTGTGCATGTGTCTTTATAGCAGCATGATTTATAGTCCTTTGGGTATATACCCAGTAATGGGATGGCTGGGTCAAATGGTATTTCTAGTTCGAGATCCCTGAGGAATCGCCACACTGACTTCCACAATGGTTGAACTAGTTTACAGTCCCACCAACAGTGTAAAAGTGTTCCTATTTCTCCACATCCTCTCCAGCACCTGTTGTTTCCTGATTTTTTAATGATGGCCATTCTAACTGGTGTGAGATGGTATCTCACTGTGGTTTTGATTTGCATTTCTCTGATGGCCAGTGATGAGGAGCATTTCTTCATGTGTTTTTTGGCTGCATAAATGTCTTCTTTTGAGAAGTGTCTGTTCATGTCCTCTGCCCACTTTTTGATGGGGTTGTTTGTTTTTTTCTTGTAAATTTGTTTGAGTTCATTGTAGATTCTGGATATTAGCCCTTTGTCAGATGAGTAGGTTGCAAAAATTTTCTCCCATTCTGTAGGTTGCCTGTTCACTCTGATGATAGTTTCTTTTGCTGTGCAGAAGCTCTTTAGTTTAATGAGATCCCATTTGTCGATTTTGGCTTTTGTTGCCATTGCTTTTGGTGTTTTAGACATGAAGTCCTTGCCCACGCCTATGTCCTGAATGGTATTGCCTAGGTTTTCTTGTAGGATTTTAATGGTTTTAGGTCTAACATATAAGTCTTTAATCCATCTTGAATTAATTTTTGTATAAGGTGTAAGGAAGGGATCCAGTTTCAGCTTTCTACATATGGCTAGCCAGTTTTCCCAGCACCATTTATTAAATAGGGAATCCTTTCCCCATTTCTTGTTTTTGTCAAGTTTGTCAAAGATCAGATAGTTGTAGCTATGCGGCATCATTTCTGAGGGCTCTGTTCTGTTCCATTGATCTATGTCTCTGTTGTGGTACCAGTACCATGCTGTTTTGGTTACTGTAGCCTTGTAGTATAGTTTAAAGTCAGGTACATTTCCTTTCAAGGACTAGAGAAGCACTTCACGGTGGTGATAGAAACATGAAGTCATGGTGTTGTGGAGAAAACCAGGCATCAGCATCAGAGAAGCTGGCTGGAAGTGCATCCCTGTCCACCCAAAACATATGCCTAGACATATTCACCTGTCTGCTTGACTCTTCTGATACCCTTTGAGCTTGACGGCATGGTACATAGTTCAAGTTGTTTCCAAAAATAAGAAAGATGTACTATAATTGATCGTCTTTTATATATTGCATAATGCTATACAAATACTTACAACCATAATCTTTCTGAATCAAATTTAACCCAGAAATGATAATGTTTATTCTTTGACAAGGGATGTATCTAACTGTTCCCTTCCCCATAATGTGTAGGAAACATACATATATAAAGAAGAAATTAACATATCCATGACTCTTGAAACTTCCTTATTACTTGGATCTTTGCTAAGACGAAAGGAAAATAGAAGATAGAAAAGAATTTGTTTTACATTAAAGACAAAACTTTCTCAGGCAGCTGTAGAACTGACAGGGAAGGACTCTATTTAATCTTTATGTTGCCTCTGATGAAATACAGCAATAATCTATAAAAATGAATTAAAGAAATGCAAATGAGAGTTCTACCTGCCTTCAGGAACCAGACATGAAGCTAAAATTAGTGGAGGAGGCAGATATAAATGTGACCAAAACATTGTTTGACAATTCATGGCAAATGCCAGGGGCACATGCTCATCTAAAGGGGGCCCCTGTGGATGTGAATTCCAGGCATGGGCAGAGCAGCCTTTCTGTTTCTAAGAAAAGCTAAAAATGTTGATTACTAATATTTAAATGGTGGTATAAACTTAGACACATAAAAAATATATTTTAATGTCAATGTAAATGTTAAAAAATGAAACATGAAGGCAAAAACCAATTTATCTGAGGACTAAATTTATCCTCTGTCCTAGATCGTAATGAATATAGAGCATAATCAAGGACTACCTACTTGAAGTCCCACTATTACGCTAATAAGAGAAGTAGAATTAATGTATACCAAACAAGAGTTGGCTAATGCAACTGCACATGCTTCCATGTATATATCTATGCTTAAGATAATCATTTAACTAACAGCAATCTCACAGCTTCTTTGGGTTTTCCCAGATAGGTAATTTTTTTAACTTTGAAAAAAATATATATGAATGTTCAATCTCTTTGGGTTGCAAGAAAAGAAGATCTTATTATCCTCCTTTGGAATTAGGAATTATATGCCCTGTTTGAGTAGCCCAAGTACACAGGATAAACCAATGTCTAAATTGTGTGAATCAGTTACTTCCCCTCCATAGATTTTTAAAGATATAAAATGAAAAGCTATGTTTCCTACCATGCTCTAAATTAGGTCTGGATTGTCCTCCTGCCACTGGAGGTCCACAGATGAAAGCACCATGAATCCTCCCTTTCTGCACAAAGATACTTTCATGGTATTTTCCACCTCATGTAGGTGTGGCAGGTACAATAATTTAGACCTGTGCTCTCCCATTTGGCAGCAATATAAATTAGAGAAAAACATAAAATTATATTCACAAAAGTTTAAACATAATACTTTCTGTAAATAGATGGTACAGCAAAAGACTACAACAAAAACTTCCCAGTTCCTCGATAACCATGCTTAAGTGACCTCTGCCACCCAGATGTTTCAAGAGTAAAATCTAATAGTATCCATTATAGAGTCCAAAGTTAACCGGTTTCTCACTTTCTTGTCCTTCTAAAGGTGAGATTCACTTCAGGCATTCCCACAAGATTTTAGTTTCTGACAGATATTTCAGAGTCTTCTAGTCTGCTGAGACTCAATTCTATATCAATACAGACATACCAATGGTATTGAACAAGGAGGCAATAAAGGCTCCAATCAATGCCAAATATTATTAGAAAAGTCCAATAAAAATAGTGCACATATTATAAATATATAAAAATTAATACCCTCATGATGAGCCCCTTCTGGCTGGATAGAATATAAGAGATCTCCTTCACTATAGCAACTAACATGTAAAATACTTCAGGATATACTGTGAGAAGGATGCATAACCTACAAAACAAGATTATAAAAGTTTGCAAGTGGAGACAAAAGTGACTTGGATATCTGAAGAAACAGGGTATTTTCTTAAATGAGGTGATCAAACACCAATGTTTCAAAGTCAACCTATATATCTTAATGAAATATTAGTAAAAAATCCAAAGGAAAATACTTTTGTAACCTAGCAAATTGTTTCTGGAAGTCATGTGGAGGAGTGAAAGTGACCTAATGAAAGATTATTATTAACATTTAAAACAAACGGCATAACTAATTCAATTATATATTGAGGTATATATACAGTAAGTAAACTATGTTATAACATTGTGACGTTATTAAAATGGTAAGTGTTTTGCATATTTATATATTTATTGTGAACATAATTAACAGCTGCATGGAACTGAGACATATCAACAAATAAATCCAATGGCAAAATTTTGAGAAATCAACAGACATTTGGCTGTGATTATTTACAGGCAGCAACTTAAATTCAAAATTCACAGATGAAAGCAGTCCTGGCCCTTGAATATGTTCTAAGTAGCTGTTGCTCCATGTGGATTCCCCTGTAATTAGCTATGGTGATAGTGATGTCTCAAACACGGAACTGAGTTAAATCGTTCCATTGTGACAGCATTTAGAGTATCAGTGCAATACGTTTAACTCCTGTCTCTGGTATTGCGTGCTGAAGTGCTTACAATTTTACTCCATCTGTTCTGTCTTATGCTCTTTCCCACGATGGTAATTGCTGAGTGTTACCTTCCTTCACACGTAGTAAGTCTTACTAGGGACATACTAAGTGCTCAGTGTTATGGATTCTATGGCATTTTCCCCTTCTCATTTCTGATTCTCTCCCATTCCTGTGTGATGCATTCTTGCTACACTGTCTCTTCAGTGTCTGGGCATCTTGATCCTCTCCTAGCGATTCACTGACAAGTCTAGGATCACTCTAACAGTGTAGACTTGTTAATTCTGTAAGCACTTTTTAAGATAAAACTTATAATTTGAAACACAGGCAATTAATTCCTGCATTAACTTAAAATGTTGAAAAATATGGATTGTAGAAAGTCTGTTTATTTAAAAACTGGATAAATAATTGCCTAATAACACATATAATTAATAAGTGTTTCTTTTCAAAAACATTTACAAATTAATAGAGTGTGATGTTTATGTGTTCACAATATGCATATATGATCACTGGTTGAATTAATCTTATGGGTATAGCACATCCAGCTGATTGTTAGGAAAACTTGCCTAAGCCTAACCAATTGACTAAAATATATAAAGAAATAATTAAAAGTCTGATAATTGCCTACTATGAAAATACTTGCAAGATGGCCAACTAGACGTAGCCAGGAAGAACATCTCACTCTAAGGGACCGGGACATCTGAAAGACTGGCGCACTCCTAGCAGATATTCAGAAGGAAGGAATTGACAACAGATAGAGGGAAGACACAGAACACAGGCTGAAGGTGAAGGAAGCTGGGAACCCTGAATGGGACAACTGCCCACCAGGACTCATTCCTGGCCCCCCAGGACTCCTGCAGTGGAGGTGACTTGAAAAGGCAAGGAGCAACTCGCTCTCACCATGGGCCTCTTTAATTCTGGCAGAAGGAAACTCCCAACCACCACAGACACTTGAAAGCTGATTAGAGAAGTGGTTGGGGCATATCTCCAGCAGGTGCAGAGCCCAGAGGGTTTGGTGCAGGCCAGTTACCTCCTGGGGGCCCACGTCATGGCTCCTGTGCTAGAGGACCACCTGATGGCAGAGTGCTCCAGCAAAGCAGCCCCTATGGACATTCAACAGCCCACTCATGCCCTTCCTGGCACTACAGCCTCCCCCATGCTGCTTTGCCTGCAGGCACTTGCCCACAGCCACGCCTCACATTGCTCTGCAGGAGCATGTGTACACCGGCAGACCTAACCTTTCCTTCCACAGCAGCACACGTGTGCATGTGCACCCTGCAGTGCCACTGCTGCAAGTGTGAGTGCACCCTAAACCCTCACCCACAAGCAGCACCGCCAGTGATGTGGTAGTGTTGACGGGCATGGAGCCTGCCGGACCTGCCCCCACCAGCACCACATCCCTGCACTGACACTGCTGCCAGCCACAAACTAGACAGCGGAAAAAGGCAGACCACCCCAGCCCTTAGCAGCCACGACCACTAGCCTGAACACTCAAAGACACAGAGTACTGAGTCCACCAGTTCCCTGCCCCCATGCTAATACCACCACCAGCATGAACACACAGTCACCAGTGGGGGCTCCCATCCACCCAAGTCATACCACCACCACTGCTGCTGTGAACGCTTGCATGGAAACTGGCACCCCAGCACCCACTAGCACCCTGCCCAGCTGACAAGCGTGCACCCTCTCTTGTTGCCACTGCTGCTGCTGGCACATGCCAACAAGCACAGGTTCCACTGCCACCACCCTATGAAGTACTTTGGCTGGCCCTGCCCTTCGAAGTGTTATGACCAGTAGTCCAAGAGCAACTGCCCCTCCAGTGCAGCAGGTTTCTAATCTCTGGAGGCCAGAGATAAAAGCCAGGGCAATAACAGTACCCCAGAGTTAGAGCATGCAGTTCAGGAGTTCGGGCTGAGCCACGGCCCCCTAAAATCTTCCATTCACAATGCCAGTCAACTGAACCCACCTTATACCACAATCAAAGCCCCAAGGTCATCAAATAAAATAAAAAGGAAAAATACCCATCCAAAGGACAGTAACTTCAAAGATTGAAGGAACATCAGACCACAAAGATGAGAAAGGACAAGCACAAGAACTCTGAAAATTCAAAAGGCCAGAGCATGTTCTTTCTTCCAAATGACTTCACTAGTTCTTCAACAAGGGTTCTCAACAGTGTTGAGATGGCTGAAATGACAGAAATAGAATTCAGAACATGAATAGGCACAAAGATCATCCAGAGTCAGGAGAACAGAGAAACCAGACTGGAGGAAGCTAAGAATCACAGTAAAATGATACAGTAGCTGACAGACAAAATAACCAGTAGAGAAAAGAATATAGCTGACCTGATAGAGCAGAAAAACACTCTGCAAGAATTTCATAATGCAGTTTCAACTATTAAGAGTAGAATAGACCAAGCTGAGAAAAGAATCTCAGAGCTTGAAGACTGGCTTTCTGAAATAAGACAATCAGACAAGAATAAAGACAAAAGAATGAAACAAAATGAACAAAACGTACAAGAAATACGGGATTATGTAAAGAGACTGAATCTGTGATTCACTGGTGTCCCTGAAAGAGATGGGGAGAATGGACGCAACTTGGAAAACATATTTTAGGATATCATCCATGATAGCTTCCGCAACCTAGTTAGGGAAGCTAACGTCCAAATTCAGGAAATGCAGAGAACTTCTGCAAAATAAAGGGTTGGAGAAAAATCTACCAAGAAAATGGAAACATAAAAAAGCAGAGGGTACAATCCTATTTGCAGACAAAATAAATTTTAAACCAATAAAGATCAAAAAAGACAAAGAAGGGCATTTTATAATGGTAAAGGGTGCAATTCAACAGTAAGACCTAACTATCCAAAATACATATGCACCCAACACAGGACAGCCCAGTTTCATAAAGCAAGTTCTTAGAGACTTTCAAAGACAATGGCATATTGGATAAAGAAAATCTGGATATACGCCATGGAATACTATGTATGGAATGAAACAGAACAAGATCATGTTCTTTGCGAGAACATGGGAGGAGCTGGAGGCCATTATCCTTAGCAAATTAATGCGGGAAAAGAAAACCAAATTCCATGTCTTCTCACACATAAATGGAAGCTAAATGATGAGAATACAAGAACACAAAAAGGGAAACAACAGATACTGGGGCTTACCAGAGGGTGAGAGGAGGGAGAGAAGCAGTAAAAATGACTATTGGGTGTTAGGCTTAGTACCTGGGTGACAAAATAGTCTATACATGAAACCCCATGACGTGATTTTAGCCATATAACAAATCTGCACGTGCACCCCTGAACTTAAAACAAATGTTTCTTTTTTTGCTTTTTAATGTGACTTTAGGCAAACTGGTTTAAAGAGCACATAATAAATATGAATATATAAAGAAAAAAAGACACTTAAACAATGTAATGGCATTCAAAGGATAAAAATTGATACTTTATACATCAAACACTACATGTTTCAAAATATTAATGCAGACAGTTTACACAATTTAAAGTCAGCCAAATAGTTTATGACCCAAAATTATATGTACAATATGATTTCCCAAACAGAGAAGAAAATACAAACACATGAAGCAAAAGATTCTACCATTTAAATACTTAAAAATTTGGTTAAATAAAAATCAAACTTAATTTAAAAAAAACACACAATATTTAAATATAACATTTACTTTCAACGTTATATAAAGAGATCATATAAATTAATAAAATCAATCGTAATTTTCAGTAATAAACAGACAAGCTAAATTGATAAAAGATCAAAGACTAAGATACTTACAAATTATTCTTGCAATTTTTAATTTTAAAAAGCATTTGAATGCATTCAGACCTCTTGATCTCCACTATCACTGCTTAATTCCAGGATTTTTTTTTTCTTTTAAGCTCCTTGAGGGTAGGAATTTTGCTGATTATAATCAGTGCTGTATCACATATGTTTGGAAGGATGCTATTCACAGAACTCTTTTTCCACGTTGTTGGATTAAAATAAACAAATGAACTTTAGAAACATCTCATCTAGTGGGATGTACTTTATACATTAAACACTAAACATGTTTCAAAATATTAATGCAAAAGTTTACACAATTTAAAGTCAACCAAATATGACACAAAATAGTATGTCTCACTGAATGCACGTTCTTACTCCTATGATCCATTTCCATCTTCTAAAAAAAAATCTTTCTGAAAAATTACAACAGGAAAATCTATGAGAAAAAAAAAATGCTGTGACACCAGAAGACAATTAGCTAGGCAGACTACTGTCATTGCACAAGGGTAATGATACAGTAGTCTTGGAATAATCTCAGTTTCTGCAAGAACTCAGAAACTATACTAGCTGTGCACTGTTCCTAGGAGAAGGTTTTCAAGGAAACACTCTATCTTCCTGCTATACAAAGTGATAGGCAAATGAGACAATCTGCTCATCTGTACCATCTTGGAGCTTGTTAAAAATGTGTAATCTCAGGCCCACCCAGACCTAATGAGTCATCATCTGCCTTTTTACAAAATCCCAGTATCCCAGTGAGTTGTGTGCATACTAAGTTTGGGAAGTTTTTCATTATGTGACCAGGATACTATTCAAAGAGAGGAGAAATGTATTATTTCAAAGATAGTAAATAATGAATTGTGAAATAAATTAAAAACATTCTATTTCCGTGATTAGTGAATAAAGTAACTATTAAAATATAAAAATGTAATCGTAAACACCTGATTCAAAAATTCCATATTAGTAAAGATTTAATACAATTAAATAATACTTTTAGAGAGAAAGAGGATAGTAAGAACAAAAGTAATAAATTTTCACATTCCTTTGAAAAATATTGTTATCTATTTTCATTTCTAATGTAGTTAAAGACAAAGTATCAAGTATGTATTGAAACCATCAGAGGGTAAATATTAAAATTATAATTTTCAAACTAATGGGAGAAGACATGAGAATTTAAGACAACATAAAAAGGAAATAAAAACAGCAAGGAAAAACACGACGCAATTTGTGAGAATAAGAAAGAGTGCGTCACCACCTGTTTTGTCCTGTTTTCAAGAGATATGTTTTCTAAAGCCAAATGGCACAAAATAATTAAAAAATTAAAGGATGGCCAAATATATTAAAATATAATGCAAAATTGAAAATAAAGGAACTTTTTATTAGATAATACAAAATTAAAGGCAACAAGTATTAACAAAACAAAAGAATATGAGCATTATTTATTTATTAGCAATTGGTCCAATCTAGCAAACTCTGACTTCTTCACCCTTACAGGCCAGAATCTCAATGTGAGTTACATCCAGCTCTCCATCTATTCCACACATGGAGGAACGCACAGCCACAGGGACTGATGTCATTTGGATTTTATGACCATAAGCCTTCAACAACTACTTCAAGCTGCCTGGAAATCATACAACATATTCCTGGTCACTTCCTCCTTTTACTCTCTGAGACAACTCTTCCATAACTCATTCTTCTCTTCTAGTCCTCGATACTCCCTGGTACCTACTCACTCTTAGCCCATGACCTTGCTTTTCATTTCACCAAGAAAATAGAAGCAATCAAAAGAAAACCTTCACAACCTCCACCCCACACCTGTCCATTCAGTCTTCCTTCACTCCTGCTATGAGGGAGAGAGCTTAAATTAACAGTCAGTGATTCTATCTCAGGACCAAAAATGCAGATTATCTCTCTTGGGGGTTGATTGTGCAGATATTAAATAGACATTTAAAATATATTATGAATAACCTTATGCTAATAATTTGCAATTGTAGATAATGGACAAAACTTAAAATAAAAATCATTCAAGAAAAATCAACAACTTGAAAAATCATCTAACCATTATTTAAAAAGAATTCATTATCCAAATTCTTCCCACAAAGAAACTCTAGCACTACATAGTATTATTGGAAAATAGTCCCAGACATTCAATATAGAAATATTTCACTCGTATACCAAGTTTTCCAGAAAACTGAAAGAGTGTACATTCTTCAAAAAAGTGAGATTGCACACCCATCTGTTTCATAAATAAAGATGCACATATTCTAAACAAAATATTAGCAAACTAAATAAACACAAAAAGAAACCATATAAGAGCCAAATTGTACAGGGAAAAATATGATAGAATTCAGTTTTCAATTCATAATAAAAATTTTAAACAACTAGAAATAGAGGAGTTTCTCCTGAAGTTTTTTTTTTTTAAAGGAAAAGCTGAAAAAGGAATTTAGTGACTTGCCAGGCAAGGGATACAGACAAGTGAAGGACTTCATCGAGCAGCCAGAGGAGGGGACTTCGGGAGATTTCACTGGTAGATATTGCAGAGTGGAGGAGTACATGTTTTGATGGGATACCAATCAAACACTAAAAACTAATGCCCTGGAGAGGATAGAATCAGTGCCATCATTTGTATACCATTGGTTTAAGGAATTTCCATCATTCATTACTCAGTAGGCTCAGTAAGTGTTTGACATACTAAACCCATTCAAAGTTCATGGTCTTTAAAGAGCTGCAGGTGGTGGTAAAAAGAAGAACTGTGATAAAAGACAACATTCAAGTTTGGTATCCTCTAAACAAGTGGAACTGTAAATAGGTTTTTCTTTTACATTTCTAAGCACTTAATGGTGAAATATTGAAAGCTTTGCAGGAAATAGGGAAAATCATGGTGACTTCAACAGAGTGGCACTAATCAAAAACCTTAAGACAATGTAAAAAGGAAACCAAAAAGGAATGAGTATGCTTTTTAGTATAATGTGCAAATCTAAGCCCATGTTTTAAGAACTGGTGGACTTTCTGAGGGCTTGATGCTTCCAGGAGTTTCTCAGATGGTTCTGTGTGATTGAATTAGTTTCAGTCCATTTCTTCTTGTTTACCTGCTCTACCAATTTGTCTCACCTCCAGAACTGGCTCTTAAACTGGGGAACAGGGTTCATCCCTCTTATTTCTGCATTTTAGTTCAGCTGGATTTGTAGTGATCTTGGCAGCATACTGTAATCTTACTGTGGCAGAGAAGCAGGTGGTGCCTGGCCAAAGTGGGGACTGGGAGTGTGCAACGAGGCATTGAGGAGATATTAGCAATTGGTACTATTATGGTACTTGCTATGGCCATCAATTATTGTGGTTATCACTTATTATGATGATTAAATGTGGTTAAGAAGGACTCTAGGTCCAGGTAAGTGTCATTGTTCTGAAAAAGAAGCCTGTTTCAGTGTTTACTTTTCTTAGAGACAACTCCATTATGACAGGTGTTATTTCACCTCAACTTCAAGATGGCTCCATGAGGCAAATAATTATTCTCAATAGCAAGAAAAGTAAGTGGAAGCCTGGATTTTCTGTGTCACTCGTCAGAGGCCACAGCATTATTAGGTTGCAAAGAGGTTATTCATGTGCTCTGATTCCAAGTCCCTGCCATCCCATGCATACATACATATACGTCCCTGAATACAGAGAACTGCCAGATTCTCACACATGCACACACACACACACACAACACACACACACACACAGCCCTCAAGGCTGTGTGTACCAAACATCAGTTCTGGTATATTTGTTGGCATAAAGATTCTGCTGAGTTTTTGAAAACAGACCTTCATTTATACCAATGTTGGAAACCCTGGGAAACAGGACTTGGGTGTTTGTCTTCACATCATTTTTATTAGTTCTTTCTCACAGCACCCTTGTCAATAGGATTACAATTCTCCTCTGCACTGTGTCAACACCCTCAAGTACAAGTGCTGAATTGAGAAAATACGCCCAGTTAATCCAGCCCCTAGACACTTTTGCCTCAATTATTTGTAGACTTTACTAGAAACAGTGATTTGGATGCAAATGTGTGCACTGATGCCTGGAATTCTCCAATTTATAAGCAGTCCATGGCCCCTCTTATGAAACTCTTCTTATCTTACCTCTCACTGTAGTAGTTTCAGTCCTTGTCTTTGATTATTTTAAGAGCAAGAACGTATTTTCTGGACTCATAAAAACTTCCTAGTCTCTGGCACAGACTAGATGCGCAATCAGTGTTATTTGACAGAATGAATAAGCAACGAAGACCAAATGAACTAAAATTTCAGAGAGGGATATCTTTCTAAAAGAAACTGACATTCTCTAGCCAGGTGTTCCCTAGGGCATCTGCCAATTCTGGCACAGATAAGGGGCACACTTGGCCAACACAGAGAGTCTCTGCTGGAGAAATGTTACCCAACAAAAATCCACTCACACAGTGATGGAGTGGGGCACTGGGAATCCAAGGGGCCACAAACACATGTCCCTAAAGAAAACTTTCTGAGTTGTGGGGTGGTACTGGAGGTGGGGAGCTGATCAGAGGCTCCTAAAATGGAAAGTAAAATCTTTGTGTTTAGGAAAGAGGAAGAGACAATTTCCCCAAAACACCCAGACAATTTCTCCTTCAAGATTTTTGTCAAAATTCTCTAAGGAAATTTAAACAAAAGTATACAGAAGTGAATATAAATTTGTTTATTATAGTGCTTTTTCTGATACAAAAAACTTGAACAGTATCTTGATGTGTAGCAATAAGAGATCAGTTATATATGTATATCTATAAAATTCTCCAGCTATTCCAAATAAAGCAAAATATAGTTGAATGAAATGTTGAAGGGCAGCATGAAACTAATAATCTCATTTTCAAAAACTAAAACAAGTTATCATTTAGTAGAAAATATATGCTAAATATTCAATTCTAGCAAAGGAAAAATGAGCAAACCTAAATATATTACATTCAAAATATTTGCAAGAGAAAATGTGTAAATAAAAGAATTTATAAATTTAAGAGCTAGGACATTTAAAGGCATAGTAACAAATAAGATTCCATGCACTTTATAATCAAGAAGGAAAGAAAGACAACATTATATTAGAAAACATGAGCATGCAGTATATTTTGAAAGAAAACAGATGACATCCTATAAAATGCTATGCAAATGACTTTGAACTGACACAGAAGAAATAAAAACTTTCATGGGGAAAAAATACTGAAAATAATTGGAAAAATTGTGTTGTGGGTTTCTTTTTTTAATCTTAAGAACAGCTTTCAAGCATTGTCCACTCATTTTCATTTTATAAATACATGTTTTTTCACACTGATCATTGTTTGCGATGTAAAAAGTCTCAGACCAAAGAAAAAAGTAATTTTCTCAGTAAATGATGTTATACTAACAACAATATTATACAAAACTCTGACCCACAAAAATACCTCTGATAGGTCAATTTCACTTATGAGTATAAGTAACAGAAGACTGTAACAAACAGGAGATTAATAAAATTTCAGAGAAGGGCATCTTTCTGAGTTGCTATGGTAAAGAGAATAATCCACCCTATCAAATGTCTACATATTTTTTTATTATTATACTCTAGGTTTTAGGGTACATGTGCACAATGTGCAGGTTTGTTACATATGTATCCATGTACCATGTTGATTTCCTGCACCCATTAACTCATCATTTAGCATTAGGTATATCTCCTAATGCTGTCCCTCCCCCCTGCCCCCACCCCGCAACAGTCCCCGGAGTGTGATGTTCCCCTTCCTGTGTCCGTGAGTTCTCATTGTTCAATTCCCACCTATGAGTGAGAACATGCGGCGTTTGATTTTTTGTCCTTGCGATAGTTTACTGAGAATGATGTTTTCCAGTTTCATCCATGTCCCTACAAAGGACATGAACTCATCATTTTTTATGGCTGCATAGTATTCCATGGTGTATATGTGCCACATTTTCTTAATCCAGTCTATCATTGTTGGACATTTTGGTTGGTTCCAAGTCTTTGCTATTGTGAATAGTGCCACAATAAACATACGTGTGCATGTGTCTTTATAGCAGCATGATTTATTGTCCTTTGGGTATATACCCAGTAATGGAATGGCTGGGTCAAATGGTATTTCTAGTTCTAGATCCCTGAGGAATCGCCACACTGACTTCCACAATGGTTGAACTAGTTTACAGTCCCACCAACAGTGTAAAAGTGTTCCTATTTCTCCACATCCTCTCCAGCACCTGTTGTTTCCTGATTTTTTAATGATGGCCATTCTAACTGGTGTGAAATGGTATCTCACTGTGGTTTGATTTGCATTTCTCTGATGGCCAGTGATGATGAGCATTTCTTCATGTGTTTTTTGGCTGCATAAATGTCTTCTTTTGAGAAGTGTCTGTTTATGTCCTTTGCCCACTTTTTGATGGGGTTGTTTGTTTTTTTCTTGTAAATTTGTTTGAGTTCATTGTAGATTCTGGATATTAGCCCTTTGTCAGATGAGTAGTTTGCGAAAATTTTCTCCCATTCTGTAGGTTGCCTGTTCACTCTGATGGTAGTTTCTTTTGCTGTGCAGAAGCTCTTTAGTTTAATTAGATCCCACTTGTCAATTTTGGCTTTTGTTGTCATTGCTTTTGGTGTTTTAGACATGAAGTCCTTGCCCACGTCTATGTCCTGAATGTTATTGCCTAGGTTTTCTTGTAGGATTTTAATGGTTTTAGGTCTAACATGCAAGTCTTTAATCCATCTTGAATTAATTTTTGTATAAAGTATAAGGAAGGGATCCAGTTTCAGCTTTCTACATATGGCTAGCCAGTTTTCCCAGCACCATTTATTAAATAGGGAATCCTTTCCCCATTTCTTGTTTTTGTCAGGTTTGTCAAAGATCAGATAGTTGTAGATATGCAGCATCATTTCCGAGGGCTCTGTTCTGTTCCATTGATCTATGTCTCTGTTGTGGTACCAGTACCATGCTGTTTTGGTTACTGTAGCCTTGTAGTATAGTTTGAAGTCAGGTAGCGTGATGCCTCCAGCTTTGTTCTTTTGCCTTAGGATTGACTTGGCGATGCAGGCTCTTTTTTGGTTCCATATGAACTTTAAAGTAGTTTTTTCCAATTCTGTGAAGAAAGTCATTGGTAGCTTGATGGGGGTGGCATTGAATCTATAAATTACCTTGGGCAGTATGGCCATTTTCACGCTATTGATTCTTCCAACCCATGAGCATGGAATGTTCTTCCATTTGTTTGTATCCTCTTTTATTTCATTGAGCAGTGGTTTGTAGTTCTCCTTGAAGAGGTCCTTCACATCCCTTGTAAGTTGGATTCCTAGGTATTTTATTCTCTTTGAAGCAATTGTGAATGGGAGTTCACTCATGATTTGGCTCTGTTAGTCTGTTATTGGTGTACAAGAATGCTTGTAATTTTTGTACATTGATTTTGTATCCTGAGACTTTGCTGAAGTTGCTAATCAGCTTAAGGAGATTTTGGGCTGAGATAATGGGGTTTTCTAGATATACAATCATGTCATCTGCAAACAGGGACAATTTGACTTCCTCTTTTCCTAATTGAATACCCTTTATTTCCTTCTCCTGCCTGATTGCTCTGGCCAGAACTTCCAGCACTATGTTGAATAGGAGTGGTGAGAGAGGGCATCCTTGTCTTGTGCCAGTTTTCAGAGGGAATGCTTCCAGTTTTTGCCCATTCAGTATGATATTGGCTGTGGATTTGTCACAGATAGCTCTTATTATTTTGAGATACGTCCCATCAATACCTAATTTTTTGAGAGTTTTTAATTGTTGAACTTTGTCAAAGGCCTTTTCTGCGTCTATTGAGATAATCATGTGGTTTTTGTCTTTGGTTCTGTTTATATGCTGGATTACATTTATTGATTTGCGTATGTTGAACCAGCCTTGCATCCCAGGGATGAAGCCCACTTGATCATGGTGAATAAGCTTTTTGATGTGCTGCTGGATTCGGTTTGCCAGTATTTTATTGAGGAGTTTTGCATCAATGTTCATCCAGGATATTGGTCTAAAATTCTCTTTTTTGGTTGTGTCTCTGCCCAGCTTTGGTATCAGGATGATGCTGGCCCCATCAAATGTGTTAGGGAGGATTCCCTCTTTTTCTATTGATTGGAATAGTTTCAGAAGGAATGGTACCATTTCCTCCTTGTACCTCTGGTAGAATTCGGCTGTGAATCCATCTGGTCCTGGACTCTTTTTGGTTGGTAAGCTATTGATTATTGCCACAATTTCAGAGCCTGTTATTGATCTATTCAGAGATTCAACTTCTTCCTGGTTTAGTCTTGGGAGGGTGTATGTGTCCAGGAATTTATCCGTTTCTTCTAGATTTTCTAGGTTTTTTGCATAGAGGTGTTTGTAGTATTCTCTGATGGTAGATTGTATTTCTGTGGGATCGGCGGTGATATCCCCTTTTTCATTTTTTATTGCATCTATTTGATTCTTCTCTCTTTTCTTCTTTATTAGTCTTGCTAGCGGTCTATCAATTTTTTTGATCTTTTCAGAAAACCAGCTCCTGGATTCATTAATTTTTTGAAGGGTTTTTCATATCTCTATTTCCTTCAGTTCTGCTCTGATTTTAGTTATTTCTAGCCTTCTGCTAGCTTTTGAATGTGTTTGCTCTTGCTTTTCTAGTTCTTTTAATTGTGATGTTAGGGTGTCAATTTTGGATCTTTCCTGCTTTCTCTTGTGGGCATTTAGTGCTATAAATTTCCCTCTACACACTGCTTTGAACGTGTCCCAGAGATTCTGGTATGTTGTGTCTTTGTTCTCATTGGTTTCAAAGAACATCTTTATTTCTGCCTTTGTTTCATTATGTACCCAATAGTGATTCAGGAGCAGGTTGTTCAGTTTCCATGTAGTTGAGCGGTTTTGAGTGAGTTTCTTAATCCTGAGTTCTAGTTTGATGGCACTGTGGTCTGAGAGACAGTTTGTTATAATTTCTGTTCTTTTACATTTGCTGAGGAGAGCTTTACTTCCAACTATGTGGTCTATTTTGGAATAGGTATGGTGTGGTGCTGAAAAAAATGTATATTCTGTTGATTTGGGGTGGAGAGTTCTGTAGATGTCTATTAGGTCCACTTTGTGCAGAGCTGAGTTCTACATTTTAATCCCCAGAACCTATGAACATGTTATCTTATGTAGCAAAAGGGACTTGCAGATTTGCTTTAATTAAAGCCTTCAGGATGAGGAGATTAGCCTGAATTATCAGGGTGGACACAATGTAACCACAAATATCCTTGCAAGGCAGAGGCAGGAGAGATTTGCTGATGGAAGCAGAGGTTGGGAGATGCTTGGAATGTACTTGGAAACCCCAAGGAACTAATTCTCCCCAGAGCCTCCAGAAGAAACATATAGACCCCTTTAGAAAATTGTTACAGAGGCTAAAATCAGAATTTAACATTTGCAAATCATGTAGTATACATAGTATACATTTTAGGCCAATTCTTTAGAAGCAAACAATAAAACAAAGATTCTTGGGCAAGTGAGTTATTCAGGAAGTGCTCCCAGGAAAAAAATGAGTAAGAGAGGAAGGAAAAAAGAAATGGAAAGATGAAGCCATGCAAGAGTAAGGAAAATTTTAGGCTGAGTCCCAGGCAGGAAAGGTTAGGCTAGATCCTACAGGCAGATGCTAGAATATAAGTAATATCTGAGAGTTTGTCCCAAGACTGGGCAAGGAGCTGGGTTTTCACACTCTTTGACAAGTTAGGCACTGGCTCTGGGTTGCTCATGTGAATATAAAATTGCAGGCACTTCTGCTTCCTTTGTGTCCGCCAAGTAGCTCCAGGAGGTTCTAGTAGTCCAAGAGCAGGTCTCCAAAACAAGTCCCAGGCAAAGGATCTTTGGAAGCAAAAGCAAATAGTAATGAAGGGAGGTGCAAACAGAACTTTCAGGTGGGAGCCAGAGACCTGTGCAGAGTAAGAGCAGTGTCCACAACGCACATAGGCTTGTGTATTGGTCTGTTCTCATGCTGCTATAAAGAACTGCCCATGAGTGGTTAATTTATAAAGGAAAGAGGTTTAATTGAATCACAGTTCTGCATGGCTAGGGAGGCCTCAGGAAACCTACAATAATGGCGGAAGAGGAAGCAAATATGTTCTTCTTTACAAGGTGTCAGGAGAGAGAAATGCCAAGCAAAGCCGGAAAAGCCCCTTATAAAACCATCAGATCTTGTGAGAATCCATTCACTATCACAAGAACAGCATGGGAGTAACTGCCTCCATGATTTAATTACCTCCCACCAGGTCCCTCCCAGGACATCTGGGGATTATGGGAACTATAATTCAAGATGGGATTTGGGTGGGGACACAGCCAAACCACATCATTCCACTCCTAGCCCCTCCTAAATCATGACCTCACATTTCAAAACATAATGATGCCTTTCCAACAGTCCCCCAAAGTCTTAGCTCCTTCCAGCATTAACCCAAAAATCCAAGTCCAAAGTCTCATCCAAGACAAGGCAAGTCCCTTATGTCTATGAGCCTGAAAAATTAAAAGCAAGTAAGTCATTATACTTGCTAGTTACAACAGGGATACAGGCATTAGGTAAATACACTTTTTTCAAAGAGAAGAAATTGGCCAAAAAAAAGGGGCTTCAGGCCCGATGCAAGTCTGAAATCCAATAGGGCAGTCATTAAACCTTGAAGTTCCAAAATGACCTCTTTGACTCCATGTCTCACATCCAGGTCATGCTGATGCAAGAGGTGGGCTCCCACAGCCTTCTGCCCCTCTGGCTTTGCAGGATACTGCCCCCATCACAGCTGCTTTCATGGGCTGGTGTTGAGTGCCTGCAGCTTTTCCAGGTGCACAGTGCAAGCTGTCAGTGGATGTACCATTCTGGGGTCTGGAGGATGGTGGCCCTCTTCTCGCAGCTCCACTGGGCAGTTCCCCAGGGGGGATGCTGTGTGGGGGCTCCAACCTCACATTTCCCTGCTGCACTGCCCTAGCAGAGGTTCTCCATGAGGGTTCCACCCCTGTAGTAAATTTCTGTATAAGTACCGCACGCTAACCGATTGCGCCACTGGAGCTCCCTGCTGTAGTAAATTTATGCCTGGACATCCAGGCTTTCCAAACATCCTCTGAAATCTAGGTGGAGGCTCCCAAACCTCAATTCTTAAATTCTGTGCACCTGCAGGCCCGAAACCATGTATAAACCACTGAGACTTGGGGCTTGTACCCTCCGAAGCAATGGTCTGAGGTGTACCTTGGCCCCTTTTAGCCATGGCTGGCACTGAAACAGCTGGGACACAGGGCACCATGTCCCAAGACTGCACAGAGCAGGGGGCCCTGAGCTGGGCCCAGGAAACCATTTTTCCCTCCTTGGCCTCTGAATCAATGATGGGAGGAGCTGCAATGAAGGTCTCTGATGTACCCTGGAGACATTTTCCCCATTGTCTTGGTGATTAACATTTGGCTGCTCATTACTTATGCAGATTTATGCAGCCTACTTCAGTTTCTCCCCAGAACATGGATTTTTCTTTCCAACAGCATCGTTAGGCTGCAAATTTTTCAAACTTTTTTTTTTTTTTTTTTTGAGATGGAGTCTCGCTCTGTCTCCCAGGCTGGAGTGCAGTGGCGCAATCTCGGCTCACTGCAAGCTCCACCTCCTGGGCTCATGCCATTCTCCTGCCTCAGCTTCTCCGAGTAGCTGGGACTACAGGCGCCTGCCACCACGCCCGGCTAATTTTTTGTATTTTTAGTAGAGACGGGGTTTCACCATGGTCTCGATCTCCTGACTTCGTGATTCGCCTGCCTCGGCCTCCCAAAGTGCTGGGATTACAAGCATGAGCCACCGCGCCCAGCCAATTTTTCAAACTTTTATGTTCTGCTTCCTCTTGAATGCTTTACCACTTAGAAATTCCTTCTGCCAGATATTCTAAAGCATCTCTCTCAAGTTCAGAGTTCCACAGATCTCTAGGGAAGGGGAAAAATGACACCAGTCTCTTTGCTAAAGCATAGCAAGAGTCACCTTTACTCCAGTTTCCAAAAAGTTCCTTATTTCCACCTGAGACCACCTCAGCCTGGACTTCTTTGTCCATATCACTATCAGCATTTTGGTCAAAATCATTCAATAAGTCTCTATTAAGTTCCAAACTTTCCCACATTTTCCCATCTTCTTCAGCACCCTCCAAACCATTACACCTCTGCATATTACCGAGTTCCAAAGTGTATCCTTAAAGAAGCACCCCACTCTCTGTGGTACCAATTTACTGTATTAGTCTGCTCTCACACTGCTATGAAGACATACCTGAAACTGGGTAATTGATAAAGAAAAGAAGTTTAATTGGATCACAGTTTTGCATGGCTTGGGAGGCCTCAGGAAACTTACAATCATGGCAGAAGGGTAAGAAAACACATCTTTCTTTACGTGGCAGCAGGAGAGAAAGTGTCAAGCAAAGGAGGAAAAGATCCTTATAAAACCATCAGATCTCATGAGAACTCACTATCACAAGAACAGCATGGGGATAACTGCCCCCATGATTCAATTACCTCCCATGGGGTCCCTCCCATGACATGTGGGGATCATGAGAACTACAATTCAAGATGAGATTTGGGTGGAGACACAGCCAAACCATATCAGCATGTATTATGCTTTGATCATTTAGGGTATAATTGGAGAACTCCCCAATACTTTTAAATTAAGGTATCTATTAATATGAACTAATGAATCAATAATTGGCAAAGGAAAATAAATACCATAATCGTTTTATTGGTTCTGTAAAGGCATACATTCTCTCCTCTTGAAATTTCTTGGTAAAGCACATCAATTTCAAAATCCATATTCAGGTTCAATCTTTACATTTTTTTCTCCCACAGACCTTTCTGTCCACCCTGGACTACCTGCACAAGTATTCTTGCAGACATGCACTTTTGAGGGAGAAGCAAATAGGCACACCAAAAGAATTCTAATAAAATAATAACAAATTTATTTGCTATTTAGGAGCATTTTTGTACTAAAATAAATGTCAAGAATTCTTTTAGGCAAACATGTAATAGCCAAATTGATTTATACTCCATAAATAGTGGCATTATATATTATTTTAAAAAACAAAATAAATATCTGCACTGTGTAAAAATAATAGCCAAGGCGTATGGAAAAGAATGTGGTATATGAAGACAGAATGCCTAGATTCAGTGTTTCTCTCTGCTATCTCATAGTTGCATGATATTAAGTTGTTTAATTTCCCTGGGCCTTAGTTTTTTGTTTTTGTTTTTTTTTTTTTTTTTTGAGACTGAGTCTCCCTCTGTCGCCCAGGCTGGAGTGCAGTGGTGCAATCTCAGCTCACTGCAAGCTCCGCCTCCTGGGTTCATGTCATTCTCCTGCCTCAGCCTCCCGAGTAGCTGGGACTACAGGCGTGAGCCACCAAGCCGGGCTAATTTTTTTGTATTTTTAGTAGAAACGGGGTTTCACAGTGTTAGCCAGGATGGTCTCGATCTCCTGACCTCATGATCCGCCCATCTCGGCCTCCCAAATTGCTGGGATTACAGGCATGAGCCACCGCACCCGACTGGGCGTTAGTTTGTTATTGGCACACTCACAAATTTATTTGTTGAATAAATGTATTATTGCATGTCCCCCATAAGCCTAGCCCCTAAATAGGCAAGAGGGCCCATAGAGATGTAAACCTCAGATGATCTCAAGTCCTTTTGCTGTTCTAACACCAGTCATTTTCATGAGATATTATTATTGAACACCTGTTTACATTTTGTCACATGGTTTACCTCCTTGAATTTTCTGTATTGACAATTGTCTAGTTCTTGGTCATAAAAGAAGTATTGAGAAACTGAGTATAGACAGCATCATTATGATGACCATTAAAGCAACTGAATTTCAAAATAGACGTGTGTGTGTGTGTGTGTGTGCACGCGTGTGTGTGTCTGTGTGTGTGGTATGGTGTGTGTTTAATCAAAGGCACAAATTTGCTAAAGCAGTCTTGGAAAAGCTCTCTGAAGCTTTGCCACACTATTAAAGGCAAATAAAAGAAAACTAGAAAAGTGCAATTTCTTTCCTCTATCATGGATTGTTATTATTGTGATTTAAGTTATATTTAAGTTAGCAATATTTTCTTGAAAGTAGCATTGAGGAAACATGTCCCATTTTATTAGAAATATTGGAGAAAAAGTCCTCTAAAAGTAATTGCCCATTCGGTGTCATGCTGTCTCAACCTTTTCGTTTTGCTCTATTAGTAACTGGTTTTTAATTTAAGAGTTATCTTTCTGTGTGAAAACTAGACAGATCCAACATTATGGGGCTAGTCCCAAGGGTTTCCTTTAGTGCTCTCTTCTTGTCAACAATAGGGCTCAACTTCACAACTAGAATCTCCTAATTGATTTAAAAACAACTACTTTTCAGTTGGACATTCTGGAGGAAAAAACAATGATTGTGTTTCTCTTTTGAAAAATTGTTTTACTACACAGACCACTTTAAAAGCTGGGGAAAAAAGAAAACACTGGTTTCGATCATGAGACAAACAAGATCACTGGGGAAGTTACTTCTCTGTGCCTCAGTTCTCGTCTATAAAACAGAGACAATAATAGCAATGACCTCACAGAATTGTTATAAAAATTAAATTAGTATGTGCAGTGCATAGAACAACGCCAGCTACACAATAAGTGTTACATATTTGTTAAATTAAAAAGTGATACATATATTTGTTTTTATTCATGTTGTGCTGCTGTAACAGAAGATCTGACACTGGGTAATTTATAAAAAAACAGATTTATTTCTTATAGTTCTGAAGGTTAGGAGGTCCAATGTCAGGGAGCCCACATCTTGTGAGGGACTTCTGGCTGTGTCATCATCCTATGGTAAAAGGGCAAAGAGAGAGCAAAACATCCAACTGGCAGTCTCAATCTGTTTTACAATTGGCATAAATTTATTCATGAGGGTGAAGCCCTTATGACCCAAACACTTTCCACTTAGCTCCACCTCCCAACACTGTTTCACTGGAGATTCAATTTCCAGCACATGATTGTTAGAAGGCATACTGAAACTATGGCAATGCTATTCTTTAAAATTCTATTATTGAAAGCATATGGATTACTAGAGAGAAGGGAGATCCCTTTATCTTACCCCTGGAATACTTAAATGTAGGGTAAAGTCTAATATATACATTCACTTAATCATTTAAGCCAATAGCAACAATTAAGGTCCCTGCCTCCAAGAAACAGGATGATGTCACTACAGAACTTGCAATGATGCAGGCAATGCCTGTACAATAAATGCTGGGAAGACCTCTACAGCTTAGGGGAAGGAGGAGTGGAGGATATGTCACAGACATTCTGGCTTCCACCTTAAAGGGGAAATAGCATGTCAGATTAAGAAACTGAGAATGTATCTTTCAGTCAAAATCAAGAGAGGATGTGACATATGAAATATGTAAAGTTGTTGCTTCCGCAGGAGGGAACAATAACAGGAAAGGTTTCAAAGCCATACTGAGGAGGTTTTTCTTTATGACATGAAAACAATAAGGGCTATGTGTATTACCATCAAGTTAATGAGGGTCTTAGGTTTTGTGTTCTCTGTGTTTTCTTTTTCCCAGCTGACAACACACCATGCACTTGAAATCCTTCTCTTTTTAAAAAAATGAAAAGCAAGGATTCCAAATTCTAAGGCACCTAAATAGCATCTCTACTATAATTTTAAGACATATAGGATGTTGGAGCCTCTGACTTTAGAATCCACCAATTCATTTATGGATGAAAGAAGCTGTCCTAAAGAGATTAAGAAAATTGTTCAAATTCACCCAGCAATGAGTCTCAGAGCCATGGCCACAAACTTGGCCCTTAACAATACCCATTATAATGTATAGCTTCTCAAAATAGGACCCCCACACCACTTTCTAGAGTCTTGCATATGGATTATGCAAATAATGAGCATCTATCTACCATCAGTTCTGTAAAGACACTGATCTTCACTCTGTGGACTGCAGTGCTTTCTATTCTAAGGTGATAGCTCTTTGGAGAGCCCATAAATGTAGATTTATAATCCAAGGGACCACTGTTCTTCGTAAAATAAAAGCTTCTTAAGGCAATAAATTAAATGTTTTGTTCTACGCTTCCGGTTTACCACATACTCACCTCTAGTTTTGCTGACTTCATTCATCAATCATTACTATTACCTCCTCCCAGTAACTGAATAACTCAGCAGTTCATTATATTTGTTTCTTCAATTCTGATGATGTAATCTGTTACCAGTAAACTTAGAATAGAATTAGAAAGTGCAATCACCATGTACTGGGCTTCTGATCATTATCTCTGAGACTATGGAATGGAAGTTGCCTTTTCTAAAAAAAGGCAATGATGTCAACTGATAGAACTAGAAAAAAATTCAATGGTGGAACTTCTGAAAGATGACTTCTATATGTGGAAAAAAATGAAGATTATACAAAGCACCTGAGATAGGCATAATTCTCAGATGACCCCATGATTCTTGCCCCCCCAAACCCTCAATGTATATACACCCTACATAATCCTCCCCACCTTGAGTGTGGGCAAGATCTTTGAATAAAAGATCATTCCTTGTATTTGGGAATGATTAGAATAAAAGTTCATTCCTTGTATTTAAGTTATGTACCATGGCAAAAGTGGAAAAATTTTTCAGATGTAGTGTAAGGTCCCAAATAAATTGATTTTTAGTTAATCAAGTGGGAGATTATCCTCAATGAATCTGACAATCAGGTGAAAAGCCCTACAAGAGACTAGGTCCGTGTTGAAGAGAAGCACTTTTGCTGGCCTTGAAGACGACATCGTGAGTTCCATAGCTGCAAGAAAATTAATTCAGCAAACAACCTGAGGAAGCTTAGAAGGAGCTATTTCCTCAGTCAAACTGATGATGAGACTGCAGCCCAAACAACATTTTGACTGCAGTCTTGTTTGATGCTGAACAAAAGATCCAGCTAAGCCATGCACAGATTCTGCCCCACTAAAACTGTGAGATGAGTGTATGTTGTTTCAACCCATTAATTTTTTACACAGCTACAGAAAATGAATACAGTAGTAAAGGAGATACATGCTTACTGGGAAAAGACATTGACCTGGTGTAGAAAATGTGACTTCCAATTTGGATTATCCTTTACACTGTGAGTTTTAAGGAAAAAAAATCAACATGCTGGTCATTTGTTTTGTTTTTGTTTTTGTTTTTTTATTATACTTTGAGTTTTAAGGTACAAGTGCACAATGTGCAGGTTTGTTACATATGTACACATGGGCCATGTTGGTGTGCTGCACCCATTAACTCATCACTTAACATTAGGTATATCTCCTAATGCTAGCCCCCACCCCACAACAGGCCCCAGTGTGTGATGCTCCCCTTCCTGTGTCCATGTGTTCTCATTGTTCAATTCCCACCTATGAGTGAGAACATGCGGTGTCTGGTTTTTTTGTCCTTGCGATAGTTTGCTGAGAATGATGGTTTCCAGCTTCATCCATGTCCTTACAAAGGACATGAACTCATCATTTTTTATGGCTGCACAGTATTCCATGGTGTATATGTGCCACATTTTCTTAATCTAGTCTATCATTGCTGGACATTTGGCTTGGTTCCAAGTCTTTGCTATTGTGAATAGTGCTGCAGTAAACATACGTGTGCATGTGTCTTTATAGCAGCATGATTTATAATCCTTTGGGTATATACCCAGTAATGGGATTGCTGGGTCAAATGGTATTTCTAGTTCTAGATCCCTGAGGAATCATCATACTGACTTACACAATAGTTGAACTAGTTTACAGTCCCACCAACAGTGTAAAAGTTTTCCTATTTCTCCACTTCCTCTCCAGCACCTGTTGTTTCCTGACTTTTTAATGATGGCCATTCTAACTGGTATGAGATGGTATCTCATTGTGGTTTTGATTTGCATTTCTCTGATGGCCAGTGATGATGAGCATTTTTTCATGTGCCTTTTGGCTGCATAAATGTCTTCTTTCAAGAAGTGTCTGTTCATATCCTTCACCCACTTTTTGATGGGGTTGTTTGTTTTTTTCTTGTAAATCCGTTTGAGTTCATTGTACATTCTGGATATTAGCCCTTTGTCAGATGAGTAGATTGCAAAAATTTTCTCCCATTCTGTAGGTTGCCTGTTCACTCTGATGGTAGTTTCTTTAGCTGTGCAGAAGCTCCTTTGTTAAATTAGATCCCTTTTGTCAATTTTGGCTTTTGTCACCATTGCTTTTGGTGTTTTAGACATGAAGTCCTTGCCCATGCCTATGTCCTGAATGGTATTGCCTAGGTTTTCTTCTAGGGATTTTATGGTTTTAGGTCTAACATTTAAGTCTTTAATCCATCTTGAATTAACTTTTGTATAAGGTGTAAGGAAGGGATCCAGTTTCAGCTTTCTACATATGGCTAGCCAGTTTTCCCAGGGCCATTTATTAAATAGGGAATCCTTTCCCCATTTCTTGTTTTGGTCAGGTTTGTCAAAGATCAGATGGTTGTAGATAAGCATCATTTATTTCTGAGGGCTCTGTTCTGTTCCATTGATCTATATCTCTGTTTTGGTACCAGTACCATGCTGTTTTGGTTACTGTAGCCTTGTAGTATAGTTTGAAGTCAGGTAGCATGATGCCTCCAGCTTTGTTCTTTTGGCTTAGGATTGACTTGGCAATGCGGGCTCTTATTTTGTTCCATATGAACTTTAAAGTATTTTTTTCCAATTCTGTGAAGAAAGTCATTGGTACCTTGATGGGGATGGCATTAAATCTATAAATAACCTTGGGCAGTATGGCCGTTTTCACTATATTGGTTTTTCCTACCCATGAGCATGGAATGTTCTTCCATTTTTATTTCATTGAGCAGTGGTTTGTAGTTCTCCTTGAAGAGGTCCTTCATATCTCTTGTAAGTTGGATTCCTAGGTATTTTATTCTCTTTGAAGCAATTGTGAATGGGAGTTTGCTCATGATTTGGCTCTCTGTTTGTCTGTTATAGGTGTATAAGAATGCTTGTGATTTTTGCACATTAATTTTGTATCCTGAGACTTTGCTGAAGTTGCCTATCAGCTTGAGGAGATTTTGGGCTGAGACAATGGGGTTTTCTAGATAAACAATCATGTCATCTGCAAGCAGGGACAATCTGACTTCCTCTTTTCCTAATTGAATACCCTTTATTTCCTTCTCCTGCCTGATTGCCCTGGCCAGAATTTCCAAAACTATGTTGAATAGGAGTGGTGAGAGAGGGCATCCCTGTCTTGTGCCAGTTTTCAAAAGGAATGCTTCCAGTTTTTGCCCACTCAGTATGATATTGGCTGTGGGTTTGTCATAGATAGCTCTTATTATTTTGAGATACATACCATCAATAACTAATTTATTGAGAGTTTTTAGCATGAAGTTTGTTGAATTTTGTCAAAGGCCTTTTCTGCATCTATTGAGATAATCATATTGTTTTTGTCATTGGTTCTGTTTATATGCTGGATTACATTTATTGATTTTCGTATGTTGAACCAGCCTTGCATCCCAGGGATGAAGCCCACTTGATCATGGTGGATAAGCTTTTTGATGTGCTGCTGGATTTGGTTTGTCAGTATTTTATTGAGGATTTTTGCATCAATATTCATCAGGGATGTTGGTCTAAAATTCTCTTTTTTGGTTGTGTCTCTGCCAGGCTTTGGTATCAGGATGATGCTGGCCTCATACAATGTGTTAGGGAGGATTCCTTCTTTTTCCATTTTTCCAATGTGTTAGGGAGGATTCCCTCTTTTTCTATTTATTGGAATAGTTTCAGAAGGAATGGTACCAGCTCCTCCTTGTACCTCTGGTAGAATTCGGCTGTGAATCCATCTGGTCCTGGAGTTTTTTGGTTGGTAAGCTATTAATTATTGCCTCAATTTCAGAGCCTGTTATTGGTCTATTCAGAGATTCAAATTCTTCCTGGTTTAGTCTTGGGAGAGTGTATGTGTCCAGTAATTTATCCATTCCTTCTAGATTTTCTAGTTTATTTGGGTAGAGGTGTTTATAGTATTCTCTGATTTGTATTTCTGTGGGATCGGTAGTGATATCCCCTTTATCATTTTTTATTGTGTCTATTTGATCCTTCTCTCTTTTCTTCTTTATTAGTCTTGCTAGAGGTCTATCAATTTTGTTGATCTTTTCAAAAAACCAGCTCCTGGTTTCATTGATTTTTTGAAGGGTTTTTTGTGTCTCTATTTCCTTCAGTTCTTCTCTGATCTTAGTTATTTTTAGCCTTCTGCTAGCTTTTGAATGTGTTTGCTCTTGCTTCTCTAGTTCTTTTAATTGTGATGTTAGGGTGTCAATTTTGGATCTTTCCTGCTCTCTCTTGTGGGCATTTAGTGCTATAAATTTCCCTCTACATACTGCTTTGAATGTGTCCCAGAGATTCTGGTATGTTGTGTCTTTGTTCTCGTTGCTTTCAAAGAACATCTTTATTTCTCCTTCATTTCGTTATGTACCCAGTAGTCATTCAGGAGCAGGTTGTTCAGTTTCCATGTAGCTGAGCGGTTCTGAGTGAGTTTCTTTTTTTTTTTTTTTGAGACAGAGTCTCGCTCTGTCTCCCAGGCTGGAGGGCAGTGGCGCAATCTCGGCTCACTGCAAGCTCCGCCTCCCGGGTTCACGCCATTCTCCTGCCTCAGCCTCTCCGAGTGGCTGGGACCACAGGCGCCCGCCACCATGCCCGGCTAATTTTTTGTGTTTTTAGTAGAGACGGGGTTTCACCGTGGTCTCGATCTCCTGACCTCGGGATCCGCCCGCCTCGGCCTCCCAAAGTGCTGGGATTACAAGCGTGAGCCACGGCGCCCAGCGAATTTCTTAATCCCAAGTTCTAGTTTGATTGCACTGTGGTCTGAGAGACAGTTTGTCATAATTTCTGTTCTTTAACATTTGCTGAGGAGTGCTTTACTTCCAACTATGTGATCAATTTTGGAATAGGTGTGGTGTGGTGCTGAAAAGAATGTATATTCTGTTGATTTGGGGTAGAGAGTTCTGTAGATGTCTATTAGGTCTGCATTTGTTTACTTTCAGATTCACTTTGTACATTTCTATTGCTGTGCTCTGCAATTTAAGGGGTAGATGCATAAGAATTATGTTCCCCAGGCTTCATTGTCCACTGGTTTTAGGCAGATTTGGTCAGTGGAGAGTAGGATGGTAGGCTAGAAGCAGGAGGAAGAGAGGATCTCAGCTGTTTCTACTCCCTCCCTCCTCTTTATATGGCTTGCCTAGGTACATCTATTCAGTGAGTGCAAAAGTAATTGTGGTTTTTGCATTGTTGGAATTTGTCATTTGATATTGGTATACATTATTAAATAAATCTCGTTATGTTATACAACATTTTAATGGGCATTTCTCACTGTGGTTTTTTTTTTTTTTTTGCTAATCTCTTGTTTATTTTATGGTTATTTTAGACAATGGAAATAATGTCAGACAAAAAGCGTTTTCAAGTGATTTTCTTATTCTAATTCAAAATGGGTCCTAAAGCAGTGGAGACAACTCACAACATTAACAACACTTTTGACACAGGAACTGCTAATGAACATACAGTGCCATGGTGGTTCAAGTTTTGCAAAGGAGACGAGAGCCTTGAAGATGAGGAGTATGGTGGCCAGCCACCAGAACTTAACAATGATCAATTGAGAGCAATCATCGAAGCTGATCCTCTTACAACTATGCTAGAAGTTCCTGACAAACTCAACATCAACTGTTCTAAGGTCATTCAGCATTTGAAGCAAATTGGAAAGGTAAAAATGTTCAATAAGTAGGTACCTCATGGGCTGAGCAAAAATCAAAAACATTATCAAGTGTCTTCTTCTCTTATGCTACACAAAAACAACGAATCATTTCTCTATCAGAATGTGCATGTGACAGGAAGTAGATTTTATATGACAACTGGTGATGACAAGCTCAGTGGTCGGACCAAGAAGAAGCTCCAAAGCACTTCCCAAATCAAAATTTGCACCAAAAAAAAAAGGTCATGGCAAATGTTTGGTGGTCTGCTGCCGGTCTGATCCACTAGAGCTTTCTGAATCCCAGGAAAACCATTACATCTGAGAAGTATGCTCAGGAAATCGATGAGGTGCACTGAAAATTGTAACATCTGTAGCCAGCATTGTTCAACAGAAAGGGCCCAATTCTCCACAAAAACACCAACCGCATGTTGCACAACCAAGGCTTCAAAAGTTGAATGAACCGGGCTACAAAGTTTTGCCTCACTTGCCATATTCACCTGACCTCTCGCCAACTGACTACCACTTCTTCAAGCATCTCAACAACTTTTTGCAGGGAAAATGCTTCCACAGCCAATAGGATGCAGAAAATGCTTTCCTAGAGTTCATTGAATCCCAAAGCATGGATTTTTACACTACAGGAATAAACAAACTTATTTCTCATTGTCAAAAATGTGTTGACTGTAATGGTTCCTATTTTGATTAATAATGATGTGTTTGAGCTTAGTTATAATTATTGAAAATTCATAGTCCAAAACTGCAATTGCTTTTGCACCAGCCTAATAGTTGTCCTCTGTGATTTAATCTCCTACTGGGATGTCTGTTTACTTCATCTCATCTTCCTCCAGGAAGCTTCTTCACAGCTCCAGCCCTCATCACCTATCCTTTCCACCATGCTTCTCTTCTGTCCTACCAGGCAGTTCCAGTTCCTGTCATATAGTAACCCCATTTTTTCCCAGATGACCTTCTAGCCCTATTTGTGTTATTATTTTGTAAGTTGTTAATCAGTCATTATTAATCTCTGAGATGCCTTACTTTCTCATTTTTATCTCTTTTGACAACTTTGTAAGCAGTTCCTCACATTACATTTCCTCTCTTGGACTCCAGGAATGGATTTTTTGTTCTCTTAGCTTTACCTTGGCTGACAGCAGCTGGGTACCAAGAGTGAGCTCAGGAAACAGACCTTTGAGATCAGATTTAAAAATTTGAAGGCCCACCAGTTTGATCTGAATTAATGATGACTTCATTATTATTGGAAAATGGGATGCTAAAAGTCAATACCCGTGGACAACCTAACTAATGGAAGCACTCTCTCTCTCTCGGTCTGGAGACAGGCTCTCTTGTGCTTAAAATCTTTGAGTAATAACGTCACCCAAGAAGGTGCCTCATAAAGAGGTTTCTATTATCCTCCAGTTAATGGAGAAAAACAAACTCTATACAATACCTTAAAGAGGTTTATTCTGAGCCATTATGAGTGACCATCACCTGGAGAAAGTGCAAACCCAAGAAGCCTTGAATAAATGATTCTGAGGCAGCTGGATTACTGGATAAATTCAGGAAGGCAGGAGTTATAGGCAAAGACATAAATGCCCTGCATCCCAGCCACTCCAGCCATGGCTAATGGGGTCAAAGTACAGCTCGGGCTGTTGCTTCAGAGGGTGCAAGCTCAAGCATCTGCAGCTTTCACATGGTATTGAGCCTGCAGGTACACAGAAGTCAAAGATTGAGGTTTGGGAACCTCTGCCTCAATTTCAGAGGATGTATGGAAATGCCTGGATGCCCAGGCAGAAGTTTGCTGCAGGGGCAGGGCCTTTATAGAGAATCACTGCTAGAGCCGTGTGGAAGGGAAATGGGGGGTCAGAGCCTCCACACAGAGTTCCTTCTGGGGCACTGCCTAGTGGAGTTGTTAGAAGAGGGCCACTGTTCTCCAGACCCCAAAATGGTAGGTCCACCAACAGCTTGCACCATGTGGCTGGAAAATCAAGACACTCAATGCACACCCATGACACCAGCCAGGAGGGAGGCTGCACCCTGCAAATCCACAGGGGCAGAGCTGGGCAAGACCATGGGAACCCACCTATTGCATCAGCGTGATGTGAGATGTGGAGTCAAAGGAGATCATTTTGGAGCTTTAAGATTTGACCGCCCTACTAGATTTTGGACTTGAGTGAGGCCTTTAGTCCCTTTCTTTTGGTTAATTTCTCCCACTTGGAATGGCTGTATTTACCCAATGCTTGTACCCCCATGTATTTAGGAAGTAACTAACTTGATTTTTATTTCACAGGCTCATAGGTGGAAGGGACTTGCCTTATCTCAGATGACACTTTGGACTATGGACTTCTGAGTTAATGCTGAAATGAGTTAAGAATTTGGAGGACTGTTGGGAAGGCATGATTTATTTTGAAATGTGAGCACATGAGATTTTGGTGGGGCCAGGAGTGGAATGATATGGTTTGGCTGTGTCCCCACCCAAATCTCATCTTGAATCATAGCTCCCACAGTTCCCACATGGTATAGGAACAACCCAGTGGGAAATAACTGAATCATAAGGGCAGTTTCCTCCATACTGTTCTTGTGGTAATGAATAAGTCTCATGAGATCTGATAGTTTTATAAGAGTGGCTTGGCTCTCATTTTCACTTGGCTCTTGTTCTCACTTGGCTCTCATTCTCTCTTTGCCAGCTGCTAAGTAAGATGTGCCTTTGCTCTCTATTTGTCTTCTGCCATGACTGTGAGGGCACCCCAGCCATGTGGAACTGTGAGTCAATTAAACCTCTTTTCTTTATAAATTAACCAGTCTCAGGTATGTCTTTATCAGCAGTGTGAAAATGGACTAATACAGCCAGGAATTTGGTTTTTAAGGTTTTTCTGGGATCCCTATGGCCAAGAGGAAATCTGTTCAGTTGGTGGGGGGGCTTAGGATTTTACTTTTAGTTTATAGGTTGATATAGTTTAAATATTTGTCCCCACCCAAATCTTATTGATCTGTAATCCCCAATGCTGGAGATGAGGCCCCCTGAGAGATGTTTGGATCATGGGGACAGATTCCTCATGGCATGGAGCTGTCTTCATGACAGTTAGTTTTCACAAGATCTTGTCATTTAAAGTTGTGTGGCATCTTCCCCCACCCAGCACCTTCTCCCTCTCTCTCTCTTTCACTTGCTCCTGCTTTTGCCATGTGATGTGCTGGTTTCCCCTTTGCCTTCCAACATTGCTGTAAGCTTCCTGAAGAATTCTTAGAAGCTGAGCAGATGCCAGCACCATGCTTTCCTGTAAATACTGCAGAATTGTGAGCCAATTACACTTCTTTACTTTATGAATTACCTAGTCTCAGGTATTCCTTTATAGCAATGCAAGAATTACTCAATACAAAAAAAAAAACAGCATAACAGGACAAGGATATTGTTATAAAGTACCTGAAAATGTGAAAGTAGCTTTGAAACTGGTTAACAGGCAGAGGTAGGAAGAGTCTGGAGGACTTAGCAGAAGACAGCAACGTAAGAAAAATTTTGGAACTACTCAGAGACTATTTAAAAGGCTGTGAGCAAAACGCTGATAGTGATATGTACAGTAAAATCCAAGCTGCCAAGGTCTCAGATGGAAATGAGAAACTCATAGGGACCTGGAGCAAAGGTCACATGTGTTAAGCCTTAGCAAAGAGCTTGGCTACATTGTGTTCATGCCCTAGGAATCTGTGGAAGTTTGAACTTAAGAGTGATAACCTAGGGGCTGAAAGAAATTTCTAAGCAGCAAAACATTCAAGATGTGGTCTGGACGCTTCTAACAACCTACCCTCAGATACAGGAGCAAATAAGTGACCTAAAGCTGCAATTTATTTTAGAAAGGAAGCAGAGTGTAAAAGTTTGGAAAATTTGCAGCCTGGCCATGGGGCAGAGAAAGAAAAAGCTTTTTTGGGAGAGGAATTCAAGCAAGCTGTGGAGCAACCTCTTGCTAGAGATATTTGCATAACTAAAATGGAATCAAATGCTAATATCCAAGACAATGAGGAAAAGGCCTGGAAGGCATTTAGTAGACCTTCTAGGCAGCCCCTCTCATGACAGGACCACAGGCCTAGGAGAAAATGATAGTTTTGTGGGACAGGCCCAGGGCACCACTGCCCTGCAAAGCCTTGAAATAATACTCCCCACTTTCTCGCTGCTTCAGCTCCAGTCTTGGCTCAAAGGTGCCCAGGTACAGCTACAGCTTGGGCTGCCACTCCAGAGGGCAAAAACTATGAGCCTTAGTGGCTTCCATGTGATGTTAAGCCTAAGGGTGCAAAGAGTGCAAGAATGAATGAGGCTTGGCACCCTCCACCTAGATTTCAGAGGATGTATGGAAAAGTATGGGTGCCCAGGCAGAAGCCTGCTATGAGGTGAGCCCCCACAGAGAACCTCTATTAGGACAGTGCAGAGGGAAATTGTGGAGTTGGAGCCCCCACATAGAATCCTTGAGGGGCACTGCATAGTGGAGCTATAAGAAAGGGGTCACCATTCTCCAGATTTCAGAGTGGTAGAGCCCTGGCAGCTTGCACCCTGTGCCTGGAAAAGTCACAGGGCACCCAACAACCTGTAAAAGCAACCATGGGGGCTGTACCTTGCAAAGCCACAAAGGCGGGGCTACCCAAGGCCTTGGAAGCCCCCCAACCCCACCTTGCTCCAGTGTGCCCTGGATATCAGATATGAAAAAAGTAGATTACTTTGAAACTTTAAGATTTAATAACTGCCCTGCTGGGTTTTGAACTTGCATGGGGCCTGTGGCACCTTTCTTCTGGCTTATGTCTCCCTTTTGAAATAAAAATGTTTACCCAATTCCTATACGAGCATTGTACCTTAAAAGTAACTAACTAGTTTTTTATTTTACAGGCTCACAGGTGAAAGGGATTTGCTTTGTCTCAGAGGAGACTTTGGACTTTTTGGTCAACGCTTTCCATTAATGAGTTAAGACTTTGAGGGTCAGTGGGGAAGGCATGAATTGTATTTTGCAATGTGAGAAGGACTTGAGATTTGGGAGGGGACAGGGGTGGAATGATATAGTTTGGATATTTAACCCTGTCCAAATCTCATGTTGAATTGTAATTCCAAGTGAGGCCTGGTGGAAAGTGTTTGGATCATGGGGGTGGATCCCTCATGGCTTAGTGCTGTCTTCATAATAATGAGTCCTCACGAGAGATCTGTTCTTTTAAAAGTGTGTGGCACCCCCTCTCCACCTGCTGACTTGCTCCTGCTTTTGCCATGTGAGGTGCCAGCTAATGACGGTAAGCTTCCAGAGGCCTCTCCTTAGAAGCTGAGCAGATGCCAGTCTCATGTTTCCTGTAAAGCCTGCAGAACTGTAAGCCAATTAAACCTCTTTTTAAAACAAATTAACCAGTCTCAGGTATTTCTCTATAGCAATGCAAGAACAGACTCATACACATGACACAGTTAACCCTTCCATTTCGTATAGCTTCCAACTTATAATGAGAATTAGACAATAACATTCTTTCAGGAGAAATATACAAAGTCCCATAAGAAAAGATTGACAAGAGCCTGTGGGCCATGTGTGGGAATAACCGTGGGGTAACTGGATGGAGGATGACATAAGTGCTCAATCTGGCTTAATTTGTCATTACAGCTACACTTTCTCAAGATTTAGGATTTAATATACTAGCTTATTTTTATGTTATTATAAACGTTTTTCTATTGAGATCAAGAGGAAATACTTACAACTATTACAGTTCTCATTTCGGCTTCCAGTCATGAGGTCATAGCTGATATGTATAACTATCTTCTTCAATTCTCCATTCATATTTCCTTTTCCCAAAGCAAACACCTTGGCTGGTCATCATTTCTTGTCTGATGCAGTCACCCAATTTTTCACATTCGAAGGATCTGGGCTATTAGCTGCTTTATCTGAATGATGCTCCATTTTTTTCACTCGTGTTAATTATAGCACACAGGAATACTAACAAGTGACCTAGGAGATCACCTTTATTTTGGACATACTCTTTCTTACCCCGGCAATGTAGCAGAAACCTAATTTCTCCTTCATACCTAGTGTCAATCACCCTAGTCAACCCAGTACCTCCTCCTTTGTCTGTTGATTCACAGGCAGGAGACACCTAAGCGGCCAGGTGTCAGTCTTAACTGCTAGTTTAATGGAATCGTCGTTTTGTCCCCTAATAGAAGCATTTCTTCTTTTGTAACTTAAACTAATCCAGCATGTCTTATCATCATAATGTTATCAATGTAATGGACCAACATTATGTCTTATAGAAGAAAAGGCAACTAAATTATGAATAAGACAGAAGAGTTGATCTACTCCTCAGATAGGCCCGTGAAGACATGGCTAACTGAAAAGAAAATTTCTTCTGGTGATCTTTCCCAGCAGATATATAAATAGAAAAAAATCACAAGATAAATAACAGTATGTCAGATACCAGAGGCTGCATTACTTTTCTAACACACCAAAACCACATCTGGAATAGCAGCTGCTATTTTCTTGAATCATTTCCCAAGATTCACCTGCAAGTTGAATTGGGATGTGGTAGAAATCACTATCTCTGCATCTTTCAAGACCCAGACAGTGACACTAATCTCTGCCTTCCCTCCAGGAATGTGATATTGGTTTTCATTTACTATTTTGTGGTTAGAAGCAAGTGGAAGCCACTACATATACAAGTAAAATGAATTACATACCCACAGATAGTGATCATTATTATGAAAAAAGAAACTGATGACTTTAAAGGAATCAGAAAAGTCTTTAATTATTTCTTAAACCTAGTGTTTTGAAACAATGTTCAAAAACATTATTTCAAATTAAAATATGGACTAAAAAGCTGCCACTAATCTCAATGTTTTTGGTGTTTGGAACAGATTTCTCATTTAAATAGAATTATGATATCATGACCACAGCTCATTAAAGAATAATTCTCTAAATACTCAGTCCACATTCAAATTTGTCCAATCCTACAGAATCCTCAGGATAGAATCCAGGCATCAGTAGTTTTTAAAGCTGAGGGGTGATCTCTATAGGCAACCAAGGTTGAGCAATACTGCTCTAGCCCATGTATTTCCTGAATGAAATTTAGGTCTAAAAATTTGATTCAATTTAGTTAAAACATTTGTTGAGAGTAATTTCCAAGTGAAGTTATCCTTCCTACTGTATCATATGCAGGGGCAAATATTATTGAGATATAGCACCAGTAGTACATTAATCTCTCCATTAAAATATATTTTTTTCTTTTTTGCAATGATCAAGCTATTCACACACATTTTATTTGCTTTTTACACTACAAGAATTCTATTCACCAGAAACTTTTATGAATTAGTAACCATGGATAGTTTCTGACTTAATTTAATATTTTATGAATAGTAAAAAATGATGGTATTTCTGATTTTTCTTCTACATTTATGAGCTAAAATTATTCTCTAAAACATTAACTTAACTTCAAAGTTTTAAAAATTATCATGTCAATACTACTACTTATAATAATATAAGTAAATTTTAAAACTTTTTTGTAGTTTTTTTATTTTTCTATAGGATATAAACACTGAAAAAGTGTATATGGTCAGGTCACTATATTTAAACTTATTACTTAAAATAATTACATATTCATTTCACCATATTAATATGTAGGTTCGTTTGTTTCTGTTTTCAATTTCGAGGTGTGCTTTTTAACTAAATTTTGCTTTTTGAACACAGAAAATATTTACAGAAGTCCAAACTATATAAAAAAGTATATTCAGTAAAATGTTGCTTTCATCCCGGTATTTTTTTATCCAATTCTCCTTGCCTGTGAGGTAACCATTTGTATTAGATTATGGTTAATTCTTTGAGTGTATCTCTTTTTTTTTCAAAATTAGGCAAATAATTGATTTCAAAGATAACTCCCTGTGATGGTTTATTTTAGGTATCAACTTAACTGAATTAAGGGATATCCAGATAGCCTAGAAAGCATTACTTCTGGGTGTGTCTGTGACTGTTTCCAGAATAGATTGGCATTTAAATAAACAGAGTGACTGAGAAAGATCTGCCTTTATCCAATGTGGGCAGGCATCATCCAATTGGCTGCAAGCCCAGATGGAACAGAAAGGCACAAAGAAGATGAATTCTCTCCCTCTCTCCTGAAACTGGGACACCCAGCTTCTATCCTTGGGCATCAGAACTCCAGGTTCAACAGCCTTTGGACCCTGGGACTTGTACCAGAAGCTCCCCAGCTTCCCGGGTTCTTCTCAGGCCTTCAGACGTGGACTCAGTGTGCTACTGGCTTTCCTCATTCTCCAGTTTGCAGATGACCTATTGTGAAATTTCTCAGCCTCCATAATCATGTGAGTCATCTCTCCTAACAAGTCCTCTCTCACATGTCTGTAACATTTTTATGATAAATATATTTACATATCCTATTGTTTCCGTTTATCTGGAGAACCCTAATATATTACTTACTATATAGATTTCTTCATTGCTTTTTTTTTAATTATGGCACGCTGATAGTTCAATCAATTATCAATTTTTATGTGGAGAACATTTAAAAAATTAACAGTATTTGCTTCAATGGAAAAGGGCTGTTGTTGGCCAGCAATGGCTAGCATGGGGGCAGCAGAATGGATTCTGTCTTATGTTTGAGGTTTATCTACTGTTCTTTACACAATGCTGTTTTCTTGTGAACTTTTGAACACTCAAAAGTCAGGAATTACATATAGGCTCACTCTACAATCAAAAGACAAGTGGATAAAATATTATTCATATTACATTTAAGTGGTGAAAACAGCTATTTTAAAAAAAAAGTTGTTACCAAAAAAAATAAATAAATAAAGGAAAAATGTCATGAAAGAGGAGGGCTGGGTGAAACCAAGATATTCCATCCTATATATGGAGTCAACACACATATCCCAGAGAAAGTGGTGTTTAAGTTGAGGTTTGGTGCATGGTTGGGACAAAGCCAGGAGAACAGGTTGGGTCAAATATGTTTGGAGCATGGAACAGCCTGGAAAAAATGTCATTTCCAAAAAGAGATTGGAAACATATGGGAAATTAGTAGAAACACAATTGTGATACAGCCCTAGTGAGCTGATAATTCTCTCCAAAATTATTCTTTCTTCTCTTGATTTTGTTAATCTCATTCCTAGAATCCCAGCACTCAACTGAAAAATGGCATCATCTTCAGCTGCACCTTATTCAAACCCCCTACATCTACAACCCTGAGGTCATCTTTTTTTATCTGTCTCCTCCTCTCCATTCTCTTTGATGTTCTGTAATGCAGAAATTGGTAACCACTCATCTATCCTACAAGTGCCTCCATCTTCAAATATACATAAGATATCTCTATATTTCTAGTTCAATTCTTTGAATTTCCTGTTAAATTCAGACGTTATTATCACAGCCATACTTTTTCTCAAAGCGGTCCTCTTGGCACTAATAGTCTTTGAGTATCTTTTACCCCTTACTCTTTTCCATGATCTCCAAAGCTAAGCTCCGGGGTACTCACTGTGATAGAATATATTATTTCCTAAAGTCTTCGCTCCTCTATGTATTTTGTACCCTTTTACATGTAACTTTGCAGTCTCTCCCGCTAAAGGAGAGGAAAACTAGAGACATAAACAGAGCCATAGCAGCTGGTGCACAATTCCAGAGGAATGACAATAGCGAACCACACAGTGAAAGATTAACATCGCTCAAAGGGCAGCTTGGCCCTGGCTCAGCTCCTGGAAGTACCACTAAGCCCTTGGAATGTCCTGCTGGGAAATATCAGCATCTTGTCTTGCTTTATAGTATAGTATACTATAGTATAGTATAGTATAGTATAGTATAGTATAGTATAGTATAGTATAGTATAGTAATTTATAGTAAAGTCTATTAGGTCCTAAGAACTTTCTTCAGATATGCATATCTAGACACCTTTGTCAGCCATCCCTCCTACTCCTACACCCTGATGAAAAATCATAACTCTTCTGAAAATGAGACTTCTGGGAACTTGCACCTTCTCCAGATGATGCTCCAGTAGACAGGGCAAGAGTCTGACTTTTACCAAATCTGTCTGACATTTGGTTCACATAACTGACTTCTGCCAAAACTATCTGGCTTTTTTCTTATAGATTGTATCCATATTGTGAAGCAATGACTGCCTTAACTTTAGTAGACAGGGATCTGTTGTGAAACTTAAAATACATTGCATTTTCAATTTCACAACAACAGTCTCTGCTCTGATATCTTTCACTGGCTTTGCCACTTACTCTCTGTGAGACCTTGGGTAACCTACTTAATCTCTCTGGTCTTGGTCACCTATAAGAGAGGACAAATAACAGTGAGTAACATAAAGGGTTGTTGTGAGTTCAGTGCATAAACATATAAAATGTACCTAGGATACAGCTTGGAATATTACTATAATATTGTAAGCATTCAATAAAAGCTGGCCATAATAATTATTATTACTCTCATATAATTATTATTAACTTTCTTAGATGCGAGTTAAGCTCCCTAAGGTTCCATTTTGGCTCATCTCTTTTACCAAGTGCATCTGTGGTCTTCACAGTGCTTAGAACATTTTGAATAAGATATTTTGTATAGTATTAAAACTTCATCTGAGGCCCTAAAACAGAGAATAAAAGGTGCTAATTTCTCAAAAATTCTAGAGAGATTCCAAACCAACTATATAGAGCATACTAAGTTTCTCCACTATCCCAGAACCAAACTTCAGTGATGAGAATTCAGGGCTGAATTCTGCTACCAGCAGTAACAAAGTCATTGCTGTTTGACCATCCTGCCCATCCATAATAACAAGAAAGCTGAAACAACTGCAAGAATAGTTGTTTAAACGCATCAGAAGAAACTAACACAGATATAGGTCAAAGGACCAAAGTCCTAGAGAAAAGAGAAAGACATGAGGTAAACGTTAGATTAACACCAGGTTTTTTTCTCTGAGGACACTTGTAGACTTTCAGATCAGGATAGAATCTGAACAGAAAAACATGAATGACAGCATCTGGCAGTCTCTCTGGCCCACACACACTTAAACTGATGTTGAATGTTACCACAGCATCCAGGACTTAAGGGCTTGGGATCAAAATGAAATGGAAATTTCATGGAGACAAGCTCTCAACATTTTGCACACAACTTCCCTCAATACTGATTCCTAAACTGCACACACAACAGGGCAAGAATCTGCAAAATCAAGCATCAAGTGGCTTCAACAGAGTAAAAAGCTAAGCAGATATTTCAGAACTTTGGTGATTCTGGAGAGATAAAAATTACAGTTCTGGGCTTGCCAAAAAGGAGAGGCCCTGAGACATAACTCAGGCTTTTTCATGGGACACTGGAAAGGATATACTATAGCAGTAAAGGGGAACTGAAAGTAAATATCTGATTATACTCTATATCACTAAAAGTATAAATTAAATTCTTTTCTATAGAGCAAAGAAATTTAATTCAGAATTTCTACAAATCATCTTGTACTATACTGAGATTTACCAAGCATGCCAGGAAGTAAGAACAAATAACTAAAACCCAAGAGACTATAAGACATCAGAAGCAGACCAATAGGTGATCTACATATCGGAGTCTATGAATACTTAAATTACTATGATATATTCAATTAAAGGATGAAAAAATGAAAATTTCACCAGAGAATTAAAATATATAAAATAATAAAACAGAAATTCTAGATATTAAAAATAATATAAGTGATAGTAAGGATTTAATGACAAGTTTTGATATAGATAGGTGAATACACATTAGATACAGCAGGAAAGAAGATTCACGAACTGAAGATGACTAAGCATAAAACATCCATATTGGACCAAAGAAAGACAAAGAGGAAAATAACAAAAAGAGAAGACACATATGAAGCACAGAGAAAAGGTCTAATATGTGTGTAATTAGCATCTGAAATCAGAGAGTAAAGAGAATGGAGAAGGAGCAATATTTGAAGAGATGTTTAGCAAAGGATTTTCTAAAAATGATAAAAAATAATAAACAGATTGTTCTACAAACCTCACACAAGACAAATGAAAAAATTTCTGACACCATCACATACCATGTGCAAACTACTAAAAAATAGAGACAAAGATAAAATTTTCGAAGTAATCATTGAACAATATGTACACCTTCAAAAAGGCAACAATAAAACTGACAAGCTAACATTTCAAAAGATGTGATGGAAAAAATGAGGCAATATAATGACATTTATTTTTAATGAGGAAAGGATAGCTGACCATGTAGAAATTTTCATCCAGTGAAAATATCCTCCAAAAATGAAGGGAAAAAAAGAGATGTTTTCAGGCAATCACTAAAAAATTCATCATGAGAAAAACGACACTAAAGAAATTACTAAAGGAAGCTCTTGCAGAAAAATGACCCACGATTATTTTCCCAGGAAATGTAAAATAGAATAAGCAGGAGTAGTAAAAAGGGTGAATATGTGAGTAAATGTACATAAAGCTTGGCTGTTTAAAACAGTATTAATATTATCTGGTGGATTTAAAATATGTAAAATTAAAATATTTTACTGAAGCAATATGAGAGAAAAGGAGTCTCAATGCAGTTAAAATGTTTTAAAGTCCTTGCATGATTCACAGAGCAGTAAAAACACTGATTTAAGGTAGAATACAATGGAACACTTTCCAATAGAAATACGATGTAAATCACACATATGAAGTCAGAAATTTTAATAGCTACGTTAAAAATTTTTTAGAGAAACAGATGAAATTAATTTTAATAACACATTTTATTTAATTTTCTATCTTGAATGTTATTTTAATAGATGCAAAAATTAATACTGGATATTATGTATTACTTTGTCAGTGTTAAATACCTGAAATCCAGTGTGTATTTTACATCTGCAGCACAATTCAATCTAGCACATTTCAAGTGCTCCAAAATCACATGTAGCCAGTGGCTGCCAGGTTGGACAATAGCACTCAACTATATCAGGGATGCAAATAGTAATTGTGAAGGTAAGTACTAATAAAAATAATAATTAATAATAATGATTAACAGATTGAAAATATATGAAAGAATAAAATATATTTACTTCATACAAACATGCAAGAAAAAGATTGATCATATAAAAGATGACAAATAGAAAGCATGGCAAGATTGGTGATTTAGACTTAACTGTACTTAGATTTATATTAAGTCAAATAATATAAATAGACTAAAAACTAATCAAAAGACAAATAATGTCAATTTGATAAAATATACAACCAAACTTCAATCTGCCTACAAAAGAAACAAATTCATTATAAACAGATAGGAAGTTTTAAAGTACACTGGAAAAACATAAACAATGCAAACACTAACCAATGAAAGCTAGTGCTTCAAGTCTCAGCTACTCGGGAGGCTGAGGCAGGAGAATGGCGTGAACCCGGAAGGCGGAGCTTGCAGTGAGCCGAGATCGCGCCACTGCACTCCAGCCTGGGCGACAGAGCGAGACTCCGTCTCAAAAAAAAAAAAGAATATAAAAAGTATAAGGCAAGAATCATTACTCAAGATTGAAACATATTTTAAAATGATAAATAGGTCAATTCAACAAGAAATATAACATTTCTAAATTTGTTACTTCTTCCAATTTAGCAGGAGTTGAAGGAGGCATGTGGTCTGGATAACATGGTGTAGACTTGGCTTTCCCTGCTTCTCCCCTCTAGGTCTAACTATAAATCCTGGAAATAGTGCAAGATGCAATAAAAGGCATATTCTGAAAGATGGGAGGACAAAGCTGAGTTTGTTAGGGACTGAGGACTGAAAGAACAAGACGCGGTGGGGTGCCCAACCTTGGAGACAATTTTGATCTCACAGGCCTGAGACTCCCCTTGCCCTCAGGAGACACCAGGCAGACAGACGGTATTGGAAGGGGCAAGGGGATAACTCCGTAACAAGCACTCTGGTAAGCAATTTCTATCCCCACAAGGCATGAAAATCTCTTCTGTCACTGAGAGACACTGGGTGGCCAGAAAGCACAGGCAAATGGGATCCTGCCTCAACAAGCCACCTGACTTGGGAAGACTTGCCCCTCCAGGGTGGAGAATCACTTCCCCCACCTAGAGAGACCATATGGCCTGTCCTGAGAAAGAACTTTCTGCCCCCTTAGGATGCCAGCGAGGTCCAACAGGAGCCCCAGACACACCATATAAACCAAGTAGACCAAAATACTACAACAAAGGCTCATCTAAGATTTATTTGCATGCTAAATCTAAACAGAAAACATACCTGCTGAGACAGGAAATTTAAACAGGATCCAGAATCTCATAATAGATATAACAGGCATGCGCAGAATACAATTGAAAATCACCTATCTTACCAAGAACCAAGAAAATCACAACCTGAGAAACGCAATCAACTGAAGCCAACACTGAAATGATACAGATGTTGGAAATATCTGATGAGGACTTTAAAGCAGCTATCATAAAATTGAATTAATAAGCAATTATAAATTTTCTTGAAACAAATGAAATACTAGCAATTCTCAGCAGAAAAATAGAAGTTACTCAAAGAAGACCAAATCAAATTTACCCAGGTATGAATAAAATAATAAAAATTTTAAAACTTGCTAGATGGGATTCCTAGTAGAACAGAGATGACAGAGAATAGAATCCATGGACTTGAGGACTAATCACTAAAATTTACCCAGTCTGAATAACAGATAGCAAACAGAACCCCCCGCCCTGCTCTCCCCAGAAAAATTGATCAGAGCCTTAGGGATACAGAAAAGTAAAATATTCAACATTTCTACTTAAAGAAATAATGGATAAAACTTCTTAAAGTTAGCAAAATATATAAACCTCACAAATTTAAATATCTAAATGAATCCCAAATAGAATAAATCCAAAGAAATCTATATCAAGAAACATCATAATTAATCTTCTGAAAATTAATCTTCTGAAAATTAACAAAGAAAAGGCTTGAAAGTAGCTGGAGAAACTATGTTATCTACAAGAGAACCCCAATTCAAATGGCAGTGAATTTTTCATCCAAAACCTTGGAAACCAAAAGAAAATGACACAAAACTTTCAAATGATATTTAAGAAAAAAAAAAACTGAACCACAGATTCTATAACTGGTGAAATTATCCTTAAGGTAAGAAGATGAAATAGAGACAGTCTCGGACATAAGAAAACTAAGAGGATGTGTAGGGTATGTCACTAGTAGACCTACTCTTAAAGCCTGGCTAAAGGACGGTCTTAAAACAGAAAGGAAACAATAAAGGAAAAAGATCTTAGAGATCAGAAAGGAAGGAAAAACTGGACATGGAATATAGATACATAATAATATATTATCCTTTTCTTTATGAATTCTATAAACCATATTTGATTAGTGAAATAAAAATTATTACATCATCTTGTACTCCAGATAATGATATTTAAAAATGAGGACGGTAAAGAGACCTAAGTGGAAATAAACTTTCACAGGACTCAACATTGATACCAATAGACTATGACAAGTCATATATTGGATATACTGTGAAACCTACAGCAACATTAAACTGTACAAAGAGTTGTACTCCAAAACACTGTAAATTAAGACAGAATTCTTAAAACTGTTCAAGTAACCCACTTGAAACAGAAGAACAAAATGCAAATCAGACAAACAGAAAACAAATAATAAAATGGCAAATTTAATTCATTAGAAATCAAAGTGTTACTGATTTTAAAATGGGTTCTTTTTCTATTCAGTTCTGAGAAGACAATACATGAAACCAAAAGTGAGCATCAAGCAGTGCAGGCTTTATTCAATGGCCACGGACTTGAGAAGTGGGTGCTTGGCTCACAAATTAACTTCTCAATTAATGAGAGACAGAAAGTCACAGATATGGGGCATCTTTAATGAAGGGTTTGGGCATTAAAAACAAGGGGAGGCTCATGCTTTTAATCCCAGCACTTTGGGAGGCTGAGGTCTGCGGATCACGAGGTCAGGAGATCGAGACCACGGTGAAACCCCGTCTCTACTAAAAACACAAAAAATTAGCCGGGCGTGGGGGCGGGCGCCTGTAGTCCCAGCTACTCGGAGAGGCTGAGGCAGGAGAATGGCGTGAATACGGGAGGCGGAGCTTGCAGTGAGCCGAGATCGCGCCACTGCACTCCAGCCTGGGCGACAGAGCTAGATTCCGTCTCAAAAAATAAAAAAATAAAAAAATAAGGGGAGGAATATTCTTGTCTTTTCTGGGAATGGGTGAAGAATTCCTCAGAACCGGAGTTGTGGTCTTCCTTTTGGTCCTTTTATGATTTCTTCTGGTCGTTGTCATGGTGATTATAAACTGTCATGGCACTGGTGGGAGTGTCATTTAGTATGGAAAAGAAATTATAATGAAGTTAGAGGTTCTTCAAAGGCCAAGTGAGCTGGATCTTGAATCCCATCAGTCCTAACTGGTTTGGTCACCAGGGGAAACTTCTGATCTCAGACATCCTGTCTCCTAAAGCTAAGCAGAGTTAAGATCGGGTAGAAATTCAGCTAGGTCACAAAGGCATTACAATGGGTAACAAGATTTTCAGAGTGTATAAACAAACAGAATTCAATGATACGCTATTTATAAGAAATTCACCTTAAATTCAATAACATAAGTAGCTTGAAAGTAAAATAAAAGACAAAAATAGATTACGCAAATATTAATCTAATAGAAACCAGTTGCCTTAATTGAACATTTTGACTTTGAAACCCCTCTGTTGCATTTATAATTGAAATATGTTCTAACAGGTTGATATAATAAAGATTGTAGTAGTTGTATTTATCTGCTTAAACATTCCTATGTTTCTTCCTTTTTTGGTTCTATTTAAGGGGAGACAAAAATTATATACCTACCAACTTAGTCATATTTGTTAAGTGTCAAAAATTGTGTCAAGGGCAGTCCTAGAAAACCTGTTGGTAGTTTATCAGGGCTCCACAGACTTGTTTATAATTTACAGTGTTATGAATGTTATATACCATAGGAAGACAGGAATGGATATTATTATTAACTTTTGTAGAGAAATAGAAAAAAAGGTCCTGGAAAATATATTTGTCTCCAATTACATAATTTCTGAGGCTTAAAACTTTTCCTGCTTACTACTAAAACTAAGATAAACTTGGAAAAAAATGATGAAAAATATTTTAGGCCAGGCGTGGTGGCTCACGCCTGTAATCCCAGCACTTTGGGAGGCCGAGGTGGGCGGATCATGAAGTCAGGAGATCGAGACCATGGTGAAACCCCGTCTCTACTAAAAATACAAAAAATTAGCCAGGCGTAGTGGTGGGCGTCTGTAGTCCCAGCTACTCGGGAGGCTAAGGCAGGAGAATGGCATGAACCCGGGAGGCAGAGCTTGCAGTGAGCCGAGATTGTGCCACTGCGCTCCAGCCTGGGCAACAGAGCGAGACTCCGTCTCAAAAAAAAAAAAAAAAAAATTTTTTAAAGAGTAGACAAATTTATAATTTCATGTTTAAGTAACATTCTCAGTAAATGACAGAGAAACATAAGTAAATCAGAAAGAATATAAAATATTAGAACAATATAATTAATAAATTAATATAATTAGCACACACAAAACCTTTTATTTTATTATTATTATTTTCTTTTAGAGAGAGTCTCACTCTGTCACCCAGGTTAGGATACAGTGGTGTGAACATGGCTGACTGCAGCCTTGACCTCCTGGGCTCAAGCAATCCTCTTGCCTCAGCCTTCCCAGTAGCTGGTGGGGACCCAGGCACGTGCCACCATGGCTGATTAATTTTGTTATTTTTGTAGAGATGCAGTCTTGCCATGTTCCCCAGGCTGGTCTCAAATTCCTAGGCTCAAGCAATCCTCCTGCCTCAATTTGGGAGAAATTGTTGAGATTACAAATGTGAGCCACCGCACCCAGCCCACACACATATAAAACTTGAACACAGATCAAGAGAAGACAATTTTTTTCCATGTGAATGTGTACTAAAATTGATTAAATGCTAAGCTATAACAGAAGTCTTAAAAAAAAAGACATGTTAATCTGATCATATGGAAATTAACTTAAAATATTGTCAAACCAAATAACACTAGAAATGTTTAAAACTATTAAGATGAGAATGATTCACAAAATAATAACTTAAAGAAATCTCAAATCTTTGGAAATTAAGCAATAAAGCATTAAATATTCCGTGGTTCAAAAAAGACATCAAAATAAAAGAAATTTGTTTTAATTTCAATGAAAATTTAGAATTTGGCATGTCAAAAATTACAGAATGGATCTAAAGCCCTGCTTTTAAAATGCTGATAGACTTCAGTGAATATATTATTTTAAAAAAAGAAAATAAAAATCAAAAATTTAAGTTCAACAAATGAATTTATGTGATCATCTGATTTATGAAAAGGTGACAGTGTAATGCCAGGAGGCATACTCCAGGAAGAGTGCTGGGTCAGCCAGATATTCCTGAAGAACAAAATGAATCTTTCACATCTACTTCACCATTCACATATGCCATAGTTTTCACGTCACACACACACACACACACACACACAGAAAAACAATTCTGATGTACCACTAAGTAAACGTGAAAATTAAAACAATACAGGTTCTGGATGGTATCATAGGAAAATGTCTACATTGTCTTGTAGTTGGCAAGGTTTTCTTAAATTGCACACAAAAAGCACCAATCATAAAGCAAAATATTGATACACTGGAATTTGCTAAATCATTAATTACTCTTCATCAGAAGATACTGTAAGACAGTGAATATGCAAGCCACAAAGTAGAAAAAAAATTGGAAATGCATGCATCTTACAAAGGATTTATATCCTTTATAAAACAAAATTTCTACAATTCAACAATGAAAACAAAGGCCTGCCAAAAAATATGGGAGGAAAACATTGTCATTTGACAAGATATCAGATGGCTGATTTAACCATATTACTGTGGATGAGGTATGGTGAAGCCAGAGGAAGATCAAAAGAGAAGCTTGAAAGAGTTTTACAGTTTTGTTATACTCACAGTTCCCTGGGGAGAACACAGCATGCCATGCCACAGGGGGCCACTCATGGGAGCACCAGCGTCAGAGTTGAGCCAGAGGGATAAAGGGCAGCAGCAGGCGAAAACCTTTTTTTGTGGTTTCTGCAGGAATGAAAGGGTTAGGCAGGGCAAACAGGCTTAGGCTTGATGACTTGAAATAATTTCAGTGGGCTTGTTCCTGGTTGTCTGTTACCTGGCTCTGAGGCACATATGGCGACTGAATAGTGGCCAAGGGTCTGAGAGACAAACAAGGAGGTAATTGAGGATAGGACTTAATTGACCTCACAAGAAAAGGGCCTGACTCGTCTCTAGCCGGGACCTCTAAACTAAGTCAACATAGTGCAAGACAGATCTCCGAGTGGCCTTAGACTAACCCAGTTCTCTCTCATTTCTTGTCTATAGTTCTCAAGAATAACTGTAGAATGTGCTAACAATGCAACATTCTGAGATAAAGAGGGGCTCTCCAGAGCAGCCCAAGTTCTATTCCAGTCTCTCCTAGAATTGGATGTCCTACAACACTTTAGCCTGGCAATGTTTGTCAAACATCTACTGTTTCCAAGGCTCCTGAGCGACAGTGCAAGTGCGGCATGCGCAAACGAGACTATGTCCAGGCAGCTTTCCTGAGCCTCGGGGATCAGGCTGTCATGAATCTTAGGCCTCCGTTGTCTCCTTCTAGTTGCCTATAGGTAATAAATCTACTGCATGTAACCTGTGTTTGTAAGTGTCCTGAACTTGTGCAAGGAGTAGAAACTGCAGCCCTTGATGCTTTGGAATGAAATGATAATCATTGCATGGCGAACCTGCTTTGCAGGCATAATAATAATAAAAAGCACTTTATTACTATGGCCAATAAGCATCTGAAATGGTGCGCAACATTATTGTCAGAAAAATGTTATTCAAACCACAATGTGATAATATTACCTACCCACCATAAGAACTAACATTTATAAAAACTGGCAATCTCAACTGTAGAGACAATGTGGGACAGTGAAATTTTCGGATACTCTTAGTAGGAACATAAATTAGCACATTCTGTATGCAAAATTGTATAGCTATCTACTTAACACTAAAATTATGCATGCCTTGTAACACAACTGTTCTGCCTAGTGTAAATGCATTTGTATGTGCATCAAAACTCATACAAAATATTAATAAAAGCACCATTTCCAATAGTAAAACTATGGAAACTGCCCAAACGCCCATCAGCAGTTGAATAGGTGAATAAAGCCTTGCATATTTACATGATGGAATGTCATACAGTAAATAAAAAGATTAAACTACTGCTATATGCAACATGACAAATTTCACAGACATAATGTTAAGAAAACATATTTTTTAAAAAAGAAAAGAAAATCCAGACATGAAAGAGTACTTATCACATAATTCCATTCATCATAAATTAAAAAAAATCCTAATGTATAGTGATGGACATGAAGATATTCATTATCTTTAGAGGTGTAATGAATAGAAAAGATCACGGTAGAGTCTCCGGGGGCTGACAACATTCTACGTTTTGAGCTGAATGATACCCATGAGTATGTCACTTTGTAAAGAAAAATGATGAAGAGTATAATCAAGATTTGCTCACTTGATCATTGTGTTTTACTTCAACAAACATTAAAAGAAAAGATAAACCTTAACCCATTCTTGGGTTATCTAGTAAAGCAAGCTGCTATAAATCCACTGAATATATTACAAAGAAAAAATATCTTGATAAAACCTGGGCTGACAGAGAACTTCAAGGTATTACTGAGGAAAATAATAAATCAATAATAAAAATCATAATTATCCTTTATAAACACTAGTCATTTTACATACATTATTTTATTTCCTTTTTGCACTAAACCTATGAGGTTGTCATAATTATTCCTATAACATGTATGAGGTAACTAAGGCTTAAAGAAATTAAATAACCTCTCCATGATGATACAGTAGGTCAGAAATGGAATCCGCATTGAGACATACTTTATTGCAAAGCCCATGCAATTTCACAATAAGCTGCAAACAAAATAAAATTTCCTTCTGTTGCAGAAAAGCTTAGAATTCATGGAATAGGTCACATTCTTGTACAAGAGATAGATCTAGGGTTGCCAGGTAAAATGCAGGATGCCTAAATAAATTTGAATTTCAAATGAACTATATATTTTTTAGAAAAAATATACCTCATAAAAACTTGGGACATATTAAGCATCACATTTTTATAGTCAATTGAACATATATATACTAATGTATTATTTATATGTTACATAATACATACATATTATTTGTTGTTTATCTCAAATTCAAATTTAAGTAAGTGTCCTGTACTTTTATTTGCTAAAGATGGAGACCTCGGTCAGGTTAGGGTTTCTCAATGTTGGCGCAATGGATATTTTGGATTGTATAATTCTTTGTTGTGGGGGATTGTCCTGTGCATTAGAGAATGTTTAGCAGCAGCTCTGTGCTCCACGCACTGGAGTCCACTAGCATCCTCTCTCCACAGTTGTGACAATCAAAAATGTCTGCAGACATTGCCAAATGGTCCTTTCAGTAGAGAGAGTCAAAGTTCCTCAAGTTGAGAACCACTCATTCAGGATAAACCAAGACAGGGTCTACCCCCCTGATCGTACTGATTAAAGACTCATACCAAAAATGAGTGTGCAAAATGAAAAGCTGATGAGAAAATTGAGTGCATGACACTAAGTCTGTCATAAATAAGTATTCACAAAGTTATGCTACTGAAAAATACCACCCTCATTTCAGAGGATGCATTCAGGCATGCTCAACTAAATTTTGATCTTTCTTTTTCAATGTCCGAGTTTAATGAACTAATTCATATAATGATGGATACTTAAGTTCAGTCTGTTTGGAACATTGATGATTACTGCAGTCAATATCCTAATTATAAAAGCATGAAAACTAAAAAGCAAGATCTCCTATAGCTATTTCCCTAGCCAGCGGTTTTGTTTCCATTTTTGAACATCTACTACATGTTCTCAACAAATTTTTTGGATGAACACTTATTCAGAAAATTAACTCAAAGTCAGCATAATCCTAATTAACCAGTAGTTTTTCTTTCAAACATTTAGGAGAGAAATTCAAGTAATCTCTGCATAAAACAGCTGTTTCTAAGAATCAAAGGCACATTTAGTATCCAACAGTTCTCACACTCCCCTTGCCTCCTACTAGATCTTATATCACTATCCTGGCCCAAGTTTGCATACTTATGAAAGATTTGTAGGTTGGCTCCTCCCTAAGGCATTTCTGAAAGAAGTAACTCCCATTCTCCCTGTGGCCCTTTAACACCAGATTTCTGCCCCTGAGTTATCCATTTTCCAGAGTTCTCCGAAGGAGCACCAGACATTCACTGACCAATCCATTCAGGTGGTAACAGATGAATCAATGTTTGCAGGCAGTTTAATTAAATATTGGAGTTTCCTTATATTCCTAGAACCCTACAGGCATGTTGATGATGTCCCAACATGCCAAAATGAGAGTAATTAACTTCCTTCTTCACACACAGCTGTGCATTAAACAGGCTGGAGGCACAACATGCAGGAACACGGCAGCTCTATTTTGCAGGAATCATCCTACCTGGATTGTCTTCTCACTCCAAACTCCCTGATCACCTTCTGAGAGAGCTGGCATGTCAGCAGTCCCTGTTCTGCAGGCAAAAGTCATGGAATTCATTTAGAAATTAGCTTCTGAACTTGGGGAAGATATTAATAAATTTGTCTGACAAATGCTGATTTTTATAACTGAAGGACAATCTGAGAGGAGTGTGAGTGAACGTTAGCTAACCTGGCTGAATTCTGAGTGCTGTAGTGAAAGGGGCTGGATAAAATTCCGGGTCATCAGGCAGGCCCCATCCTGGATCCCGCTGGAGTAAAGTGCAGCACTGAGCTCTCCACTCTGCCTGGGGCATAGGACCAGGCTAATCAGGGACTTCACCTGGTATTCCAGGTGGGTAATAATGCCTTTCTGTATATGGGCTCATGTGCATGCAAACCAAGCCAGTGACTCCTTTCCGCTTCCATCACCGTTGGATCTCACAGGCTGAACTTCAGGTTTCACAGTCTATCTGAACCAGGCTCACAAGGTTTTTGGATTCCAAGATGTGCTGCTGTGTCCACGATATACCGATTGTCTGTTCTGAGGGCCCTTCAATACCGAAGACTTACCTGATAACCCTACCCCCACCTTGGTTGTTTGATGTAACTTAAGGATGGAAGCGACATAATCCACACCTGAAACTCCCTTCTGCCCTAACCATTTACTAGGCACATGACTTTGGGCAAGTTACTTCACCACTATAAACTTCTACATTTTCTATGTGGTCTAGCACAGTAATAGTTACCTTTCAGAAGATTTTAGGAATTGAATGAGGTAGGCTAGGACTTCATTATAGTGCTCTACAAATGTGTTTCTGACCTTTTCGTTTTGCTAGATCTTGTTTACCACATTGTTGAGCCTCTGCACATCAGTACACATTGCTGGGTCCCTGGCCACTTGTCCTATCTCCATGGAAGCTGATCATGCCTTCTGTAGCCACAATTGCCTGCTGAGGTCTTTCTTTAAGGCTGATAGAGCATCAAAAATAATAGCATTTCCAAGATTAGAAGAATCTCAGAGTCAAAAAACCCAGCTGCTGGAAGACTCCCCCGCAGGACAGGATCCATCAGCCCACTGAGTCCATGATGCCCATTCTGACATCCTAATCTGGACAGGAAGCACCATTACCAGAGTCCAACCCTGCGGCCAGAGCAGATTCCCTGACCACAACTGGCTTATGCCAAGCTTCCTTTCCAGACCCCAATTTTCTTCACTGAAGTAAACCCCTTTCGTAACGAAGTCACTTTGACTTAAGTTAAGAACTCAGAGAGTATCTACCTGCCAAGATCCGTTTTTGGGGACCCCTTAGAGCATGGACCACAGCTGCAGCCCAGAGTCTCTGCTAACTAAACCACACAGGGCCATTTTACAGAAAACCTAACTATGAGCTCATTTTTTTTCTCAGCTTTGGTTGGGATTTTATGCCACTGATCATCTGTCCCATTCTCTCATTGTTTCCTTTTCAACATAAACAAACGCCAGAATTTAGCAGCATTTGAAGCCTACTGCAGAGCTTCCTGTTTTGGCTCATCCTAAGACCCTTCCCTCAACCTCTTAGGATAATTTAGTCCTATATGATGGAAGCATCTGCTTTGTACAGAAAACATGCGATTTCAACATCTGAAAGAGGCAGCCTGATTGGGCCTATCGATGACACAACAGTGTGGCAGCTCCCTTTCAGCAAGTGTCGCAGCTCTGCTTGGAAACAGAGAAAGAGCTGCTACACGCAGATGTTCTCTGAATAGCACTTATGGCAAGAATTGAGGCTTGAACAGCACGCATTTGCTAAGGCTAATGAAAGTCTTGGGGAAAATGAATAACCCAACTTTTAAAATTAGAAGGGGAAAGAGCTATTTACTGATTTTTCAAAAATCGGTTATTCATGCTTTTCCTTTAAAATGATTTTATGCATTTGTCATTTACTTGGTGTTCCAAGTTGCCCCCTTTGCTTTGAAGCTTCCCAATATATTATATTCTTTAAAATGCACAAATTACCATGTTTGCTTTCAAAGAAGGACATATGCACCACAAATGGGTTTGCAGGTGTCTCTTCCATCCTTGGTCATTCAAATGCCATCCACTGTGCACAGCTCCCAGGTTGGAGCACAAATGCTACTGCTGATGGGAAAGCTGGCTTCTGAACATTTGCCTGCTTGGACAGGTGCTGAATATTAGGTACTCTCAAGTATCCAGCCAAAGAGGAGAAGCCATGGACAGAACCTGTGGGACAGGACTTAATACAGCCTACTTGACTGGGACTTGACCAGGCTGGGATGGCTGGTGAGGGCTGACTAGGATTTAACATAGTTCTCCCCACCAGCAGTACAGCATGATGTGGTGGACAGATTCAGTTCCCTTATTTATTATTATTATCTATCTATTTATTTATTTATTTTTACAGTGAGCTGGGCACTACAGTAGGTCTCTGGTGTAGACTGATAAACAGAACATACCTAGTTCCTGCCCTTAAAGAGTTTGCAGCTTTCAACAAAATGAGATAAGAACATTGTGGTTGAAATGGTACTGTAAAGCACCTAATTTAAGTTAGGTGCTCAGAAATAGTGCCTGTTGGGATTATTGTTGATTTTATTATGTTTTATGAACTTGAGGTTTGCCACATTTATCCACAACCCATGCCCAGCAATATGTCCCTCATTTTTGATAGCACTAAATTGTTCCTTTACCTATCTGTCACCACTCCCACCCCCACCCACTGTGGATTGTAAGCATCTTTTAAAATCAGGGATAGTCACTACATCAAACTTGCTTGCCAGCATTCATTTAAAACATATACGATAGGTATAGATAGATAGATAGATAGATAGATAGATAGATGATAGATAGATACATACATACATACATACATAGATCTAGAAACAGATATAGATGTAAATTTGCATAGAGCATATTTTTTAATGGGCATTGAATCAAAGGAATATTTCAAAGTTTCTTTCTTCGTAGTTTCTCGGCTTTTGTTTTTAATTCCTTTACTAGCTATTGTCTGGGAGCACCCAATCTCTCACTCTCCTTCATCTTCTCAGTGTAGAGCTCAGCAAACCTAATCCTTGCCTTTCTCCAGATCACGATGTTCTTTTTTTTTTTTTTTTTTTTTGAGGCGGAGTCTCGCTCTTTCACCCAGGCTGGAGTGCAGTGGTGCGATCTCAGCTCACTGCAGGCTCCGCCCCCCGGGGTTCACGCCATTCTCCTGCCTCAGCCTCCCGCGTAGCTGGGACTACAGGCGCCCGCCACCTCGCCCGGCTAATTTTTTGTATTTTTAGTGGAGACGGGGTTTCACCATGTTAGCCAGGATGGTCTCGATCTCCTGACCTCGTGATCCGCCCGCCTCGGCCTCCCAAAGTGCTGGGATTACAGGCGTGAGCCACCGCGCCTGGCCCATGATGTTCTTTTTAAAAACCCCTCTTCACAGCATGGAGAGCAGTCAGGGTAGTATATAAGTGGGCTCCTCCAAGAATCTTCTTATCTCAATCAAAATATTTGCATTTCAATATCCCTGAAATTGAGGGTGTGTTGAGTGTGTCCTCATAATCCATATCATATGATGCCCATGGAAGGTAAAGTCCTCTGTCAACTGACCTGGTAGGATGCTTGTTCCTACCAATCTACGTGCACTCCAAATCACCACAGCCTGGAAAAATATATATATCATTTAATACAGATCAGTGACTAATTAATACCCAATCCTTGTCAGGCTCCCCTCAAAGAATATAATAAACCTCCCCTGCACACTTGTGTAATCTGATCCCAGCTGGGCTTTCAGTCAATCTTTATTTGCTCTCAGATGACTTTTATTCTCCTCCTTCCCTGTAGCTATTTTGCACTCGTGTCTGCTCTCCACATCCAGCCTAGCCTCTCTTTTTCTCTCAACCCTTGACCTTTGGAGGGCATCAGTAAAAAGATAAATGCATCTAAGAGAAAATGTTTCAGATCTTTTCTCTTAACCTTCCCCCAAGCACAAAAATGTCCAACCAAGATTTGGAGGTCAAACTTCCTTAATCTTCTTTGATAGTGATCAATCAGACGCCCATGGACTCCCTCCCTTCCCTGTGGCTGCATTGTATATCTCTTCCATCTTTAGTCATTCAAGTGTCGTCCACTGTGCACAGCTCCCAGGCTGAAGCATAAACTTGTACAAAAGCCACTTTGCTTGCTATGCCCACTCAGGCCTACATTTTCTCTCTTCCTCTCCCATCCACTCAATAAAGCAATGCTTACTCTATCATCTCTGCGTCAGCATTTGGGAATACCTCCTGCAACAGTCCTAGGGAGATCAACAACAGCCTCCAGATTTCTACAAGCAATGAAATATTTTATTCCACAACAATTGATATATTTATATTTCACTTATGTAAATTAGAAAGATAAATTGAAAATGGAATTTGTGAACTCACCACCCATCTAAAAACTAAAACATTAAAATGACCTTTCGTTATCACTGCATATCTCCTCACCTATGTTTTCATCTGTTTTTAAATATATATTCTATGATACATACTTATGATATGCATAAGCATCTTTAAAATTTATGTATAGAGCATAATTTTACTTAATTTTAAATTTTCTAAAAATGATTTCTTTCTATAGAACTGGACACAGCATAATACACACAAGTTTGCACGTAAAGATAGAACTGACCAACGTCTGTAATCCAGCTAAAAGCGTAATACCAATGTCAATGTTCCGGTTTGATTTTGTAGAATCATGTAAAATGCCATCAGGGTCTCCAGAGGAATGTTTAATCTCAAAGGCAATGTTTTATTTTGTTATGTGTATAAACCTGTGGCCAAAAACTAGTTCATAACTTGAGGGGCACTTCAAATGTTAAATTAAAAGAAATTCAAATATTTAATATAAATTTTAAAATGTATTGAATAATTTCCACATATATGGAACTATGTTAGAGACATAAACATTATACATACACACTATTATATATATAATTATAGAGGCTCTCTATGTATTATATGTATAGTTAATGTTCAAATATAGTTTATTTATAATTTATTTTATTTTTCTTCAATCTTCCCAGGTATTTATCTGTTCCACTAGTTTTTGTTTTTCTATCAACATTTAGCTCTCTTGACCCTCTTTGTGGTATTTTCTCTTTTGTTAATTTCTACTGTCATCTTGGTTATTATTTTCTTCCTTTGATTTTTTTTGGTTATTTTGCTGTACTCCTACTACTTTATAATGTAGTTGCTTAGCTTATTAACTTTCAGCTATTTTTTGTAAATGTTCTTTTAAATCTTTCTATAACTGCATCTCCTAAGTTTCTATACATAATTTTTATTATCTCTCAATTCTGGATATTTCTTTAAATTTTTATTGGGAGTTTATTTTTGATGTGTAGTCATTTAGAACTTTTTTAAAAAAATTCAATGTATGTGGATTTAAAATATCTTTACTATTATACTTTAGTTACACTGTACCCTAGACTTAAACAATATGGAACAGATTCCTTAAATGTGTTTATATTTGTTATATTGACTAGAATGCGGTTGTAGCAAACGTTGCTGATAGTTTAGCCTTATTGCCTCTTCCTCTCCACTTCAGTTTTCTTGATTTCCAACTGCCAGCACCTGCTCGCCTGTAAACTTTTTTCGATGGCCATGGCCTCTGCGATGACCTGTGCAATGGCTGAGCTGGAACAAGAGGTGTTCCAGAATTTGCAACCCCCAAGGAGCAGCATTCAACCAACGACTGATGGGAGTTAGTCTATCAGTTTTCCAGCTCCATTGTCCCTGTGTGGAAGAACTCAGATGCATGTTTTATGCTGTCAGTTTCTCAGCAAGAACAAGCTCCATTTACTCTTGCTGATAACTGCTTTAAAACTCAGTGCTTTAGTTTTTCCTTTTCCTATCTCACTTTCCATTTCTTTGTCAGTGTTTCCTTCCCCTCATAAGTAAAGTACTGGTACTAATATATTTATCCCAAATTCTATTTCTGAAAAAATGTAATACAAAGACCATGGCAAACTGAAAATTGTGTTTTAGGTGTAAAAAAAACAAAAAGCATGTAGTTTATGCTATACAGATGGCTTATTTAGGTATATGGATGTTATTTAAATGCTTGACTGCCAACAGAGTTGCATTACAACCCCCATATTTGATAGTGCAGTTTATATTTTTCCCTGTAATTATGCAATTATTTTCCTTTATCTTATTTGATATTAATTTATTCTATGCATTTAAGATGATAACTGTTATATTTTCCTGCTAAATTGAACCTTTTATCACACATTTTATCCTCCAAATGTCTAAAAATGCTTTTATTATTAAAGTCTGTTTTTTCTAAAATTGTTATATTTCATAACTTTCTTGTGGTTAGTATTTTCTAAGTTTAACCCCATACTTTCAACCATCCTTCAGTGGTAGGTCTGTTATTTTCACATAAATTATAACTGGGAATTTCTGGAGGACACTTTTGCTCATTTTATTTCAATAGATGATTCTATGCCATTATTATTTGTTGATCATTGGTATACATCACCTTTTAAATTTTCAACAATACATTTTGCTTCTGTCCTTCTTTTCCTATCCCCCGCCTCTATTCTTGCCTTTCCTCCACTCTTTTGAGAGGGAGGTGGTCTAAATATGAGTATTTGTTTCCACCTTGTTTTAGAATATTTTCGAACATATCCATTGCACTTCAATTCTATTGTGCATTACTCTTGTGCCTTGTAGCATGCTTATTTACCACCTAAAGCTACCATCTCATCCTTCCCAAGCACCACAATTGGCCCTCCCCCTTGCCTGGGGTATTCTTGTTCTCATACTTCTGCTCGGAGTCTCTACTTTCCACTGATTCTTCCTCTTTTTTGTAAGTCTTCTACAGAAGGTAGACTTCAAGGTGAACATTCAACAGAAATTTTTGGAGGATAAACCCGTCTGGTGAAAACTACAATGAATTAAAACATTTGAGCTTGTTTGAAGGCATCTAGGTAGAGTTAGGACAACAAGCGGCAGAGAGATAGACACAAGAGGCACAGCTCTGGGTGTAACTGGCATATTAGTGACAAGTGAAACTAAGAAATGTGTAGTGTGGTCCAGCGAGAAATGCAATATGAGATAGAACCCAGGAAAATTCTAATATTTATTTAAGTCATGGTGTAATAGGGTGAAAATGTCAATTTTGAGTTTGGTGTGTCCATCCTAATCTTTATGTTTTAATCTGGCACATCCTTATTTTATTGCATGTGTAAAATAAAATGTCTTGCCAGTATCCTTCCATCTTTCCTTCACTATTTAGAGTCTCAGATGTCATGATGAAAAACCTAAAAGGATGTGAGCAATGAAGAACTTTATGCTCTTGGTGGTGCAGATGTTGGCATTAAAGACTGATTCTTACATGCCTCCGCAAAGGAGAACCAAGAAGTGTAAAATCAGAATCTGCACTATAAAAACAGATTTTCTGAAGGCCAATAATGGATAGGGAGTCTGGTGAAAAGAATGTGGGCGAGAGGTGAAGCCAGATTGTAGAGACAGCTCAGTGCCCGAGAAGGACATACTAAATATTAAATGGCAGAAATTATTCATAAGGGAAAAGACACAACAAAAAACATATTTTAGGTATATTCAAATAGCATAAAGAAAGGGACAGTTGGAGACAGCTAAGATAGTCCCAAAGTTATGTTAGTATATGACACCCAGTATGATGAGGCCACAGATAAAGATAATGTTAAATGAAATAAAGTCTGGAGAGATTTGCTGTAGAATACATTTCTAAGGAAGAATCCAGAGGTCTTCATGATTTTTCCTCTTTCAAATGAAATAGAGGGTCAATGAAAGTAAAAGATGTCTGGCCTGGGAAAATGAAAGAATGTGGAATCAGTCACAGGAATAAAGGAGGAGCTGTTAATGGAGGGGCAAACCCCACACTCTTTTATCACCTGTTTCTTGAGGCTGTACTGTCCTCAAACCTTGTGACCATATGGATGAATAAAACATAGAGTAAAATCCCTCGGAGTCAGGAGGACTCTGAAATGCTGAGAGAAACACCATCATAACTGCGGCCCAGCTTTGAGAGGGGTCGGAGCTCAGTGTTGTATGGGCCCTGCAAGCAGCCAGTGCTCATCATGTCTACAGAACGGGTGCATGGCACACAACCTCTTATGCTTGTCTGAAATGGGTCAGAATTACATTTGCTGAGAGCTTCATCTGGTATGAAACCTGAAACTATGTCTTCGCAATTTCAAATCAGTAATCATGAAGTAAAATATATTTACTCAAACCCTTTCTTGACAGTTTATGGGATGGGGAACACTAGTTGTTTGCCTAAAGCCAGATATTTTCTAAGCTGAATGAAACCTCACTTTTTTATACGTAAATAGAAGAAAAGGGTAACTAAACAAAGATGAGCATTAAAGGGAAAAATGCATTTCTGACCTCTTCCTCTTGTAAATAAAAAGAGTCAAAAATAATGCAATATATTTATGATATGGTTGATGGTCTAGTTCACTTTATTAGCCTGCCATGTTCATTAAAATGTAATCGACAGATTGATTTATATCCTGCGTGGTCTGTGAAGGCTTTGAGACCAGAAGTATGCACGATACCAAACAAAATTTAAAAGATGAAGGAAGAAAAGTAGGAAATTAATTTTCATCCGAGGGAAAGATTAATCATGAAATGCATACCATAATATCTTACGTGTTTGTTGACTTTGGAAGACAAATACAGGTCTGGCTTTTTAGCAGCTGGAGAAAAGAGGAGAACTGTCAAATAAAATTCAAAGAGCCTGTATCAAGTGCATAGATTTTATTGTTACCAAGGCCCAATACAACTTTCTTAACAAATATAGTCCCAGTGTCTTCATTTTAATCCATTCCTTCTCCTCCAATTTCCGGGGCTGCTATTTTACTCTCCAACAAAGACAAGCCTCTTTTTTTCTGCTATTAAAAACAGGATCTACCATCTTCTCAAGCTGTGATCATACGTTATTAACATGTGGGTCAAAACTTCCTTTCCCCAAGCTCTCACCTTTCTGTCACCAATTCCCCACTCAACATCTCAATTACTGTGGCTCTAAATTACAAGCAGTAAAAAGTTCTGGTGGAAAGAGAAATTACCCCTCTAAGGTGTGTTTTTATGACAACTGCTCAGAAAAGGCAAAGTGGCCATTTATTAAGGTACAACCTCTTGCTCCATCATGCCTGCCTGGGTTCTGGGCATCAATATTGATCAATGGCTGTGTCTTGGTCATTATTAATGTTTCCATGTTGATTTTTTGCAGGGTGTGCAATAATTTAATGAGGAAAAATTACATAGCTTAAGAAAGACAGTTGTTTGGTTGGATTGCCATAGTAACATGGAGGTGTAACAGGGATTCACAAAGAAAGTAAAGGTCCCTTAACTTGTACCATAAAATTTCAAATACTTTGGGAAGGATCATATAGTACGCCACTTGGAGAGTGCTGAATTTCTTTAAAAATGAGTAGTAATAAATAATAACAAAAATCATTTCAGTGCATATGATGAACAAACATAGGCATTTTTAAGTTTTTTTGTGCAAACCCAGATTCTTGCAATTAATGTTCCCTCATTTGTTTTTCTTTCAAAAAGATCTGTTAATATCTAAATCAAATTCTTCTTCTCAAAAATATTAAGCAGTAAATTATAAATAATTGTCTTATAGAGACAGCAGCCATTGGATTTAGGTGCTATCACTGTGCTATGATAGCAGAGTATAACATGTTTGAGGTATCTAATGTTTCAGGTTTTGAGTTCAGCATTTTTTGATGCAGTGTGCTTTGATAAAAGGTTATAACATTTCCTTTGTCTAATCCCTATATATTAGGCATAGTATAATGGGAAGGCAAAAAGTCCTGGATTTCTGTGTAGGTGGGTTTGAGTTTTTGCTCTATCATTTATTATACTGATAAAGCAGGGTAAGTTACCAACCTCTCTGGCTTTTTCTCAGTTATAATAATGGAGCAATGTAGCCAACCTCACGAGCTCATTAAAAGAGTTGACATAAGATACATGTAGCTGATGCTATTGGTCCCTGTCCATGTCTTTTCAACCTACCCAGGAGGTAACCTTGAACAATTTCCAGCCCTGCCAATGGCATCCAGTATCTATCCTTTCCCTCTTTTCTCTTTCTTTTTTTCTTTCTTTTTTACTTTCTCTTTCTTTCTTTCTTTCTTTCTTTCTTTCTTTCTTTCTTTCTTTCTTTCTTTCTTCCTTCCTTCCTTCCTTCCTTCCTTCTCTCTCTCTCTTCCTTTCTTCCTTTTTCCTTGCTTCCTTCCTTCCTCCCTCCCTCCCTCCCCTCTTCCCTTCCCTTCCCTTCCCTTCCCTTCCCTTCCCTTCCCTTCCCTTCCCTTCCCTTCCCTTCCCCTCCCTTCCTTCTTTTTTTGATGAAATTTCACTCTTCTTGCCCAGGCTGGAGTGCAGTGGTGCAATCTCGGCTCACTGCAACCTCTGCCTCCCAGCTTCAAGTGATTCTCCTGCCTCAGCATCCCGAGTAGCTGGGATTACAGGCATGTGCCACCATGCCTGGCTAATTTTTGTATTTTAGTAGAGACAGGGTTTCTCCATGTTGGTCAGGCTGGTCTCAAACTCCTGACCTCATGTGATCCACCCATCTCGGCCTCCCCAAAGTGCCAGGATTACAGGGTGAGCCACCGCACCTGGCTTGCATCCAACATCTTTCTACCTGAGGGTCCTCTCTGCCCCTGGGAGTGTGCCAGGCACACATGGGGACAGGCTGCAGGTAGCACCCCAAGATCAACCTCAACCAAGAAGGATTAAGCATGGGTGCAAAAGCCCCAGTCCCCTTTTCTCTCTGTGAGACAGCTCCACACAATCTCTTAGGGAGATCCCAAGGGGATTGAGCTCTAGATGTCCACAGAGATCTCCTGCCACTTACTGCATTCCTTGTTGATATCCCTCCCTCCCTGATCTCCCTTCCCCATTTCCTCACACTGCCTCCTAGGATCACTGACCAAATGAATTCCTTTCATACAAATGCTTGCCTCAATACTGCTTGACTCAGGGTCTGCCTCTGATAAACCCTGAGCTAAGACTTCCCATGTGGTACTTGTCAGGAGCAGGTGCGCCATAGCATAGTGTCTTGTGGTGTATTTCTCATCAGCATATGGTAGAAAGAGTCCTGATTTCCTTAAGTAAGTTTATATATCCAGAACTAGGTAAATTTGATGACTCTCCTACTTAGGATTTGCTAAAAAAAAAAAAAAAAAAAAAAAAATACAAAGAATTCTAGAGCAACTGTATGAACAATTTTCTTTATTTCTAATTGTTCAAATATGGCAAGGTCTAAGTTATTGTTCATTTGAAGTAGACCCCCCACAACCGATTTCTTTAGTTTTATTTATCAGGATAAGAATTTCTAAATCTTTGGATATTGTAACATGTTCTAATGTTAGGCCATGGATTTCTCTGCGCAATTAAACACTGCGATTGAGATTTAAAAATACCCTGAATAAAGTAAAAGAGAATCTAGGCTAAATTGCTTACTAGCCTTGCCCACCTGCTTATGAGATGATTGATAGTGAAGTCCACTGTATACTCTGCAAGTATCCATGTCCGTTGTTAACTTCTGTTCAAGAAAATATATTGACCACTTACCATGTGTTAGACACTGCTGGAAACTAGATGAATAAAACATCTAATTTTTTGTCCCTCATATCAAAAGTATAAACACACAATTAAAATGCAAGGATGTTTGTGCTGTGGCTAAGTAGACAGAGAACAGTGTAGGAACGAATATATTACTACATAAAGTTAGGTTCCATATTCACATAGTTCAGGCAAACTGGGCTTCCCTTTCATAAAGTTTGTTGCTGGGTGTCTATCCTCGTTCTTAGAATTAACACATCTTTAAAGCAGGCATCCCAACTGTCTAATCACTACTCTGACTGGAATGTAGTAGGAGTCCAGTGTATTTTTTTGTTGAATGAATGGATGACATTTTTGAAGAAAATTTTGACCTAGAAAACATTTTTAATCTGATTAAGACAGATGTTCAATAGACCACAATATATCTAGATAGTTTCAAAAACAGACTAGAAATGTGTTAAATGAAAGCAGTTTTATCACACCAACCCTGGGTGTAAATTAAAAACAAAGGCTCAAAATTAGGTCCTTTGAATAGTGTTTCTCTCCTGGGAAATTTTTAGAGACAAATCTATATTCTTTTTTATGAGCTGAATATATTCATGGTGGACTACCAAATAAGTGATTAAAATGTCACTGTTACAACACGTGTGTAGTGATATTTTGTAGACCTCAACAAAATATGCTTATTGTACAACACCGTCGCATTAAATTTAATGGGTAACCTTTAGAAATTCGAAGTCAGAACGTGTGTCTTTCTGGTGCTACATGACACCTGGAATGCATGAGGGTACAGAGGTAGTAAATGATGGTGATGTTTGCTTCTAAATACATATTTGCTATTGTGATTCCCAAGATGATACAAAGTGCAAAAGAAGTCATTCCACAATGCAAGACAAAATCATTTCTGATGGTGTATGTTGACATTCACCAAATGCTATCACAGTTTTAAACTATGAAATCAAGCATTACGCTTTTTTCAATAAAATGTGATCTGTTATTTTTAATCTTTTTAGTTACTGTTTTGGACTTTTTCCCTAACGTACAAATACTGTATTAATGCATGATTTTTTAGGTGTTTTTGAATTAGTAGGAAAGAAATATAAACAAGCAACAAGCAAAACAACAAATAGACATAACTATTTACTACATACGAATACAATAGATTTCTTTTACTGTAAAGTTATGCTGTTTGAATATGAGAAATTTTTTGCCCTTTTTCCTATTTTATCAGTAACATAATGGTCAAAAATAAAAGTTTTCTTTGATTCATGTTACATATAATAAGTTCAACTTCCTCAAATAAAATGTATTATCATGGAATGTTAGGCTTCCTTAAAGATCATCTAGCGGCTGAAGTCTTGTTCATTGCTCTTGTTCTAAAGGGATTGTGGGGTGAGGGTTGATGGACATGGACCTGGGATCTGAGAACTGAATTAAACTTAGTTAAGGTCCCAAGTAAAAAGTTACTCTTCAAAAATGTCAAAACTTTATTGCATCCAACATTTTGCCTGTTCCCCTTTATTCCACACACCACATGAAGCTTCCCTTATTGAATTATCTTAAGGGAAAAGCAGAACAAAACCAGGCAGTATCACTTAAAATTCTTCATATAGGGACTGGTATTCCTAAAATAGGAGCAGCATAATTTAGTTCTAGTCCAGGCTGCCTCAAAAACATCATAGTATGTTAGACGAGGTTTGTAGTCAGAGAGAGCTCAGATCCAATTCTATCTTTCCAGTTACCTGCACTGCCTTCAGCAGTTTACTACCCTCTCTGAAGCCCAGTTTTCCTGTCACCATTTTCTGGCTTCTGTCTACTATTGCATTAAATCATTAAGAGAAAAAAAATTACAAAATTTAAATATAGCCATTAAACTTAAAAAGGACACTGAAATGCACATTTAAAATGTAATATGCAATAGCATAGTGGTTATAGAATGAGGTTAAGAGACACATTGGCATGTTTAAAGTTAGGCTGTTCAACTCCCTAACTCTGCTTGGAACTCTTCCTCTCTGAGCCTTGGATTTCTCAACAGTAAAAAGGGTGCATTTGTATCTACCCAAAAGGGCTGTTGTAAAGCAGAAGTGAAAAAATAACATGTGACGTGAGCAGAACCTCAGAGAGCTGGCTCATAGCAAGTGTTCACTGGATGATTTAATTATGATAAAATACTATTTACAATATTTTGTTATCATTATTGCTCCAGAGAAATAAATCTCTTTCCAAAGCAGACATCCTTATTTCAACTTTTGCACACTGGCTTTAATACATATTTTTATAAAAAGATTATATGCAAGAGTAAGGGGCTTGAATTTCTCAAAGGTTTAGGATGCTCACTGCATGCCCAATCCTGCCTTTGTAAGCACTGGTTGAATACTTGCCCAAAGTCGAATCATGTCAGACCAATTTCTCCATTTCCTCATCTCATGATAAGAACCCAACTGCGATGGAGCACAAAGGCATGGAGCAGCACGAGGCTGTGAAGAGGCCCCCACACCACTTAAAGATAATTCTGAATTCAGGAAAAGAGTACAATGTAAGCATTTTCTCAGGTTTGGCCTCAACTCCTCTCTCAGCCAAAACTTTAGGGAAAAAAGTTATCTTTGTAAACAGACGGGGTTCTTTAAATCGGAAAGTGTCTATATTCCTGCCTAACAGTGGTGCCTGCTAGAAGCAGCCACAAGCCCTTACAACAAACATTCAGACAGAGCTAAGCTGATCAAAACATGGCATAAAAAAGAATCCCAACACGTTCTTTCCTGCTGCTTCCACATAAAAAGGTGAGAAAGATTGAGAGAAAAATAACTTTGAGTGGATCTTATGCATAAATTATCATTTTGTGATAAAACTATGTAAAAATCTCCCTTAGACAAACTCCTACATGTGTGAAAGCAACAACCAGTTAATTACAATAAAATGTATTCAAGGTCTGCTCCAAATGCTTCTTTTTTAATTTTTTTGTAATTTATGTTTTAGGGTACATGTGCACAATGTGCAGGTTTGTTACATACGTATACATGTGCCATGTTGGTGTGCTGCACCCATTAACTCGTCATTTAACATTAGGTATATCTCCTAATGCTATCCCTCCCCCCTTTCGCCACCCCACAACAGGCCCCGGTGTGTGATGTTCCCCTTCCTGTGTCCATGTGTTCTCCTTGTTCAATTCCCACCTATGAGTGAGAATATGTTGTGTTTGGTTTTTTGTCCTTGTGATAGTTTGCTGAGAATGATGGTTTCCAGCTTCATCCATGTCCCTACAAAGGACATAAAGTCATCATTTTTTATGGCTGCATAGTATTCCATGGTGTATATGTGCCACATTTTCTTAATCCAGTCTATCGTTGTTGGACAATTGGCTTGGTTCCAACTCTTTGCTATTGTGAATAGTGACGCAATAAACATACGTGTACACGTGTCTTTATAGCAGCATGATTTATAATCCTTTGGGTATATATCCAGTAATGGGATGGCTGGGTCAAATGGTATTTCTAGTTCTAGATCCCTGAGGAATTGCCACACTGACTTCCACAAGGGTTGAACTAGTTTACAGTCCCACCAACAGTGTAAAAGTGTTCCTATTTCTCCATATCCTCTCCAGCACCTGTTGTTTCCTGACTTTTTAATGATCGCCATTCTAACTGGTGTGAGATGGTATCTCATTGTGGTTTTGATTTGCATTTCTCTGATGGCCAGTGATGATGAGCATTTTTGCATGTGTCTGTTGGCTGCATAAATGTCTTCTTTTGAGAAGGGTCTGTTCATATCCTTCGCCCATTTGTTGATGGGGTTGTTTGTTTATTTCTTGTAAATCTATTTGAGTTCATTGTAGATTCTAGATATTAGCCCTTTGTCAGATGAGTAGATTGCAAAAATTTTCTCCCATTCTGTAGGTTGCCTCTTCACTCTGATGGTAGTTTCTTTTGCTGTGCAGAAACTCTTTAGTGTAATTAGATCCCGTTTGTCAATTTTGGCTTTTGTTGCCATTGCTTTTGGTGTTTTAGACATGAAGTCCTTGCCCATGTCTATGTCCTGAATGGTATTGCCTAGGTTTTCTTCTAGGGTTTTCATGGTTTTTAGGTCTAACATGTAAGTCTTTAATCCATCTTGAATTAATTTTTGTATAAGGTGTAAGGAAGGGCTCAGCTTTCTACATATGGCTAGCCAGTTTTCCCAACACCATTTATTAAACAGGGAATCCTTTCCCCATTTCTTGTTTTTGTCAGGGTTGTCAAAGATCAGATGGTTGTAGATATGCGGCATTATTTCTGAGGGCTCTGTTCTGTTCCATTGATCTATATCTCTGTTTTGGTACTAGTACCATGCTGTTTTGGTTACTGTAGCCTTGTAGTTTGAAGTCAGGTAGCCTGATGCCTCCAGCTTTGTTCTTTTGGCTTAGGATTGACTTGGCGATGCGGGGTCTTTTTTGGTTCCATATGAACTTTAAAGTAGTTTTTTCCAATTCTGTAAAGAAAGTCATTGGTAGTTTGATGGGGATGGCATTGAATCCATAAATTACCTTGGGCAGTATGGCCATTTTCACGATACTGATTCTTCCAACCCATGAGCATGGAATGTTCTTCTATTTGTTTGTATCCTCTTTTATTTCATTGAGCAGTGGTTTGAAGTTCTCCTTGAAGAGGTCCTTCACATCCCTTGTAAGTTGGATTCCTAGGTATTTTATTCTCTTTGAAGCAATTGTGAATGGGAGTTCACTCATGATTTGGCTGTCTGTTATTAGTGTATAAGAATGCTTGTGATTTTTGCACATTGATTTTGTATCCTGAGATTTTGCTGACGTTGCTAATCAGCTTAAGGAGATTTTGGGCTGAGACAATGGGGTTTTCTAGATATACAATCATGTCATCTGCAAACAGGGACAATTTGACTTCCTCTTTTCCTAATTGAATACCCTTTATTTCCTTCTCCTGCCTAATTGCCCTGGCCAGAACTTCCAACACTATGTTGAATAGGAGTGGTGAGAGAGGGCATCCCTGTCTTGTGCCAGTTTTCAAAGGAAATGCTTCCAGTTTTTGCCCATTCACTATGATATTGGCTGTGGGTTTGTCGTAGATAGCTCTTATTATTTTGAGATACGTCCCATAGATACCTAATTTACTGAGAGTTTTTAGCATGAAGGTTGTTGAATTTTGTCAAAGGCCTTTTCTGTATCTACTGAGATAATCGTATGTTTTTTATCATTGGTTCTGTTTATATGTTGGATTACATTTATTGATTTGCATATGTTGGATTACGTTTATTGATTTGCATATGTTGAACCAGCCTTGCATCCCAGGGATGAAGCCCACTTGATCATGGTAGATAAGCTTTTTGATGTGCTACTGGATTCAGTTTGTCAGTATTTTATTGAGGAGTTTTGCATCGATGTTCATCAGGGATATTGGTCTAAAATTCTCTTTTTTTCGTTGTGTCTCTGCCAGGCTTTGGTATCAGGATGATGCTGGCCTCATAAAATGAGTTAGGGAGGAGTTGCTCTTTTTCTATTGATTGGAATAGTTTCAGAAGGAATGGTACCAGCTCTCCTTGTACCTCTGGTAGAATTCAGCTGTGAATCCATCTGGTCCTGGACTTTTTTTGTTGGTAAGCTATTAATTATTGCCTCAATTTCAGAGCCTCTTACTGGTCTATTCAGAGATTCAACTTCTTCCTGGTTTAGTCTTGGGAGGGTGTATGTGTCCAGGAATTTATCCATTTCTTCTAGATTTTCTAGTTTATTTGCATAGAGGTGTTTATAGTATTCTCTGATGGTAGTTTGTATTTCTGTGGGATCGGTGGTGATATCCCCTTTATCATTTTTTATTGCTTCTATTTGATTCTTCTCTCTTTTCTTCTTTATTAGTCTTGTTAGAGGTCTATCAATTTTGTTGATCTTTTCAAAAAACCAGCTCCTGGATTCGTTGATTTTTTGAAGGGTTTTTCGTGTCTCTATTTCCTTCAGTTCTGCTCTGATCTTAGTTATTTCTTGCCTTCTGCTAGCTTTTGAATGTGTTTGCTCTTGCTTCTCTAGTTCTTTTAATTGTGATGTTAGGGTGTCAATTTTAGATCTTTCCTGCTTTCTCCTGTGGGCATTTAGTGCTATAAATTTCCCTCTACACACTGCTTGGAATCTGTCCCAGAGATTCTGTATGTTGTGTCTTTGTTCTCATTGGTTTCAAAGAACATCTCTATTTCTGCCTTCATTTCGTTATGTACCCAGTAGTCCTTCAGGAGCAGGTTGTTCAGTTTCCATGTAGTTGAGCGGTTTTTAGTGAGTTTCTTAATCCTGAGTTCTAGTTTGATTGCACTGTGGTCTGAGAGACAATTTGTTATAATTTCTGTTCTTTTACATTTGCTGAGGAGTGCTTTACTCCCAACTATGTGATCAATTTTGGAATAGGAGTGGTGTGGTGCTGAAAAGAATGTATATTCTGTTGATTTTGGGTAGAGAGTTCTGTAGATGTCTATTAGGTCTGCTTGGTGCAGAGCTGAGTTCAATTCCTGGATATCCTTGTTAACTTTCTGTCTTGTTGATCTGTCTAATGTTGACAGTGGGGTGTTAAAGTCTCCCATTATTATTGTGTGGGAGTCTGAGTCTCTTTGTAGGTCTCTAAGGACTTGCTTTATGAATCTGGGTGCTCCTGTATTGGGTGCATATATATTTAGGATAGTTAGATCGTCTTATTGATGTGATCCCTTTACCATCATGTAATGGCCTTCTTTGTCTCTTTTGATCTTTGTTGGTTTAAAGTCTGTTTTATCAGAGACTAGGATTGCAACCCCTGCCTTTTTTTGTTTTCCATGTGCTTGGTAGATCTTCCTCCATCCCTTTATTTTGAGCCTATGTGTGTCTCCGCATGTGAGATAGGTTTCCTGAATACAGCACACTGATGGGTCTTGACTCTTTATCCAATTTGCCAGTCTGTGTCTTTTAATTGGAGCATTTAGCCCATTTACATTTAAGGTTAATATTGTTATGTGTGAATTTGATCCTGTCATTATGATGTTAGCTGGTTATTTTGCTCATTAGTTGATGCAGTTTCTTCCTAGCCTCAATGGTCTTTACAATTTAGCATGTTTTTGCAGTGGCTGGTACTAGTTTTTCCTTTCCATGTTTAGTGCTTCCTTCAGAAGCTCTTTTAAGGCAGGCCTGGTGGTGACAAAATCTCTCAGCATTTGCTCGTCTGTAAAGGATTTTATTTCTCCTTCACTTATGAAGCTTAGTTTGGCTGGATATGAAATTCTGGGTTGAAAATTCTTTTCTTTAAGAATGTTGAATATTGGCCCCCACTCTCTTCTGGCTTGTAGAGTTTCTGCCGAGACATCAGCTGTTAGTCTGACGGGCTTCCCTTTGTGGGTAACCCGATCTTTCTCTCTGGCTGCCCTTAATATTTTTTCCTTCATTTCAACTTTGGTGAATCTGACAATTATGTCTTGCAGTTTCTCTTCTGGAGGAGTATCTTTGTGGAGTTCTCTGTATTTCCTGAATTTGAATGTTGGCCTGCCTTGCTAGATTGGGGAAGTTCTCCTGGATAATATCCTGCAGAGTGTTTTCCAACTTGGTTCCATTCTCCCCATCACTTTCAGGTACACCAATCAGATGTAGATTTGGTCTTTTCACATAGTCCCATATTTCTTGGAGGCTTTGTTCGTTTCTATTCCTTTTTCTCTAAACTTCTCTTCTTGCTTCATTTCATTAATTTGATCTTCCATCACTGATACCCTTTCTTCCAGTTGATCACATCGGCTACTGAGGCTTGGGCATTCGTCACATAGTTCTTGTGCTGTGGTTTTCAGCTCCATCAGGTCCTTTAAGGACTTCTCTGCATTGGTTACTCTAGTTAGCCATTCGTCTAATTTTTTTTCAAGTTTTTTAACTTCTTTGCCATGGGTTCGAACGTCCTCCTTTTGCTCAGAGAAGTTTGATCGTCTGAAGCCTTCTTCTCTCAGCTTGTCAAAGACATTCTCCATCCAGCTTTGTTCCGTTGGTGGTGAGGAGCTGCATTCCTTTGGAGGAGGAGAGGTGCTCTGATTTTTAGAGTTTCCAGTTTTTCTGCTCTGTTTTTTTCCCCATCTTTGTGGTTTTATCTACCTTTGGTCTTTGACAATGGTGACGTCCAGATGGGGTTTTGGTGTGGATGTCCTTTCTGTTTGTTAGTTTTCCTTCTACCAGTCTGGACCCTCAGCTGCAGGTCTGTTGGAGTTTGCTGGAGGTCCACTCCAGACCCTGTTTTCCTGGGTATCAGCCGTGTAGGCTGCAGAACAGTGGATATTGGTGAACAGAAAATGTTGCTGCCTGATCATTCCTCCGGAAGTTTTGTCTCAGAGGAGTACCTGGCCATGTGAGGTGTCTGTCTGTCCCTACTGGAGGGTGCCTCCCAGTTAGGCTGCTTGGGGGTCAGGGACCCACTTGAGGAGGCAGTCTGTCCGTTCTCAGATCTCCAGCTGCGTGCTGGGAGAACCACTACTCTCTTCAAAGCTGTCAGACAGGGACATTTAAGTCTGCAGAGGTTTCTACCACCTTTTGTTTGGCTATGCCCTGCCCCCCGAGGTGGAGTCTATAGAGGCAGGCATGCCTCCTTGAGCTGAGGTGGGCTCCACCCAGTTCGAGCTTCCCAGCCACTTTGTTTACCTACTCAAGCCTCAGCAATGGCAGGCATCCCTCCCCCAGCCTCGCTGCTGCCTTGCAGTTTGATCTCAGACTGCTGTGCTAGCAATGAGCGAGGCTCCATGGCCATAGGACCCTCCGAGCCAGGCACAGGATGTAATCTCCTGGTGTCCCGTTTGCTAAGGCCATTGGAAAAGCACAGCATTAGAGTGGGAGTGACCCGATTTTCCAAGTGCTATCTGTCACCCCTTTCCTTGGCTAGGAAAGGGAATTCCCTGACCCCTTGTGCTTCCTGGGTGGGGCGATGCCTCACGCTGCTTTGGCTCACGCTCAGTGCACTGCACCCACTGTCCTGCACCCACTGTCTGGCAATCCCCAGTGAGATGAACCCAGTACCTCAGTAGGAAATGCAGAAATCACCCATCTTCTGCTTCCCTAATGCTGGGAGCTGTAGACTGGAGCTTTTCCTATTCGGCCATCTTAGCTCCACCCCCTCCAAATGCTTCTTATAAGCTACGGGCTCATTGTGAAAGTCCTCTATTCAAAAGTAGCCTCCGTAGAACAATCAAGTTAAGCCGGCCCTTTACAATGCTTTTCCCACCCTAAAACCTCTCCAAGGATAGTGTGCCTGGTGGGCCTTCTGGTGTTGGGAACATTTTTAAAAAATTCTAACCTTCTCAGAAAGTCTGGACTCTTCTCTTGATTTCATGAGTCAATTTTCCTAAGAAATTTTTTTTGTAAATTTTCTCTGGCATTTTTTCACTCTAATAATTTGATAAAGCTGAAACACAGTTACATTTAAAAAGAATGCACTAATCAGTAATCAAGCAGGATCCATGTTTCAATGAGGCATTTTGACTGTCTCCAAAGAGGCCCAGAGAAAGGACTGAACCTCTAAAAATTCATTTCACCAAAATTGCACTAGCTACAAATACTTTGTGAACATGATGCATTTTCTAACTTTACCAAATGTATTAGACTTTTGCAGACACAATTTTTATCTGCTAGGATTTTTTCCCTTAGGGAAATTCTACAACCTCAAGGCTAAATTGAAAGTTGTATGTGAAAAAGAAATAAAAATATATTTTCTATTCATTGTATAATATGATTTTTATAAAAAGTAATTATGTTTGAAATTATTGGAAGAGGACTTATAGAGATTTTCCTTCCATAACTGAACAAATGCACAAAGACACAGAATTACATGTGATCTGATGACAGCAGTGTAAATTTTCTCCTTGTATATGATAATCTCTTTGGCAAGGAAGTGAATGCATTCCAAAATTATTCAAAGTAAATGAATCTCAAAACGTTAATTCTATGTAAATCTCTTGTCTTAGAATTTGTGTGCAGGGTATCTAAATTTAAGAATAATTAAAATTTAGATTGGCAATATTTCTTTAATTATCTGCCTATACTTGGAAGTCTTCAATAAAATTAAAACAATATCAGAATTCTGAATTAGTAGGGTGTATATATATGTAGGTAGATATAGGGTTGTGGGTTGTGTGTGTGTGTGTGTGTGTGTGTGTGTTATTCCTAATAAAGTAGAATAGAGAGCCACTGAAGGTCAAGATATGAGGTAATAATTTCTGAATAATAGCACCCCTAAACTCAATGCATTAAAAAATCAACCAAAAATTTAGTTCATATCTCTGCAGCTTGGTCATTTAGGCACAGTTCAGCTAAGCAGTTTCTCTATTCAGTATCAGGCTCTGGTGCACTCAACTAAGCTTTCTCTTGCATCTGTGGTCAGCTGGTAGGTTGTCTAGAGCTGGCAGGTTTTTGATGGTCTCAAGCGGGCCAGTTAGAATAATGGGAGCCCTCCATGTGATCCCTCTTTCAACACAAGTTATGTTCACATGAAGGGCTCAGGGTTCCTAAGATAGCAAACAAGACTTAAAGCCAAATACCTCCAATCTCTGCATCATGTTTGCAATGTCTTATTGGCTAACGCCAGCTGAATGGCTAAACTGAGATTCAAAGGCATGGACACAGTCAAGTATGAACAAACTGGGCCCATTTCTTTAATCAATTGGCCATAGACAAACAGTCTCCTTGGCTACAATACGTTTGAGCGAGGAACTCAGGGTAGGGCAGGTGCAGGACATTTATATAGTCTATCACTCAACAAGCATGCATTGTATACCAAGTGCTGTGGTTTGAATAAATGCCCCCTCCCCTCAAGAATTTATGTCTACCTGGAACCTCAAAATGTACTTTATTTGGAAATAGAATTATCGTAGATGTGATTAGTTAAGATGAGGTCATACTGGATTAATGTAGGTCCTAAATTGAATGATTGGTGCCTTATAGGAAGAAGGCATGGCACAAGACACACACACACACACACAAGGGGAAAACACTGTATAACAATGGAGACAAAGACTGAAAGGATTCAGCTGCAAGCCACAGAACACCAAGGATTGCCAGGAATCAGCAGAAGCCAGGGAAAGACAAGGAAGGGCTTTGTTTCAAAACCCTTCAGAAAGAACATGGACCTGCCAACTGACACTTTCATTTCAAATCTTTATCCTAAAGAGCTGGGAGAGAATAAAAACCTGCTGTGTGTTTTTTTTATTTCTATTTTAAAATAAATTATATTGTGTATATTTAAGGTTTACAACATGATACTATCGGATATATATGTAGATACAAATAAGTACTATAATGGTGAAGCAGATTAACATATGATCTCATTTTTGTGACATGAGCAGGTAAAATCTACTTATTTTACAAAAGTTCCTAAAACAATACAATTTTATTAATTATAGTCATGTTACACATTAGATCTCTAGACTTGTTCATCTTACATATCTGCTACTTTTTATCCTTTTACCTACATCTCCCCATTACTTCTCCCCCTACCACCCATGATAACTGCTGTTTCATGCTCTGTCTTTGTGTATGATCTCACTTATATATGAAATTTTAAAAAAATAGCTGCTATGTCAAGCCACCCAGTGTGTGGTAATTTGTTATACCAACCCTGATAAATGACAGCTATTAAACACCATCCACTGTTTTAAGAGCTGAGATTACACCACTAAACAAAATACCTTGCCTCATGAAATTTATTTTCTAACTGGGTAAGACACAATAAGCAAAATAAGGAAGACATTTATATGCAAAATGTATATATTAAAAGCTAACACATGCAATGGAAAAATTATGCCAGGAAGATGATGAAAATTGCTGCTGAGATGGTTACAATTTTCCATAGTGTGGTCATGAAAGAGTTTATTCAGAATGTGGCATTTAAACAGACATGTGGCAGGTAAGTGTAGTGGCTATAAGAATCTCTGGGGAAAGAGCTCCAAGGCAAAGAGGACAATAAAGACAAGGGTCCTAAGATGAGAACGTGCCTGGAGTAATCAAGGAGGCCAGTGTGAGCAGCTAAGCCAGTGCAGGGAAGCTGGTGAGCAGAGCAGTTCATGTCCTTAGGTTGAGGCCCAGCAGGGTCTGCTCTATACGGAGAGAGGATGAGGCCAGCACACATGGTCAATTTTACTCTTTTCTATTTTTGTCCTTTTCTTTCTTTTTCAAGTTTATCTCTAAGATACTAATTTCTTTTTTTTTTTTTTTTTTTGAGACAGAGTCTCACTCTGTCACCCAGGCTGGAGTGCAGTGGCGCAATCTCGGCTCATTGCAAGTTCCGCCTCCCTGGTTCAGTCATTCTCCTGCCTGAGCCTCCCGGGTAGCTGGGACTACAGGTGCCCGCCACCACGCCCGGCTAATTTTTTGTATTTTTTAGTAGAGATGGGGTTTCACCATGTTAGCCAGGATGGTCTCGATCTCCTGACCTCGTGATCCACCCACCTCGGCCTCCCAAAGTGCTGGGATTACAGGCGTGAGCCACCGCGCCCAGCCTAAGATACTAATTTATGAGAGAAATCTTGAGGAAAATGGAATCATGCCTCATACTGGAAAAAAATCATTTTAGAGTCAAATAGATCTTGGTGTGAACTGCAACTCCACTATTTCCTCAGTAATTTAGTGAATGCTGTTTTTTCCTATTACCTCATCTATAAAATTGGAAGAATAACACCTTCTGGACAGTGCTACTGGGAAGAGTCAACTAGTTAAACCATATAAAAGTGCCAGTCACAGAGCAAGCATCTAACAAAAGAGAATGCTTATCATGACTGGTTGATTATGATCAGTGTAGACAGCTCAGTAGACTCATTAGAGGCTGCATTCCTGTCTGATGTGTCTTCATACTCCTCTCCTGACAGTCTCCAGCTCTTTGTTCAGTAAGTATCGGCAAAGTACAAATCCTGTGAATTATTAAAGAGAGGAATGAGTAAGTGGATAATGAACCTCAGGGTGTGTCTTCTCGTCCCTATTGTCCTGCTCTTCTAGTTTGTAAACACCTTGAAGTGTTCTTTATGCTCCTCTGCAAATAGTGCCATTAACTGAATTAAATCCAGTAGACAAGACAGGAAACCTGTGCTATAATGTTTGAGCTCTGCTGGACTTCTTTTATTTTGAAGCTTCATGAACTCTTTCTTCCTCAATTCATGAGATGCCGTTAATATTGCCAGATGATTTCTTAAAATTGCTTAAGGTTAAAAAGAAAAAGAAGGAGCTGGTGCTATCATAATACAAACTTGGAATTTCTTAAAAGCAGTCAGGTACATAATTGAAAACTAATTGAATGTTCTAATCAATATGCATGAAAAACAATTTGCATTGCTTCATTATTTAAAAGCAGGATGTGGTGGGAATTTACTTGAGGAGTATTCTTCTGAGAATATTCATACAAAATGAAGCTTAACTCTTTTTAGACCTTGAAAATATATTTTGGAAAGGCCTAAACACTAAATAGTCTGAATTTTGATATTAATTTCAGAGAAATAAATGCTGTATTGGAACTAGACATGTCTGCTTTCTACTTAAAAACAGAATTCCAATTTCAAGAATACTTCCCCTAGACTAAGAAAAACAGGCAATTCAATATTCAAAATAACTTATTTCGAAGCCTCTGTAAGTCACCATACACTCTGTAAGTTGTATTATAATTTGTAAGTCATCTCTCTAACTGCCTGATTGATAATTCCTGAACCACTCTTGATTCAGGGAAAAAAAAAAGGAATTTAATGGAAGAAAATGAACAGAATTGCAGAACATCACCATCCCCCATTCCTAATATTAAAGTTTCTAATCTGAGTCAAACCCCGTGATAGACATTTTGACATATGTTTTACTACTTAATTTACATGTAATTCAAATAGTTGTGTATTCTCTCCATATGGTCTTGTTTGCTCTGTTTCTAAAATATTCTATTGTATCAGTACTATGAGATCCATCACACCTTGTTTTTTGGAAAGCCCTTTTGTTATTATTTGGTTTTTATTGTTCTCAATGAGAATTATATTTACAGAGGCACTTTTGTTTCTTACAAGATGAAGTAACAAAAACCAGATTTGTCCCCTCACCTTAAACAACTAAAAATGATGGAAAAATATATGAAACATTTTTTGAGACACTGAACATCCCTATGAGTGGGAAAGCAAATGGTAACGGTACTGCAATTGCCCATGCTTGCTGCCTGGAGAGAAATTCTGGGTCCTAGCAAAAAGGAAAAATAAAGACAGAGCCCAGTGAATGCCTGGATGTTAGCAGATGAAGAGCAGAGTTTGGATAGAACAAAAATAGTTAGAGATTTTAGGACAAGGTATCCTAGAGAAGAGAACTGCATGGTAGGTGAGCTCCAGAGTTTGCAAAAGATCTGCCTCAAGTGTATAACACAGCACTGCTTAGCGCATGCAAGTGAAGAAAACACCCGAAGCTTGGAAGACAAGCACATGAAAGGAGCAGGTGGAAGAATCTCCAAAGCTAACATAAGGCCAGGAAGAGCTACTGTTTGCACCGTTCCAAGTAAAACAAACAAACAAATAAATAAATAATACATAAGGAATTGGAAAGAATTAACCCAAAGGTTTTGATTCAAAAGAGGGGAAAATAGGTCCTGCACTAAATGCTGGTCTGGTTCAATCTAACAAGCCTTAAAATCAAGCTTCAAAAATATCAAGCTGTTTAAAGGTAACTTGAACAAGAACTAATAATTGTCTAATAATAATAGGAGAATACTTAGAAAGACAATGTAAGTTAGATATAACTTACAACTAAAGAAGAAAAGGATACAGACCCAATTAACATAAAATCATAATATTGGGCATCTAGATAAAAATGTCCAGACATTAAATAAGTATATAAGACATTAATATGCTTATTATAACTTTTTTATATATTTAAGAAAGTAGAAAAGAGCATAATCATGAGACACAAAGATATAAAAAATAAAATCCAAATTGAGTTTCTGGAAATGAAAACTACAATGTCTGAGATAAAAAGTAACTAAATGAAAGGAACAGCAAATTCAACACAGCAGAGGAGTACATTAGTAAATTGAAGATACAGCCATTAAAATATCTAAAACAAAACACAGAATATTTGGGCAGAAGAAGAGTACTAATGAGCGACTATAGGACAACTTCATTTGGGCCAATATATGCATAATCGGAATCAATGAAAAAAGGTGAGGGAAGAAGAAATTTTGAAGAAATAATAGCTATTTCTTTTATAAGCTTAATTTTAAAAGAACTCATATTTATCAAATACTCTGCCCCACAGGCAAATAAAATCCACTTTTTTTCGAGTGTATGTGAATATTTTCCAAGATAGAACATATTTGGGGTTATCAAACAATTCTAAATAACTTTTAAAAGATTAGAATCCTATGAACTATGTTGTGTAAAGAAAAATCAAATTAAAATTCAATAATACAAAGGTCTCAGTGAAAACAAAACAATTATTTGAAACTACCCAGCAAACTTCTAATTACTACACGGTTTAAGTTAAAAAATTAAACAGGTTATTAGTGAATACTCTGAGTTGAATAAAATAAAAATTATAGCATATCAAATTTTGGATGCAAATAGAGGTAAATTTATAGCAGTATACATGTACAGTCATGCGTCATTTAACAACAGGATAATGTTGTGAGAAAGATGCTGTTAGGTGATTTAGTCATTGTGAGACCATCATAGAGTAGACTTACACAAATCCGGATGGTAGAGCCTACTACACACCTAGGCTACATGGTATAGCCTATTGCTCCTAGGCTGCTAACCTGTACAGTATGCCACTGTACTGAATACCGTAGGCAATTATAAACAGTGGTATTTGTGTTTCTAAATATATGTAAACATGGAAAAAATATAATATTGTACACTTATGGAACCACCATCATATACAGAGTACATCATTGACCGAAACATCATTATGTAGTACATTACTGTATATTCGAAAAGAAAAAGGTCACATATCAATAGCCTAAAATTCTTATTTTAGAAACTATTTGTTAACATGTTAATTGTCCCCAAAGTGATTCTATAGATTCAACAAAATTCCAATCCAAATCACAGCAGGGAATTTTAGAAATAGACTTAGTGATTCTATGATTTATGTGAACATGCAAAAAGAGTAGAGTCAAAACAACTTTGGAAAGAACAAATTTGGAGAAGTCACGTTATCTGATTTTAAGATTTATAACATTTGATAATCAAAGCAATATAGTGTTGGTGAAAGAATATAGATGAATGCAGTAGGATACAAAAAGAAATAAGCTCCCATGGTCAAGAGATTTTCAACACAATTGCAAACAAAATTTAGTGAAAACAGGATAGTTTTTTTAAAAAAAAATTACTAGAATACTTGGATATTTATTTGCAAAAAAATAAGCTAAAATAAAGTTTAATTCACACTTCTCTCTGTATACAAAATTTACTCAAAATGGCTACTATAAACATATGTCCTAAAACCCTAAGTATTCCAGAAGAAAACAGAGAAAACCTTTGCAACTTTGAGTTAGGTAAAGCCTTCTTAGACGAGAAACCAAAAACATGTTTTACAAAGGAAAAAGAAATGATAAGTTGGACTTGACCAAAATTAAGGACTTCTGCTCTTCAAACAATGCTGTTAAGGGAGCATGTGAGATGGTAACATAGACAAAGTAGGGTGAAGAACAAAAGGAAACTGTTTCTGTATTTGTGTAACTCTAAAATTAGCTGAAAATGTTGTTTTTTAAATATATATACATAATATATAAGCTTTACACAGGGAGGAAAATCTGTTAACATTCGATTAAGCAAGTGTGTACATGCATGTGTGAAATACATTAAAAACTATGAAAATTCAAAAATAAGAAAACATTCAACCTAATATAAATTGGTGAAAGACAGTTTATCAAAGACAATATACAGATGGCAAATAAATACACAAAAAGATGTTCAAACTCATTAGTCATTAGAAAAATGCAAATTAAAACCACAATGAGATAGCTCTACACATCTATTTAAACTGCTAAAAAATAAAAATAACCGACACATCCAGAGGATACAGAGGAACAGGGATTCTCATATATTGCTTGAGGAATGTAAAATGTTGCAAGCACTTTGCAAAACAATTTAGCAATTTATTATAAAGTTAAAGAAATATTGTATGTTCCATAAATTTTATTTCTAAGGCATTTACTTGGGTTGAATGGAAACTTTTTTTTATTTTATTTTTTATTATACTTTAAGTTCTAGGGTACGTGTGCACAACGTGCAGGTTTGTTACATAGATATACATGTGCCATGTTGGTTTACTGCACCTATCCACTCGTCATTTACAATAGGTATTTCTCCTAATGCTATCCCTCCTCTAGTCCCTCAACCCCGACAGGCCCCAGTGTGTGATGGTCCCCTCTCTGTGTCCAAGTGTTCCCATTGTTCAATTCTCACCTATGAGTGACAACATGAGGTGTTTGGTTTTCTGTCTTTGTGATAGTTTGCTGAGAATGATGGTTTCCAGCTTCATCCATATCCCTGCAAAGGACAGGAACTCATCCTTTTTTATGGCTGCATAGTATCCCATGGTGTATATGTGCCACATTTTCTTAATCCAGTCTATCATTGATGGATATTTGGATTAGTTCCAAGTCTTTGCTATTGTGAGTAGTGCTGCAATAAACATGCGTGTGCATGTGTCTTTATAGTAGCATGATTTATAATCATTTGGGTATATACCCAGTAATGGGATCACTGGATGAAATGATATTTCTAGTCTAGATCCTTGAGGAATTGCCACACTCTCTTCCACAATGGTTGAACTTCTTTACACTCCCACCAACAGTGTAAAAGCATTCCTATTTCTCCACATTCTCTCCAGCACCTGTTGTTTCCTGACTTTTTAATGATCCCCATTCTAACTGGTGTGAGATGGTATCTCACTGTGGTTTTGATTTGCATTTCTCTGATAACCAGTGATGATGACCATTTTTTCATGTGTCTGTTGGCTGCATAAATGTCTTTTGAGAAATGTCTGTTCATATCCTTTGCCCACTTTTCAATGGGGTTGTTTGTTTTTTTCTTGTAAATTCTTTGTAGATTCTAGATATTAGCCCTTTGTCAGATGGGTAGGTTGCAAAATTTTTCTCCCATTCTGTAGGTCGCCTGTTCACTCTGATGGTAGTTTCTTTTGCCATGCAGAAGATCTTTAGTTTAATTAGATCCCATTTGTCTATTTTGGCTTTTGTTGCCTTTTGGTGTTTTAGTCATGAAGTCCTTGCCCATGCCTATGTCGTGAATGGTATTGCCCAGGTTTTCTTCTAGGGTTTTTTATGGTTTTAGGTCTAACACTTAAGTCTTTAATCCATCTTGAATTAATTTTTGTATAAGGTGTAAGGAAGGGATCCAGTTTCAGCTTTCTACATATGGCTAGGCAGATTTTCCAGAACAATTTATTAAATAGGGAATCCTTTCTCCATTTCTTGTTTTTGTCGGGTTTGTCAAAGATCAGATGGTTGTAGAAGTTATTTCTGAGGGCTCTGTTCTGTTCCATTGGTCTATAACTCTGTTTTGGTATCAGTACCATGCTGTTTTGGTTACTGTAGCCTTGTAGTATAGTTTGAAGTCAGGTAGCGTGATGCCCCCAGGTTTGTTCTTTTTGCTTAGGATTGTCTTGGCAATGCAGGCTCTATTTTGGCTCCATATGAACTTTAAAGTAGTTTTTTTCCAATTCTGTGAAGAAAGTCATTGGTAGCTTGATGGGGATGGCATTGAATCCATAAATTATCTTGGGCAGTATGGCCATTTTCCCAATGTTGATTCTTCCTATCCATGAGCATGGAATGTTCTTCCATTTGTTTGTATCCTGTTTTATTTTGTTGAGCAGTGGTTTGTAGTTCTCCTTGAAAAGGTCCTTCACATCCCTTGTAAGTTGGATTCCTGGGTATTTTATTCTCTTTGTAGCAATTGTGAATGGGAGTTCACTCGTGATTTGGCTCTCTGTTTGTCTGTTAATGGTGTATAGGAATGCTTATGATTTTTGCACATTGATTTTTGTATCCTGAGACTTTGCTGATGTTGCTTATCAGCTTAAGGAGATTTTGGGCTAAGATGATGGAGTTTTCTAAATATACAATCATGTCATCTGCAAACAGGGACAATTTGACTTCCTGGCTTCCTAATTGAATACCCTTTATTTCTTCCTATTTCCTGATTGCCCTGGCCAGAACTTCCAAAACTATGCTGAATAGGAGTGGTGAGTGAGGGCATCCTTGTCTTGTACCAGTTTTCAGAGGGAATGCTTCCAGTTTTTGCCCATTCAGTATGATATTGGCTGTGGGTTTTTCATAAATAGCTCTTATTATTTTGAGGTGCATTCCATCAATACCTAGTTTATTGAGAGTTTTTAGCATGTAGGACTGTTGAATTTTGTCAAAGGCCTTTTCTGCATCTGTGGAGATAGTCATGTGGCTTTTGCCTTTGGTTCTGTTTATGTGATGGATTACGTTTATTGATTTGCATATGTTGAACCAGCCTTGCATCCCAGGGATGAAGCTGACTTAGCCATGGTGGATAAGCTTGTTGATGTGCTGCTGGATTCGGTTTGCCAGTATTTTATTGAGGATTTTTGCATCGATGTTCATCAGGGATATTGGTCTAAAATTCTCTTTTTTTGTTGTGTCTCTGTCAGGCTTTGATATCAGGGTGATGCTGGCCTCATAAAATGAGTTAGGGAGGAGTTGCTCTTTTTCTATTGATTGGAATAGTTTCAGAAGGAATGGTACCAGCTCCTCTTTGTACCTCTGGTAGAATTCGGCTGTTAAACTCTCTGTTCCTGGACATTTTTGGATTGGTAGGCTATTAATTATTGCCTCAATTTCAGATCCTGTTATTGGTCTATTCAGAGATTCAACTTCTCCCTGGTTTGGTCTTGGGAGGGTGTATGCGTCCAGGAATTTATCCATTTCTTCTAGATTTTCTAGTTTATTTGCATAGAGGTGTTTATAGTATTCTCTGATGGTAGTTTGCATTTCTGTGGAATCAGTGCTGATATCCCCTGTATCATTTTTTATTGCTTCTATTTGATTCTTCTCTCTTTTCTTCTTTGTTAGTCTTGCTAGTGGTCTATCAATTTTGTTGAACTTTTCAAAAAATCAGCTCCTGGATTCATTGATTTTTTGATGGGTTTCTCATGTCTCTTTCTCCTTCAGTTCTGCTCTGGTTGTAGTTATTTCTTGCCTTCTGCTAGCTTTTGAATGTGTTTGCTCTTGTTTCTCTAGTTCTTTTAATTGTAATGTTAGGGTGTTAATTTTAGATCTTTCCTGCTTTCTATTGTGGGCATTCAGTGCTATAAATTCCCACTTCACACTGCTTTAAATGTGTCCCAGAGATTCTGGTACATTGTGTCTTTGTTCTCATTTGTTTCAAAGAATATCTTTGTTTCTGCCTTCATTATTTACCCAGTAGTCATTCAAGAGCAGGTTGTTCAGTTTCCATGTAGTTGTGCAGTTTTGAGTGAGTTTCTTAATCCTGAGTTCTAATTGTATTGCACTGTGGTCTGAGAGACAGTTTGTTGTGATTTCTGTTCTTTTACATTTGCTGAGGAGTGATTTACTTCCAATTTTGGAATAAGTGTGATGTGGTGCTGAGAAGAATGTATATTCTGTTGATTTGGGGTAGAGAGTTCTGTAGATGTCTATTAGGTCTGCTTGGTGCAGAGCTGAATTCAAGTCCTGGATATCCTTGTTAACTTTCTGTCTCATTGATCTGTCCAATATTGACAGTGGGGTGTTAAAGTCTCCCATTATTATTGTATGGGAGTCTAAGTCTCTTTGTAGGTCTCTAAAGACTTGCTTTATGAATCTGGGTGCTCCTGTATTGGGTGCATATATATTTAGGATAGTTAGCTCTTCTTGTTGCCTTGATCCCTTTACCATTATTGTCTCTTTTGATCTTTGTTGGTTTAAAGTCTGTTTTATCAGAGACGGGATTGCAACCCCTGCTTTTTTTGCTTTATATATATTAAATATATATAACATATATATAATATATAACATATATACATGTTATATCTTAACAAATAAAAGGAAAAACCATATCAACAGAAGCACACTTTCTCAAGTCAGCCCTATTGGGAACCACATGGCTTCACTCTGAGGGTCCACATTATCCTGCTAGCGTCTTGAGAATCTTGCTGTTTTCCCTAGACCATGTTTCATGTTTCATTCCCTGAGGGTCTTTGAAATTCAGCAGTTTATTATAGGATTCTTTGCATATTTATAGACCATCTCTGTGACTATTTTATCAGTCAGTTTTATTTTCCTACATGTAGTTCCTGGAAGTTGTGATCCTATTTCCACTTACCACCAACCACAACTACTTGGTACAAGGGAGGCCCAACCCAAGGGCCACAATCCTAGGCTAGTTCTGAAAAAATCAGTTTTCTCATTTCAACCAACTGAATTAAGGAGTATAGAGACTAAAGTCTGGCTTAATTTGTTTTTGTTGTGTCATTATTGATTGAGTTGAGCGGGCAGTTATCACCAAAATGACAGCACCATTTGTTGGGCACACTCATGAAAAAACAGAGAAGGTTAGTAATTCAAAAGAGAGATGATGGAACAGGCAAGGGAAGAGAAATGGAGATTAAATGTAATGCTGTCATTAGGCAGGGAAGAAGACATAGCCTTGGAATCTGACTTTTCAGGTCCAATTCTTTTATTTTTTATTATTAGATGCTCATGAGGTTGCCTGCTATGTCCTTACAATAAACCTCCCTTTACTTAAGCTAGCTCAAGTGAGTTTCTGCTCTTTTAACTGAATGTGTTGGGAGTAAAAGACGCAGATAACTTGGGGCTTAAGATTAAGGTGAATACTCACCTGCATATTTGATTTCTTAGGAAAGAAAAAACTTTAGAAAGTGACAACCAAAAAAAAAAAAAAAATCATCTCCATGGCAATAAAGAAGAAACGAAAAACAATTTAGAGAAAGATCTATACCAACTTTCTCATTTTACACATGAGGCCCATAAAGAGGAAGTGCATTGCCCCAGGTAATTCAGGTCGTTTTCAGCCACGAACATGTCACTGGGGCAAGTCTATTTAGAACAAAGTAACTGAATAAATTGGTAATGCTACCACAGAGGCAAACTATTTCAATTTCAGTCAACATTAATCGTAAGAAAGTTCTTTCAGTATTTAACCCGGAATCCATATAACTTCCATCCACTGTAACTACTCCGGCTGTCTACAGTCACATATAATAAGTGTGATATCAATTCCCTATGAATGTGTTTGTTCTATCATTTTTTCAGTAAAGTTCTATTGAAGTTTCTTGTGAGCCAGTTGTATGTGAAGCCAGTAACTTAAACCTTTTTTAAGATGAAATACATCTCTATACATAAAGACATAAATACAAAGAGGAAAGAATTTTGAGAAAGTAAGAGAAGGCTTAAAATATAAGGTGATATTTATGTTGGACCTTAAAAAAATAACAGCAACAATAGTAATACTGTTACAGGGTGAATGTTGTTGTCCTCCCCAAAATTTGTATGTTGAAGCCCTAACCCCCAATATGCCTATATTTGGAGAGGGCTCTTTATGGAAGTAAATGTTGAATAAGGCCATATGGTAAGGAATTGGTCTGATGGGATTAGTGCCCTTATAAGAATAGACAGCAGAGAACTGCTTCCTTCTCCCTGGTGTTCAAAAAGAAGAGGTCATGTGAACATGCAGCAGGAAGGGGACAACATATATGCAAGGAGAAGCACATACGGAATGAAACCTACCTTGCCAGCACATTGAACTTGGACTTTCCAGTCTCCAGAATTATGAGAAATACATTTCTGATGTGTGGGCCCCCCATCTATGGTATTTGTTATGGCAGCCTGACTAATGCAACTAGTAATGAAAATAGTTAACATTTATTAAGTGCTTGACACGTGCCACTTTTATGTGCATTATCTCATTTAATTCCCAAAACAACCCTTACTGTCCTGATATTCCAGATAAGAGAACTGAATCGCTGAGAGTTTAAATAAAGTGTCCACAGTCACACAGCTGGTACATCTAGCCAAAGCCCAGACTATTAATGATACCCTGATCCAGCCTCGGGTCTGATAATAGCAATGACAATATGGCAGCTAATATTTATTAATCTTTACTACATGAGCACTTGTGATAAAAGTGCATTATATTAATCACCTAATTTGATCCTGAAAAACAACTGTCTCAGTTAGAGACATTCTCCATATCCATTGTACGGAGAAGAAATCTAAGGTCAAGAGAATTTAAGTAACAGCTCCAGTTGTCCTGCTATTTTCAGGCAAAAGAGGCAAGTTTTGAAAATTAGTCTGTCTAATTTTAAAACCTATCTTCCTACTACTTCCCAAACATTTATAGCATTTCATTCAGGAGGTAAAGAAGAAAAAAAGCTTTCAAACAGAGGAGATACAGAGAAAATATTCAGATGTATGAAAGGGCAAAGTTCATCATAGGAGGGATTACTTGGGGACACTCAGGGAGCAAGTGTGGAAAATGGAGTCTCTAAGGGTGAGCAGGCTGCAAGCCATGGAGTCTTCACACAGGGCCAATTTGTTTGACACCCTGTGGAGTCTTACACACACAGCAGAAGATGCTTATATGTTTTGAAAACATCTTGAAGAGGACTAGCTCAAGCACAAAGCCTTATTTCTCCTTTACAGATTTGTTACTAGATCACCCAGATCAATAAATTAAAGTCAGTAATTCAGTGCATTATCATCTGTGTTATAAAGCTTCAACCATTTAGTGTTAATCAGCTCACATTTGTCCATTTCTCCGGCATATCCACAGGCATATTGCATAGTATGGTGTCTTGAAGTATAAACTTACAATATGAGGAGTAACCCATGGCCTACTCCTTCCTTTCTAAAGATTTAAACATTTCCTACCCATCTTGTGAATCTCTGTTCACACTGACGCAAGATTTCCTGATCCCTCAGAATGCCAAAGAGTTTTACAAGGACCCTATTTGTGCCTGGAGAAAAAAACACTTGGGCCAGTTTTGAGAGCCAATATTTGTGTCTTTGCCTCTACAAATACCCACTGTGTCTCCTAAGTAACTCACCTACTCCCTCCTGCTCATGTTTGATCTGTCTTTTCCAGTCTGAAGATTGTTTTTCTCCTTTTCACCAAAATTAGAAACAACATAGACACAGGCTCTAATAGGACTGGTTCTCTTTATTCCACCTCACATAGGATTATCATCCAACATTTGTCCAAAATCTTGCTCGCTATAATATGAGTTCACTCCAGAACCTTCTAAGCAGCCTATTTGTCTCATTAGAGCTTCACTACATTACCAGGCCCCTTTTTGGAGCACACGTGAGGACCATCAGAGTATCGTGCCCATCCTTTGTGATGCAACACTTCTTCCGAGCTCTGAGGAACACAGCAGTGCCTAAGGTTTCTCTGAGATTCACGAGTCAGAAAGTAATTCTTTGCTTCACAGCGCCATAGTTATACTGATTTTATTCTCCAGTATGGTAATGATATTTCCAATATTTTATGTTACAAAAAGTTTGATGTTCCCTATTTTCTTATCTTTGAATACATGAAAATTTTCAGAATATTTAGGTATTTATACAAAGGTGTCATCTAATTTTTAATTTTAAAAATATATTTTTTGTTTTACTTTAATTCTTTTCAAAAGGTGGTTTTATAACTACCTATCGGACTCTGTTGGTTGCTCTGATGGGTTCCTGATAACTTTAAAAATTGTGTCATTGAAATAGAGAACAATAACTTTCAGGACTCACATCGAGAGCTGATGTGTTTGTAAGGATTGCTGGCCCAATATCAAGTAGAGCAGGAGTTGATAGCACGAGTTTTTACTCAAAATGTTGCTGATTACTTTGGTTTTGATTCTTACAACCAATAGTTTCCAAATTCCAGAAAAATCAGGTAGAGAGAAATGTGCTCCAAATTTTGCTCACAGGAGTATACTTTACTATTGGTGAATATTCTTAATTTATGGCAATATACGTATTAGCTTTTATAACAGAACACAATTAGAGACACTGGTTATTTTTACCAAGATTTTGACTGGAATGACATGTTTTCAGACTGCTTTGTGGAACGGAGGTTGATTTATAGAGCCAATAAAAGCCCCTTGGAGAAACTGGCCTCATATCTTGTCCTGTACAGGGTTCCTGATCTGTGGTAAGTAAAGAATGTCACTTTCTGACAAGCCCAGAAACCCCAAGCTATTCTGAGACTTCAAGAAGAGAGGAATTCACCCAATTTGTACAGGTATCCGTAGGCACAGATAAATTATTGGCTGGGCTCAAGAGGCTTTTAAAAGGTTAAATCTCAAATTCCTTATGAAAATAATTTATTTTATGCAAATAATTAGGACAAATATAATGGAACTGAAACTTGTTTTGCAAATAAATTGATGCTGCTATGATTTGTCTTTGGTAAAAATAGGGAACTGGAGAGAGAAAAATTATGTCTCAGGTAAAAAAACTACATTATACCTGTTGTTGGATTCCAACTCGGTCTATTGTTTTTGAGTCTCTACTGGTGACCTCAAATCTGATTTGTTTTCAAGGTCATTCAGCTGCATCACTCAAGTTTTCAGGTCAGTTCTGCAGGGACTCCTGAAGCAAAGACCCTCACTCTTTATGTTAGGGCTCATTGTTTGTTTTTCAGTCTGCTGTTCTCTTAAGTGCTGTACTAAAACTGTAAATACGAATACGAATGATTTTGTTATACAGACCTTGAGACACAAACCAGGCACCCATAAATACATACAGACAACTGCAAAATTGTTTCACTCCTCTTATACTGTGGGTGACCCCTACCCAAACCATGTCCCCTTTCAGTAGGAAAAAGTTAGATTGGTTATTGGCTGTTTCTCATCTCTGTAGCTCACACCTCAGAATTTAGGTATACTGAAGCCTAAGGCAGAGATTGAAACCAGCTTTGCAAAGATTATGACAGTGAAAGAAGTCTAACATGACTGACTCCACCTTGCTTCTAGCCTCACAGGCTGGCTCTCCTCACTCATTCCTGAGCATAGGCCAAGCTAACCGTGGGAGGAAATTATAGGTTAATTTAGAAGCAAGGATGATAATAGTCTCTCCCTAAAATGGATTCCCTCTTTGTTGGGGGGCCAAAACTGCTATTGTTAGACCAATGAAAGGCCACAAGATTAGAATTATTGGAGGGGCCTACATTCTGCTAAAAAGTAGGCATAGTTTCTGTAATATCTTACTGCTTAGGAGTTACGTGGGAAGAGGTCACAACATTTGTGACTTCCTCAATTGCTCCTGTTGAAAACATCACTATTGTGGAAGCTAAGTATGGTCTTTTGAGACGGTTTTCACACTGACCCCATCTGAACTCGTGACTCATGACTCAACCAGTCTTGTGGTCCCCAATCCAGGAATGGACTCAGTGCAAGAAGACCGTTTTCCATACCCCTATGATTTCATACCAAACAATCAGCAGCACCTATCCTCTAATCCCCTGGCCACCAAACTATACTTGAAAACCTCTAACCTTCAAGCCTTCAGTGAGACTGGTTTAAGTGATAACACCAGTTATCCCACTTGGCTGTCTTGCATTCATTAAACTTAATCTTTCTCTACTATAGTTGTATATATAAAAATAGATTTTTATATATTGATTTACATATATATAAATTTATTTACATGTATACATATAAAACAACCTCAAAATTCCATAAAAAATTGCAAAAACAGTACAATTATTTTTTTATAAACCATTGGAGAATAACTCCTAGTGTGTATGTCCTGTACGTCCTACAAAGACGTGTTCCTATGTATACACAGTACAGACATCAATATCAGGAAATTACATTGACACATAACTACGATCTACGCCTTAGACCTCACTCAAATTTCACCAATTGTCCAATATATAGCAAGCAAGAGATCCAATACCTAATCACTTATTGCATATCTTTACTATGCTTCCATTAGTTACAGCTCCTCAGATGCTTCATGTCTTTCATGCTTTTGAGCCTTTTGAAAGATGAAGGCAAGTTATTTGTAAAATGTCTTTCAATTTGGACATTTCCTTATTATTAGATTCATAAGGAATATCACAAAAACAATGCTACTTTTTCTCATTATATCCTATAAGGTAACATATGATGTTGATCCGCCCCTTTCTTGATGATATTCATTTTGATTGCTTGATTAAGATGGTGTCTGTCAGTCTTCTTCACTGTAATGTTACTATTTTCTCCTTTATAATTTATTATTTTATTGGGAAGAATTTTGAAACTACTTGAATATCCTGTTCCTCATCAAATTTTTTATTTATTCATTCATTTGAAAAAATTATGTTAATATAGACTCAGGGCTCATCATTTTATTCAACAAATTCTAATAGATTACGATCACTAATATGGTGCTTAAATTGTCTCATATTTGGCCAGAGGAGCCTAATTTATCAATCATTATCATTCTTTGTGCTTTTCTTTACATTTTTGTGAAAAGAAAGAAGTTCCAGGCTTATCTTGTACTTTCTCTGCCCCTGCCCTGGAATCAGCTATTTCTTCCAAGAGCCCTGATGTCTTTTAGAGATGTAAAATGATCTTTAAAATCCGAAATGTGTGTGTTGATGTTCAGCAGCCTCTTTCAGTGAATTTCACTAGGGAATGTGCATGTGTATATATTTTTATATGCACATTTATGTCTATATTTACTTTTAAATATAGACATATTTATTTTTATTTATAGATACTTGGAAATTAGTTTATACAGTTATATCCAAATGCAATAAGGTTCATTCTAATTTTCTCCCTTTTAGGATACTTAACTTTCTTCTCTGACAGTGAGAGTCTGTCTCTCAATATCCTCATATCATTACCTGTTTAATGGATTCCTTTGTATGGAACCAATTTCTTGTTATCACTCATGCCCCTCAGACATTCTATTTATTCCAATAACCCACTCTGAGCTGTCACCTCCTTCCCCAACCCACTGACAGTCTCTCCACACAGCTGGGTCTCTGATAACCTAAGCCAGGACCCTGCCACCCACTGCAGAAAATAACCTTGCTCAGACCCACCTAGCAACTTTTGATCTGAATTGTTCAGAAAAAAATGGAAGAGAAAAGAGAAAATATTCTAGTGTAATTTTAAATCTGCAATTATACCAAGTAGGCTGCAAACGTTGCTGTCTCGAGTGACCATAGAGAGAGTGCGCATTTGGTTCTGCTGCTTTATTTCTTACAAGGAATCGGTCATTGAAGGCAAAGATCAAACTATGGCAGTATCACAGACTAAAACAAGTGTAAGGTTTCATGGCTAGCTCAATTCAAAGTCTGTTTCTGAATGGGACTCCTATAACATCCCAGCTAGAGGTTAGCATTTGCTTAAAGAACTTACGGTCATTTATCATTCACATTGCATCATCCATCCATCTGTGGTCCCTATACATAAAGGGATTGTTTTGTTTTGACAATTTAAACTGCATTGGCTTTTAATATTTTTATGATAGGAGAGCTTACTTCTATGCTTCTTAGCAATTACCAAAATATCTAGAATTCAATCCTCTGAAGCTGTAATAACCCTTTTTTCATATAGGGCGGAAGGAACAGAATCTCACTCACTGAAGTCTTCTCCAGCATAGTCTTCAACTGGCTCAATCTATCTGAGAAAATATCAGAACCCACTGAGCTATTGAAAAAAATCCCATTTCAAAGATCTGAATGCATTTAGTACTTCTCTTTGATGAAAGCTCCAGAGAGATTTCAGTAAGTGGAGAAACACCGGGCAACCCTTCTGTTTGTCTCCCTACAGTTAATACAGTCATAAATGATGGGCTTAATTAAGAACTCCCTTTCAACTATTTCTGTAGATATCCTAATTCTTCTTGCTTAAAGTCTGACACTTGTCTAAAAAATCAGTGATGTAAGTGTATTTGGTTAATATCCTTATATCCAACCATAAACATTATTTTCAATGCAAATATTCTAGTAAGTCTTTAGAAAATATTTGGACACTTTTTGTGGGGGTGGCGGGAGGCACTAAATGCCTTTGAGTCTAACATAAATTCCAAATTGCCAAGTGAATTGAAATTTCAGCCATGGCAGTTCGCTTTTATAAATCGCCTGTTTATTCCTTGAAGCTGGCTCAAGTGAATTAACTCAGATTCCTCAGGTAGCCTCTTTTCCCTTAGGATATTGTACTTCCCTCTTGTGAAGCATTATCATGTGGTATTATCTCTGATGTATAATCTTCTCTGCTTTCCTAATAGACTGTGGCTGCCTTGAGAGCTATAACTTAATCAATCCAGTTCTGAGTACAAGATCCCACACATGGCAAGTGCTCAATAAATATCTGTTGAGAAATGAAGGGACCCTGGATAGAAGTACCAGCCTAGTCACCTAAATCAGGGGCAAATGCCTCATTGCCCTTGGGAGTGTCAGTCAGACTTGACTAAACTTGCAAATTCTTTGCTAGCTCCACCAGCAGTTTCACATCCAAGTGAAGAGAGACTGATATGTATTAACTTTGAATATATAGAATTTTACATTGACAGCCTGGATAGGTACACCAGAAATAATAGCCTTTCAAATTAATGACAGTGTCCTCATTCAGCTTCTAACTACTGGATGTCTCTCATAGCACCAGGGGTGGAACGCATTTCTGGGTTTGTGCCAACTAACTTAGCATTGCAAATAACTTTATCTTTCAGGGTCAGTGTGTTGCAAACCACATTTATGGTTAGGTCCTGCACAAGGCAACCTAGCTTTCTCTCTTGCAGCCATTACTTTAAACATAGTGATCTTAAGTGTCTCCAATGGGACCCACTCTCTCACTGTTTCCCTGATTGAAATGGGGCTCTCTGCACTGACTTGCCCACCTTCAGCACTTTCTTTCATGGCTGAATCTTCCACTTTCAAGTCTCAGCTTTTATCATTCTCCCTCTGGGGAGCCTTGAATTATCACCTACAGATGAAGTTCCACTTTTTCTCATAGTGCAGGACATCCCAAGATAGCCTTGGCTGACCCAGCTCTTCCTCAGTTTTCCCTTGTAGATTTCAGAATAACTGTGGGACATGCTGAGAATGCAACATTCTGAGATAAGGAGGAACTGGCTGGAGTAGCCTGAGCTCTGTTCCTATCTCTCCTAGAATAGAATGTCCCACAATGCTTTAGCCCAGCGATCCCAGTTTTTCCTGGGGTATAAACTCCAGTGCAGAATGCTTTTTGGATTCCTCAGCTACGGTGTAATGTAGGGAGCATGCAGATGAGACTCCATCTATCCTAGGAAGCTTTCCTGAGCTTTGAGAGATCGGCTCACCATGGCTTCTACTGTCTCTTGCTGCATGTCTGTGAGCAATAAAGTTGCTTCGCTTGTATAAGTTCTCTCTCACCAGACTTGTGCAAATTGTAGAAATTGCAGCTCAAAATGCAGTAGATGAAAGCATTTGGACTCCTATTCCTCATGATTGACTTCATAATGATTTTCATGCAGTGGGAGCCCTCCCCTAGGACTGGTAACTGGTGCACCATGAATCTGCTTCACATATAACACCTACCACATGTCCTTCAAAAATGTCATGTGCTCATAAACACTTTAAATTCTCAGTGGTTCTTTCTGAATTATAAACTTCAGGAAGATAGGGACTCTATTCATCTTTTTCACTGTTCTAGTTCAGTTCCTAGCATTTGTATCCATCTTATGTGTACTGTTAAAATGTGAAATCCGACGTATATCATGTATCACAGAGCCTAGCATATAGTAAGATTCAGAAAATTCTTTCTGAATTATTCAAATAATTTTCAAAACATGCCAGAGAGATGGCAGTATAAAAGTCATTCACAAAGTTTCGATTACATTTCTATTTCCTGAGACACAATCTGAAGTAACTAGAAGTTGTCCCATTAACTAGTTAACAAGTTAAGTCCAATTTAATTGTCTTTGACAGAGTCTCACACACAGTTTGGAAGATATTTTCTAAGGTGTAGGCTAGTGAAGATTAATGCTAATTGTAGGTCTCATTAACCGTGGCACAAAGCCTGCATTCTCCCAAAATCTTCCCCTGCAGACTCAGCTTCTTCTTCCCTCCATCACCTGAAGTCCACTGAGGTGGTCTCCAGGTCACCGTGCATTTTCTTGTTTTCTTGCCTTCATACAGGCTTCTTCTATGAATGGAATGGCTTTTTCTACTCTTGTAGAATTGTACCCAGGCTAACAAATTACAGATAACCCAATTGTATTAGTCTGTTTTCACATTGCTTATAAAGACATGCCTGAGACTGGGCAATTTACAAAAGAAAGAGGTTTAATGGATTCACAGTTCCACGTGGCTGGGGAGGCCTCAAAATCGTGGCAGAAGGCGAAAGGCATGTCTCACATGGAAGCAGACAAGAGAAGAGTGAGAGCCAAGCGAAAGGGGTTTCCCCTCATAAAACCATCAGCTCTCATGAGACTTATTCGCTACCGTGAGAACAGTATGGGGTAAACCGCCCTGTGATTCAATTATCTCCCACTAGGTCTCTCCCACAACAGGAGATAATTATGGGAGCTACCATTCAAGATGAGATTTGGGTGGGGACACAGCCAAACCATATCACTAATACAAATATATTTTGTCCAGAGGTATATTCGGGTATTCTGGTTTGGCACCACACCTTCTCAGGTATCTTTTCCTCCATCTCTCTACCTGATCACTGTTCTCAAAAGGCATCAGGCATCTCCTATCCCCTCCCCCATCATCTCGCAGGCATTATAAGTCATACCAGTTTTCTCCTGCTGCTGTGGCTCATCTCTGAGTACCCTTGTTTTTAACAAAGACCTCACCTCTGTAACTGTTCTCTTTCTTAAAGTCCCTTTATTTGAACCCAAAAGAATTATTTTTTTTCTGTAGAAAACAGAACGATACAATCAGAAACAGAGCAATGTTCTCAACCAATTAGATTAACCAAAACACAAATTTTCTTTAATTCATTGTATATTTGATATAAATATAGTTTAACTATATAAATGAAAAACATTTCAATATAGCCTTTTATTTTTCAGAAAATGAGAAATATATTTTTTCTCTAATATATATATTCCCATATATAGACACACGTATATGTAAATATATATTTATATATATACACACACAAACATATACACACACTCATGCACATAAAAATTCTTAGACGGAAAACCTCTAAGACATATTTTGATTATCTAATACATATTTTGATGACAGCTTCATTTCAAACAAAATAAAACAGCATTGGTCTATGACTCATCCTTCAGAATTCAATTCATCCTATGATGCCTTCACTGCTTCCCTAGACAGAGCTGAACATATTACCCAATTCCATTTTGCAATTTACTTTCTAATTGCCCCCAGCACATATAATGAACGGTGGCTCAACACAGAAAAAGATGCTATGAGAACCTGAATTCCTCCTGTTGTATCTTCTCAAGGGCTGTTCTGTGCCACTTTGATGATGGCTCACACTTTCTCCAATCTCTCGGCCACTCACCATCCTTTCATTGACCCTGATTGCTATTGGCTACATTTTCCCATCTGGGTGCTGCTTCCTGGAATCGACTCCACTGAGATAAGCATGTTAATTGTAGCCTGTGACTAAGTCCTCCACTGGTGGAAACATCTGGGCATATATCTTTATTTGGCTCATTATCAAAATCATTTGCTAAATCTCGCTATTACACTGCAATTTGTAATATGTTTGGAGCCAGAGACTCTGCTTACATTGTTTGTGTTTTAGATACTCGGCACACTGTAGCCACTCAATTGATGTTTCTTAGATATTTAATTCAAGAAATTTCAATGGAAAAATTAACGGCATAACCAAGTCTGTGCTTGGAAAGAAGGGCTGCTTGCTATACAACATAAATGTTTTCAACTTTATGGCTTAATCCCTTTTTATTCAGACAGTATGTTCAAATATATGCTTTAAATTCTGCAGTCTAATGTTTTCTGATCCATCTCTTTCACTCTTCTTCTTATTGCAGACCCAATTCCGTCAGCAGCCATTGGAAGTTTTCGACAAAATGGGAAGGTCACTGCTGTATACTTGTAGTTTAAATAGCGAGCATTTAAAGCTTTCTTTGAGGCAGTTTCTGGAAAGTTAAAGACTAATGAGAAAAACAGCTGAAGAAACTCTCCCCAATGACTTTATGTCCCTAAGCGATGAATTTTTGAATGGTGCAGTGTTCTAACATGTGATGGACAACGAATTCCCAGAGAATCATCAAGTACACTCTGGAATAAATGAACAGCAGGACATATTTTTTAAGGAGTGCTGAGCCGCAGTAAAACTCCAGAGAATGCTCTAATTTCTTGATTTATTTACTGGATTTCCTCCTAATAAACAAAGAATGATGAAAGCAAATATACAAGGGCCGAGTTTCTATGGTCCAGCAATCACAGAATCATTAATGCTGTGATGCTTCCAAGAATATGGGCAAACAGCAAGAGAAAGAAACTAGTGAACTTTGAAGAAATCCCTTTGAGAAAATTTTTAAATGATCCAGGATAAATAGAAAATAATGTGCTGCTGTTCAGATAAATTTACTGGAGAAACCACAAAGATGAGATTGTTAAGGAAGAGTCAAGGGATGGGGACTATAAAATGCATATGTTTCTCCAGATAACACTGAGTTTTCAGAGTGGCAACCAACATTGCAGCTTTGAAAAGAAAAAAAAAACACTTGGAAAGTGAAAAAGAGAGAGGGGAAATTATATGTACAATTATCAGAAAAGCAACATCTGAGAATTCAGCACTCACTAGCACTTGTGTGTGTTCTGTTTCGTTTAAACTCAGCTTCTCACCCTTGCTCAGGATGCCCTCGGTGAACTGCCTGTGGGTCTTTCTGTTGTTGCACAGCCCCTCCTGCTGTCTTCCTAGTTAGAAATGCAAACTGTCTGCAAGATTCCAGGCAGATGCTTTCTCCTGCACAAGTATTTACCTGACCTCTGCCTGGAAGCAATTTCTCCTGCTTCCTGAAACCCAAAGGAGAGTATCTCTACTTCTCTAATTAACAAAACCGCTTCCCCACCCACCATGGTTACATACCTAGATATAGAAGAACCAGGTGAGCAGTGAGGGTTGAAGGCAGAGATGACAGCCGCTGAGCACACAATCCCACAAGGAATCCAGAGAATGGATAAACCTATGAGGGAAAGTGAAGTGGGAGAGGAGTTAGTGATCTGGAGACCCGGGGTGTGACAGTAAGCAAGTGAAGAACATTAAAATTGGAAGGAGGAAGGAGGAGAGGAGAGGTGTGAAATGGTCACTTGGCCTTGCCTCTTGTCCTGTGCACAGTTTGCTTTACAGCGCTTTTAGCTCAGTGCTGCATGACCTGCCAGTGTAAGGACCAGAAAATCCAAGGGTCTCACCTGGAGACTTCTTGGGATCACCTGCTGGAAGGCCATTCTGGAATATTCCGGAGCATTTTGGAGCACTCTTATGGTGACTATGGGTAGATTTTCATGATTCTATTTTCATTGGTCCTTCATTATTATTGTAGTATAAACTAATAGGGCTGCCCTAGCCTTCACTGGAACCAAGCCTTGGTCATCAAAACTTGCTCAGCCTATTGCCATGGCCAAAAATATATCACAGATCCTCTTGGAAATTCCACAACTCCTCCTGCTACTGCTGGAAGCAAAGATGGTGGACCAGTCAGCAGTCAAAGGAGCCAGTGACAGAGAAGCCATAGTTACAGGGGAACAGTGTGTTTTACCTCAAGAAGGGTGGGGAATTGTTGTAGGGAAACTCCACAATGGTAAGAGAATGACTCAGTCCATTTGTAGGAGCAGTAACAATGGAGTTATCATGCTAAGAATTAGATTCTTCTATGTTCTATCAAGTTGTATCCTCTAGGTCCTATATATACAGTGGCAGGTATATCCACTTATGCACAGACCTAGAAAATATCTATGCTATTGATTATTGTAAATAGACACAGAAGATGGATATCGTCTTTGTGAAAAAATCTTTGATCATACACATGTTGCTGTGTCCAAGGAAAGGGAGTGGATGAAGGTGACTAGAGCTATACTTCATGAGCAAATGAAGAGTGGAAGCAGGGAGATTAATCTATCTGTGCATTAAGAACAAATGTTACAACTGCAGTATATTGGAGAATAACATGTCAGATAGAGGACCACTGGAAATCCCCCAAGATGCCACATTCAGGATTTTGCATAAGCATTAGAACCCTTGCAGAGGAAACTGTCTCCATGTAATCCATATAACTTCGTGTCACATACACTAATACATTATACATCTCAACTAAAAATAGATCTTTCCTGATTTACTACCCTCAACCAATGCTATAACATTGTTACAGATATTAAATGTTTAATTGAACAAATAACATGATTTCTTTAAAAAGCATGCTAATAGCATCCTTTTCAGAGAGTCATTGTCAGAAAGGCAACCTACCATGGTGCCTTAGCATTCCTGCCTGTTTTTGCTTGGTGTGCCAAGAATCCTGGCCCCTTTCACAGGATTGTGTTTGTCCAACATCAATGAAGGATAATGTAACATGCCACCAACCCCCATCCCCCAGACACAGATCATGCTTGCTTGTTGCTCTATGCAAATGCAATAAGTCCTCTGGGCTCCAGGTCCTGTTGCTGTCACCCAACCCACTTCATAGACAGGCATCATGTAGACCCACATGTGTCAGCCCATGAAACTTGGGGAGAAAGAGGAAACCAGTGCAAACCAGAGTGAAGCTAATGCTGCTTTTCTTCACCATGAGTGATAAAGTCCTCTGTTTCTGACACAGGACTATCATGTCTTCTGCCAGCATTCGTGAAGCAATAACAGGTTAATATATCAGGTAGCAATTAGAATAAAAATCCCAGAAACTTCACAAACCCTGACAGTTTCTTGGAAGTTTGAAATCTAGACCCACACATTTCACTTTCCTCTTCCTACTGAGTGTCCTGAAATCATTACCAATAATGAAACCTTACTTTAAACTCTGAGACTGTGTGTTCCTCTCCATACCTTACCTGGATGTAACCATCATGCAGGATAGGCATTCGGAGCTGGCCAGAGGAGATAACCATCCTAAGAGAAATGTCTTTTGTCCTTTGCATCGCTTAAAAGTGGAGAGCATTCCAGAGCTTAGCTAGGGTAGATGTGAGGCTAAAGCACTTTCTGCCACTCCCCTAGTCTCACCACAATATGGAACCAGCTTTCCTACTTGGGACTAGTCCTGCTCTACCTGTGCCAGCTGGGTCAAGTGCTGGCAGCAAGGAGCATGGGTCCCTACTCCTATCCCATCTTCAAAGAGAACATTGCTGGATCAGAAAATGCAGCACAGATGCAAAGAAGTGGTCCAGAGAGGATAAAAAGGTTGGACATACAAGCTCCCTCACCCTTCTCTTGAACCAGGCTTGCAAAGTTCCTTTGCTCCACTCCAGATGTCAAATGGTCTCAATGACTCTATTCCTTGGAGAAGTGGGAAAACTCCTCTGTATGTCACTGACAGGAGACACACATCCCACCCAAGAGGGCATAATCTAGACACACAGAAAGTGTGACCACCATCAATCTATTGCTAGGAGACAACAATGTAAAGTGACCCATGCAAACTTCCTGGAAAACCTGTGACATGACACCAATGTTTACTTGCTGCTGAAAGTGAACCTGGGAGTTTCTGCTCTCTGGCTCCAACCTTCCAGCGCAGACTGTAGGGCCAGTGCCTCTGGTACCTGCCAACCTACTCCTAAGCAGTCCATTGGGTGGTAGTGAAGTCACCTCTGAGCAGTAGTGGCTGCATTTTCCTCCTTTCCAACATATTTTTTAGACGCAGAGAGTAAATGGCTCAGACAAGGCTCATTAAACAAATGATAGGTGTTCTCAGAATAATGGGCCTTATCCATCTTAGATATTGACTGGAAAGTGATGGGTGTGGGAAGGAGAAAGGATACTGGCCATATCTAGGAAGTGGAATAGAGATGTCCACCCAAACAAGAGGTGAGAGGAACAATATGTTACCAATCCCATTGATAAGGACCGAGGTGATACAGGTCAGGAGGCAGCATATCTGGTAGAAGAAATCCACAGCAGTAACCAAAACTCTCAGCCAGCAGCTTGGAAAGGGAGAAGTTGTAAGGAAGGATAACTGTGGTCTGGAAGAGAGGCTTGCTCTAGCAGGCTGCTTATAGCGACATTTTGCCATCTCCCTTGGTGAAACCCTTTCCTCCCATTTCTTCTGATTCTTTATCCTTGTCTGACTTTCCTCTACCTCTGCTTGGTTCTCACTTTTCAACAAGGGCTCATCTCCCTTTGTTCTTTGGCATTTTAGTCTCCTTAGCATTTGTGTGTTTTCTTCTTTCTCCACACTTCATGTTTAATGAATGTCAGTCTTTTCACAGTTTTGATGTTACAGCTTTCTATATTTGCCAGATGTCTTCTCCTAGTCCATATCTCTCTGCTACATGTACATACTTATTTCTCTGCTGAACCTCTACCAATTTTGCTTTCTAAATCTCTCCCCATTTACCCGTGCTAGCTAAGGTCCTCTAGTATTGTCACTCAGATGATGGCCAAAGCCACCTGGAGGATGCTGGGGCTTGCCCCTTCTCTTTAATTCCAACTGGACCCTGGTGGAACACCAGGGTTGTCTGTCCAAAATAGGACATTTTTACTCCATTGTTAACCTTCCTCAACAGTTTCCTATTGACCAGCAGGGTGTAAGCTAGAATGTGTGTTGGGAGAGATCGTGCACAAGGCATTTGCTCAAGAACCACAGGAAAAAAACCTCCTGGAAGAAGGTCCCATAGAATTCATTGTTGGACTGAAGCCTCAACTCCAAAACATGGCTGTGGAGGCCCTTCATGACCATGCCTTACCAGCCTGCCCAGCTCCAACTCTCACCACGCCTGTCTCAACCTGTGCTCCAGTAACTGTAGCAACCACCTAGACAACATTCTTCATCCCACTGGGCAGGCCCTTCTTAACTAGCCCTTTTGTTAGCATCACAACATACTGAATTAAAAGAACCCCTGCAGATACTGGCGGGACCATAGTATGACTGAGCATGTGGATGTAGCAATTGTCCTCTGCCTAAGGTCAAGCTCACAAAGCAGCAAACCCTCTACTCCCTCCAACACAACCCAAGCCCCTGCCCCTCCCTCCATCTTGCTACCCTGAACAGGCACTCCTCTCAGATGACCTCATGTCAATCATGACAGCCTTTCTCTTTGGTCCTCTTTAATTTGAAGATTTTGGAATAGATTCTACACGGGTTTGGGTTGAGCACCCATTGCTTTGCCCCACCCTATCCCACCCAGCTTCCCTTCCACAGCCAGAGGCCCAGTAAATTCTTTCTCCTGGAGGAGGCCACATTATTGGAAACACAGAAAGTGTAACTGATACCCTGAGCAGCACCTTCACCTTCCACCCTGTCTCCACTCTCTTCTCAAAGGGATTAGCTGGGTGATTAGGATTAGTGGCCTTTTGTGGATTTAGGTTCTCTGAATGAGAAACACTTCATAACAGGGCCTGAACCAGGCTTATTCTTATGTGAAACAGCCATCTCCCACACACTTGTAACATAGAAAGGGACAGAATATTTCTAAAGAATTGTAAGTGCCATGAGCATTGAAAATAATAACCTATTTTTGAACTGAAAAATGTGCTTTAAATCTTTTATTTAATCTTTTCCAGATTGTTGATATTCCATTTGGCTTATAACTGAATGTGGTAGAGAATTAAACATTATCTTATGCTTTTATTCACATCAGATTGGAACTTAATTCTATTTTTTTAGCTTTATTTATCTGTATTAATTTACTGTTCTGAGACATAAAGATTTAGAACACATTGGATATGTACTGTTACAGATTTTTTAAAAGCATGAAACACTAACATTATCACTTCTGACATTGAATTGTCAATGACTTCAGTGCCTCAAAAATATTCTGACATGCAAATGATGATAACTCCATAAGAAATGCCTTCCCTGAACTTATGAAAAGATGATGCAAGTTATTTATTTCAGATGGGTAGGAACACTGTCAATGTAAAATTATTCAAGTAGATACATTACAAAGCTACAGAGGCTAGTAACAGTCCAGGCAGGAATACAAACATGCTCTAGCCTGGATATTGCAGGAGTTCTTCTGTGCATTCCTTGCCTAAATTCACAAGTTTCAGCCCCACAATGACAAGTGCTCTGAGCTGGAGGATGGGGACACAATGATGTAAAGGAAGAGGGAGGAGAAGAGGCCCTGTCCCTGACTCTGTGGAGGAGTAAACATAAAGTCAGCTAGAAAAAGAGACACAAAATAAAAACAAGAACTGTAAAATGTCAGTGGCAATGATGACAAGGGTTAAAAAGAGAAGATAAATGATGCCAAGAGAGTGTTATAAGAAGGGATGATGGGGCTGCTCAGCTGTTCTGAGGACAGAGAACAACATGAGCAAATTCCTGTAGCAGGAAGGAGCCAGTGAGATCCAGGAACTGGGAGGCCTCAGTGCAGAGAACATGAAGAGTAAGGAGGGCTTGATCCTACTACACAAGGCTCAGACTAGTGTGGACCAGGGATGTAAGAATGTGTCAGGGAGATTATCTAATTTTGGTTTCAAGAAGATCTGATTCTCAAAGATGGCATTATTTTGTCTGCATAGAGAATGTACAGGAAGAGGCAAACAGTAGCATATTAGTTTCCCGTTGCTGCTGTAAGAATTTACCATGGACATGATGGATTAAAGCCACAGACATTTATGATCCTATAGTCTGGAAGCCAGAAGTTGGAAATGGATTTCTCTGGGCTTAAATCAAGATATTGGCCTGAATGTACTCCTTCTGGAGGCTCCAGAGGATAATGAGTTTTCTCATCCCTTCCAGCTTCTAAAGGCACCAGCATTCCTTGGTGCCTGGCCCCTGCCTCCATCTAAAAAGCTCATCACTCCAACCTCTGCTTCCATCATCACCTCTCTTCTCTGTGCCTGTACAGCTTCCCTCTCTCCCAGATAAGAACTCATGTGATTACCTTGAGACCACCTGGATAATTCGGCTATTGTCCCATCTCAATTAACTTAATCTCATCTATAAAGTCCCTTTTGTTATGAAAGGTACCATATTCACAGGCTCTAGGGATTGTCAGTCAGGAGGTCATTATTTTGTCCACTACAGGTACACAGGTCAAAAAGCTAGGAGGCAGCAGCCAGGTGGGAAGTAAAGGCTACTTGGACCAGAATGTTTGCAGTGGAGATGGACATAAAGGGAAAGGTTTGAGAGAGATATAGGAGGCAAAGTTAACAGGACTTCATGGTGGACTGGATGTGAGAAGAGTAATGAAAGTCCCAAAGACAATGTTCATTGCACTGCTGAATTACAATATGAGTCCTATGAGTGTGATAGTTATGCTCGAAAGGGATTAAGGTTTGGCAAGAAAGTGCATTGATTAGATTTTGGATAACGAGTTTAAAGGCCTTAAGGTCATTCAAAGGGAGATTCCAAGTGGATATTTAGAAAAACAGATCTAGAACTAAACAGCAGTTTGGCCACAAAACAAATCTGAGGTATGGGCTATTGAACTGTCATCTATGCCTCATGCAGCAGCAAAGAAGATAGAGAAAAGGGAGGGACTGGAAAAGGCATGAATACACCTTTTCTTGGAGGTGAGGGGATAAACAGAATGTTAATATTAGTCAGTCACCATGGCAGTCATTTACATTTTCTGTCCCATTTCATTTCACAGAAACGTTGTGAAGTCAGCATTATTATCCCCAGCTTAATAAAGTTGAAAATTCACAATGCTTAAGCGACAAAGTGTGTTATAGATTGAAGTGTGTTCTCCAAAAAGATAGATGTTGAAGTCCTAACCCTCGGTCGCTGTGGATGTGATCTTATTTGGAAAGTCTTTGCAGAGTTAATTAAGAAAAGGCCATCAGAGTGGACCCCAATCCAGCATCACTTGTATCTTGGTAACAAAAGGAGACCATGATGTGAAGACAGATGTATACAGGGAGAGCACCATGTGACAGCAGAGCCTGAGACTCAAGTGATGCGTCTTCTGGTTAAGGAATGCAAAACAAGTATGGCCACTATCAGAAGCAAGAAGAGGCAAAAAAAAGATTCCACCTAGAGTCTTGGAGAGAGCATGGCCCTGCTAACACCTTGATTTTGGACTTCTACCCTCCAGAGCTGTGGGGGAATTAGTTTCTGGTTTTTTTTTTAAGCCAACAGGCTGTGGTACTTTGTTACAGCAACTCTAGGACCAAGATATAAGACCCAGTCTAACCTCAAAATCTCATTTTTATGTTACACAGACCATTCCACTTCTGAACACAATATTTGGATTATTTTTTGTGTTGTGTAAATTAGTTTGCCTGGACACTGTCTTAGGCAATTTAGGCTGCTGTGAGAAAATACCATAAACCAGGTGGCTTACAAACAACAGATATTTATTTCCTCACAGCTTTGGAGGCTGGGAAGTCCAAGACCAAAGCACCAGCAGGTTCAGCGGCTGGTGAGGGCCTGCTTCCCCATAGGCAGTGCCTTCCCTCTGTGTCCTCATGTGGTAGAAAGGCTGAGGGGTCTCTCTGGGGCCTCTTTTTCAAGGGCTCTAACTCCATTCATGAGGGCTTCACTCCCACTTCCTAAAATTATTACCTTGTGGGTTAGGACTTCAATACATAAATTTTGAGTGGGGGACACACAGCTATTACTGACTGGTAAAAGCATTTTTTTTTCCATCAAAAAATTTCCCAATTACCAACAGTAACTTGGAAGACCAAACAGAAGTCAGATTCTGGCTGTTGCTGGACAAAGTAGCCTAAACTCCTAAGTTTCAGTACCCACAATGACAAGTGCACTGAGCTGGAGGATGGGGACACGATGATGTAAAGGAAGAGGGAGGAAACAAGGCCCTGCACATACCTAACTGATAATTAGCTTATTATTTTAGGTCACTGTGTTTCGGTCAGAAGAGAGCAGAATAACATAAGAACAAAAGGAGTAGTTGCTATTTACGTAAGAGCAATGAGAGTGCCAAAGATAATGTTCATTGCACTCTTGAATTACAATATGAGTCCTAAGACTAGAAGGAAGATAAAGGGGTAAATCGTAAAAATTAAAAGAGGAATCTAGGCCAGGCATGGTGGCTTATGCCTGTAATCCCAGCACTTTGGGAGGCTAAGATGGGAGGATCACCTGAGGTCAGGAATTTGAGACCAGCCTGGCCAACATAGTGAAACCCTGTCTCTACTAAAAATACAAAATGTAGCTGGATGTGGTGGCACAAGCCTGTAGTCCCAGCTACTCATGAGGCTGAGGTAGGAGAATTGCTTGGACCCAGGAGGTGGAGGTTACAGTGAGCTGAGACCATGCCATTGCACTCCAGCCTTGGCAAAAGAGTGAGACTCCATTTCAAATAAATAAATAAATAATAAAAAAGGAATCTACAAAAATCCAGAGGGAGATGGTAGAGTGAAGCAAAAATAAAAGTTGAGATTTAAGAAGAATGATTCAGAAGCAAAGTTTGTCCTATGACAGCCTGCCAGGTTCCAAGTTTCTGCCTGTCTTCTTCTGTTGTCATAAATCCCATGCTCTTGTAGGTTCTCTTCAGGATCCAGACTCTTGTCCCCTCCACTCCGAACTCAACTCAGTGGCCAGGAGGAAATTGTGAGAAGGGGTAAAGACCCCTGCTAGGGGCCTGTGGTCCCACCACCCATGAGAGTACAGGAAAATCTTGAGTTCCTTCAAGAGAAATTGCAGGCACCTAGGTAGCATTAAGAAGTAAATGAGCAACTTGATAAGCAAGAAGGGAATAGTAGACTAAAACAATACCCATGGAACTTAGAGTCACAAGAATGCTTGGTAAAGACAGCATCTTAACATACGTTCCTGAGTTGTTTTTTATCAGAAACCTGGATCCCCACCACATGTATTCACTGGCACATAGACCTCAGATAATGGGAAACCAAGAGCTGAGGTCTAATGGTCATTCTGTCTTCTAAATTCCTTCCTAAGGGTCCTAGAGGAGGCCATGCCCATGGGCCAGAACTAATGTCCTTTTCTGCTGATCCCAAATTTTTAGACAAGTTTCACCTCCTTAACCAATTGCAAATCAGAAAATCTCTGAATCCACCCGTAACCTGTGGGTCCCCGCTTTGTGCTATCCAGCCTTTCAGTGTCAAACCAATGTAGAGCTTCCATGTATTCATTTATGACTTTCCTGTAACCTCTGTCTCCCTACCTTTAAAAACCCTTACCTGTAAGACACCTTGAAGTTCAGTTCTTACGCATGAGCTGCCCAATTTTGTTTGCTGGGTGCCTTGCAATAAATGCCCCACTATCTCTCGCTCCTATCTGGATGTCAGTGTTTGGTTTTGCTACACTGAGTGAGCAGACCCCAGTCCAGTTCAATAACAATCTCAGGGTGGAGAGATATTCTTAACGGGGTTGCTATTACACATTGCTAGGCTTCCTCTGGCTGCCTGGCCATGCATATTTCTCTCTGTTCTCCCCTATGCTGATCTCCTGCCTAGGACATGGAGTATCTCACAAGCTTCAGTAACCACACTCTAAGCCCTGGAAAGAAATTTTGCCCAAACTAATCTAGTGTCCGGTCCTGGTTTTTCGATGAGAGGTATCTTTGTGAAAATTGTCTTTAAAATAGATTAGTATCCCTTTTCTTTGTGCAGTCAAACACAGGAGATATTATCAGCATTATATCAGTAGTAATTATGTTTTCTGCTTTTATCTGATGGGCAAAACATTTCCTTCCCTAAAAGTGCCAGGTCTCTATTAAGATTTTGTTACCAACTTGCTTGAGGGAAATGAAATTAAGCTGGTGTATGGTGAGTGTGTCCTAAGTACCCTATTAAATATGCCTGGGACCTGAAGTTTTGGTGTTTTCTTCTCCTTGTGGGCATTACAGTTAGTTGGGGAATAACTGCACATTTTTCACTTTGCAGAAACTGAAGGAAAAATGGATACATTTTTCATGCATCTAAAAATGTACAAATTTTTTTCCTAGAAAACAGTGAGTAAGTGTAGGGTTTTCAAGGAAAACACAAGAATAATTAGGGAGGCCTTGCAAACTCTGGAGGACAAGGACTTCAGTATTGCACATGACCATGGGATTCATGCAGAGACATTTATATTCAGGGAACTTTCCTACATCCCAGGGCCATGGAAAAATGCACACTGTCTCTGTGTCCATAAGCATTAGCTGAAAGGGTTGTGTACAGGACCATGTCGAGAACTGACACAGCCTAACAGGAAATTGAGGAGTCTCTTACATAGAATATTCACTTATTATTGCTTAGTTTCAAGTAGCAATGATTCATAATGATTATGCAGTTTTTAAGGTTGATGTAGTTCCTGCCTCCATCCTCCACATTGTTCTACTGTTCCTTCAGTAAACATTTATAAGAACTGGATCCACTAAGAGGCTCCGGGAATATAATCATGTGTCTGATTCTGAAGTTATTTTTGAAAAATTCCACTACATACAAGGAAATTAATATGAAAAAATGAAGTTTTTAACAACAAAGGCATATATAGAAATGGAGATGCTCAGAGGAGGTCACAATTAACACTCTGAGCTGGGAAAGGGTTCAAGGAAGAATTAAGAGAGGAAAGAGTAATGTGTCCTGAAAAACAATCCCTGGAAGGCAACAGATGAGTCTTGACAAGCAGAGAAAATAGCATGTGCCACAGACACAGTTGTACAAGAGCAGGCTTGGTGTTCTAGCTGGAGGTGGTGCAGGGCAGGGGAGCAGAGGCAGGCTCTCCATTGAAAGGAGGAAGAGGAGATGGCCTGGAGGTCAGCAAAGGACCTGTGAGGAGAGGCCTTTTACGATCAAGTTTGGGTCTGGAAAACCAATCTGGAGCAGCATGGAGAGCTGTGTAGGAGTCCAGTCAGAGGCTAGTCTATAAAACACACCCAGAAGAACAATAAGAGGGAGATAGGAGGACAGTCCCTCTTACTAAATTACAGACCTAATCAGGGTATGCACCTGCTGCAAACCTTCGTGTCTGCTCCTGCAGGTCTAAAGGGTGATCCCAGGATCAGACCCTCATCTGCCTTCCCTGATACTTCCTCACAGGCATGCTAAGCTTCAACCAGAATGAATTATCTGCAGGTTCTCAAATACTTTAAGTTCTTTCATGCCTCTGTGCCTTCCCAGGACTACCCCCAACTCCTGTTTGGAATGTGGCTATTTGTACCATCAGCTCCTCTATCAGCTCAAATGCCACGTTCTCTGTTGACCTTTCCTTGACTTTCCCAGTGTTCCCACACCACTTCATGCTGCCAGTTTGGCCTCCACACTAAACATGACCCTGGAGGCCTAGGGAAGTCTGCACTCTTCCGAAAGCAAAATCAATGGCCAGTCACTCGTTCACTGATATGGTTTGGCTCTGTGTCTCCACCTAAATCTCATGTGGAATTGTAATCACCATAATCCCTGCATGTCTAGGGAGGGACCTGATAGAAGGTAATTGAATCATGGGAGTGGTTTCCCTCATGCTGTTCTAGTCATAGTGACTTCTCATGAGATCTGATGGTTTTATAAGTTTCCCCTATGCTCTCTCTCCTGCTGCCTTGTGAAGGTGTATGCTTCCCGTTCTCCGTTTGCCATGATTGTAAGCCTTCTGAGGCTTCCCCAGGCATGAAGAACTGTAAATCAATTAAATCTCTTTTGTTTATAATTTACCCAGTCTCAGGTAATTTCTTTATAGCAGTGTGAGAATGAATTAATACATTCACTGATCATTTCAACAGGTATTTATTGATCACCTATTCAGTGTCAGGCACTGGGAATAAAATGGAGAAAGGGAAGCACCTCCCCACCTCTGCTCCATTGTCATTGCCCTGATGGAACTTGCAATTTAGTGTGGGAGATAAATATTTTTCAAATAATTGCACAGAAGTAAAATTATAATCATGGTACTTGCTACAAACGAGATGTACTGGGTGAAATGAGAGGGATTAGCAGAGGGAAGGACCATAGGCAGTGTTCAGGAAAGCTCGCACAAGGAGTGAGATTTGTGCTGGCATACGAAGTGGGAGGAGAATTTAGCTTGGTAAATAAGAGGGAAAGGAGGGAGGACACAGCAGAGGAAATCAATGCACACATTCTCTGTAACAAGAGGGGATTAGGACACGTTGGAAGAACACAAAGCTAATGCAGTTCTAGCCCCTGAAGCAGGAGGTATGTGGAAGAAAACTGGTCAAGATGTTCTAGGCATTATTAAAAGCGTTTTCTTTATTCTGAGAGCACTGGGAAAGCATAGAGTTTTAATCAAAATAGTAACATTCTTGGCTTTACACTTCAAAAAAAAAATCACCCCATGAGGAACATAAAAGGCAGATGATAGACAGGCAAAATTAGATCAAGGGAAACCAATTAGGATACCAGTGTTATGGTAAAACTGTTATTCAAGCAAGAAATAATAGAGGTTTTCATTAAGATAGTGAAAGAAGAAGTGAAAAAATAATCAGCAAGAGATGTTAAGGAAAGTCACCAGGACTCATAAAGGACTGATTCTGGAACATTAGGGAGCAGGTGTTAAGGAAAACTCTTAGAGGATAGTTCATGCAACTTGAAGGTTGTTAGTAATATTCCCTTGCATGTTGAACACAAAGGAGATGAATGGGTTGGCTTGGAGAGAAGGCACATTCATCTGTTCTCTTGGTGAGAAGGATGAGCCCATGAGACTTCAGAGGAGATGCCAAGTAGGCCTTGTTGCATGTCTGGAGCTCAGTAGAGAGGCCTGCTGTGGATAAACCAATCTGTGGGTCAGCAGCTCGTGGGTGATAATTGGTGAGGAACAGATAGAAGATAGAATATAGAGAGAAAATCAGAAGGCCAAGAACTAGGCTTTCAAAGGCCCCCAGTTTATTGTCACGTGAAGGAGCATTTCCCTAAAAATGAAACTAAAGAGAGGGGAAAAAAAAAAACCAGAAAAGTGTAGAGTCATGGGATCCAAGGAATAAAAAGTATTTTAACAGAGAGGTGAGAAGGTGTGAATTTTTGACTTATCTGTTGGACTTAGGAAAATGGAGACCCTTGGGGATCTTAGCTGGGACTGTTTTGGTGGCATAGAGGGAGCAGCAGCCAGAGTGGAACAGGCAGAGGAGGCAGTGGGAGGAGAAGATGGAGCAGACACTGGAGGGATGGATTATTGAGTGGACACTGATGTGACATTGATACAGTATTTTATACAATGGGAGAGACTAAAGCATCTTAAGTGTTGCTAGAAAGAGCCTAGCTCTGAGAGAGAGAACAAATTTACAAGACAGAAGAGAAATAATAAATAAATAAAGTTTCCCGAGAAGGGCATGCTATATTTTGACAGTGTAACACAATTCAGCTTTTAAAACTTCATAAATATTATTAGCTGTATCATATCAGATTGTGAAAATTTACTGGTAATCTTAACTTTCTAATATAATCATATTTTATGAAATATTTTTTCCACATTTGAGACCATTTATTACCTTTGAAAGCGATGGATTACATTAATAGTTTCTGAGTTTATATCACAACTGCATTTTCTAGATAAATCACATTGTATTATGAGACGTATACTACTGATTCTATTTACCATTAGTTCTGTCTGTATCCATGTTCATACATTAATTTCTCCATATTTGTCTTTTCTTTTATTCTTGGACAAGTTTGTGTGCCAATGTTATACTGGGGTCTAAAATGAGATAGAATTTGTTCATTTTCTGAAATAGCTTGTGTAAAATAGAGAGTTTATTTCTTTTAGAATAGCACGTTTGTAAAACCATCTGGGTCTGCTGTATTGGGATGGGACACTGGTAGGGATATACTTGTGATGACATTTCATGGTTGATTCATTTTCTGGAGTGGCTATTGTTTTCTCAAGACAATCTTGATTCTTAATTGTTTTACTAAAAATTGTTTTTGAATATTTTGCATAAAGTTTTTCATATTATTCTCTTAGTACTCTTCATTTCTATCTTTAGATATGCTCCCTTTTCTTTTTTAAAATTGTATATTTGTGCACTGTCTGTGGAAATTTGCTGATTTCATTAGTCTTCTTAAAGATCTTGTCACGATTGTAAATGTGAGGAAAATGGAAGCACACAACAGCAAAAGGGCTTGGAGATCACACTCTGATTGGCAGTAGAGCCAGGTCTCCTGATGCCCAGCTTATGAACTCCCCCTTGGACTTGCTGCCTTGCCCTAGCGTACTACCCTAATTCACTTAAACTTATGCTGAGGCAAACAAAGTTTTTACTTGGTTATGTGTGGGTAGAAAAAGTTGCAATGTGACACTAAGTGCAAGTGTAAACAGATTGGAAGCAATGACTCCTCACCCTGCATTGAACCCCACAAAGAGTCCTCAGTGTTTCATGAACAAAACTAAGGAACAAACAGACCCCCACCAACAACAGTTGTCACCCATCATTACCAACCCACACCCATGGAACATAAATGTGAAGGCAAATATGGGGTTCAGAATGTTGCCTTGTATTGGAAAGAAGAATATGCTCATAAAATTTCTAGATGTGTTTTTTAACCATTGAGTTTTGCTAGGTTTAAGATGTTACCTTTAACTCAGTGGACCTAATTTTTCTTTAAAACATTTTAATGTAAAGACTGTTTCTTTAAAACACTTTAAGAGAAAAAATGTGATAGATTCACTTACAGTGAAAGACAGTGAAATGTCTCTTGTGATGGCAAGTAATAGCAAATAATTAAGAAAAATGCTTCTGAATTCTTTCTGTAATTTGCAACCCTTTCCAGCAAGAGACATTTATTCATTAAAGTTCTCAAGAGGAATTCTCACTGTGAGAAAATGACAATGCTATTTATTTAACCCAAATGGAAAATATCCATAAAATTTTCTTCTCTTTATCTACCACATTCAATTTGACAGTAATGTTTATAAATATAAATGATATCTGCTCCACAGATCTTAGCATACATCTTTAATCTTGAAAATAGTAACACTCTTAGAAACTAGATTGCCCAAAATAGCCAAATAATTTAACACTACCTGGTTCATTCAACATGTCCAAAATTGAATGCATTCTTTTCCCAAGCAAAATGGCCACAAAACTTCTCTGTGTTTCTATAGTAGTGACTGCTGGTTATCTATCCAGTATCTGTTTAGTTCTTCTCACATAGAATCAGAACCTTCATTTTATTTTAGGGTGGTCAGAAGCCTGGATAAAGACTGCATTGAGCAAACACTCTTGTAGCTAGTTAGGGTCATGTGAATACTTCCAGGTGATGTAATATAAGCCTAAGTATGCAGGTGAGGTTGCCAGGGAAGCTTTTCAAATAGATGTGCTATTATCCCCTTAGTCCAATTTTTCTTTTATTTCGGTGTGCCTATGGGGGGAGGTTGTGGGGTGTGTATGTGGCTGTGTAGTTTCTAAGATGTTTTGTAAGATGTCACGTTGAGCTATTTTTCAATCCAATGCTTATTAAACAAAACTACCTATGACCTTAAGCCACCTAGTCTTTACTATGCTAAAAATACACTTTCTGTTTGCTTTTTACTATCTTGATTTTGCATGAAAGCTTTAATACATCAACTGTTTAAATATCTGAGTAAAGATAATCTATATAGTAAATGCTAGATTAGTAGAACTGGGATAATCACTGTTATTTCTGTTTCATAAAGTGCTCTACTCAGAATGATTTCAAAAGAAGGTAGTCTGTTTAAAAGTCTCAGTTGTGTGACCTTAAGCCCAAAGGTCTTAAGACAAATGTTTAACTCCAAAGGTGTAAAATACCTGCATGACTTATAAATGCAATGACATTTTTAACATTAACATAAGATCTGACCTTTTGTATCCAGTCTTCTGGGATGTGGTGTTTTAGCATGTTGGGTTTCTCTTTCTTTCTGTTTACTGTTCAAAGGCATGCCTTGAAGCATAAACTTCAAGAATACAGCAGTTCAAAAACCAGAAAAGAACCCCTAAGAGCAGAATATAGCAGAGCAACACTCAGTTAAATTTTAACCTTTCAAACTTTAAAAGATTTGGAGTAGCTTCATTTCCTGCTTACCTAAATTAAATTGGATCCCTAAAGACACAAATAAAGATACAAGAAAATATATTGGCAAAAGCACAATTACGTTCCAAAAATCGGGTTAAATTAAAGCACATCTCATTTATTCACTGCAGGTTAAACACATTCATGTTTCACAAATTGGTATTTATTGATTCAATAGTCATAAAATGATTACACATTTCCTTTTGACAACTAGACTATGTTAGAATTAGAGAATAAATCATACAGCCATAAACTGTAATTTATTTAAGGAAGTGTAATTCATGTGATACCTGGGAATCAAAATTGCTCACAACAAAGCTATCTGTGATTGTCTTAATCCTTACCATATAAAAAATATCTCTTATACAGAATGATATTTAGGAAATAGAGATTTAATGAAATCTTGCTTTACAAAGAAATCTCATAAGGAAGTATATGCCTTTCATCACAAGCTACTGGTACTCAATATTAGTGTTGAAAAAGGCCAAATTTTAAAATAAGATTAATGTGATTTTCTGTTGAGCATTCAATAGAAATAGAATGTTGAGAAATGTCTGAACTCAGAAGTGTCTGACTGGAAACTATTTCAGTAGTGGATTGATTTTATGCATTTTACTAACTATAGGATGAAAAAATATCAGATGTATATAGTCTTTAAGAGTCACATCTGAGCACTCTATATCTGACAATGCTTTGAAGACAATTCTGAGAATGACATAATTTTTACAAAGCTTTTAAAAATATATTTTAAAATAAACTACAGCTCGGCACGGTGGCTGATGCCTGTAATTCCAGCACGTTGGGAGGCTGAGGGGGGCGGATCACAGGGTCAGGAGACAGAGACCATCCTGGCTAACACGGTGAAACGCCGTCTCTACTAAAAATACTAAAAATTAGCCGAGTGTGGCGATGTGCACCTGTAGTCCCAGCTGCTGGGGAGGCTGAGGCAGGAGAATGGCGTGAATCCGGGAGGCGGAGCTTGCAGTGAGCCAAGATCATGTCACTGCACTCCAGCCTGAGTGACAGAGCGAGACTCCATCTCAAAAAAAAAAAAAAAGACTACATACTATGCTGATTTTGCTTGTATAACTAGGAGGTAACTAGACATTCCCTTAGGTCATTGGTTCTTAAATTGGAATGTGCTTAAGCCCCAGAATTTGAGATTCAATAGGTCTGGAGTGGATCCTGAGAATGTACATTTCTTGCAAGCTCCCAGGAGATGGCAATGCAACTAATATGGAGACCACCATGCTTTGAAAAACACTGACTTAGAATAACAAAAAACAGTAATTATTCATCTAAATTAAGAAAAAGAAAATGCATCTACATTTTATTTCTCTACGCTCATAAATTATAACCTGGGAGATTCTGGTAGAACTATTGTAATTGATACAGAGTAACTAGTTCAATTTAATTAATTTTGCTAAAGTGTATACTAAAAGAGCTTTTTAAAACCTATTTTTTTAAAAAGGCATCTTTTTTTTTTTTTTTTTTTTTTTTTTTTTTTTGAGACGGAGTCTCGCTCTGTCGCCCAGGCTGGAGTGCAGTGGCGCAATCTCGGCTCACTGCAAGCTCCGCCTCCCAGGTTCACGCCATTCTCCTGCCTCAGCCTCTCCGAGTAGCTGGGACTACAGGCGCCCGCCACCACGCCCGGCTAATTTTTTGTATTTTTAGTAGAGACGGGGTTTCACCATGGTCTCGATCTCCTGACCTCGTGATCCGCCCGCCTCGGCCTCCCAAAGTGCTGGGATTACAAGCGTGAGCCAAGGCATCTTTTATATGTAAAAAATTGGTGATTTTTTCATATCATACCATATAATGTCATCAGTATTAATAAAAGCTTACATTAAAATCATTAAAAACATGTATCTAGTAAATAGATGACAACAATAGAAAATAGTCCTTGTTACTGTTTTCTATACAAATAAGTTACTAAAATTTTTTAACCCGTGGGGAGGGAGCTCAGTTTTCTTAACAGAAAAGTGACATGTTTAGAGTGGACATGTCACAGACAGGCTTTCCAGCTCCAGAATGTCTCAGTTTGGACACTGTCAAATCATTCATGCCTTTGTCACAAAGAAGCTGGTGTCCATCTGGCATGGTAAAGAGGACAAATGTCTTGGAGGAACTCCCCAAAAGTCTGCAGAAAGAACGACCTTTCCATTTGGTGGTTATTAATTAACAAGGAGATTCAAAATAGAAAATGAACAAGAGAATGTAATTTGACTGCCTGGAGAGTGTGTTCCAGCTCCTTGATTGTGCGTGTGCTTGTTTTATCCTTCACTGTTAATTGTAATGAAAGACAAGGTTTTATTCCTTATGGAAACTTCTTTAGTGCTCAGATGGGCAAGTGATGTGTGTGGTGACTGTCAGCGGATGGATCAAGAGTAGATTGAAGAGTTTGCTGCTGCTCAGAAGCAAAATTAATAAACACCTGAAAAAAACCGTAAAAATGTTGTTTACTTATAAGAATACAACCCTTTGGTCTCACTTACTAGAAAGGAGACATTGTCTCAGAACACTCGCTAGCTTGTCCTAAAAACCACAGATCGTTAATTCACACCACTCCCTCCCAAATCACATAAATATGTAAATCCATTGAGGACACAACTCTAAGAACATTCATATTTCTAGACAATTATAATAATAAATCACCTAGAAATTCTCAATACCTTAAGCCTGGTTTTAGAAAGATGTCGTGATGTATTTTTATATTTCTGGTACTCTTAGTAAATGAAACGCTTTTTGTTTCCCCAGAAGTTAGCTATCATTTGATTGCAGTGGAGCCCCCCCAAGAAGTCTTGTGGGGCTGAGTAAGGTGGAGAAAGGAAGGTTAATGTGATATGATTTAATTAGTTGAATGTCCAACATAATATGAACAAATTGAAACTCTACTGAGTATCTATCTTAAGTAGAAGGGTATACAATAAACAAACTTTCTGACACTCACCATCCTTATCATAATTTTATAAAATTTAACAAGATGAATTGAATAAAGTGGTGAATTGAAGCAATTCGATTAATTTTACAATTGGCTAGATTAGGTCTGATGAACAGACCAAAATGCAACCTCCTGAATCATTCAAGATACTATACCTGCTCCAAAGTGGTTTGGTTAATGGAATAATGCTTAATATTCAAGAAGGTTTTATTGTTCTCTATAACTTTGAACAAGTCAGCTAGGCATCCCCATCTTTTTGGCACATGATATTCTAATAAATTCAAGTGCTGTCCCTAAAAGCAAAAAAAAAAAAAGTATCATATAATTAGCATTATTAAACAAAATTGATCATACTACATTTAATTGGCAAATAAATTGAGTTATACACATAATTTTGTGAGTCTCCAATGAATGTTTATTGATGACAATTTTCCATGGGGTATATTTGACAAATGGCATTCAACTGAGTGGCATTGCTGTTCTGCCCCCTGATATGCTCCAACCTTGCAACAGCATGGGGAAGCCCTGTTTAAGGAATCATAATATGCGCAAAGATATTTGAAATGTAGGAATTCAACATGGCCTAACAGAGATGGATGGAGGAGCCCTGAGTTTTACACTGGGACTTGCGCTTATCTCTCACTGTTCTCATCATTAGCTGAGCCAACTGTTGGGAAGATATTTAAACCTCTGATCCTTGTCTTCATGTATGCCAATGGAGATAATTATATCTGTTTTATAGGGTGGCTCAGAGTCATAACTGAGCATGAATGACAGTCTCACACAGCATGCTTCTTGCATAGTAGGATTTCACTAAATGACAGTTGTTGAAGTAAATAGAACATAACTACTTTATAGACTACAACCTGCTAGAAGTTATAATAAAGTAGCATCCCACGGTTATCCAAGAGATTTTTAGACAGTGCTTCTCAAACTTTAGTGTTCATAGGAATCTCCGGGTCACCTTGTTAAAATGCAGATTCCCATTCAATAGGTTGGGGCCTGTGATTCTGCATGTCTAACAGGTCCCAGGTAATGAAGATGCTGCTGGTTCAGTGACCATACTTGATGATAGCAAGTTTGTAGAGGATTGTGATCTCAAGCATAGGGCTCTTTCCGTGAAGCAATGCTGAAACCATCAAGCCTATAAACCCTACAGCAAATATATGGAAGAGATTAGCTCTTGCAATCTTCTATGCTGAACAAGATGAGCTATGCAATGAACCTGTGCCCACAGATAAGAGGCGTGATAGGTAATCACAGGCTGCTGTGGCCAATCCAGCAAGCAATTAAGCAGGCTTGTCACTCTTCAGAGTAGTCAAGCAATATCAGCTATCCATGCTATTTTTGGTAGGGAGGCAGGGCCTATACTTTGCAATGTGGCTAAGGTAACAAGTAGTTATAACAGCATAGAATAAAAACAGAAAAAGACAGGTACATTTATTATTTTTTTAGCTGAAAACAAAGAAATAATACAGGATATTAGCACTACCTTGAACTGAATTCCTGGAAAATAAAGCTTCAAGTGGTCAGAAACAGTGCAATGTTGACTTGCTTCCTTACAGAGCCAAACTTTGATCATATAACCATCACCAAACCTGAGAGTTAAATAAAATAAAAACATGATTATTACCATATTGACCTAAGATGAGTAAATTCTAAGTCCGTTTTCACACAGAGGCAGAAAAAGGAAGTAACTACTCCAAATTGTTGGGAGTTTGGATTCTCAATATAAGACACAGAAATTAATTGTAAGTCAATTATACAGTTAGTTGTTTTCCATTTATATTGACACAGACACTGATTTACCTTAAAAAAATTATCAGCAAGTCCCAGAATCAACATCCAGTCAATAAAAGAGGGAAGGTGAAAATGCAAACGGTGAAAGCAAAGTCCTGAGCTAGTGGAAGTGGGAAGCTGGGCTGGAAACTGGCCCTGGGAAACATGATTGCGGGCCTTATTGCTTCAAGGTCTGTACTGATTAAAATTTGGCTGGGAAAAGATGAAAGGGATTGCATATGTAATTACCAGGCACTTGTTTGTTTGTTTGTTTGTTTGTTTGTTACATAAAAAAGTTATCCCAATTGTACTTTAACCCAGCCTAGGTGGACAGGCCCTATGACTGCAAAGGAAGTCTCCTGCCTAAGGGGCTCTGTTCCTCACATTGTAGAGTTGTAGACAGTAGCTCCATTGGTGTCCCATCAACAAGACAGAGCTCATACTCATACCCTAAGGTAACCTCAAATAGCAATCTCCAGGAATGAAGGGGTCCTCCAAAAACTGTATGAATTATTCTACTCCCTTATCTCATGTGGTGTTGGGCACATCACAGCATCCCAATAAAAATCTGTTCAATAAAAGACAAATACATGAATATACTCTGATGACTAAAATCTCTGTCCGTTTTGTTCACTGATGCATCTTTTCTAAGTACCAAGCACAGTATGAGTACCTAGTACCTAGCACTGGTAAATATTAGTTTAATGAATGAAGAATGAACAAATGGCATGTCCAGTCTTAGCAATCATACTCATCTCATTTACAAAGCATTGCTGGGGAAAAATGTGTTATGCTTAAGTAAATTTTCCCTAAATGAGGCTGATCCCTAATAGATTTATGGTCAAATTATTTTTCAAATCTGTCTGGTAAAGACAGGGGACCCAAGACAATGTGACCTTGTTTCAGTGACATAGATCACCCTTGTGAGCACCCATGGAGCTCTTTGCCCTGGGGTTCTGTTTTTCTATCCTCTTGTCTTAATTTCAGGCTGTCAGATGTCACTTCCCTCTGAGGTCTGTGCATGGCTGCAGTAGCCTCCCATCATTCGAGTTGATGGTTTCTAATCTTCACATGGCTGACAGGTTGGTGAGGACACTGATAAAATATACATAAAAGCATACGGACATGCACCTCTCTAACTTTTCTATTTGGCTATCTCTCAGAATTGTTAAAGGCCAACACACTGGGTTGGTACAAGAGGTATAAATTCTGTGGCCATCCCCCTTCTCAGCAGAATGTTACAAGCTGTGCTGCTGAATAACACGATCAACCCACTGTGTCTTCACCAAATCCCCCAAAGCGGGTGTACATGTCCAAGTTTCATGAAAAGAAGGGATTGAGGCCCAGGTAGTTGAAGGGGCTTCCCAAGGTGAAGCACCATGTCACTGGAGCTTTGTAAATGCTGCTGGGAGAGCTCTCAGCTGTGTCTGGGCATAACGTTATGTTCCAGGGCACAGGGGATGTGTTTCTGGTCTCATGTTTATTAATGATTCTGATGGCATGACAAAATGTAGTGTTTGCACTACTGAGGTTGAATCCAGCTCCTCCACGTACCAGTTGTGTGACCCTGGAAAGTCTGGTAAATTTTCTAACCTCAGTTGCCTCATCTATCAAACAGATTAATCACAGTATCTGCCTAATAAGGTTGTGAGAGGACTGACTGAATTAATCCTTGCAAATTACTTGGAACAATATCTGGCACTGTGTAAATAAGTAGATAAATAAGCAGTGAAATTTAGGATCTATTCAGAATATGACCAGAACAGAAGAATGTTCTTCTTGGAGTGAAGAAGCCCACTATTTATTTGGAGAACTTCGATAAAAGCAGATAAAACAATTCAAACATGAATAGGAAGCACTACATAAAAATACAACGGTATGAGGAGACAGTGGCAGAGAGATGGCTGTATGTTCTTATGCATATTAGGATCCATTTTTACCATTAGTAGAAATTGCAGCCCTATGGGTATATTTTGCTAATGAATTTTGAAAAATTAATGCTAAATTCCAATAATTATCTAATAAATTCTCTATAAACACATATGCATATTAATAATTAAAATTCTTTCAAATTAAAGTTTCGTTTGAACTAAAAGGATTCCAACTTTACTGTGAAGAATATGAATTACGCAAAAAGAAAAATTACACAAAAATTAAACAAAAAGTAAATTCTACCAGTCTTCCAAAATAGAAACACTCTAGAGAAAATATGCCTGAAACAGACAGGAGATAGGTTGAAATAGGTTACTCAGGATCTCTCTAGAACAGTTAATATTTAAGAAGGCTTCTAAACATAAAATTATAAAAGCATGGCACCTTCAACAACTTAGACACTCTTTGAAGATTATTAAATTCATAATGATGTAAATATCTAATTAATATTAGCTTGACTTTTTCATTTCTGTCTCTGAGATACACAGTTATGTCAATAATCTAAATTCCCTGAAGGATTTATTTGATTTACCTACTTCCACAGAATAAAAGGTTGCAAAATAGCCAGGGAGTCATTTATTTCTGTGTTCACTCATTGATCTAACATTTCTAGATAATACATTAGGTCCACATTATCTGTATAATCAGTGATTAAATAGAGATAAATAAATTGCATTATCTGTAGGTAAAGGTGCTTATAAGAAATATTCTACAATTTTTTGAGGTACAACATTTTGGAACCACAAACATTAAATGTAATATATTAATTAATGCTAAAACAGAAGCAGGAGTAACACATGAGTGGAATAAAAACGTACACATATATATTTTGAAAGTCAGACACTTCAAGAGCAGCACAAAAGAGGTGGCAATGCACCTGCAGAGACATTTCTGAAAAATCACTTGTCAAGTTATACCAAGTGCCCATGAAGCTTTGCATTCTTGGGCTTAAGGCTCACCTTATAAAAGTCCTTCCCCCAAAATTAAAAGTCATAGATTTATAACAAATACATTGATTTCAGCCTCAACTATTAAAAATCTCTACAAATAATACTTACTGAAGAGAAAATGGCTATTATATAATATTAAGTGTAAAACAGAAAATCATAGACTCAGTATTACATTAATGAGGTAAATATATTTGCATATATTTACAGTCAGACTGAAATAAATTCTGGAATGTTATCCAGACAACAAATAATCGTATGACTGTTAGGGTTTTTTTTAATACTATTCTGAATTCTGAAATAATGAGCACATATAACTTTATCATTAGAATGAAAAAATATACATGGTTTCTAAGAGAATAAAAGAAACATACTAATGTCTCACACTCTACAACTGTATTTCAGTTTCTGATTTTAAAAATCATTTATTTAGAAACTTTTTGTCACATTGCCTCTAAAATTTAAATGCATAAAATTCTTCTTGGTATAGAAACTAATCTTAGACTTTAGAAAATAACAGGATTTGTAAAATATGTAATATTTGTATTATGTGTTTATAGATATATGCCCACTGATTTCCATCATCTGCCCCATGAGGAGTCTATTCACACTCATATCCACAACCCTATATATGTGCCCTTCCCTACACATATCTGAGTAGGAAATACCTTTAAAGACGACTTCTCCCTCATCCACCACAGGGCGAGAACAGAGAGCAGAGGGGGACCAAGCCTCCCATGGTCTCATGTTAAGCTCTCATCCAACACAAGTGTCACAGCACTGACTGTGGAATATGGGGCCCCCGCTCTCTCAGACTACATTGGTCCCTAATTATCATCTTCCTGCCTCACCATACCACACCCTACTCCTCATGGGTTGGTGCCTCAACAAACTACCAAATTCCAGTGATCTGTCCTCAGCTACTGAATTGTAATAGGTTTCCTTTGGATGCATGAAGAGAAGGAGAGGATGGCACTGAGAAAGGGAGGCTGAGCAAACAGCAGGATGCAAACATTTATGTGAGCACTTGATGTGTAGATGTGTAGCTGGCATCTCTGTATTATTAATAGAAACTTCCTCATTGTAATCTCAGTCCTTATGATTACCCACTGGAAAGAAAAGGAAACCAAGAGAGAAGACTGAGGACATGAGCTCTGTCCTGCATCCTCTGTGAGTGAGGCACCAAACATTATCCCAATTAATCCCCACAAAATAATGATGTTGCTATCTCCGCCTCTGATTTACAGAAGTGAGGTGGATCTCAGAGAAGCTAAATAACTTGTTCAGGTCACGTAACTCCAAGGGAATGGAGGGAGTTACGGTTCCAATGCTGAGTACTTAACCTCAAAACTCCAGCCTGAAGCAGGATCTCATCTAATCGTTAATGCTCTTACATCCTTTATATTAATACTTTCACATCAATAATTTCATTTTACTCTTATCACACCTGTACACGGACTAGAACAGATACCAATTCCTCTCTATAAAATGCAAAAATTTAAGGCCCAATGAGATCAGGAGATTTTTTCTTTGTCACTCAGCTTATTAACTGGTAGAGCTGAGACCATGGGGCTTACCTCACAACCACGTCCCTTCATTGCAAGCACCTTTATTATTTCAACTTCAGTTAAGTTTGATTCGGATCATTTTCCAATCATTACATATGCAAATCAGAATGGCTGTGAGGTTTATAGACCCAAGGTATTAACATAAAGGGAGCCTTTGACAAATAACAACAACAACAAAACAGTGTTTGGCAGCTGGCACCCGCATTCCTCTTGGAGAAGAAACCCTCTTTGAAAACAGCCTCAATACACTTCTGAGTTTAAAGACAAAATCATATAGGGAGATGACACAGCTTCACAATAAAAAAGAAGCTTGATTCATGTTAATACACATCACTCCATAAACATTGCTCTCTGTGGTTGGACGTGTCACTTTCTTAAATGACTCCACCAGTCATAGATCCAGATTAAAGTGGTTGGGTCAACATCACCTCTAGGAAAGGCCAACAGAACTGTCTCAGAACTCCGGAGGCCATGTCATTTTCATGTCTGAAAGACTCTGACTCAATATCAAACTCTTCAGCTTGTCCACGAAGCTCTCCATGATGTAACTAATGCCTTCCTCTCTGACTTCACATCTAAGAGTATCCTTCATGCTAACTACAACCAGATCTCCTTTCCTCCATCCATTCAGTACTAATTCAGTGCTCACTTGGGCAAGGCCCTACTCTGGCCATGAAAGCCCTTCCCGTGTACACCCAGGTGTATGGTGCATCCTTCAATGCCATCAGTTACAGTAGAGCTCCAAGAACACTGGACACATAAATCCTTCTGCCAGTGACTCTAACACCCCTGCAGATGCCCAGTCCATATTTAATGGAGTAATGAGTGAATTAAAATCCTTGTTAGGCTTTGGTGCAATGGAAACAATATTTCTTTCTTAACTGAACAGCAAAATGTGTATCTATTGTTTTTCCTTTCTTCTTTAGAGTAATCAAAAGGGATTTTTTTTTCTTTTTTTTTTTTTTTGAGAAGGAGTCTCACTCTGTCGCCGAGGCTGGAGTGCAGTGGCACGATCTAGGCTCACTACAAGCTCCGCCTCCCAGGTTCACGCCATTCTCCTGCCTCAGCCTCCCGAGTAGCTAAGACTACAGGCGCACACCACCATGCTCGGCTAATTTTTGTTGTATTTTTTAGTAGAGACAGGGTTTCACCATGCTAGCCAGGATGGTCTCGATCTCCTGACCTCATGATCCGCCCGCCTCAGCCTCCCAAAGTGCTGGAATTACAGGCGTGAGCCACCGCACCTGGCCAGGACCATTTTAAAGTAAGGAACAATAACCAAGTCAGCAGGACAAAAAAAAAAAAAAATACATAGCCTCATCTCCAGCATTATATCATTGTCACCAGCTAAACAAACATGATAGAGCAGTTTGTTTCAAGGTGGTGAGGTGACAGCTATATGACTCAGCCTCTTATGTGGCCTCTTGCATTTTTAATGGTCTCTGAACATTTCCCTTCATTTCAGAAGTACCCTAGAGTCTAGATAAACAAAAGATGCCTTTTACAGCTGACAATATTGCAAGAGTAGTTTGCTATATTCCTCAACCTTGACAGGGAAGCATTTCTTTCCCCTACACTTTTAAAGAGAAAGTTGGGAAATAAATGATCATCCATGAAGTTGAAATTCTTAGACATGATTTCCACTATGAGTAGCAGCAGATGAGTTTTGCTTGGAGCATAGAGGAGTGCCTAAAATTCCGTTATTGATGAAATAAATTATATACATGATTTTCTGTCCTCAGCCACCAAGCTGTTCTCACACCAGTCACCTTGAGAGGCCAAGAGAGCTAAAGCAGTCATTTTTTTCCTGATTTTCTTTTCTTTCTCTGTTTTTTTTTTTTTTGCTTTGTGAACATAATAAAGAAAATACTCCATAGAAGAAGCCATGGCAAGCTACTTTCTGGCTTGATGAGTGCTGCCTATAGAGAAGCCTGCAGTACTTTGTGGGTGAGACCTGAGGAGGAAAACACCAGTATTAAAACAGGGAGCCTTCAAAGTCAGCACCCCACTCAGCCACCATCTGTGCAAAGATGGCAGTTTTGTAAGTGTTTCCATAAGGGAGGGGGTGCTTTGCTGCAGGCACCCAAGCAAACCCTCTCTATTCTGTTTTGCTGCAGTTTTAAGTTTTTGTAGGGACATGGTTCGGTTCCCTTGGGAGAGTGGATTAAACTTCTTCTGAGTTCATTTTCAAAGGCTTTGCAAATAACCTCTATGGTCTCCAGTCAGATATCATGTAATATAGCCCTTAAATAAATAATGTAATAATAAGAAAAAAATGCATAATTGTCTTAACAGAGAAGAATTGCTTTAAGGTGCAACCTCCCTCCCATTGTTAAGAAAAGGCTTTGATAAGCCAGGCTCTGGGTAAGAGACTCTGGGCCAAAATGTGCCTGGAATTTTCCAACTGGATGCCTGAGTAAGGACAGCACCCTGGCAGCCAGGGGCACAAGAGGGGAAACAGCTGAGGATGCAGGGAAGCGCTAGGTGGACGGACAGCCCAGGGATCCCCGATTACTTCTCTCTTCAGGCCCACATTCAAAAATGTTGGAAAATTACTAAGTTCATGGAATTATTGATACATTTGGGTGTATGTGGGGTGGGGGTGATAAGTGGCTGGCTCCCCAGGCACTGGAGCACATGCCCAGGCAGGACTGCACAGGCTCAAAAACAGGGCAGGGCACACAGGCCTCCAACTCACCAGGAGTTCATAGAACCCTTGAGACAAGGGTCCTGGACCCCCCAGCATGAAATCAGGCATATTTTCCTAAATCTCCCATGGGCAGGAAAGACCCAAGTGACAGCTGAGTTATGAAAGTGAATCAAGACAGTGAATCTTTTCCATGTTACTCTGGATCCTTTCAAACACTAATTACAAACTAGAGGAGCTATAACAAAGAAAGTACTAACTGGGATCAGCTTCTCCACGTTATGGTTGGGGGATGCCTATATGGGAGGCGGCTGACTCCTTGCTTTGTGACCAATTGTGCTGCAGTGATTGATAAAATCTTCTCAAAAGGCTGGTGCTTGCCCTTTAATCATTCAAATATGCCTCTGTACACCATAAAATTAATACTATAAATGTTTACAATAATGAGAAGAAAGCAGGGGCCGTAAAAAGTCAATATAGGCCGGGCGCGGTGGCTCACGCTTGTAATCCCAGCACTTTGGGAGGCCGAGGCGGGCGGATCACGAGGTCAGGAGATCGAGACCACGGTGAAACCCCGTCTCTACTAAAAATACAAAAATTAGCCGGGCGTGGTGGCGGGCGCCTGTAGTCCCAGCTACTCGGAGAGGCTGAGGCAGGAGAATGGCGTGAACCCGGGAGGCGGAGCTTGCAGTGAGCTGAGATTGCGCCACTGCACTCCAGCCTGGGTGACAGAGCGAGACTCCGTCTCAAAAAAAAAAAAAAAAAAAAAAAAAAAAAAAAGTCAATATAGATGTTAAAATTGGACTCAAAAACAATAGACCTAGACTCCCTATTTTACGGGCACAGTCACTTTAGGTGTAGGTACAATACTGGCATTAAGTAGACATTAATAGATGTCTTTGAAAGCATTTAGCCAAGACTTCCAGCAGGACAGTATGAGGAGTTCTGCAGACTCATTTCCCAGTAAGAATGATGAAAATTATTTTTAGAAAAGCAGTAAAGTCTCCAAAATGGTATTTTTCTGCATACAGCAAGATAAAAAATATAGTTATTCAAGAAAGTCTACTAAAACTGAGTAAGAACAGTAATAGTCTGTGGCATTTAAAACAAGATCTAATCTTCTACTATCTCCCAGCTCAGGGAAATGGAAACTCCACTCCAGGCTGCTGCATCCAAGAACACAGGGCTCCCTCCCACCTTAGCTCTCCGTGAGTGAGCTGTCTTCCCCGCTCATCCTGGCCCCAGCTACATGTTCATGAGGTTAAGCTGCCAGTGAGTACAGATGAGAGGTGATGGTGCCCTTTTTTTACCCAGCTCTACCTCATTAGACAAAGGCTCATTAGACAGAGGCTTTAAATTAAGAACAGCATTGCTGAGAATATTGGGGTCCCCCTTGTTCTTGCCTCATACCATGGTATGGGGTTTCCACAATGGGAGAAGGAAGCTAAGAGAATCTGAGGTCACTGCCCTCCCTCTCCAATGAGTGCTCAGCTTCTAAAGTGGGAGCATCATTCAGAAAGAAACATGACATTGCTCCCATTTCTAGCTCCAGAGATGTGGCTCATGTATGTTTCCTTGCCTCTAAAGAAGCAAGCCATAAACAGATAACTGCTTATCTATCCCCAAAGGGACTGTTTTGTTGTTTTTGTTTTTAGTTTTTTGTTGTTTTTTTTTTGCAACAAAATGTGGAGAAGTTCAACCATAAGGGTATTCTTAATAACTGGAAGCTGTGGTGAAAGGCAATTGGGAGATTGATAGATTCATCAGAGATATAGGCTAAACTATAGGCTGTCTAATTTACCAGAGAGAACCAGGGAGATGACTGGAAGGAGCCCTCCCAGTGGCAAATTTGTGATTAAAACAAATCTCAAACACTGATCTCAGGAAGGAGTCCTTTCACAGAGCCTAAATTTGACGAGATTTATATGTAGAACAATTTATGCCCATGATATTGTTGAAAACAATACAGCAATCAGTGAATCTTACCAGCTGGGTGTGGGTAAAACAACCAGGCAGAAGCAATCCGAAGTTACTTTATAAAACACTTTGAGATGAATGGAAATGAAAGGACAACATTCCAAAGCTTATGAGATGTAGCTAAAGCAGCGCTTGGAGAAACATTCATGGTAATAATACTTACATTAAAATATGAGAAAAATTACAAAATAATACTCAACTGTATACCTTAAGAAACTGGAAAAAGAAAAGCAAACTAAACCTAAAGCAAGAAGACAGGAAATAATAAAGTTAGAGTGGACATTGATAAAATCAAGAATATAAAAACAATAGAGAAAAATGAAACTAAAGTTGATTGTGGAAGTTTGAAATGCCATATGGAATATGGCTATGAAAAAAATCAACAGATTTGATAAATATTTAGCATAATTGACCAAGAAAAAAAGAGAGACGATTCAAATTACTAGTATCAGAAATGAAAGAGAAAGCATTACTGCTGACCTTACAAAAACAAGACATCCTTGATGGTTTCACTGGTAAACCAAATGTTTTAAGAAATAATACCAATAAAAAATGGAAGTGGAGGAACACTTTCCACCTCATTCTTTGAGGCCAGTATTACCACAATACCAAAACCAAAGACATCACACACACACAATCTCAAAAGAAAGGAACACTACAGACCAATATCCCTTAAGAATATGAACACAAAAATCCTTAACACAATACTAGAAAATTAAATCCAATAATATTGAAAAAATTATACATCATGATCAAGTGAGACTTATTCTAGAAATGCAAAGTTTGTTTATCATTCAAAAGTCATTAATTTTTTTGTGTACCCAGAAGTCATTCAGGAGCAAGTTGTTTAATTTCCATGTAATTGTGTGGTTTTGAGAAATCTTGGTATTGATTTTAATTTTATTTACATCTATCTGTCATCTATGTATCTATCTATCTATGTACCTATCTATCTATGAAAGAGAAGTGTCTCACTCACTCTGTCACCCAGACTGGAGTGCAGCAGTGCAATCTTGGCTCACTGCAATTTCTGTCTCCCAGGTTACGGTGATTCTCCTGCCTCAACCTCCCAAGTAGCTGGGATTATAGGTGCATGCCACCACACCTAGCTAATTTTTGTATTTTTTTTTTTTTTTTTTTTTTTTTTAGTAGAGAAAGAGTTTCAACATGTTGGCCAGGCTGGTCTCAAACTCCTTGCCTCAAGAGATCCACCCACCTCGGCCTCCAAAAGTGCTGGGATTACAGGGGTAAGCTACTGCACCCAGCCTGATTTTTATTTTTTATATTCCACTGTGGTTCAAGATTTCAATTTTTTGAATTTATTGAGGCTGGCTTTATGGCTGAGCTTGTGGTTGATTTTAGAGTATGTTCCATGAGCAGATGAGAATAATGTACATTCTGTGGTTGATGGGCAAAGTAGTCTGTGGATGCTTATTAGGTCCAATTTGTCAAGTGTCAAAGTTAAGTCTAGAATTTCTTTGTTAGTTTTCTGCCTCAATTATCTGTCTAATGCTGTCAGTGGGGTGTTGAAGTCCCCCAATATTATTATGTGGCTGTCTAAGTCTTTTCATAGTTCTAGAAGTACTTGTTTTATGAATTTGGGTGCCTTTGGTCATTCCATATTGGTTTATCTTTTTATTGTTGAGTTGAGATACATATCTACAGCTATCTATCTTATGGATGCCAATTTCTTATCAGGTAAATTTTTCCCATTCTGTTGTCTTTTCACACTTTTGATAGTGTCATTTAAAGCATAAACATTTTTAATTTTGATGACAATTAATTTACTTTTTGTCTTTTGTTGTTTGTTGTGTTTTTGGTGTCATATCTGAGAATCCACTGACAATTTCAAGGTCATGAAGATTAACCCCTATGTTTTTTTCTAAGAGTTTTACAGTTCAAGCATTTACATTTAAGTCATTCATTCACCTTCAGTAATTTTTTTCTATTAACTGTGTGAGAGGTAGGGGCCCAACTTCATTCTTTTGCATGTGACTGTCCAGTTCTCCCAGCACTACTCATTGAAGAGACTATTCGAAAATCCTATTCACCCCATTGGCTCTTCAGCCAAGCACATACACCAAATGTCTGAATAGTCTTTTCAACATCAAATGTTCTTAGCACCCTTGCAAAAATCAGTTGACCATAAAGCCCAGGGTTTACTCCTGGACTCTTAATTCTATTTCACTGATCTACAGGTATATCCTATGGTGAGTACCACATGCAAATAAATGAAGTTGGGACCCTACCTCACACACAGTTAATACAAAAATAAAATTATTAAAGATGAATCAAAGACTTAAATGTAAGTGCTAAAACTATAAAACATTTAGAAAAAAATCTGGGGGTAAATCTTCATGACCTTGGATTTGGCAATGAATCCTTGGATATAACATGAAAACCACAAACAACAAAAGAAAAAAAAGATTAAGTATCATCAAACTTAAACATGTTTGTGCTTTCAAGGGCAATACCTAAAGTGTGAAAAGACAGCCCACAAAAAGGGAAAAATTCAACTGATAAGATATTGGCATCCAGAAGATAGATATAGATATAGATATAGATCTCAACTCAATAATAAAGACAAATAAACCAATATAAAAATGGCCAAAGAGCACCCAGACTCATAAAACAAGTACTTCTAGACCTACAAAGACTTAGGCAGCCAGAAGTCCTAGCCAAAGCAATCAGGCAAGAGAAAAAAGTAAAGGGCATTCAAATCAGAAAAGAGGAAGTCAAACTATCTCTGTTTGCCAAGGAGGAGCCAAGATGGCCGAATAGGAACAGCTCTGCTCTACAGCTCCCAGCATGAGCGACACAGAAGACGGGTGATTTCTGCATTTCCAACTGAGCTTTGAAGAGAGTAGTGGTTCTCCCAGCACGCAGCTTGAGATCTGAGAACGGGCAGACTGCCTCCTCAAGTGGGTCCCTGACCCCCGAGTAGCCTAACTGGGAGGCAACCCCCAGTAGGGGTGAACTGACACCTCACATGGCCGAGTACTCCTCTGAGACAAAACTTCCAGAGGAATGATCAGGCAGCAGCATCTGCAGTTCACCAATATCCACTGTTCTGCAGCCACCACTGCTGATACCCAGGCAAACAGGGTCTGGAGTAGACTTCTAGCAAACTCCAACAGACCTGCAGCTGAGGGTCCTGTCAGTTAGAAAGAAAACTAACAAACAGAATGGACATCCACACCAAAAACCCATCTGTATGTCACCATCATCAAAGACCAAAGGTAGATAAAACCACAAAGATGGGAAAAAAAACAGAGCAGAAAAACCGGAAACTCTAAAAATCAGAGCGCCTTTCCTCCTCCAAAGGAACGCAGCTCCTCACCAGCAATGGAACAAAGCTGGACAGAGAATGACTTTGACGAGTTGAGAGAAGGCTTCAGATGATCAAAATTCTCTGAGCTACAGGAGGAAATTCAAACCAATGGCAAAGAAGTTAAAAGTTTTGAAAAAAATTAGACGAATGTATAACTAGAATAATCAATGCAGAGAAGTCCTTAAAGGACCTGATGGATCTGAAAACCAAGGCACGAGAGGTACGTGACGAATGCAGAAGCCTCAGTAGCCGATGAGATCAACTGGAAGAAAGGGTATCAGTGATGGACGACAAAATCAATGAAATGAAGCGAGAAGAGAAGTTTAGAGAAAAAAGAATAAAAAGAAATGAACAAAGCCTCCAAGAAATATGGGACTATCTGAAAAGACCAAATCAATGTCTGATTGGTGTACCTCAAAGTGACGGGGAGAATGGAACCAAGTTGGAAAACACTCTGCAGGATATTATCCAAGAACTTCCCCAAACTAGCAAGGCAGGCCAACATTCAAATTCAGGAAATACAGAGAACGCCACAAAGATACTCCTCGAGAAGAGCAACTCCAAGACACATAATTGTCAGATTCACCAAAGTTGATATGAAGAAAAAAATGTTAAGGGCAGCCAGAGAGAAAGGTCGGGTTACATACAAAGGGAAGCCCATCAGACTAGCAGTGGATCTCTCGGCAGAAACTCTACAAGCCAGAAGAGAGTGGGGACCAACATTCAACATTCTTAAAGAAAAGAATTTTCAATGCAGAATCTCATATCCAGCCAAACTAAGCTTCATAAATGAAGGAGAAATAAAATACTTCACACACGAACAAATGCTGAGAGATTTTGTCACCACCAGGCCTGCCCTAAAAGAGTTCCTGAAGGAAGCACTAAACATGGAAAGGAACAACCGGTACCAACCACTGCAAAAACATGACAAATTATAAAGACCATCAAAGCTAGGAAAAAACTGCATCAACTAAAGAGCAAAATAACCAGCTAACATCATAACGAAAGAATCAAATTCACACATGACAATATTAACCTTAAATGTAAATGGGCTAAATGCTCCAATTAAAAGACACAGACTGGCAAATTGGATAAAGAGTCAAGACCCATCAGTGTGCTGTATTCGGGAACCCCATCTCAGGTGCAGAGACACACATAGGCTCAAAATAAAGGGATGGAGGAAGATCTACCAAGCAAATGGAAAACAAAAAAAGGCAGGGGTTGCAATCCTAGTCTCTGATAAAACAGACTTTAAACCAACAAAGATCAAAAGAGACAAAGAAGGCCATTACATAATGGTAAAGGGATCAATTCAACAAGAAGAGCTAACTATCCTAAATATATATGCACCCAACACAGAAGCACCCAGATTCATAAAGCAAGTCCTCAGTGACCTACAAAGAGTCTTAGACTCCCACACAATAATAATGGGAGATTTTAACACCCCACTGTCAACATTAGACAGATCAACAAGACAGAAAGTTAAAAAGGATACCCACGAATTGAACTCAGCTCTGCACCAAGTGGACCTAATAGACATCTACAGAACTCTCCACCCCAAATCAACAGAATATACATGTTTTTCAGCACCACACCACACCTACTCCAAAATTGACCACATATTTGGAAGTAAAGCACTCCTCAGCAAATGTAAAAGAACAGAAATTATAACAAACTGTCTCTCAGACCACAGTGCAATCAAACTAGAACTCAGGATTAAGAAACTCACTCAAAACCGCTCAACTACGTGGAAACTGAACAACCTGCTCCTGAAAGACTACTGGGTAAGTAATGAAATGAAGGCAGAAATAAAGATGTTCTTTGAAACCAACGAGAACAAAGACACAACATACCAGAATCTCTGGGACACGTTCAAAGCAGTGTGTAGAGGGAAATTTATAGCACTAAATGCCCACAAGAGAGAGCAGGAAAGATCTAAAATTGACACCCTAACATCACAATTAAAGGAACTAGAAAAGCAAGAGCAAACACATTCAAAAGCTAGCAAAAGGCAAGAAATAACTAAGATCAGAGCAGAACTGAAGGAAATGGAGACACAAAAAACCCTTCAAAAAATCAATGAATCCAGGAGCTGGTTTTTTGAAAAGATCAACAAAATTGATAGACCTCTAGCAAGACTAATAAAGAAGAAAAGAGAGAAGAATCAAATAGATGCAATCAAAAGTGATAAAGGGAATATCACCACTGATCCCACAGAAATACAAACTACCATCAGAGAATACTATAAACACCTCTACACAAATAAATTAGAAAATCTAGAAGAAATGGATAAATTCCTAGACACATACATCCTCCCAAGACTAAACCAGGAAGAAGTTGAATCTCTGAATAGACCAATAACAGGCTCTGAAATTGAGGCAATAATTAATAGCTTACCAACCAAAAAAAGTCCAGGACCAGAGGGATTCACAGCCGAATTCTACCAGAGGTACAAAGAGGAGCTGGTACCATTCCTTCTGAAACTATTCCAATCAATAGAAAAAGAGGGAATCCTCCCTAACTCATTTTATGTGGCCAGAATCATCCTGATACCAAAGCCTGGCAGAGACACAACCAAAAAAGAGAATTTTAGACCAATATCCTTGATTACCATCGATACAAAAATCCTCAATAAAATACTGGCAAACCAAATCCAGAAGCACATGAAATAGCTTATCCACCATGATGAAGTGGGCTTCATCTCTGGGATACAAGGCTGGTTCAACATAAGCAAATCAATAAATGTAATCCAACATATAAACAGAACCAAAGACAAAAACCACATGATTATTTCAACAGGTGCAGAAAAGGCCTTTGACAAAATTCAACAACCCTTCATGCTAAAAACTCTCGATAAATTAGGTATTGATGGGACGTATCTCAAAATAATAAGAGCTATCTATGACAAACCCACAGCTAATATCATACTGAATGGGCAAAAACTGGAAGCATTCCCTTTGAAAATGGGCACAAGACAGGGATGCCCTCTCTCACCACTCCTATTCAACACAGTGTTGGAAGTTCTGGCTGGGGCAATCAGGCAGGAGAAGGAAATAAAGGGTATTCGATTAGGAAAAGAGGAAGTCAAATTGTCCCTGTTTGCAGATGACATCATTGTATATCTAGAAAACACCATCATCTCAGCCCAAAATCTCCTCAAGCTGATAGGCAACTTCAGCAAAGTCTCAGGATACAAAATCAATGTGCAAAAATCACAAGCATTCTTATACACCAATAACAGACAAACAGAGAGCCAAATCATGAGTGAACTCCCATTCACAATTGCTTCAAAGAGAATAAAATACCTAGGAATCCAACTTACAAGAGATGTGAAGGACCTCTTCAAGGAGAACTACAAACCACTGCTCAATGAAATAAAAGAGGATACAAACAAATGGAAGAACATTCCATGCTCACGGGTAGGAAGAATCAATATCATGAAAATGGCCATATTGCCCAAGGTAATTTATAGATTCAATGCCATCCCCATCAAGCTACCAATGACTTTCTTCACAGAATTGGAAAATACTACTTTAAAGTTCATATGGAACCAAAAAAGAGGCCGCATCACCAAGTCAATCCTAAGCCAAAAGAACAAAGCTGGAGGCATCATGCTACCTGACTTCAAACTATACTACAAGGCTACAGTAACCAAAACAGCATGGTACTGGTACCAAAACAGAGTTACAGACCAATGGAACAGAACAGAGCCCTCAGAAATAATGCTGCATATCTACAACTATCTGATCTTTGACAAACCTGACAAAAACAAGAAATGGGGAAAGGATTCCCTGTTTAATAAATGGCGCTGGGAAAACTGGCTAGCCATATGGAGAAAGGTGAAACTGGATCCCTTCCTTACACCTTATACAAAAATTAATTCAAGATGGATTAAAGACTTACATGTTAGACCTAAAACCATAAAAACCCTAGAAGAAAACCTAGGCAGTACCATTCAGGACATAGGCATGGGCAAGGACTTCATGTCTAAAACACCAAAAGCAATGGCAACAAAAGCCAAAATTGACAAATGGGATCTAATTAAGCTAAAGAGCTTCTGCACAGCAAAAGAAACTACCATCAGAGTGAACAGGCAACCTACAGAATGGGAGAAAATTTTCGCAACCTACTCATCTGACAAAGGGCTAATATCCAGAATCTACAATGAACTCAAACAAATTTACAAGAAAAAAACAACTCCGTCAAAAAGTGGGCGAAGGATATGAATAGACACCTTTCAAAAGAAGACATTTATGCAGCCAAAAAACACATGAAAAATGCTCATCATCACTGGCCATCAGAGAAATGCAAATCAAAACCACAATGAGATATCATCTCACACCAGTTAGAATGGCCATCATTAAAAAGTCAGGAAACAACAGGTGCTGGAGAGGATGTGGAGAAATAGGAACACTTTTACACTGTTGGTGGGACTGTAAACTAGTTCAACCATTGTGGAAGTCAGTGTGGCAATTCCTCAGGGATCTAGAACTAGAAATACCATTTGACCCAGCCATCCCATTACTGGGTATATACCCAAAGGATTATAAGTCATGCTGCTATAAAGACACATGCACGCATATGTTTATTGTGGCACTATTCACAATAGCAAAGACTTGGAACCAACCTAAATGTCCAACAGCAATAGACTGGATTAAGAAAATGTGGTACATATACACCATGGAATACTATGCAGCCATAAAAAATGATGAGTTCATGTCCTTTGTAGGGACATGGATGAAACTGGAAACCACCATTCTCGGCAAACTATCGCAGGGACAGAAAACCAAACACCTCATGTTCTCACTCATAGGTAGGAATTGAACAATGAGAACACATGGACAGGAAGGGGAACATCACACACCAGGGACTGTTGTGGGGTGGGAAGAGGGGGAAGGGATAGCATTAGGAGATATACCTAATGCTAAATGATGAGTTAATGGGTACAGCACACCAACATGGCACATGTATACATATGTAACAAACGTGCACATTGTGCACATGTACCCTAAAACTTAAAGTATAATAATAATAAAATTTAAAAAAAAATTAAAATGGAATGAAAAAATAAAATTTGTAAGATAACCATGAAACAAATGTTGTGGGCTGGTGCATTTAAAAATACACACACACACACACACACACACACACACACACATGCATTTTAGGCTGATAGTTTGAACTCAGAGTAAGTAAAGCTGCTCCCAAATCTGAATCCTGATACATTTTAAACCTGGAATAAAGAAATCCATTTCCTTGGTGAGGCTATGTTTTCTTGTGCCTATGCTGTATTTATAATAGGAATTCATAATCCCATAGTGTACAGCTGGATTCTAGAATGACATATTTTTGCTGTCTGCAATGCACATTAATTCTTGGCAAGCCGGTGTACACCAGCACTAAGTCTGGCTGTCCAGCAGAGAAGGTGACAGCACAATATTGCCACGGCCATGGCAGCAATTAGGCCTGAATCATACACCTGATAGTTTCTGTTAGTGGAGATGCCAAAGGCAGACAGAGTCCAGTTTCGAAAAGCAGCAAACTAATCATGAATAATGCAGACTGTTTTGAGAGAAAGCAGGCTTCACCCTGCCTAAAGATAAATGGGATCAGAGTAAAGTCTCCATCAAACGGGTCGGTTATTGTTCTTAGTAGTGGCTGTTGTTCATTAAGGTAAGCAGAAGCTGAATGTTTGAGTGGCCTCATCTGATTCATCTTTTAGAGTCTAGTTGCAGCATTCTGAAAGGAATTCCCATTAAGCAAAAAGCTGCCATGTACTAGGAATTTTACATTCATTATTAATACATTCATTCATTTGTTCAACAAATATGTTGAGTACGTTTATGTACCTGGCACTATTTCAAATGGTAAGGATATAGAAGTAAACAGAAGAAAAGGTTTTACCCTCAGAAAGTTTACATTCTACTGGGCAGAGGTAGGCAATAACCTCTAAGTAAATAAATTAATGCTATATTTAATATGTCACAGGGAATATTAGTCTATTCAGATTCATGTACAGTGACAGAAAGCCCAAAATAGTAAGGATGTTAATGTTTAAAGTCTGAAGTCGGGCAGCCAGAGCAGAAAAAGCATTCCTTTGGCTCATTCTGTACGATTGATCTGCTTCACAGGTCTCTCCATTGCTAAGATTTCCTCATGGCTCAAGATGGCTGCTTCATCTCTAGCCATCAGCTGTGCATAAAGTAAAAGGAAGAAAGAAAGGGGGGAATCAGGGATGTCCCTCCTTGCAAATTCATATCCCTGACATTGTGGACATCTCTTCTTACTATAACTCTTTGGCCACATGTAGCTGTAGGGAAAGCTGGAAAACAGTCTTATTCCTATGTAGGCATGTTGTCAGCTAACATCCAGGTGTTCTTCTGCTTCTATGAATAATTACAATCTATACTGGAGACCTCTCTGAAGAGGGGACCGTTGAGCAGAGAACTGAAGGAACTGGTCATGTGTTTTTCTTGGGAAAGAACTTTACAGCGGGGGAAAGAGAAAGCATAGCATGCTCAAGTAGTGCTATGGTTTGAGCGTGTCCCCCAGAAGTTCAGGCATTGGAACCTCAATTCCTCAATGTGGTAGTATTGGGACATAGGACTAAGTGGGAGGTGTTTGAGTCATGGAGACTCTTCCCCCATGAATGGATTAATGCTGTTCTTTAGAGACTGGGTTAGTTCTCAGGGAACTGGGCTAGTTCTCACTAAAGTGGGTTGTTACATAGGAGGCTTGACCCCTTGTGCTTGTCTCTTTTAGCTTGCACTCATACGTCTGTGCTTCTGCCAGGCTATCCAGGAGCACTAGGCCCTCACCAGAAGCCGACCAGAGGCAGCCACCAAATCTAGGACTTCCTAGCCTCCAGAATTCTGAACTAAATGAAACTCTTTCCTTTATAAACTACCCAGTCTCTGGTATTCTGTTATAGTAACAGCAAGTGGATTAACGAAGGTGAGAAAATGACTGGTATATTCCTCCATTTCTTTTCAAAATACTATAAAATACATATTATTATCTCCACTGAAGAAAAAGACTACCTCCAGAGATGTTAACTTTTTGCAAGTTACATACGTAGTAAGTGAGTAAGAGTCTTACTCTAAATATCTTTTATTTCATCAAACCCGGCTTTCAAAGCGGAGTCTGTGCATCTTTTTAAAAGAAGACAGTCTGTTTTCTTGGTAAATACACAGGAAGTAAATTCAACAAAGAGTAAAGTGTGTAGGTTTCATCACGCAGGTGTCCACGACATGTACTTGAAGCAAAGTTTTGTTCTTTAGTCAGTTATACATAAAGTTGGTTGAGACTATTGAAGTGGTCTGGAAAGAATAAGAAACTTAGAGTCAAGAAATCGAGTTTGAAAACTGCTTTTCTCAATATTAACTCTGTTTTGGGGCCAACTGCTTAAATTCTTTAGGTCTCGGTTTCTTTATTGTGAAGTGGGTACAATAATAGCCATTATGTAATAAAGATTAAATAAGACCATGCACAGAAAGCATTTGGCAAATTGCCTATGTTTAGTAATAATTAAAATAAATGCAGCAGCATGAATCTGAGCTCAGCTCACTTTACTTCAGAGCTTATAAATATTGCTTCAAAGCTGCGATGAGTTCAGCTACTTATTCCTCCATCTCAACCGTATGCAATAATCACCCCCAACTTTAAGTTTTCTCTCCTGCTTCTTGCCATAGCAAAAAGGACATGAGTATCAACAGCCCTTCTTCATAGGAATTCTCCAAACAGCCCATCAGTGCGACCATAGGAACATACTCGACACCCAGAATCCTCCTTACCCTCACAGCCCACCCAACTTCTGTTTCTCTAAAGACATCACTATCTTTCCATGTCCCAAACCCGAAGGCACCTCCTTTTCTCAAGCTCAGATCAGCCAGCTGTAAAGTTCTATTATCGTGTTCTCCAACGTCTCCTGCACCCATGCTGCCTTCTCCACGTGCTTGGTCACCAGTTGACTTCAGTTTGTCTTATTTAACTTCCTACTAGAGAACAAAAATTTCTGTTTAATAGGCCAGTTACTCTCCTGTTTCTTTTTGCTTCCCTTTGTTCCTCTATTATTTTGCCATTTTTTTACCTTAGAATTAATATTTCCCATGATTTGGTCCCAAAGATTCTCTTCAAGTTTATGCTGCACAATTCCACCTGTATTCCACTTGCAGTCAAGCTATTTCAAACATGGTTTGCATTGTTCATCTCTGTGCCACTACCTCTAATGCATTCATAGTTGATTAGCTGGCTAAGCATACACGTGGTTTAAATTCCTCCTCACCCATAAAACCACCTGTGCCAATCCTTCCCCTAAAACAATGTGTGTGCATTCTTCCTCCTCCTAACTCCTACCTCATGGGTTTTGAAACCTTCTTGTCACGCTAATGGTCTTTCTTATATAATTTTTTTATTTGAGTGTCTAGCCCAGTTCTTACAGGGCTCATGCCTTATTACCCACTCAATCCCAAGACCCTGGCACTATGTAAACATTCAGTAATGTTTGCAGGTTTAAACTGAGGTGCACAACACAGCATTTCATTCACCAGTCTCTTAGAACAATTATCACATTGTGTTGCATTCATTGTTAGTTTCTGCCTCTACACTATGCCGAGTTTACTGAGATTAGGAATCACATTTTCATCATCTCTAATAAAGTGGTTACTCAGTAAATGTGTATGAATGAACAGGACTCATGATGTGAGTCTGAGTCCCCAACAACTTCACCCATCTAAAAATATCTCCAACACTTCTATTTTCCATCTTCATTGTGAGTGAAAAGCATTCTGTTTATTCTTACAGAAAATATTAGAAAATGAATGTTGAATGTTTACTTTTGGTAAAGTGACAGCTCTGGGTGATACTGTTCATGACCTGAATTTCCAAGACCAGAGGCAGCTAACCAAAATGCCCAGCATGAGAATGGCATGAGAATCAGAAACTCTTCCCAGCTAATTATGTCAGAGCAATGCTGTGTTCATACAACATGATGTTGTGACAACAAATGAGATGACAAATTACACACAGCAGGTGAGGTGAAACATGCTGAGGATATGGAGGTGCACTATCTCTCTTAATAAAATCATTTCTAGTAAAGAGAATTAATTCAGTGGTTAGTAGCAGCAGGTGAATTATATGATGCTTTAAACTAAAGTAAAATGTAGAAAAATATAACTCAGTAGCACATCATTCCATAGTTCCACATCATGGCAGAAATTATTTTATGTCATCACGTACAAACTTCCTTCCCCATTTGTGAAAATGACATAAACATACTGAATTATCTATTTCACTTTTAAATGATCCGCTTCATTATGTGGTGATGCAATCTTAATCTGAGATGTTATGATTATAGTAATGGTTTATAAATATATTAAGTCAAATTTGCCACACTAAAGCATATGGTGTCACATAAGGTGATACATTAATTTGCAGCTACTCAAACAGTGGTAGCTTGAGAGCTCAAACAACATTCTGCCTCCTTTCATTATTTTAGGAAAAAAATCCACAAACAAACCCTTCTACACTATTATTTATATTTTAACTTAGATGGCTATACAACACATCTATGATAGGATCCTTTGAAGTTTATTCTACTTTTATTCTTGGTTCTCAAAGTTTACAGTTGATAACACAAGGAAATGTAAATTCTCATAATCTTAACAATTTTCTTTAAATCATTTGAAGCTGTGTTTTGTTTATAAAAAATAAGAAAGAAAGAAAGAAAAACAAACAAACAGGCTGGGTGCCTTGAGTCACACCTGTAATCCCAGCCCTTTGGGAGACTGAGGCGGGCAGATCACCTGAGGTCAGGAGTTCAAGACCTGCCCGACCAACATGGTAAAACCCCATCTCTACTAAAAATACAAAATTAGCTGGGCATGGTGGTGTATGCCTGTAATCCCAGCTACTTGGGAGGCTAAGGCAGGAGAATCGCTTGAACCCGGGAGACAGAGGTTGCAGTGAGCCGAGATCGCGTCATTGCACTTGCACTCCAGCCTGGGCAAGAAGAGCAAAACTCTGTCAAAAAAAAAAAAAAAAGAAAGAAAGAAAACAACAACAACAACAACAAAATAAACAACCTTTATCCTCCCTCACCCCAAAATCATAAATTGGCCTGGAGTATTTCAAATTGTAAACTCTGTGCTTCAGAAGCATGCTTTATTTCCTCTCCATGACAGGAGTGTTTTTACTAAGTCAGACTTAAGTCTCCTATGTCAATCAGGTTCAAGGGAGGAGAAAAGCAAATAGGTGCAGCATACAGCCATTAATGGTTCCCTCCAGGTAAGTTACCAATATGCTCAGTGTCTGCAAGTACAAAGGCAGCTAGCTACCAGGGCACCATTATGTGCTCAATTTATGACATGCAGAGGATTTGAGGATGCATCCCTAATTGCCTGGGACAAAACATCAGTGCCCAAAAGGATAGTTTTAGCCACCTGTGGCTATTAGGTGAGTGCCACTCCATTCCAGCTCTGCTCTGTTGTTAACTGAGCCACACACACACACACACCCCTTCCACACACACACACACACTCTATCATGTGCTCACGCATAAATTCATGAATCTTTATTACATATAGTGCTCTTTCATAGCATATGACAATCTTAAATCGAAAGCCCAAGAGTCTGTTCAGCTCAGCTGCTCAACCTAATGACCTACCCTCAACGGAGGAAAAGAATCCAGTCAGGTGAATAAGTGAGGCTGCAGGCTTCCCAGTCCACATCCATGATCCCTATCTTCCTCGAGAACAGAAACCTAACCTTATTTAAGTAGCAAAGTGCCCAGCTAGAGTCTACATTTCTTAGACTTCTTTGTAGCTGGGGTGACAAATAAACCTAAGTACAAGTTGCTGAGTGGGACTCTGACAGAAAGCTACTTTAAGAGGGAACAGACAGTTGGCATGTGCTCTTTTTGCTTTTCTCTGCTTTTCTTAGTTGTTGCCTAGAACACAGATATATTGGGTGGAGCTACAGCAGCCACTTTGGGAACACCCACACTGTCAGGCCTAGGACTTCTTAAGGAACGCCAATAACCAGTTACCTCTGGATTCTTACTACAAATAACGATGAATATGGTTAAGTCAATGTGGTTGATGTTCTGTTATTAACTGCTCTTGACTGAAAAGATCAAGGATATAAAGCAGAATAAAACCACTGACAGAAGGTATCCCAAGAGAAATCAATCATGTTATCATCAAACAGAATAAAAACACTCAATAAAGAAGCAGATTTCTTTCTCAGACATAGATACAAAGAAAGAAAAGAATAATGAAGAAATAAAAACTTTGTGAAAGCCCATCAAAAAGCTAGCTGACAAGAGGTGTCTCTCAGGAAATTAGAAATTACTTATTAAATGAGTAGGATGATGAGGTCTCAATAGGATTGGAAAAGATATTAAAATTTTGCCAAAAGACATGTCAACAAGAGAGAGTTGCTGGTGCAGACGCCATTGAAGATGCAGCGAGAGTTTGCACATTCATGCTTATGGCTCTGGGAAGTGCTCCAGCAGGAAGGAAGCGGAAATGGTGACCAGGCCTGCAAGCTTGGAGTCAGACTGGCTGCAGTTGAAAGGCAGCTCCACCACAGGTAGGAGGCTCACTTCTTTCATTTGTTAAATGTGGACAATCATGAGATGATGCATCATAGAGCAAAGTAGCACCAGAATGCTGGGGTTCAAATCTCAGTCCCTCTACTTACTAGATGGTAATCCTGGAAAAGTCATTCAACCTTTCTACGACTACTTTTTTATGCCTATAAGATGAAGGGTAATAATAACAGCTACTTTGTAGGACTGTCATAAGGAATAAATTGATTCATGTGTATAAAGCACTTAGAGCTGGCATACAGTAAGCACTATATAAGAATTAGTTCTCAATATTATTATCCAGCTTTCTAGATAATCTATATACCTTGCTCAGAGCAGTAGGTAAGAGACTATAATAAATGGTGAAGATAAAAGAGATAAAAGATGAGGATGAGGACAATTAGGAAAGGGGAATATCTATAGGCTAGAAAGGCAAGAAGAAGGGAATATAGTGATGCAAGACAAGGGGACATATCATCACTAAGAGATGGTCCAGGATTGCGCGTTAGGACACACTCTACAGATTTTATAAGGGGTAAATTTTCCTTTGCCAGGGAGTAAAAGGGGAGAAGAGAATTTTCCAGGAGTTTATTGAGCCCAAAGGGAGGACAACATCCAGCAGCATTGTAACCCCTTCCGCTCCAAGAGGAAAATGGCACAGGTGTAGCCCAGGTGTAAACTGGGTCCAGGCTGAAGAAACTGAGAAGTAGAGAATGGATTAGGGGAGAGAAGGGTCTGCAGAAAGAACAAGTAATAATAATCCTTTGAGGGTATGTTTTGGTAATGCCACAGGAAGGACAGCTGAAGAATGCATCTGAGGAGCACTCTGTGATGACCTTGCAGGCTTAGCAAGAGTCCTGCAGGCTGGAGAGGGGACAGGGAGGGTCTTGATGATTTCTCCAGTTGAAATAGGCCACAGGGTCACAAGGGTGGGAGAGAAGAAGGGAAGCGCTGGAATGAGGTCAAGATGACCAGGGAGGGAGCAAATCCACTTTTCCCTATGAGGTTGGTCCCCGAAATTCTATACTCTAGATGCTGTCTGTCCTTCTGGGAAATCAGTTACCAATTTTGAACAAATATTTCCACCTGCACCAGACTCAGGATTGGGGCAGTTAGTATTGGCTGAAGCCAGGAAGAGCATGATGAGGTCCCAAACTAGAGCCAGGAAAATCCTTTTAACTAAATCCCACTAATAGAAATCCATTGTTGGCTTATTTTGTTGAAGTGATAAACCATAGACACAATTCCTTAAACTTTAATTTCGTTAGTTCTTAACTTATGAACACATACAGCAGTTTAGAAATACATTGGAATACCAATCTCAAGTTAAAAGCATTGTTTACTTAGAAGTATCAAAAAGATAATTTAAGGAACTATAACAAGAAGATCTAGAGCTTGAGAAGAGCATAGGACACCATTTTAGTAAATAATGAATATAGAATCTGGCAGTATTAAACCTCCTGGTGAACTAAAACCTAAACATTTCAGGACCACACATATCCTCTTTATTTTGGTACCCCTGGGTTTTCAGACACCAAGACCTCCAGGACTGGGCTGGTTGTCATTGCCCTCAGATTTTATCTCCTAAATCACATGGATGCGTGAGCATATCGCAAGAGTAGGACTGATAGAAGACAAAGTCTGTGCTCTCCAGGAGGAGAACACTGAATTGGAACGAGGTAAGATTGTGGATATTAAACACTCTACAAACAGATCTTTTGGCAGGCAGATGCAAACTTATGCCAAAGAAGAGGAAAAGATTACTGCTATAAAGAAAAAAACACAAGCAAAAGGAAGAAAATGCCAAGCATTGAAAAAGCCAGAGAAGTCTCAAGGAAAAAGGAAGAATCATCCTGGGTGTCTGTGGGTGGGAGTATTGTGTAATCAGTGATGGGGAGTGGTCCAAGCAAGGTGTTCAAGTGAGAACAGACACTGAGATGGGGTAGGGATGTATTTAGAGAAGCATGAGAAAGCACCTGAGTGACGCTGGCCTGCAGAGTTGCAGCTCCTCTCAGGCTTTCCACTATGACTTCATCCATCTCATACTGGAGCTGTACTGAGACTGAAAGGAGAAGAGGGCACTCCTTTCCCATGGATCTTAGACTTCTGCAAAATGAGATCACTCCACAGCCCAGAGGGTTTGCCTCTGGGAAGACAATGCCCTGTGTGCAACGCCCTCTACCCATCCTTGTGCCCATTTGCTGACATACTCCTACTTCATACATCTGCCTCCTCTTAGCCACTGAGCAGAACACGTTTCAGATCTGGCCATAGGAAAGGCAGGGTTGACTGCCTAATGTTTTTGGAATCTGGTCTAACTATTATTGTAACTAGGTTTCCCAGTATGTTCCATGTCTCTGGGGACATACGACAAAGTAACAGCTGAGACAGTGGTTCTCAACCAGGACAATTTGCTGCCCAAAAGACATTTGCCAATGTCAAGAGATATTTTTAGTTGTCACAATTGGGGTGAGGGTGCTGCACAGGCCAGGGATAATGCTAAACGTCTTACATGCCCAGACAACCTCCCACAACCAAGAATTATCCAACCTGAAGTGAAACAGTGCTGAGCTGCAGAAACGAAGTTAAGACCATGAAGCCGAGGGTTGCTCAAGGAATATTTAAAATAGTCATGCTGCTTTTACTTAGCCTGAGGATTTTCTTTATTTTTCATGTTGAAATCTAAACTTTGCTTTGACTGGTATATGTCTGTCCCTCTTACTTGCTCTCAAATTCCAATTCTGTAGTGATGTTTTTATTACTAAATACAATCTAGAATTAAATCCCCTTTTAACCAAATTTTACCTGTACTTCCAGGTCTAAGATATTTCCCTATTTCCTCAAACGAAGAAAGGCCTCCTCCTCCTTAGGGCTCCATGTGGAGACAAAAGTGACTCCATCATGGATACTAATCTATCACGTTGACTTCTGGTTAGCCTAGGCCCACGAATGCCTCCTGATTCCTACTTCACTTCCTGTCCTTCCTGTAAGAACAAGTGCTCCCACCTTTAGATCAAGGCGACCCTTACGTTATTGCATAAATGATAGCCCATGACGCATGAAGCACTCTTGCCTGTTATGGAGGGGTGTCTTCAATTGTCTCTCTAGGGTAAGTGCCCTTTCCCTATGATATAAGAGCCCTGGGTCTGGGGAGTAATGTTGCAGAGGTCTACCTGTCTTGCTGCTTCCCAAGACCACACTTCCATTCATAAGCGCCCCCAGGAAATTGCCCTTCACCAACAAACTGGATGTGTCTTCCTCCTTCTTTGATTTCTCGGCTTTTCCTGGGTTTGGAGGCCACTTGGCATATATGGCCCTTTCACGGAACATTCTAGTTGATACCTTTTCTATGTTGCCTGCCCTGTTAGGCCTTGTGATGTCACTGGGCATGTGCCGGACTCACTCTCTGCACTTGTGAGTACCAAAGCAGGCATAAACTGCATCAGACCTACCTCTGCATCCCCTTGCTGGGTTTCAATAAACATTTGTTAAAGAAATATTAAATGTCAGAAGCAAACAGCCTCAATTTTACCAGCAAAAGATCTAATATTGATTGACTTTTCTTAAATTGTGACTCAGGTAAGAAACAACATCACAGTTAACATAACAACTTGATATCAATGGATAGACATACACACTAGATAGTGGCCTATTGCATTTTTTTTTCTCAGAGGCCCTTCTCCATGGATGATTGGTACAGACTGGTCACACAGAGCTTTAGGTTATCCATAGATCAGGGGTCCAAGGAACTTGCTTTTTAATACAACTCTATAACCTCAAAGTGTTTGGAAATTCACTATGTAGATAATAGCTCTGAAACAAGCTATTAAAGATTCCCAGGAAGAACAAAAGTCTGTACCAAGGAAGAGAAGGGGGACTTCAGAACCCTTGGCAAAGCCAGAGCTCCCTGCCTTCCTCTGCAAAGTGGGCAAGCCTGGCTTCCTCCAGGCAGGGAGAATGTGATTGGCCCTGCACTTATGGCTCCACTCAGCCTCAGTGAGTCCTGGAGTGGGTGTGTTAAACATGCCTATTATCTTCTGTATTATAGTACTTTGAAAATATGGGGACTTGCTGACTCTGGAAGAACTGCCCTTCCCAGAGCTAGCCAATTCCTAAAGATAGTAAACAACTTGCAAATAAATTCATTTTTTCAAATACAAACCAGCTGACCCAGAGCAAGCATCATCTCAAACACCTCCTCTAAGGGGCTCTCACATTATAAGCCACAATCCACCTACCCCAGGCACCCCAGGGACAGGTACTAGACAACTAGGGACAACCCCTATGCGCACAGCCCACTAAAGTTATTCAAACTAGCAGATCCCAGGCTTGCTTGCCCTATTTCACCTCTTCCTTCCAATAGAAACCACAAAAAAGGCCCTTGATCATGTTTCCTTCCAGCTGCCTTCTGCCGCCTGGCTGACCTGATGCTCCCTCATGGGGCCCTGTGTGCCATGCCCCTATTATTGGAAACTGTAATACGTGGTGTTTTCAAAGACGGTCATCTCCTGATCTGTTGGCCCTATTGTACTTCAATTTTTCTATTAACACACTATATTTTAAAACAGTGGGCTAAGGATGAGGTCAGTCCGGGCATGAAGCAGGATGCTGAGGTGTTAATGCTCTGTTAGGAGCATGGGAATGGGATTTGGTGTCCTCTGTGGAAACCCTTCTCTGATGGTGAAGTGCAAGTATCAAGATTTTGCTTAGGACCCAAGAAAGCAACTCAAATGAGCACAGCAGGAAGGAAGAGAATCAGAGCAGAGTCAGGCATGGATTTACGGGGCTGACTGAACCGATAGAGGGTGGGAAGGAAAGACAGTGCCACCCGCAGATTGGGGTAGAAAGTGATCCCGGTGCTTGGGTCTTGCTCCCCAGGCTCAGGAAGGTGGGATGAACTCAGGGAGCCCAGGTGGGGTCTGAAGTCCCATGGAAGAGCTGTTTCTCATCTGAGGCCCCACTTCTCTGAGGGCTGTGCCTGGGGCAGAGAGTGAGGTAGGAAAAGTTCTTTGGTTTGGGAAATTTCACTTCACTTTCCATTTTGTTTTTTCCTCTCATGTATCTGTCCCTACTTGCCATGGACATTCTTCCCTCTATATTTCTGTGGCTCCTCATTTTTCTGATCCTTACATTCCTTTTCCACTTTCCCCGCTTCACCCTGAAAAATGACTGCTTTGTCCGAGTGAACTGCCGTAGCAGGTGCAAGCCTCAGCTTCCTGTCACAGGTGAATTTGCTGAGACCTGCACTGAAGTTTGAGGGTTCCCGACTGTCCATGAGGTCAAGGTCAGCACTGCAATTCAGAAGCTAAAGGTGGCTAAACACTCGTGCTCCCCTGGCTTCACTCCACTAGGCTCTCATTGCAGGCTCTTGTTGTACCTGCCCCTCCCAGGGGGAGCTGGTCTCTGAGGCCCAAGCCTTGCCCTCGGGGTCCCGTCTCTGTGGGATTTCTGTAGCTCCTCTCTTCTGTTCTCCCTCTGGGCAGATGTCTCCCAGCCCAAGCCTGGGACCCTCCTCACCAGCCTCCTGCCTCTCCACGGGGAAATCCTGACACCCAGATCCCTGCCCAAATTCAGCCAAAATCTTCTCTCCAAAACCCTCGCCTTCTCCTGAGTTATCTCCTCAGAACCTCTTCCCACACCCAGACCCTAATCTTCCTTACTCATGTTCCTAACAATTCATGTTCATGGAAAGAAAGGGATGGAGAGGCGGAGGAAGGAGCCCCGCTACAAGTTCTCTCATCCATCTCAACACCTCCACATCAGAGAAATGGGTTCTGATGTTGCTGACTCCCAGGTATGGATGCCGAAGTTTATGAAAAATCTAGTTATCGTTACCATCTATGTCATGATCAATCCTTTATTCTTTATCTCAATATTATGGAAACAGGCATCATCATGTGTTTGTTTATTATAGGTTTATAGTTATAGGAGAATAAGCACTTTACAAATTATTTTATTTTATTTTACTGACTTTTTAATTTTTTTCAGACTCTGTCATGCAGGCTGGAGTGTAGTGGCACAATCATGGCTTACTGCAGCCCCGATCTCTTGGACACAACTGATCCTCCTACCTCCTAAGTAGCTAGCACTACAGATGCACCCCACCATACTTGGATATAATTTTTTAAAATCAATTTTTAAAAAATGTTTTGTAGGAATGAGGTCTCACTATGTTGCCCAGGCTGGTCTCAAACTCTGGGCCTCAAGTGATCCTCCCACTCCATCCTCCCAAAGTGTTAGAATTACAGGTGTGAGCCACCATACCTGGCCACAAATTATTTTTTAAATTTTATTAAGTTTGATGTTTCAGTGAATAACCCACAAGCCATTTCTTGTTTAATATAGTCCTACAGTTCATATCCACTAACAATTCATGCTCAACCCATATATCACATTATGGGAACCCAAACTCTGAAGCAGGCACAGATTTTCCAGTATATAGAAAGCAACAGCTAGAGAAAACCTATCCCCATGTGCTTCGTCCTGCTGGCTCTTGCGGGAAACTTTTGTAAACATAAATCAGACATAAATCACCAAACAATCAGGAATGGGTTATAAAACTTTATGTAGGCATTCATAAAGGTTGGAGAGCATGAAATATTATTTTTCTTTTGATGATACTTATTAAAGATGGGCAGAGTACATACCGAGAATAGTTTCCAGTAGGTGCATCTGACCAGTGGTTGACCCGAAGCAGCAAGCAACTGTGAGGTTGACCATCCCAGCAGTGCCTAACTCTAAAAATGGACACTCACCCCCTACTATGTCATCTCAATCCTGAGCATCAGCTATTTTCTCCATAAATTAAAAGTATTTAAAATTTACATATGACTATTTACCAAATCTCTGCTTAAGAATCCTAACCTTAAAAACACTGAATAAATGAAAATAAGAGATTTATCAACATAAATGAATAAATTATTCTGCATAAGAATGACAGGTTAAACAAATCAAAGGAAAATTGGACATGTATTTAGACAACTTTAATTTTTTTTAATGTTATACCAGGATGTAACAATGCTCACACAAATTGATAACAAAATTATTAAGATTCCAAAAAGGAAATGAAGAAAATACATGAAGAGAATTAACCAGGAAGAAATATAAAGGATCAATGAGCACAGGAAAGAAGTCTTTAGTCTTTCATAATCCAAATGGAAAGCAACCATAACAACCCTCTCCTACCCTTATAAACTGATGGTCTTTTTCAAAAGGATAGTGTTTGGTAGGATAAAATGGGAACTTTGATTCACTGCAGATGAGGAACATGTCAGTACAGCCTTTTCATAAGGCATTTTGTATGTAAAGAGGACATTTTGTGTCCTGTCATCATCTTGACTCTGCAATCTTATTCTCACCCCTACCAATGTCACTACAATGAGGGAGCAATGTCCTCCTGGCAAGAGAAAAGCAAAATGTCTCCCTTACAGGGAGAACACTAGACTGTGTTTGGGAGTTGCTATGTGTTTGACTTACTAGCTACAGTATTTTATCCCCTCAGAGCCTTCACCTCCTATTTTATGCCAGCAGGTAATTGGAACATACTTGCCTCTAAAGCATCTCCAGTCATAACTCTGCATCACGCTTTTGATTTCATAGTAAATATTTAAGCAAAAGGAGAACTTCAACGCACCTATTTTTGATGTGCTGAGGAGAACCAAGACATTTGAAACTGCCATTAACCATTATGGCCAGTCTTGTGCAAAGAGCCTCACACTCCTCCATGCTGTGGGGAAGGAAAAGAGACAAAAATGAGCCATTTCCTGAAGAGGGGAGGGTTGAGTCAAACTTTTCAAGACAAAAAAGAGACAAGATACCATTAGGGCAAATTACTTAATTTTTTTGTACAGAAATCTCATGTTAACCAAATAAAAAGCTATTGAAAACAATAAGGTTTTATGTAGACAGCCAATTGTACAATTAACAAAAAATCAGTATTTTCTTATACCAGGAAGACCAGCTATGAAATATATAGAAGAGAAGCATTTAGCAATAGTACAAAAATACAAAATAAGAATAATCCTAACAAAGCAATGTGAATGTTTTATGAAAAGAAACAAGAAAGCCTAATAGGCACAAATGAAATATTGAATCAATGGAAGGAGGCATGGAAGAAAGGAAAAGAATGGATATTTTGAAAATGGAAAAACTGTTATAATATGAAAATTAGTGTAATATAAAATAATATTAGTATGTTAGTATATATATTAAATATTACCTTAAGTGTAAACATAAAACATAAGTAATTATATGTAAAATATAAATGAGTTCTATTTTAATATAGTGTATAATATAAAATATAATACCATAAATAACATTTTAATGTGTAATTACAATTTAAATTATATTTTGACATTTCAATTTGAAATATGTTACAAAATTGGTAATCTATAATTATATTATTATAATAATTAAAATATAATACAGATACAGTAAATCAATCAAAATTTTACATTTATCACTCCCATGAGAAAATTTTTAAATAATTATAAAGTATATCTTTAAAATTACTTAGTGAAAGGAAGAAAAATAATGAAAGAGGAATCATGAAAAAAGAATCATGAAAGAAGACTTGCTCCAGAAAACATAAATATTTTCTATATAACTAAAATAATTGCAATTCGGTAATGCACTAAAGAATTACAAGGCAGATGTCATTAAAACAAGATAAGAGAGCCCCAAACAAGATGTTACTATCTTATATACATAATGATTTGAATATGGGAAGATATTTTCTAAGCAGAAAAGCAATGGAAGAAGCTATTAAGGGGTTTGTAGTCGTTGTGTCTTAACACAGCAAACTAGCATTAAAAAATTCCAGCCAGGCCTGGTGGCTCACGCCTGTAATCCCAGCAGTTTGGGAGGCCGAGGTGGGTGGATCACCTCAGGTCAGGAGTTCAAGACCAGCCCGGCAAAAATGATGAAACCCTGTCTCTTCTAAAAGTACAAAAATTTAGCCAGGTGTGGTAGGGGCACTTGTAATCCCAGCTACTCAAGAGGCTGAGGCAGGAGAATCGCTTGAACCCGGGAGGCAAAGGTCGCAGTGAGCCAAGATTTTGCCACTGCACTCCAGCCTGGGTGAGAAGAGCGAGACTCCGTCTCAAAAAAAAAAAAAGAAAGAAAAAAATTCCAATAGACATACTGGGTAGAGGTTGATATACTTACTATAAAGAACTCATATATGTTAGTTTAAAACAAAATAATAAAAATATAATAGAGAAAAAAGGGTAAATAACATGTAGAGACCATTCAAAGAACTGCTTGTGGGTAATAAACATACCAACAAATTATAAAATATAAACCATTAAATCAATTGATTTTAAAATATTTTCTTGCTGGAAAAGTGTTCATGTGTACTTTTGTGTATTGTAGAGAAAAACAAGGGGTTTTTATTTCCAATCATCACTCAAAAACAATGAGTTCTCAAATAAAAAAAAATATCCAGAAAGTTAAGGCCATTTTCTCAGTAATTCTAAATATGTCATCTCATATATTGCTGGTGGGAGTAAAAATTGGCATAACTTTCTAAACACCAATTTGGCAGTAATTCCTTTCCTAAGAACTTACTCTAGAAAACACTGAAAATATAAATGCATGTAACAACTTATTTATAATAGTAAACATCTGGAAACAGGTAAATGTTTCACAGTAGGAGAATGTATCACTCATATAAGTAAGAGTTCATCCATCTGTTAGCTATTAAAATGAGGTTCACCAAAGTCAATTAATCACATGGAGGAAAGTTCATAGTATAGCAATGGTAAAATAACAATGCGTATTCAGAGAATTGCACAGGTATGTTAAAAAAACTACCTAGGAAGAAAAACACACAAAAAAGTATGACTGTCAATATCTCAAAAATGAAATTAATGATGGATTTTCTTTTTTTTTTTTTTTTGAGACAGAGTCTCGCTCTGTCGCCCAGGCTGGAGTGCAGTGGCGCAATCTCGGCTCACTGCAAGCTCCGCCTCCCAGGTTCACGCCATTCTCCTGCCTCAGCCTCTCCAAGTAGCTGGGACTACAGGCACCCGCCACCACGCCCGGCTAATTTTTTTGTATTTTTAGTAGAGACGGGGTTTCACCGTGGTCTCGATCTCCTGACCTCGTGATCCGCCCGCCTCGGCCTCCCAAAGTGCTGGGATTACAAGCGTGAGCCACCGCGCCCGGCCAATGATGGATTTTCTTTACTTATTTTACCATTTTGCATTAACCAAATACTCTACAGGAAGCATGTGTTATTTATATTATTGGAGAACAGTCATAAAGCAGTCTCCTAGGTGGGTTAATGGGCATTCAGATCAAGATATTTCTCAGCCTTCCATGCACCTTGATGTGGACATGCAACAAACTCAGCTCAATGGAATGTACAATTTCTGGGTCATGTTGAAATACAGCAAGGCACTTGACCTGGATTTTGTTTTTCTCCACTTCCCTTGAGCTAGGATGTAGATACAGTGCTGATGAGTCAACATCAACCATGATGATGGTGACGGTGGCATGGTGGAAAGAACCCAAGGCCTTGGTTGGCCTGATGATGCACAGCCCACTGACATGAATTTAGCGAGAGGAAAAAATATGTCTTGTCTGGGCCACTGTAAATTGAGGTTTCTTTGTTATAGTTGCTTAGCATAAAGTCCAAGAGACACATGTCATAAATTTTCCAAATATGACTTATATATTTTCCTGTACAAACACATATTTCTTTAATTAATTTCAATTTAAAAGTAATCATCTTATGGGTGCACTGTAGGTACTCTAATTAAAGAGGTAGAATATTAAGTCACTTATATGTTAGTTTCTTAAACATAGTTGAGACAAGTGGAGGTCTAATATGGTTTATGTTTGTGTCCCCACAAAAATTTCATATCAAATTGTGATCACCTGTGTTGGAGGAGGAGCCTGGTAGGAGGTAATTGGATCATGGTGGCCGATTTCCCCCTTGCTGTTCTCATGACACTGAGTTCTCAAGAGATCTGTTTGTTTAAAAGTGTGTAGCACTTCCCCTTTCACTCTCTTCCTCCTGCTCTGGCCATGTAAGACGTGCCCACTGCCCCTTTGCCTTCTGCCATGATTGTAAGTTTCCTGAAACCTCCCTAGTCATGCTTCCTGTACAGCCTGTGGAACTGTGAGCCTGTTAAACTTCTTTTCTCTATGGCAGTGTGAAAATAAACTAATACAGAAAATTGGTACAGACAGAGGGGCATTGCAATAAAGATACCTGAAAATGTGAAAGCAGCTTTGGAACTGAATAATGGGCAGAGGTTGGAACAGTTTGGAGGGCTCAGAAGATGGGAAAATAAGGGAGTTTGGAACTTCCTAGAGGCTTGTTAAATTGTTGTGACCAAAATGCTGATAGTGATACAGACAATAAGTCGAGGGTGAGGAGATCTCAGATAGAGATAAGAAACTTATTGGAAACTGGGGCATAGTTCAGTTTTGTTATGCATGAGCAAAGAGATGATCTGAAATTAAAATTTTTATTTAAAAGGGAAACACAGCATAGAAGTTTGGAAAATTTGCAGCCTGACATAGTGGTAAAAAAGAAAAACACATTTTCTAAGGAGGAATGGCTGAAGAAATTTGCATAAGTAAAGAAGAGCTGAATGTTAATAGCCAAGACAATGGGAAAAATGCCTCAAAAGCATTTCAGAGACCTTCTAGGCAGCCCCTCTCATCATAGGCCTGGAAGCCTAGGAGGGAAGAATGATTTTGTGGGCTGGGCCCAGGGCCCCATTGCCCTACATAACCTCAGGACACTGCTCACTGTGTTGCAGCTGCTCCAGCTCCAGCCATGGTTAAATTGTCCCAGATAGATCCCAGGCTACTGGTCCAGAGAGTGCAAGCAGTAAGCCTTGGTGGCTTCCACATGGTGGTAAGCCTGAGGATGCACAGAGGGCAAGAGTTAAGGCTTAGGATCCTCCACCTAGATTTCAGAGGATGTATGGAAACTTTCACCTGGATGTCCAAACAGAAGTCTGCTGCATGGACGTGGCCCTCGTGGAGAACCTGTACTAGGGCAGTGTAGAAGAGAAATGTGGGATTTGAGCACCCGCACAGAGTCCCCACTGGGGCACTGCCTAGTAGAACTGTGAGAAAAGGGCTACCACCCTCCAAACCGCAGAATGGTACATCCACTGACAGCTTGCACTGCACTCCTGGAAAAGCCACAGGCACTCAATGCCAGCCCTTGAAAGCAGCCATGGGAGCTGAGCCCTGCAGAATCACAGGGGCGCAGCTGCTCAAGGCCTTGCAATCTACCCCTTGCTTCAGTGTGGCCTGAATGTGGGACATGGAATCAAAGGAGATTATTTTGGAGCTTTAAAATTTAATGACTACTCTGCTGGGTTTTGGACTTGCTCGGGGCCTGTAGCCTCTCTCTTTTAGCTGATTTCTTCCTTTTTGTTCAGGTGTATTTGTCCAATGTCTGTACTCTCAATGTATCTTGGAAGTAACTAATTTGTTTTTTATTTTACAGGCTCATGCAGAAGGGCCTTGCCTTTTCTCAGATGAAACTCTGGACTGTGGACTTTTGAGTTCATGCTGAAATGAGTTAAGACATGGGGGGAATTTTGAGAAGAAATGATTGTGTTTTGCAATGTGAGAAAAACATGAGATATGGGAGAGGCCAGTTATAAAATAATATGATTTAGATTTGTGTCCCTGCCCAAATATCATGTCAAATTGTAATCCCCAATGTTGGTGGAAGGGCCTGGCTGGAGATGATTTGATCATGGGGCAGGTTTCCCCGTTGCTATTCTTGTGATAGTGGGTGAGTTCTCACGAGATCTGTTTGTTAGCAAATGTGTAGCACCTTCCCCTTGACTCTCTCCTTCTCTGGCCATGTAAGGTGTGCCAGCTTCAAAAAATAAACACAAAATTTCCTGTATGGTTGGATAATCTAATTGGTACAGAAATATGGCTAGGCAATGCAGAGATTTCAGGAGTTATATTGGAATTCATGATGTTGGATGTGTGAGAAAAAAGTAGCGTTGGTTACTCTTGATTATACTGATTTCAACTCCCTTAGTAAGAAAAGTAGTATGCAAGGTTCTTATCCTCAGTTTCCTGCTCCATGCTTTACCAAGATTCCCTGGGGTAAGGAACCAGAAGAGGCAATGATAAATGAACTCAAAGTTAAGGGGAAAATGTCCAATACAGAGACTTTTTTTCAACAAACGCTGCCATTTTAGAATCACAGAATAAATCATAAGCTTCCCCACTCTTCATTAACAGTGAGTAATTTTGATCTTTGCACTGCATGGATATGGACAGATTCATGGAAATGAATATATATATATTTAATGTGAAACCAAATGAATAGGAGGATATAAAAGAGAAATTGCAATGATACGCAGTCTTTCTGAGAACAATCTACAATAATTATATGAGAAATAAATGAAATTTTTATCGTGACACCACTTTACCCAATCTTAGAACCCCTGCATGAACATGAAGGCTCATGTTCTCATGCCAGCAAACAAACTCCAGCAAAATAAATACAAGAATGTAGAGAGTTTCTAGAATTGGCAAAGCAAAATGATCATTTTAAGCAAACACATGTATGCATTATGATAAAGTAGAAGATTTATCAAATTTAATTCATTTCAATGTAAAATTTTATTTTCTGAAGTGAAATACAAGAAAAACAACAACAGAAAATCCCAGGGTAGGACTTCCAACTAGGGTCAAATGAATAAACTGGTAAATTGTTTTCTCAAAAGGCAATGATGAATCTGGACAAAATTAACAAAAATAGCCATTTCAAAATTCTGAAAATTGAACAAAAAGGCATACCACAATCTAAGAAGCACTTTTAGCTGACAAACTGCTAAACTTAGGATAAGAAGACTGATAATCAGTGGCATTCCAGCCATAGGCTGCTCCCCACTCTCCCTAGTTTCGTCAACATGCAACTACTGGCAGGAAGGGCAGACCGTGAGGATCAGCAGCTTCTCTGCCCTGGCTGAAGAGGGTGCAAACAATTTGGACCATTGGGTAATGCCCAGGTCCAGTGACACTGTTGATATACCTGATTATTTTGGAGCCAAGCAGAAAAAGCCAATACCTCCAGTATCTGGCCTCTACTAGACTGGAATTGCATGGATATAGCATGCATATAGCTGTAGCTGCACGTATGTGCAGCTGAGATTGGAGAGGGCCCAGGCCAGCTACATGTTCTTTGTCAACCCAGAGGCTGTCCACATGCACATAGGAGAGACACAAAAGGAGCCAGTAAAGTTAGGCTAACATGAAAATAGCCTGAACTTTGAATTTCTTCACTATCCACACACAGATACATTTGCAAAGAAAAAAACCTTGTTGGCCTGAGGTGGTTGAGCACAACTTGTGCCCAGTCACTCACTAGCAACTAGCCTATGCATAAACAGAGTGACTCCTATGAGCCGGTCTTAAAAAATGAGAACAAATTTTAAAAAACAAACTGCCCAAGTGGCTTATGCCTGTAATCCCAGGACTTTGGGAAGCTGAGGTGGGTGGATCACCTGAGGTCAGGAGTTCAAGACCAGCCTGACCAACAACCCTGTCTCTACTAAAAATACAAAAATTAGCTGGGCATGGTGGCAGGCGTCTATAATCCCAGCTACTTGGGAGGCTAAGGCAGGAGAATCACTTGAACCCACAAGGCAGACGTTGCAGTGAGCCGAGATTGCATTGCTGTACTCCAGCCTGGGTGACAGAGTGAGACGGTTCAAAAACTAAAAATAAAAAATAAAAAATGAGTAGAGGAGTCGGTAGCTACTCACTAAAGGAGAAAGAGTTTTCATAGATTTATCTTGGGCAAATAAGACACAAACACAAAATAAACAAATAAACTTTAAAAAAAATTGGCAACAATAACCACCATAGGGCAGGAAGAATCAGAATCTAGACCTGCTACAATTATCTAAAATGTCCAGCTTTCAATAAAAATTTTTAAGGCATGCAAAGAAACAAGAAAGTTTCTCCCCATAATTGGGGAGGAAAAAGCAGTCAAAAGAAATTGTTTATAAGTGTTCTCAGATGCTAGATTTAGAAGAAAAAAATTAAATGCAGCTATTATAAACATCATCAAAGAACTAATGAAAACCAAATTTAAAGAATTAAAGAGAGAGCTGGCAAGATGGCCGAATAGGAACAGCTCCAGTCTGCAGCTCCCAGAGAGATCAATGCAGAAGGTGGGTGATTTCTGCATTTCCAACTGAGGTGCACAGTTCATCTCACTGGGACTGGTTGGACAGTGGGTGCAGCCCATGGAGGGCAAGCTGAAGCATGGTGGGGTGTTGCCTCAACCTTGGAAGCACAAGGGGTCAGGGGATTTCCCTTTTCCACCCAAAGGAAGCTGTGAGAGACTGTACTGGGAGGAACGGTGCACTCCGCCCCGAATACTGCACTTTTCCCATGGTCTCTGCAACTGGCAGACCAGGAGATTTCCTCCAGTGCCTGGCACCTGGCTCAGCGGGTCCCACCCACACAGAGCCCAGCAAACTAAGATCCATGGGCTTGAAATTCTCGCTGCTAGCACAGCAGTCTGAGGTGGACCTGGGATGCTCGAGCTTGGTTGGGAGAGGGGCATCCGCCATTGCTGAGGCTTCAGTAGGCGGTTTTACCCTCAAAGTGTAAACAAAGTCTTCAGGAAGTTCGAACTGGGTGGAGCCCACTGCAGCTCAGCAAGGCTGAGTGTCTCTCTAGATTCCTCCTCTCTGGGCAGGGCATCTCTGGAAAAACGGCAGCAGCCCCAGTCAGGGACTCACAGATAAAAGCCCCATCTCCCTGAGACAGAGCACCTGGGGGAAGGGGTGGCTGGGGGTGCAGCTTCAGCAGACTTAAATGTCTCTGTCTGACAGCTCTGAAGAGAGCAGCAGTTCTCCCAGCACAGTGTTCGAGCTCTGATAAGGGACAGATTGCCTCCTCAAGTGGGTCTCTGACCCCTGTGTATCCTGACTGGGAGATACCTCCCGGTAGGGGCCAACAGACACCTCACACAGGAGAGCTCTGGCTGGCATTTGGCAGGTAACCCTCTGGGATGAAGCTTCCAGAGGAAAGAACAGGCAGCAATCTTTGCTGTTCTGCAGCCTCTGCCACTGACACCCAGGTAAACAGGGTCTGGAGCAGATCTCCAGCAAACTCCAACAGACCTGCAGCAGAGGGGCCTGACTGTTAGAAGAAAAAGTAACAAACATAAAGGAATAGTATCAACATCAACAAAAAGGATGTCCACTCAGAGACCACATCCAAAGGTCACCAACATCAAAGACCAAAGGTAGATAAATCCATGAAGATAGGGAGAAACCAGAGCAAAAAGGCTGAAAATTCCAAAAACCAGAACACCTCTTCTCCTCCAAAGGATAACAACTCCTTGCCATCAAGGGAACAAAACTGGATGGAGAATAAGTTTGACGAACTGACAGAAGCAAGCTTCAGAAGGTGGGTAATCACAAACTCCTCCAAGCTAAAGGAGCATGTTCTAACCCAATGCAAGGAAGCTAAGAACCTTGAAAAAACATTACATGAATTGCTAACTAAAATAATCAGTGTAGAGAAGAATATAAATGACCTGATGGAGCTGAAAAACATAGCAAGATAACTTCGTGAAGCATACACAAGTATCAATAGCTGAATCAATCAAGTGGAAGAAAGGATATCAGAGACTGAAGATCAATTCAATGAAATAAAGCAAAAAGACATGATTAGAGAAAAAGAGTGAAAAGAAACGAAGAAAGCCTCCAAGAAATATGGGACTGTGTGAAAAGACCAAATCTACATTTGATTGGTGTACCTGAAAGTGATGGGGAGAATGGAACCAAGATGGAAAACACTATTCAGGATATTATCCAGGAGAACTTCACCAACCTAGGAAGGAAGGCCAATGTTCCAATACAGGAAATACAGAGAACACCACAAAGATATTCCTTGAGAAAAGCAACCCTTAGACACATAATCATCAGATTCACCAAGGTGGAAATGAAGGAAAAAATGTTAAGGGCAGCCGGAGACAAAAGTCGGGTTGCCCACAAAGGGAAGCCCATCAGACTAACAGCAGATCTCTCTGCAGAAACCCTACAAGCCAGAAGAGAATGGGAGACAATATTCAACATTCTTAATGTACAGAATTTTCAACCCAGAATTTCATATCCAGCCAAACTAAGCTTCATAAGCAAAAGAGAAATAAAATCCTTTACAGACAAGCAAATGCTGAGAGATTTTGTCACCACCAGGCCTGCCTTACAAGAGCTCCTGAAGGAAGCACTGAACATGTAAAGGAACAACTGGTATCAGCCACTGCACAAACATACCAAATTGTAAAGACCATCAATGCTATGAAGAAACTGCATCAACTAACAGGCAAAATAACCAGTTAGCATCATAATGACAGGATGAAATTCACACATAACAATATTAACCTTAAATGTAAACGGGCTAAATGCCCCAATTAAAAGACACAGACTGGCAAATTGGATAAAGAGTCAAGACCCACAGGTGTGCTGCATTCAGGAGACCCATCTCATGTACAAAGACACACATAGGCTTAAAATAAAGGGATGGAGGAATATTTACCAAGCAAATGGAAAGCAAAAGAAAGCAGGGATTACAATCCTAGTCTCTGATAAAACAGACTTTAAACCAACACAGATCAAAAGAAACAAAGAAGGCCATTACACAATGGTAAAGGGATCAATGTAACAAGAAGAGCTAACTATCCTAAATATCTATTCACCCAACCTAGGAGCACCCAGATTCATAAAGCAAATTCTTAGAGACCTACAAAGAGATTTATACTCCCACACAATAATAGTAGTAGACTTTAACACCCTACTGTCAATATTAGACAGAATATTGAGACAGAAAATTAACAAGGATATCTGGGACTTGAACTCAGTTCTGAACCAAGCAGACCTAATAGACATCTACAGATTTCCCACCCCAAATCAACAGAATATACATTCTTCTCAGTACCACATCACACATATTCTAAAATTGACTACATAAAAGGAAGTAAAACACACCTCAGCAAATGCAAAAGAATGGAAATCATAACAGTCTCTCAGACCACAGTGCAATCAAATTAGAACTCAGGATTAAGAAACTCATTCAAAACTGCACAACTACATGGAAACTGAACAACCTGCTCCTGAATGACTACTGGGTAAATAACGAAATGAAGGCAGAAATAAAGCTGTTCTTTGAAACCAATGAGAACAAAGGCACAGTGTACCAGAATCTCTGGGACACATTTAAAGCAGTGTGTAGAGGGAAATTTATAGCACTAAATGCCCACAAGAGAAAGCTGGAAAGATCTAAAATTGACGCCCTAATATCACAGTTGAAAGAACTAGAGAAGCAAGAGCAAACAAATTCAAAAGCTAGCAGAAGACAGAAATAACTAAGATCACAGCAGAACTGAAGGAGATAGAGACACAACAAATCCTTCAAAAAATCAATGAATCCAGGAGCTGACTTTTTGAAAAGATCAACAAAATAGATAGACTACTAGCCAGATTAATAAAGAAGAAAAGAGAGAGAGAATCAAATAGATGCAATAAAAAATGATAAAGGGGATATCACCACTGATCCCACAGAAACACAAACTACCATCACAGAATACTATAAACACCTCTATGCAAATAAACAAGAAAATCTAGAAGAAATGGATAAATTACTGAAATAATATACACCCTCCAAAGACTAAACCAGAAAGAAGTCAAATCCCAGAATAGACCAATAACAAGTTCTGAAATTGAAGCATTAATTAATAGCCTACCAGCCCAAAAAAGCCCAAGACCAGAAGAATTCACAGCCAAATTCTACTAGAGGTACAAAGAGGAGCTGGTACCATTCCTTCTGAAACTATTCCAATCAATAGAAAAAGAGGGAATCTTCCTTAACTCATTTTATGAGGCCAGCATCATCCTGATACCAAATCCTGGCAGAAACACAACAAAAAAAGAAAATTTTAGGCCAATATCCCTGATAAACATCGATGTGAAAATCCTCAATAAAATACTGACAAACTGAATCCAGCAGCACATCAAAAAGCTTATCCACCACAATCAAGTCAGCTTCATCCCTGGGATGCAAGGCTGGTTCAAAATATGCAAATCAATAAACATAATCCACCACATAAACAGAATCAGTGACAAAAACCACGTGATTATCTCAATAGATGCAGAAAAGGCCTTTGACAAAATTCAACAGCCCTTCATACTAAAAACTCTCAATAAACTAGGTATTGATGGAACATATTGCAAAATAATAAGATTATTTATGACAAACCCACAGGCAATATCATACTGAATGCACAAAAACTAGAAGCATTCTCTTTGAAAATCAGCACAAGACAAGGATGGCCTCTCTCACCACTACTATTCCACATAGTGTTGGAAGTTCTGGCCAGGGCTATCAGGCAAGAGAAAGAAATAAAGGGTATTCAATTAGGAAAAGAGGAAGTCAAATTGCCTCTGCTTGCCAATGACATGATTATAGATTTAGCAAACCCCATCGTCTCAATCCTGAATCTCCTAAAGCTGAGAGGCAACTCAAGCAAAGTCTAGGATACAAAATCAATGTGCAAAAATTAGAAGCATTCCTATACACCAATAACAGACAAACAAAGTCAAATCATGAATGAACTCCCATTCACAATTGCTACAAAGAGTATAAAATACGTAGGAATACAACTTACAAGGAATGTGAAGTACCTCTTCAAGGAGAACTACAAACCACTGCTCAAGGAAATAAAAGAGGACACAATCAAATGAAAAAAACATTCCATGCTCATGGATAGGAAGAATCAATATCATGAAAATGGCCATACTGTCCAAAATAATTTATAGATTCAATGCTATCCCCATCAAGCTACCACTGACTTTCTTCACAGAATTGGAAAGAAAAAAAAAAAAAAAAAAAAAAACTTTAAATTTCATATGGAACCAAAAAAGAGCCCCCATAGACAAGATAATCCTAAGCAAAAATAACAAAGCTGGAGGCATCAAGCTACCTGACTTCAGACTATACTACAAAGCTACAGTAACAGAAACAGCATGGCACTGGTACCAAAACAGATATATAGACCAAGGGAACATAACAGAGGCCTCAGAAATAATACCACACATCTACAACCATCTGATTTTTGACAAACCTGACAAAAGCAAGCAATGGGGAAAGAATTCCCTATTTAGTAAATGTTGTTGGGAAAACTGGGTAGCCATATGCAGAAAGCTGAAACTGGATCCCTTCCTTACACTTTATACAAAAATTAACTCAAGATGGATTAAAGACTTAAACGTAAGACGTAAAACCATGAAAACCCTAGAAGAAAACCTAGGCAATACCAGTCACGACATAGGCATGGGCAAAGACTTCACGACTAAAACACCAAAAGCAATGGCAACAAAATCCAAAATTGACAAATGAAATTTAATTAAACTAAAGAGCTTCTGCACAGCAAAAGAAACTACCATCAGAGTGAACAGGCAACCTACAGAATGGGAGAAAATTTTTGCAATTTTTCTATCTGACGAAGGGCTAATATCCAGAATCTACAAAGAACTTAAACAAATTTACAAGAAAAAAACAAACAACCCCATCAAAGAGTGGGCAAAGGATATGAACAGACAATTCTCAAAAGAAGACATTTATGCAGCCAACAAACATAAGAAAAAAAGCTCATCATCACTGGTCATTAGAAAAATGCAAATCAAATCCACAATGAGATACTATCTCATGCCAGTAGAATGCTGATCATTAAAAAGTCAGAAAACAACAGATGCTGGAAAGGATGTGGGGAAATAGGAACACTTTTGCACTGTGGGTGGGAGTGTAAATTAGTTCAACAATTGTGGAAGACAGTGTGGCGATTCCTCAAGGATCTAGAACTAGAAATACCATTTGACCCAGCAATCCCATTACTGGGTATATACCCAAAGGATTATAGATCATTCTACTATGAAGACACATGCACACATATGTTTACTGAGGAACTGTTCACAATAACAAAGACTTGGAACCAACCCAAATGCCCATCAATGATAGACTGGATAAAGAAAATGTGGTACACATACACCATGGAATATTATGCAGCCATAAAAAAGAATGAGTTCATGTCCTTTGCAGGGACATGGATGAAGCTGGAAATCATCATTCTCAGCAAAGTAACACAAATCAGAAACCAAACACCACATGTTCTCACTCATAAGTGGGAGTTGAACAATGAGGACACATGGACACAGGGATGGGAACATCACACACCGGGGCCTGTTGCGGGGGTGGGAGGCTGGGTGAGGGACAGCATTAGGAAAATTACCTAATGTAGATGACAGGTTGATGGGTGCTGCAAACCACCATGGCACATGTATACCTATGTAGCAAACCTGCACGTTCTGCACACGTACCCCATAACTTTAAGTATAATAATAACAAATAAAAAGAATTAAAGAAAAGTCTGACAACAATATTAGTAAGTGGGGATTCTGAAGAACGGGATAAAAATTATAAAAAAATAAATCTTTCAGTTAAAGATTACAAGAAATTAAATGAAAAATTCACTAGAGGAGTCAACACCAGATTCAAAATGGCGGAGGAGTCAGTGAACACATAGATCAATAAAGATTATCAAATCCAAAAATAGAGAAAAACAAGACTAAAAATAATGAGCAAGAACTCAGACTTGTGCGATAAGATCAGAGTTTGAACATACATGTAATGGAAGACCAAAAGAAAAGGAAAGATAGATAGGACCAGAAAAGGTGTTTGAGTAAATAATGGCCAAAATTTTCTCACATTTTTCATATGGACAGATATACATCAGAAATGACAATTGTATGGATTACTATTTAAGACTGTGGATATCTCTTTTTGATATATTTTCTTATCTTCTTTAAAAGATTTAAAAGTGTGTAAAGTGAAAATTATAATATGCTTTATTGGATTTATAGCATATAAAATGTAATATGGCCGGGCGCGGTGGCTCACGCTTGTAATCTCAGCACTTTGGGAGGCCGAGGCGGGCGGATCACGAGGTCAGGAGATCGAGACCACGGTGAAACCCTGTCTCTACTAAATGTACAAAAAAAATAAGCCGGGCATGGTGGCGGGCGCCTGTAGTCCCAGCTACTCAGAGAGGCTGAGGCAGGAGAATGGCGTGAACCCGGGAGGCGGAGCTTGCAGTGAGCCGAGACTGCGCCACTGCACTCCAGCCTGGGCGACAGAGCAAGACTCCGTCTCAAAAAAAAAAAAAAAAAAAATGTAATATATATGGTAATAATAGCACAAAGAAAAAGGGAGGAAATAGAGCCATATTAGGGCAAGATTATAATACTTCTCTAGAATTAAGTTAGCATCAAGATGTATACTATCATCCTTAGACTAGCCAGTAAGAACATGACTAAAAAAAATAGATAAAACATTAAATACAGTATACTTCAAATTATTCATTTGATATATAAGACTGCCAAGTAGAAACAGATATAAGAAACACAGGAGACATTATGTAAAAAATAGCAAAACGGTCAATGTGACTTCAGCCATATCAATAATTACATTAAATGTGGGACAGTTTAAATACCTCACACAAAAGGCAGACATTGTCAGATTGGGAAAAAAAAAAACAATATCCAACTATACACAATCTATAGGAAACACTCCTTCTATTCAAAGACACAAATTATTTGAAAATAAAAGAATATAAAAAGATATACCATACAAACATCATCCAAAAGACAGAAGCAATGGCTATTTTAAGAAACAAAACAGACTTTAAGATAAAACATACTGCTAGAGTGAAAAAGAGACATTTCATAATGATAAGAAAGTCAAAATATTAGTATGATAGCAATTAAGAATGCATATTCACCTAACTACACAGACTCCAAATATATGAAGCAAAAACTCACAGAATCTAAAGAAGGAAAAGAAAAATGCAACAATTATACTTGAAGAGTTCAATATCTTATTTTCAGTAATTGATAGAATACACAGGAAAAAATCCATAATACAGAATACTTAAACAACACTGTCAAACTAACTTGCTGTATATACAATATTCCATCCAACTACTACAGAATACATATTCCTTTGCATAGACAATTCTGTAGGATAGACCATATGTTAAGCCTGGAGTAAAAAACCGCAGCCTATTGGCTAAATCCAGCCTGCCACCATTTCGCGGGGGTTAGGGGGAGAGGAACAAATAAAGTTTTATTGGAATACAACCACAATTACGCATTTACCTAATACTGGTGGGAGCTTTCACACTACAACAGTGGAGTTGGATACTGCAGTACACAACATATGACTTGCAAAACCAAATACCCAGTAATGGGATTGCTGGGTTAAATGGTATTTCTAGTAGAATGTAATCAAAATTTAAAATGTTTGCACTTCCAAAGACATTATTAATAAAATGGAAAGACAGCCATAGACTGGAAATACGTATTTGCAAATCATTTATCCAGCAAGGGACTTCTATTCAGAATATAGGAATATCTGCTACATAAAAAGAACTATTACAATTCAAAAATAATAGATAAAAAACAATTTAAATGTAAGGGATCCTTACAAAAATTAACATACTCTTACCATCCGATCCAACAATTACATTCCTTAGTACTTTCCCAAAGGAGTTGAAAATATGTTCACACAAAAAACTGTACATGGATCCTTAAGCAGCTTTATTCAAAATTGTCAAAACTTGGAAGCAACCAAGATGTGGTTTAGCAGATGAGTGGATAAATAAGCTGTAGTACATCCAGATAGTGGAATATGACTCAGGACTGAAATGAAATGAGCTATCAAGTCATGAGAAGACATGGGAGAAACTAAATGAAAAAAGTCAACCTGAAAAGACTACATACTATATGATTCCAACTATATGGCATTGTGGAAAAGGTAAAACTATGGAAACAGTAAAAAGATGAGTGGTTACCAGGGGTTAGGCGGGAGGGAGAGATGAATAGGTGGAACACAGAAAATTTTTAGGGCAGAGAAACAATTCTATCTGATACTATAATGGTGGATTCTTATTAGATATTTGTCCAAACCCAAAAAATGTCCAACACCAAGAGTGAACCCTATGTAAATTGGATTGGGGTGGTAATGTGCTGTCAATGTAGGCTCATCAATTTTAATAAACGTATCACTCTGGTACTGTATGCTGATAATAGGGAAGGATATGCATGTGTGAAGGCAAGGAGGGATTTTAAAAATCTCCGTACCTTCCTCTCAATTTTGCAGTGAACCTAAAACTACTTTAAAGTATAAAGCCATTTTTAAGAAATGGAGGATGGAGGAGATATTGGAATAGATATTTCACTAAAGAATTAATACAAATAACCAATAGGCACATGACAAGATTCTAACAGTGTTAGTCCTTAGGAAAATGTGAATTAAAACCCCACTTCACTAGGATGCCTATAACGAAAAAAGACAGGCAGTAGTGACAAGGGTGTGGAATAAAGAAGACGCATCATTGTTGCTGGGAACATATACTGATAAGGCCAATTTGGGAAATAACTCTGCAGTTTCTTAAAGTGTCAAATACAACTTACTATTCAACCTAGCAACTTGACTCAGAAAAATCTAAAAAAATTAAAACATGTCTATACATACACAGACATTTATATCACTGTTCATAACATGTTATTCATAATAGCAAAACACTGGAAACAACCCAAATGCTCAACTGATGAATGGATAAATAAAAGTGGTATAGCTATAAAATGGGGTACCATTTGGAATGAAAAGGAGCAAGCTATTGACATAAAACGCAAAAAAATGTTACGATAGGCCGGGCACGGTGGCTCACGCTTGTAATCCCAGCACTTTGGGAGCCCCAGGCGGTCGGATCACGAGGTCAGGAGATCGAGATCATCCTGGCTAACATGGTGAAACCCCGTCTCTACTAAAATACAAAAAAATTAGCCAGGCGTGGTGGCGGGTGCCTGTAGTCCCAGCTACCCGGGAGCCTGAGGCAGGAGAATGGCATGAACCCAGGAGGCGGAGCTTGCAGTGAGCCAAGATGGTGCCACTGCACTCCAGCCTGGGCGACTGAGCAAGACTCCATCTCAAAAAAAAGTGTTATGATAAATTAAAAAAAGAGATGCAGCAGACTACTAATTATATGATTCAGTTAATGAAATATCCATATAAAGCAAATTTACAGAGGCAGAAAGCCATCAATGTTTTCCTAGGTGGAGGTTTTGAATGCTAATTTTTTTGTTGTGGTTTTTGTTTTTGAGATGGAGTCTTGCTCTAACGCCCAGGCTGGAGTGCAGTGGCCTGATCTTGGCTCACTGCAAGCTCCGCCTACCGGGTTCATGACGTTCTCCTGCCTCAGCCTCCTGAATAGCTGGGACTACAGGCGCCCGCCACCACGCCTGGCTAATTTTTTGTATTTTTAGTAGAGATGGGGTTTCTCCGTGTTAGCCAGGATGGTCTTGATCTCCTGACCTCGTGATCCGCCCGCCTCGGCCTCCCAGTGTGCTGGGATTACAGGCATGAGCCACAGCGCCTGGCCCTGAATGCTAATTTAACTGAAAATAAGCATGAGAAAATTTGGGGGAGGTGACCCAAATGTTCTAAGGCTTATTTATGGTAATATTTGCACAGGTCTATAAATTTGCTAAAGAATTATAGAATTCCATACTTACAGTGATTAAGTTATATCAAATGTAAATTATACTTCAGAAAATGATATTTAAAAAAAACAACAGTGTAAAGTTTAGTCTGGCAGTGAAAATTGGGGAATGTTGAGCAGTATAGACAAACCTATCAGTGAATGAATTTTTTTAAAAAAGAAAGAGCCTAGAGATAGAAAATTAAGAAGAAAAGTCTACTTTGACATGAAGCAATGTGAGAAATGTGTGAATGGCTGATTTCTTCACAATACATCGGCTTTGCAGCCAGAAACACTTGTTACAGGAAATGGCTATAAGATTTATGTGTAACAGGATTATGCATGCTGAGTTATAGCATTTAATAGTATTTTTACGTAAACTAATAATGCTGCAGTAATCAGTAAAGTCTTCTGAGGTCCTCTCAGAAATCTCACGTTTCAAATGATAGGGCTAGCTTTATATTTCACTTCTGGTAACAAGAGCTGGGGTATTCAAGCAGAGACTGAATGATTTAGACTGTTGGGAAGCATGTTTCCATGGGTCCCTTGTGTTCCTACATGTCTTGCCATGAATTTCAAGAATATAAGACCCTAACTGCTCTTTACCTGAGCCATTTCTCAAAGTTATGCTTGCAGCAAACAACCGTGGAAGAAGTGACACCTCCTCCCAAACCAAGGGCTGGCTTCCTTATCAGATGTTATAAGGTAGTAATTTCACTAGATTTGGCATTCCTCTCCTCTGTGTGCAGGCATCCATTAGTCCAACAGAAACTGGAGTTTAGGGAACCAATGAGAAACCATGCTGACACTCTGGCTACTGTTCTTGCTGTGAGCAATAAAGTCTTCCATCTCCGTCCCAGAAGTCTCATTTCTTCTGTCAACATCGATAAAACTATATCAAGCTAAATTTGTTAGCTTGCAAAAGGGCAAAATGTCAGATCTTTGGCAGCTCTTGACATCTTATTCACAGTATATTTTACTTAAGCATAAAGACAAAACAAGTCTAAATGTTAAAGCCTGGTCTTTATTACATCATTAGGATTTGTACTGGTTAAATCATATTGCTCACTCCCAACAAGTAGGTTTTATGAAATCTATATTTGTAATTCTGTGTGGCCTAGAACAGTGTATTAGAAAGTTAAAAAGAAGTCAATGGTTTTGAAATCTAATTACAAACTTAATTCTGTGATAAAGAAAATGTTAAACCAGATTCAGTAACCTGTTAAGTATTTTAGTTCAGCTAATTCTACCTGCTGAATTAATAGGCCTTGGATGGAAAGGATCTGAAAGATCCTTCAGGAAGACCTGAAAATGGTAGTCTAGCACTCATCCTTGAACAGTAGCAATGGATGAGGCAAGAATATCGTCCTTGGACACAGAATACTAGGTTCAAATTCTAGCTCTGCCACCTATTTGCTATGTAAACTTGGTTATACAACATAATCCCTCATGACTTCAGTCTCAATTTATACAATAAGGGCTAACAATAATATCACCATTATTGTGTTATAAAGATTAAGAAATGTCTATGTGTAGCACTGTGCAGGGGCCTAAATGCACTTCTTAACCTTTGTTACTCAGTCTTACTCAGGAAATGGCTACAAGAGAAACTGGAACTCACCTGTGGGAGGTCAGCACGGCAGCACAGCCTTCCCGAACCTCCTTCATTATTGTTTGCCACAGGTACCGCTTAGAGCAGGGATCCATCCCAGAGCTGGGCTCATCCTGAAGGAAAGGCAACACAGAGTAATCAGCATTTGAAAAACACAAATAGAAATATACACAATGACATGGGAGGCCAGACCCCAGGTGAAAGAAAAATCTCTGCTCTGGCTCTAACAGGCAGCTCTCCAGTTGGCTTTGTTGCACTCTGCTCAACAAAGCCAGAATGATAGGGGAATGTGAGAGAGCAATGAGGGAGTGCCTGACTCCTCCAGCCATGCAGCAGGCTACCCAGGAGCCCCACTTCTTACTCACCTCATCCAGAGAAATTCAAAAAAGATATCAAAATTATAAAAAAAGAACCAAATAGAAATACTGGCCCAGAAAAATATAATGAAATAAAAAATATAATAGAGAATGCCAAAAGCACATTTGATCAAGCAGATAAAAAAAAATCTGTGAACTTGAAGGCAGATTATTTGAAATTATCCAGCCAAGGAAAATTTAAAAAAAAAAAAAAGAATTAAGAAGAACAAAGAAAGGCTAACAGGGTTTATGGCACATTATCCAGAGACCTAACTTTTACAATATGAGATTTACAAAATAAAAAAGGGTGAGAAAAAAGGGCAGCAGAATGCTTATTAAATAATGGCTGAAACATTCCCAAATTTGGATAAAGAGATAGACATTTGAACATCGATACATATGAAGCTTAAAAGTTCCCAAATAGCTTCAACCCAACAAATTATTCACTGAGATACACAATAATCAAACTGCCAAAAATGAAAAACAGAATTTTCACAGCAACAAGAGCAAAAAAAAGGCTCATGACATACATCCACAAGGCTATCAGTGGATTTTTCAGAAGAAATCTTCAGGACTGGGAAAGAGTGAGCCTATGAAAGAAAAAAAACCTGCCAAATAAAAATACTTTACCCACTTTACCCAGCAAAGCTGCTCTTCGGAGATAAAAAAGAGATAAAGAATTTCCCAAACAAAAGCTGAAAGAGTTCATTGACACAATACCTGGCTTATAAAAAAAAATGCTAAAGGGGTTCTTCAAAACAAAATAAAAGGATTCTAATTAGCAACATGAAATTATAAAACTCACAGTAAAGTTAAGTATACAGCAAAATTCAGCATACTTTAATGCTTTAATGTTGGTGTGTAAATCACTTATAACTGTAATATTCAGATTAAAAGACAAAAAAGTATTAAAAATAACTATAGCTACAATAATTTTTTAATGGAAACACAACATAAAAAGCTGCAAATTGTGACACCTAAAACATAAAATGAGATGGTTGGAAGTAAAAGTGTAGTTTTTTTTTAATGTGATATAAGTTCAGTTACTATCAGGTTAAAAATAGACTTTTGTAACTATAAGATGTTTTATATAGATTCTTGGTAACCACAAATAAAAAACCTATAGTAGATGCACACACACATACACATACACACACACACACACACACAAGAAAAAAAAAACAGAAATGAATCAAAGCATACCAACATACCAACACACACAAAAATTATCAAATTAAAAGAAAAACAGTAATAGAGAAAAAAAAGAATAAATAACTTTAAAAATAGCCAGAAAACAATTAACAAAATGTCAAGAATATGATCTTACCTATTAATAATTACACTAAATGTAAATAGACAGCATTTGCCAATCAAAAGGCATAAAGTGAACGAAGGGATAAAAACCAAGATCCAATCTTATGCTGTTTGCAAGAGACTTAGTACAGTTTTTTTGGATACACATAGACTGAGTGTGAAACAATAGGTAAAGATACTCCAAGCAAATGATGACCCAGAGGGCATGTTTATATATATTTATGTCAGACAAAATATGCTTTAAGTCAAAAACTGTAAAAAGAGAAAAATACAATGATAAAATGGTCAATTTATATAAAATGATAAAAGAGTAATTGTAAATAGATATGCACCAAACATTAGAGTGCTATATATGTAATGCAAATATTAACAGAACTGAAAGGAGTAAAAGACATAAGTACAATAATAATAGGGGAGTTCAAGGCTCCACTTTCAATGATACATTGATTAACCAGATAGAAAATCAATAAGGAAACAATGTACTTGAACTATGCTTTAGACCAAATGAACCTAACAGCCATACACAGAACATTCTATCCAACCATAGCAGAATACACATTCTTCTCCAGCACACATAAAATACTCTCCAGGAGAGACCATATATTAGGCCACAAAACAAGTCTAAACAATTTTAAAAAATGAAAATCATATCCAGTATCATTTCAGACCACCATGGTATGATACTAGAAATTAATAAGGAGGAAAACTGTAAAATTCACAAATAAGTGTAAATTAACAATATGTTCCTGAACATCCAATGGGTCAAAAATGAAATTAAAAAGAAAATTTTAAAAAGTACATGTATCTTGAGACAAATGAAAATGGAAACAAAACAAAACTTATGGGATGAAGTAAAAGCAGATTTGAGGAAGAAGTCATCAACATTAAGAAAAAAGAAAGATTTCAAATAAATATCCTACCTTTGCAATTGAAGAAACTGGATAAAGAAATGAACTAATCCCAAAGTTAGCAGAAATAAAAGAATAAAAGGCCATATATCATAAGCCCACAACTAACATCATATTCAACAGTGAAAAGCTAAAAACTTCAAATCTAAGAAGAACAAGACAAGGATGCCCACTCTAGCCACTTCTATTCAACATAATACTAGAAGTCCTAACCAGAGCAATTAGTCAAGACAAAGAAAAGGCATCCAAATCAAAAACGAAGAAGTAAAATCATCTTTTCAAAAGCATGATCTAATATACAGAAAACACTATAGACTCCACCAAAAAATCCATTAGAATAAACAAATTTAATAAAGTCATATGATACAAAATCAACATACAAATATCAGTTGTGCTTCCATAAAGTAACAATGGGTTATCAGAAAAGGAAATTTTAGACAATTTCATTTACAATAAGATCAAAATGAATAAAATACTCAGAAATAATTTTAACAAAAGAAGTGAAAGATCTGTATACTGAAAACTAGAACAATTTGATTAAAGAAATTGAAGACAAATAAATGGAGAGCTATCCATGTACATGGATTGAAAGAATTAATATTTTTAAATGTCCATATTACCCAAAGCGATCTACAGACTCAGTGCTATTCCTACAATTCCATTGTCATTTTTTCACAGAAATAGAAAACCAGAATACTGAAATTTACATTTAAAAAAACCCAAAAGACCACAAATAGCTAAAGAAAGTAAGCAAGAAGAACAGTGCTGGAGGCCTCACATTTCCTATTTTCAAAATATACTACTATGCTATTATAATTTTAAAAGTATGGTACTTGAATAAAAACAGACATATAGATTCATAGAAAAGAATAGACAGGGGCCGGGCACGGTGGCTCACGCTTGTAATCCCAGCACTTTGGGAGGCCGAGGCGGGCGGATCACGAGGTCAGGAGATCGAGACCAAGGTGAAACCCCGTCTCTACTAAAAATACAAAAAATTAGCCGGGCGTGGTGGCGGACGCCTGTAGTCCCAGCTACTCGGAGAGGCTGAGGCAGGAGAATGGCGTGAACCTGGGAGGCGGAGTTTGCAGTGAGCCGAGACTGCGCCACTGCACTCCAGCCTGGGTGAAAGAGCGAGACTCCATCTCAAAAAAAAAAAAAAAAAAGAATAGACAGTACAGAAATAAACCCACACACATATAGTCAATTAATCTTTGACAAATACACCAAAATTAAAACTGGGAAAAGGACAGTCTCTTCAATATATGGCTTTGGGAAAACTGAATATCTACATACAAAAAATTAAAACTCAGTCTTTATCTTACACCATACACAAAAATCAACTGAACATGTATTAAAGATTTAAACATAAGATCAGAAACCATGAAACTTGTAGAAAAAAAAAAAAGAAAAGCTCCTTGACATTGGTCTTGGCAATGTTTTGCTTGTTTCTTTTTTGGATATGACACCAAAAGCACATAAAACAGAAGCAAACATAAAGTGGGACTATTTCAAACGAAAAGAGTTTCTGCACAAGAAAGGAAAATATCAACAAAGCAGGCCAAAGGGGGATAAAATATTTGCAACCATATATCCAATAAGGGGTTACATCCTATATATGGAATTCGTAAAACTAAATAGCAAAATAATAATAATTTAAAATAGACAAAAAACTTGAACAGACTTTTCTCAAAAGAAGACATGCAAATGGCCAATAGGTATATGAAAAGATGCTCAACATTATTCATAATCAGGGAAATGCAAATGAAAACCACAATGAGATATCATCTTATACTTGTTAGAATGGCTATTGTTAAAAGGACAGAAGATAACTAGCAATGGCAAGGATTCAGAGAAAAGTGAACCCTTATACACAATTGGTGGGAATGTAAATGTACACACATTATGGAAAACAGTGTGGAGGTTCCTCTACAAATTAAAAATACTACTGCCACTGATCCAGTAATCCCACTTCTGTGTGTGTATCCAAAGGAAATAAAATCAATATCTGGAAGGGATATCTGCAGTGCTATATTCATGACAACATTATTTACAAAAGCCAAGACATAGAAACAACCTAAGCATCCCTAAGTGTATAAATGGGAAAAGAAAATGTATATGTCTCTCTCTCTCTGTTTCCTTGTCTCTCTCTCTCTCTCTTCTCTCTCACTGTGTATGTGTGTGTGTAATGAAATATTATTCTGCCTGAAAAATAAGGAAATCCTTCCATTTTCAACAACATAAGTGAATCTGGAGGACTTTATGCCAAGCATAAAGTGAAATAAGCCATGCATGGAAAAACACTACTTCTTAATGAAATATTAAAAAGTTGAACACATAGGAAGAGAGAGTAGAAAGGTGCCAGGCTGTGGAAATGGGGAGATACTTATCAAAAGGCAGAAAATTTCAGTTATACAGGACAAACAAGTGCTCGAGACCTAATATACAGCATATAGGGCTGCTACAGTTTGGATGTTTTGTCCCCTAGAGAATTCATGTTAAAACTCAATCCCTAATGAAACGGTATTGAGAGGTGTGACCTTTGGGAGGTGAATGAGTTTATAAGGTTAAGTGATCTTATAAAAGGACGTGATGAAGAACATTCACCTCTTTTTGCCCTTCTGAATTTTGCCTTGTGATGATACCTATTCCTCCCCTCTGGAGGGCACAGGGTTCAGAAAGCAGGGTTGGCACACTCAGCAGACACCTGGACCTGGCAGTGCCTTAATCTTGGACTTCCCAGACTCCAAAACTCAAATTTCTGTTCTCTGTTCTTTATAAATTATCCAGTCTGTTATAGCAGCACAGTGAACTAAGAGAGGGACTGTAGCTAATGATGCTGTATTACATATTTGAAATTTGCTAAGAGGGTAGATATTAAGTGTTTTCATCACACACAGGGGAAAAAAATGGCAATTATGTGATGTCATCAATATGTTAATTAGTTTGATTGTAGTCATCACATCGGAATATTTATGTATATCAAAACACATGTTGAATTCATTAAATATATACCATTTTTATTGGTTAATTATACCTCCATAAAACTGAGAGGTGGGGAATTGGGCTATATTTTCATGTCAGGTTGGTTCTCCTCCATGATCTGGCTAGGTAAGCCAACCTTGATATTTTTAAAATGAATTTTCCACCTCCATAAAATTTCAGAATGATATCCCCTAGGAAGACATATGATAGCAGAAAAAGGCTTCATTTATTTAGCAGCATCAAATAAATTGATGTTTCTTAGAACTTGAAGCTTTCTCCTTCAATAGACACCAAAGTATTTCTTATATGAACCACTTCTAGAGAAATCTTGCCAAACTGTAAGATGTATTTCTGTGCTTTTATTAGCCAGGGAGTACTAAACACATATTTCTTAAGAGCTTAGGTTCATAAACTTCCCCAAAGAAAGAAACAGATGGGAAGCAGTAGGGGTGGGGGGAGAAGCACTAAAAAGGAAAATAAATATCTAGTCTTTTCTGCAAATCAAGCAATGTAAGTGTACTAGTTATAAAAATAAGTAAATAAAAGGTGTGATCACGCAATGCTCAGTATGACAGTTGGATGTGTAATTTACGTTTTCCTGATTCCCTCCTTGATGTCAGCTCTGACAGTCACTTCTAGTCTCTCTGTTGAGAACTCCAAAGGCCCGGCAGCAAATCTCTTTAACCTATTGCTCTGAACGGTAACCATCATCATAGTCACGAATATTTACTGTGGTTTACCATCTGCTGGACACTGGGCTATATGCTTAATGCAGTTTATTTTATTTACTGCTTTCAATGACTTCATGAGACAGACACTATTATCAGGACAATTTTCAGATGAGAAAGAAGCAGGCATAGAACATACAAGGCCAAGTGTTGGGTGGCTGCAGAAGCAAAATTCAATGCTTGTCAGTCAAACTCCAGAGTCCCCACCTTGACCACTGTGTCACAGGTTTGGGCATCCACGGAAAGCTGAGAGCAAGGATGTATCAAAGAAAAGCATGTCAGCGTCTGCAGTGAGCCAGGTCATGGCTACAGAGCAGAGGCCCCTTCATCCAACTGAGGAGATGTATTGTAAGAGGCTGGGCAAAGGGAAATTCCACAGAAAGTAATGAATGCCCACATCTTGTTAACTACTCAACATAATCCTGCCTCAAGTTGAAAATAAAATGTAATTTGTACACTTCAGGATTGTGCAAATGGTAGTTTTTATCAGATTCTGGAATATGAAACTATACAATAGTCCAGGAATTTGGACATTGCAAAAGCAAATTTATGGCACCTAAAAAGAACATTCAGGTGAGTTTCCAGGAGACAATCAGCAAACGATGAGACCATTTTCCCACACAGACCTTCTCAATCCCCATTTACTACCCCACTAAAAGGGTGTATTCACTTGACGAAGAAAGATAGAAAAAAAGGAATCTGTTTTGTTTTCCACACTTTTTGACACCCCTCAGACTCTCTACTGGTGTGAAGTCCAAAGACGCACTCTAGTGATTAGAATCCAATTCATGGCATGTAACAATAGCCTATATTTATTCTTTCAATGGCATTACTTGTATTAACAGTTATAACTGTTTTATGAAATGCAAGACAATTAACTCCATTTCTTGACAATTGTTGCCTCAATGCTTTGATTCATTCAAATCAAATTAATTGCAGTTCCCAGATTGATTGTAGACCACCTTGTCTCAAGACTACTGCATATACTCTACCCTCTTGCTGGAGTTTTCTTCCCTACTCTCAACATCATATCCATCCTTCACTCTCAACACCCATCTTTAAGATTCACCATGACAGGTGTCACTACTGCTGTGATAAACATACATCTACACACAGAAAAATACATAAAAGCAATATTCTAGAGGAAAACATAATTTGTTTTCAGATTATAGATGAATTCTAATAATCTTTTAAAACACCGTTTTAATGCTAAAATTTTATAGAATTTTCAGCTTGACAAATATAAGTGAATCTAGCAAAAGATAAATGTTTTATTTCTGTAAAATTCAAATGACATTTGGGAAATGTTGGCTTATGGCAAAACAGTTTACTAATTTGTAGAACCAGCTTTGCAAGTTCTGAAGTTACTTCCCAGAAAAACCCTTAAAATCAGTTTATAAATCAATATGCAATATGTGTCTTATTCCAAGATATTGACATTTCTCTACTCACCAATAAAAGAATGTCAGGTTTCCCCACCAGGGCCAGGGCTGTAGAGAGTTTCCGCTTGGTTCCCCCACTGTAGGTGGCCACAGGTTTGTCCGCATGGGCTTCAAGGTGTAAGCGCCTGATGAGGTCTCCAGCAACCTGGAAGAGAGGCATGTCCATGTGCACACCAGCATTCACCAAAGTGCCCACCAGACAGCTGGTCTCAGTCCTCATTCCTGCTTCTCCCTCCCACTAACCCTGCCCACCTGCACACATACAATCAAGTACATCTCCTGAAACATCCCCCTTCACCATACAGGCAGTAATTGAGAGTGAACAGGTGGGAGTTTTCTGCAGCTGGAGACATCTAAGTGATGGTCAGAATAATCACATCTAGAGTTCAGGGAGCAGAGTGGGCAAGAAACACACTCAAGGTTGGGGGTCCAGATAAATACCCATGTTGAGATAAGCAGAGAGGGGTATGCCAAAAAGAAAACTGAGAAGGAAATAAATGGGAATGAAACTAATAGAGGTGTCAAAACTTAGAGGGAGAACACAACCGAAGTAGAAAATTTTATTATTTTAGATTCAGGGGGTCTATGTGCAGGTTTGTTACATGGGTATATTGTGTGATGCTGAGGTTTGGGCTTCTAATGATCCCACCCAAGTAGTGAGCATGGAACCTAACAGGTATTTCTTCACCCCTTGTCTCATGCCCTCCCTCCACACTTTTGGATTCCCATGTGTCTACTGCTGCCATGTTTGTGTTCATGTGTACCCAATGTTAAGCTCCCCCCATACATGAGAACACATGATATTTGGTTTTGTGTTCCTGTGTTAATTTGCTTAGGATGATGCCTCCAGCTGCATTCATGCTGCTGCAAAGGATGTGATTTTGTTCGTTTTTATGGCTGGAAGGAATTTTCAATATTAACACAAGGAAAGAAATATCCCTTTGACATTGAGAAGCCACTGCTAATGTTTGCAAACTCAGAGTTTGGTTTATAAAGTAACTAGAGGTGGGGAGGAGAATGGGAAATATTTCTTATTTGTAACTGCTGAAAACCACTTTGCCAAGTCCCAAGGATGGTGGCAGCATTTGTCAAACCTCATCCCTCCAGCCACAGGAGAGTTCAGACTGTACCCAAGAGCCTGGGGTTCACAGCTTCTTTCTTCTTCCCTGCCTTCCACCCTGCCAGCTTGTCCCACATCCTAGAAGGCCCAGCCCATATCTCTCACCAGAAAAAATAATTGTCACTTCTTCTGTGTGTTATATGTCTCACCTCTTCTGTGTATTATATGTGTCTATAGAACACTTTTATTTAGCATTTCCCACTGTAATTTGTACCACGCTATATTTTTTGTTTCGAGTTCTGTCTCCTATGCTGGATTAATTCTTCTTGGGGTCCAAGGTAAGCAATTTTTTTGTTTCCAACTTAGCATAATTTAAAAACTTTCCAAACAATTTTATTTAACTCTTATGACCATAGAAGTATTAATATAGATTTATTTTTTAGATATCATCATATAGCCAAATTGACCGAGATCATATTTTAATTCAAATTTAGAAGAGGGAAAAATTCTATAGGACTAAAAAGATGGTTAATAATTGTGCATCCGAAATAACTGAAAAAATATAAACTAACGTGTATACTCTTTTTGACAAGTACATAAAAGTTAGGATAATAACAATAATGATAATGAAGCATTAAGAACCTCTACAAATATTAGGATAATCATTATGCCCTCCAGTAAAATCTTTCAACAGAAATTATTATATGGCTTTACTTGTGCAACTTCAAAATATATTGCAAATGAATGAAGTGGCTCAAGGACTGGTCTTATGGTAAAATAGTATAATTCTAGGAAATGCAGATTTCAAGGCCCAAAAGATACATAAAGATGAAATATTTAATCTCCTGCTATCCGCCTAAGAAAATCTTCTCAAGGCCAGTAGTTGGTCTTATTGAAAGTAAAGTCATTTTCCCCAGAATGTTTTATATGAATCATCCTTTTTCCTGGCTCCATTCAGAACAATTATTTCAATTATCACAAGTTGAATAAAAATTCACTCAAGTGAATTTTAAAATATCATAACAAAACATTTTATTCATCACAAGCAAACAAACACAAATATTAAGGGAAGGGCCATATAAATGAAGAAATATAAATGCCTGGCATTTCAGGGATTAAAGAGATAACAGAAGTAGTAATGTAGCTTCATCCAAATTTTTCTCAGAGAAGAATGGCCAAGAAGTGTAAATCACTGCTAGATAAACACTCATATGAGAGATGAAGGAAGGAAACCAGGGAGGCTTCTTGGAAAAGGAGGCACATGTCCCCATAAAAGAGAAGAAAACTAAGAGCATGATAGACGCTGTTAGAAAGCTTTATCTGTCGGGAAAAAGCCAACGCAGTCCTTACTTAATGTCATCTATATGATCTTGGAGACTGCTTTAACCAAATCAACATTTAATGAAACCAATTTTACCATAAGCTGATTGATAGAAATAAAAGTTCCTATGTCATATGTCTGGTCACAGAAACATCTCCAAACTTCTAAATAAAAAAACACTTCTAATAGCAAACACTGAAATAAATGTGAGCTACACATATATTTGTGAAAGATTAACAAAAACATGATTTACTCAATTATTCCAGTTCAGGGTTGACGGTGGTCAGAGCCTATCCTGGAAGCTCAGGGCACAAGGCAGGAACCAGCCCTGGACAGCATGCCATTCCATCACAGGGTGCACTCACACGCCCACATATACTCACCCACATGGGCTCAATATAGACACACCAAAGAAACTAATGTACACAGCTTTGAGACATGACAGAAAACAAGTGTACCTGGAGAAAATGTATGCAGCCATGGGGAGAGCGTGCAAACTCCTCTCCAACAGTGGTCCTGGCAGAAAATCAATTTTATTTTCCTCATCATTGTAATGAAACAATGTTGAACTAAACAATGTTATTTGGGGACCTGCTGTACTAACAGTGGTGAGGCTGGCAAAAATGACAAATTGTGAAAATGATTTTTTTGGTTATTTTTAGATCTATAAATATTACAAGAAAAAGAGAATGAAAATGTGTGTATGTGTGCATGTATTAGAAAGAAATGTTTAGTTACTCTCATCCATGTTATTCAAGGATTAGCAATACATAAATGAAAACTGATAAACTGACAAATAAAATAAAAAATAATAATATATGTACCCGGTTCTGAAGAAATGCACCTGAGAATGCAAGTTACATTTTGAATAAACTTGCCAAATTAGTATTGCATATTTTTATGAAGTTAAGAAACATATGACATGTTTTCCCAATTTCACAAAAGGTTAAATATTGCAGCCTACAAATTCTGGATTGGTTAACCATAGGAAAGATTCCAGAGTATACAGGAACAAATGTATTAGTTTGATCCAATGTTTTCTGAATGTCATGTTGTCAGAAAATAACTGAAAATAGCCTAATAAGAAGTATTTTGCTGTAGTCTTTTCTGCACTCAGCAATACTGTCAAAGTAATGGCAAAAGCAATGCCTTAGCAATCTCAGTTGGCAAAATACTGCCTAAAATCTCAGAATGTCAAAAGTTCACAGAATCTCTCTCTGCAGTTTGGTATTTTTCTCTCATGAAGCTCTAGAAATTGTACCATACTTAAGGCAAGTTACTGGGATGCATTCGTTTTGGGATGCTTTCGTTTGGGGATGCATTGGTTTTGGGATGAATCCCAATGGGATATGCACTGGGATGCAAATCCCCAGTGTTTATTCATATTTGGCACATAGTAGGACTTCCATAAACATCAATGGAGCCAAAATAAATTGCCCTGAGATTCACACACACATCTGTTGGACTCCAAAGCCAAAGTGTTTCCACTAGCACACATAATGGCCAGGTCAACATTTCTGTGAGATTAAAGACCAAAATGAGTAGTAAAGTAGGGAAAGGTAACCAAGGATTTCAGATGGAAATGTTTATCCTGGCCCTTCCTCTGAAGATGACCTCCTGTCCCGATTCCTACTATCTTATAACTTCTAGCTCCTTCTAGCTAAATTGACTGTGTGAATGGAAGAAAACTTAAAGATAAAAGTCATGTCTTCAGAGAAGATAAGGGGAAGCAAGACACAGTAGGGATATTCCCTGGTAGGAATGTGCAGGTATTAACAAAACTCAAATGATGAGGGGCCATACCTCTTCTATACCAGGGAAAACTAAAACACAGAATTTGCCAAATCTCTTCCCATTTAGAAGTACTGTTTGTTTGTTATGGTATGACACTAACGTTGAAACTACCTAGCATGATGAACTCTTACACATTTTCTCTAGCATCCCAGACTATGTAGCCCTCATCTCTTGCATCATTTGGTAATAACCAAGTGACATAACTTAATATAACATGTTTTACAAGGTTAATTAAATTCAGGCTCAAATATGTACACTGCACAAAACTGTGCAGTGTAAATCATGGGAAATTTGAAAATCATTGTTAACTTGCCAAACCTAAATTCAAGCTTTTTGAAGTGGCGTCTTATTCTTACCTCATCAAACTTTTGAAAGGTTGGGGAAGTGAGCAATTTGACCATACTTAGACATGACCAACAAGGGGAGCACAGGTGGACTGGCTCCGCCACAGCATGGGCTCTGAGGGTCCCCAGGAGGAGGAGAGGGGACTGTAAGGCTGAACAAAGGAGCCTCCCAGCAAGCACAGAAGGTCTTCTGCTAGAATCATAGAGCTTACAATGGTGGCTGTCCATGTTACAATGAAAATAGATGGCAGCCTGAAGAAAACAACTAAGGTGAGCAGCAGATGTGTCTAAAGATTACCCCCATATCTATGAGTTCTGAAAGCCTAGAGGTGAGGCACACATGTTGAGCCCAATTCCAGCCCAATGGAAAGCCAGGCAGCAGGAGGAGCTCCATGTTAGAGAAGTCATGCACTAACCCCACACAGTTTCCACTTCTTTGGCCATCCCAGGGTTATAAAAATAAGACTGAACTGTTGATACCACCAGGAATTCCATCTTATACAACTAACAACCTGAATAAACTAAGTGTCAGAGTAATGTCTTAGTCAAGAACTTGTACCCTGGAGCTGGTTTATATGGTTTCAAAGCAAAACCTTGCCAAATACTAGCCATGTGAACATGGGTAAGTGGCCTAATTTCTCTGGTGTCTCAGTTTTCCTGTGTCTCTGTGTCTCAATTAAATTGTGTCTAATTTCTCAGTTTGTAAAATGGGAATAATCATCTACTTCATATGGTTGCTGTAAAATACTTAGAACAGTACCTGATGTGGAATAAATCCTGAAAGATAAAACTATTATTTTCCATTATTTTATAATAATTCTTTCTGGACACCTTGTGATAAGCACCTCAGAATGGATATGCCTGTTCTATAACTTAAATATTCCAAAAATATATAGAAGAGAGAATTTTTTTCCAGAAAATGAGCTAACTCCTTTGGAAACAGATGCAAAAGGGTGCTGACATCTTAGAAACAAGAGCAAGTAGCAATACTGTCTGCAAAATCAGTTACAGTTTTATAAAGGAAATGAAGGCAGTTCCTAATTGGTTACCATTTAAATAACTTTTCCTGGTAGAACAGTTCAGAAAAACAAAGTTGTAAGACAGCTGAATATCAAGACACAATTGCCCTGAATGACAGAAAGCACCAACCTACATTAACAAGAGCTTTTTCATAAGCATGTTTCCCTCAAAAAACAAAAGTGCCAGCTTAAAGCCTTTGCCAAGCACCCGCCTCTTTCATCAAAAACTAACAAAGAGGAGCTGACAGAGATAAACGCCAATTAAAAATTGAGCCAACAATTAGTCACGGATGCCAATAACTGTTTAACTACAACCAGCAGGTCTCTGTGGGGTGGTCAGTTATCTTTGCTTTATTAAGACGGGAGATGGGAAAAGGGGCCAGAGTCCTTACAATGAGGTGCAGACATTCTGTTTAGTTTCACTTAAAGTTAGAAAGCATAAATAAGAAACAAATGCTGAAGCATTATAAAAAAAGAACAGAGAATTAATGTTCATGGACCAGTGAAGGCAAAGGCTATTAGTTTTATCTCCTGTGAGTCCTAGAATGTTCCCTCTCCCGCAGAATCTAATTGCAAACGCATCATATAAGCCACTTATTTCTGCTTCTAGTTCAGAATCCAGAAATCTGAGGAGCATACACCCCAGACTTTCTATAATGAGGTGCAGAAAAGGTAAAAATGTGCTTAAATAACTGCAATTTTGGTGGCTCACAGTACAAGATCCTGAGCTATCAATCAAGGCTGTCCGCTCTGCTTCGCTGACCTCTACTCGCACAGAAGAAGTGGCAGCTGTCTTTTGCTCTCTCACTGTTCCACCTGCCTCTCTCCTGTCACAGGCAGTGATGGAGGTATGGGGGTCTGCAGTTTCTGCCACTCCTTCATTCCCCTAAGGCCACCCAGAAAGGAATCCCTGGCAGGAGGAAACTGTCTGCCCACTCATCAGGAAGTCATTCCTTCCAACAGTCCTCCAGATTCCACACATAATTTGTGCCCACTCTTTCACAAGCCCTGAAAATACAGAGTTTGTGATATTTCTTCCTGAATACAAGTTAGTAGTTCTATAAATGTAAAAGGCACTTAGGAAGAAAAGAGCAAGGGGGATACAAAGTTATAAATGATGTATTTATGCTTTAACTCCGACCACATGATTGCCTCACACAGATACATTTTAAATATATAATGTAAATAAGGCAAATACATTTAATGCTTTCTTCAGTATAATCATATTAGAAAATCTCTTGCAGGTAGGTTTATCTGATGCTACAGTTCCTTCTCCTCATAGCATGAGAGAGCTGCCTTGGAGCCAGAGGTGGTCACCAAGCATTCCTCAATGGGTCCCTTTATCTAGAAGACCCCAGGAAGATTTACCTCAGGGATGCACTGCCTTGGAATCCCACGTAAGCTACAGTAATAATAGAGATGTTCCCAACCGGTCAGAAGCTCGTCCAGGGCATCCTGCTGGGGACAGTAGCCAATAAGCACGCCTGCTGTGCCAGCAGAAGACAGGTCCACGGCGTCTCTGCAGAGAGAAGCAGCACAGGCTGAGAACAGCAGTTTCCCAAACTGGCATCAACCTATTTTTAAAATGTTGCTCATCAATAACAAGTCCACTGCAGTTTATTTAAAACAATTAGTTCATTTCACAATAATAGGTTCAATTCATGAGAAATGAAGAATACAAGAAGTCACCCCAAAATAGGCATCTTTGGCGTATGAATTATTTTGAGCTAAAGGCAACTGAGAACCAGAGGACACAGGAAAAGCTCTTTACCTCTCCTTAACTGCCTAAAAATTCAGTATAAATGTCTTCTTTTGAAAAGGAAATTCACATTTACAAAGGAAATTTTCATTTGTAAAGATGTCTCCCTACCAGAAAGAGAGCTACTTTCCCAGAAAACTCTGAACTGGAGAGACTCTTACCTGCATAATGAGACAACCCTAGTTCACCATACATTTCCTCCCCTCACCTTCCCATAGCTGGCCTCCCCTGCCCAGAATCCCCAAATCCCTTTTGCATTGTTTAGACTCATATGGTACATAAGCCCCAATCATCTGGGCAGCTCCTTGAGTCTTATTTTTTGTGTGAAACTCCTGTGCCTACATACATAATCAAACTGTTTTTTTATTAATATGTATTGCTGAATCAGGTGGGAAGACTATATTTAGTTTTATAAGATTCTGTCAAACTGTCTGCCGAAGTGGTTGTACCATTTTGAATTCCCATCAGCAGCAAATGAGAGTTCCTATTGCTCCACACTGTTGTCAACATTTGGTATTGTCAGTGTTCTGTATTTTACTCATTCTGTTAGGTATATAGATGCATTGCATTGTTGCTTTTATTTGCAATTTTCCAATGACATATGATATTGAGCATCTTATGAACTTATTTGCATCTGTCTTCTTTGGTGAGACATCTGTTCATATCTTTCACCCATGTTTTAACTGTGTGTTTTCTTATTGTTTAATTTTAAGGATTCTTTATGTATTTCATATACAAGTCTTTTATGAGACATGGGTCTGCAAAATTTTTTCCCAGTATATGGATTGACTTTTTAATCTCTTAACAGTGTCTTTTGTACAGCAGAAATGTACTTTAATGAAGTCAAACTTACCAACATTTTCTTTTATGGATCATGCTTTTGATATTGTATCTAAAAAGACATTGTCATGTCCAAGGTCACCTAGATTTTATCCCATGTTATTTTCTAGAACTTTTATAATTTGTATTTTACAATCAGGTCATAGATCCACTTGGAGTTAATTTTTGTCACAGGTATAAGTTAAGTGCCCAGATTCATTGTCTGGCATGTGGATGTCCATTTGTTCTGGCACCATTTGTTGCAAAGATGATTATTTGCCCACATGGTTGCCTTTGTTCTTTTGTCATACATCAGTTGACTGTATTGATGTGGGGCTATCTCTGGGAATTACTGTGCTTTTATAGTAAATCTTAAAATCAGGTAATGTCAGTCTTCAGACTTTGTTCTTCCATACTGTGTTGCCTATCATGAACCTTTTGTCTTTCCACATAAACTTGAAAATCAGTTTGTTAATATCCACAAAGTAACACTGGGATTTTGATTGGGGTTGTGTTAAACATAACATTCAAGTTGGGAAGAACCAATATCTTGTTGATGTTAAGTTTTTCTACCCCAAAACATGGAATATCTATTTATTTAGAGCTTTTTCTATTTATTTCATCAGGATTTTGTAGTTTTCCTCACGTAATTTGTTAGATTTATAGCTAAGTATTTCATTTTGGGGATTGTTAATGTAAATGTTATGTTTTTAAAATTTCAAATTCCAATTATTCATTGTAGATATATAGGGAAACATGACTTTTCTATATTAATATTGTATCCTGAAACCTTGATATAAATGTTTATTAGTTCTAGGAGTATTTTTTGACAATTCTTTGGGAGTTTCTACATATATAATCATGTCATCTACAAGCAATAACAGTTTTATTTATTCCTTCACAATCTGTGTGATTTTAACTCCCTTTTCTGATCTTATTGCATTATGTAGGACTGCTTGCTGGCAGAGTATTGAGATAAGAATGGAGAGAGAGGACATCCTCGTCTTGTTCCCAAACTTAGGAGAAAGGTATCTAGCTTCTCATGACTTAGGATATTACTTGAAGGTTTATTACAAGTGTTCTTTATCAAGTTGAGGAATTTCCTTTCTGTTCCTAGTTTGCTGAGAGTTAGTATCATGAATAAGTGTTGGCTTTTGTGAAAAATTTTGTTATGCATCTGTTAATAGGACCAAACTATTTTTCCCTTTTATTCTATTGTTGTAATGGATTATATTAATTGATTTTCAAAAATTGAACAAACCTTGCCTATCTGGAATAAGTTCTTCTTTGTCATAGTATATAATTCTTTTCATACATTGTTAGATTCAATTTGATACTCTGTTGAGAATTTTTGCATGTATATTCATAAGAGATACTAGGCTATAGTTTTCCTTTCTTGTAATGTCCTTGTCTGGTTTCAGTATTATGGTAATGCTGGCCTCATAAAAACGGTTAACCATATTCGTTCTGTATCTATTTTCTAAAGGACATTGTAGTAAATTGATATCATTTTTTTCTTAAATGGTAGAATTCACCAGTGAGATCACCTAAGTCTAGTGCTTTTGCTTTTATGGTCATTAGTTATTGATTCAATTTCTTTCATTGATATATACCTATTTGGATTGTCTATTTCTCCTTGTTTGTGTTTGGGTAAATTGTGTCTTCAGGGAATTGGCCCACTTCAAGTAAGTTATCAAAGATGTGGGCATAGAGTTGCTCAAAATATTTCCTTATTAATATTTTAATGTTCATGAGATTAGTAAGGATAACATCTTTGATTTTCGATATTAGTAATTTATATTCTCTTTTTTATCATGGATAATCTCACTAGGAGTTTATCAATTTTATTTATTTCATCTTTTAGTTCATTGATTTCAGCTTTTGGTTTCATTGATTTTTCTCTATTATTTTCCTTTTTATAATTTTGATTTCTCCACTAATTTTTATCATTTCTTTTCTTCTGCTTACTTTCAATTTAATTTGCTCCTCTCCCTCTATTTTAGTAACATATAAACTTAGGTTATCTATTTTAGGTCTCTCATCTTTTCTAATAGATGCATCAAATTCCATGAATTTTCCTTTAAGCACAACTTTTGCCATATCCCACAAACTGTGATAGGTTTAAATTTCATTTTCACTTAAGCTTAATTTTGTAATTTCTTTTCTGATTCCTTTGACGTGTGTGTTACCCAGAAATAGGTTATTTAATGTCCAAATATTTGGAGATTTCTAAAGCTATCCTTCTATTTTTTATTTCTAGCTTAATTCCATTGTGGTTTGACAGCATAGTTTAGATGATGTCTATTTCTTTATTGTTAAGCTGTATTTGGGCTTTTAGTGTGAGGTTTGAGTTTATCTTACTAGAAGTTGTACTGTGCTTACTGGTGGCTGTCTCAGTGGTGTTAGTTCTAGTGTCCTTGTGTTTATAGCCAGGTGTCTTTGGGTTTGCCTAGAGATTCCATCTTAGAGCCTGAGGCTTGTAGTTCTCTTAGTCCCTGGTTATTACACAGGAGCTCCACTGATGTGGTGGTGAGGAGGTGGTTGAGGGGAAGAGTTCTATATTCCCACAATCATGTCTCAGTCCTCTAGAGCCTGAGCTGGGCATTTCCCTTTTCCCAGGTCAGTTAGGCTCTGGAAAAGCAGTTTCCCCTTTGGGCTGGTCTTTCTAAGGCTTTACAGAGGTCTGGGCATATTTCCATATAATTACCTCCTGCTGAAAGCATGAAAGGATTTTTCCTGTTTTCACACTGAGAATCTGGTAGGGTTCCTGTAGGTAATACTCACCAGTGAGGAGCCCCCAAGGCTACTTTCAAGTTAGTCCACATTGAGTCTACATCACTTTTTGATTATAGTTGATGTGTTCCTACTGATCCTGGCCTCATATGGTGACTTCTGCTTCTGGGTCTCCTGATTCACAGTCCCGGGCTTCCTTCCAGTACAGTCGTTTCTCAGTATCCATGGGGGGTGGGTCTAGGACTCCCCTTGGATACTAAAAATCCATGGATGCTCAAGTCCTTTATATAAAATAGTGTACTATTTGCTTATAGCCTACATACATCTTCCCAAATACTTTAAATCATTTCTAGATGACTTATAATACCTAATGCAATGTAAATGCTATATGAACGGTGGTTATGCTTTATTTTTTAGGGAATACTAACAACAGAAAAAGTCTGTACATGTTCAGTACAGGCAGAATCATCCCTTTTTTTCTGAATATTTTGTGGCACAGTTAGTTGAATCCATGGATATGAACCCACGGGTGTAGGGGGTCCCCTGACTGTCTCTCTAGTACTGGGGCAGTAGTTTACTTTCTGACCTCAAGTCTCTGAGGTATCTAAGAAGAGTTGATAATTTTTAGTTTTTAAGGTATTTTCCTGTTGTGAAAATGAAAGTGAGAACTTGCAAGCTCTTTAAATGTTGTACCAAAAACCACAATTCAGTACCTTTTTTAGTAGAGTTTTTGTTTCATTTTTTCATGTTCCACATCTCTGCCCCACAGGAAAAGCTATAAATTTTAAATGTATCTCTCCATCCTCTACATTGTATACCATTCTCTTACTCATCATGTCAATGGCTTCTAATCTACACGGTAGAACAATTTCTCAAGTTTATTGCTGGCAGCGCTAATTTAATATTCTGCACTTTTATTTCTGTTGTATGTGATAAATATAAGAGAAAACAGAATTTAAGATCTACCGAGTACTTAATTTCCTTTACATTAGTTTCTATTACATCCATATTCTCCTATCTTTCAAATTCAGCTAGCACATTTATCATGAATGTTTCCACACTTGTGTCATAAAATTTTAACCTTTAAGTCTTTAGAGTATCAACTTTTAAAAAAGCATTCCCTTATATTTAAATAATAAAAATATCCATGTATAATTTTTAGTTCCAATCTTTCCGTAGTGCTCCAATCAGCTTTTGTACCATAATTATTCTGATGTATTATTGTTTATGCATTCTTCTAAAGAGAGCAAGATTGCCAGAAAAAAATACAAAATATCCACTTAAGTTTATAATTCAGATAGACAATGAATAAATGTTAAGTGTAAGTATGTACCATAAAATGTTTATATGTGTTATGCAAAAAAAAAAAAATGTCTACTGGAAACTCAGATTTCAAGTATTTTCTGGATAGGGGAATATTTATAAATGTTAATGTATATATTATCTGTGGCTTCAAATATATCATCCATGTGCTATATTATCCTTTTGTTTTATTATCAAAATTGATGCTAAAATGGGAGTTGTTTTCAATAGCCCATAAAACAATGGAACAGCTGGATAAAATGCAGAAAAATCTATTTAAAGACTAGGAATTAAAGATTCAAATCCCAAAAAGAAGAAAAACTCACTGAGAGGAGACAAGTGTTTTGTTTCTTTTTCCTCGAAATATTAACCACACATATACAATGAGGAAGAAGTAATGATGTTGTGGAGAAAGTGACTGCTAAAAGGCAGAGGAGCTAAGCAAAGCTGTTATTAGTCTTTGGAAGAGATAAAAATTGAGATTCAGGGCTACCAGAGCAGATAGGACTTGAGAGGCCAATATCCCAGGGGCAAGAAAGTAAGAAAAACCCTGTAACTCTAGGTGTCTCATGCTTGAGATGTTCATTAATGTATGAGTAATGCAGGTGTATAATTGAAGAGAGAAATCAAGACACAACTCTAAGAATCTAAAAAGTAAATAAACCTATCAAATTTATAACAAACCTGGAATAACCAGCTGGGATAACGGAAACTGTCATTAAGCAGACATGCAGGTGTCGGGACTCTGGCAAATAAACGTGGCTTTCAGTCAGGGCCATTGAACAGTGAAAGCTCCAGAAATGTAAAAATAGACAAGCCTTTTAAAAAATGTATTTAGTAAGATCATCCCATTTTCTGAGATGAATTTTCTGTGATAATTTTATCTATTCTAATTCCATATCAAAGCTAAAGAGAATTCTCTTTGAAGTAAAACAGAATCATCCAGAGACTCTAAATGTTTTCATTTAATCAAACTTTATCCGTTGTTATGGGTTGAATCTTGTCCCATCCAAAATAATAATAATAATAATAATAATAATAATAATATTGGAATCCTAACTCCCCGTACCTTGGAATATGACCTTATTTGGAGATAAAATGTCACAGAGAAAATCAAATTCAAATGAGGTTACTATGGTGGGCTCTAATCGGGTATGACCGATGTCCTTGAAAAAAGGAAAATGTGGACACAGACACATACACAGAGGGAAGACTATATAAACACACAGAGAGAAGATGGCCATTTACAAAGCCAAGGAGACAGGCCTGTAGCAGATCCCTCCCCCACAGCAATCAGAAGGAACTAATGGCAACAGCTTGATCTCAGAGTTCAAGCCTCTAGAACCATGAGAGAATAAATTTTCCTGATTTATGCAATTAAGTTTGTGTTTTGTTGTTGTTCTTGTTGTTGTTGCTTTGAGATGGAGTCTCACTCTGTAGCTGAGGTTGGAGTGCAGTGGTACAATCATAGCTTACTGCAGCTTCGAACTCCTGGGCTCCAGCAATCCTCCCACCTCAGCCTCCCAAGTAGCTCAGACTACATACATGCACCATCAGGCCTGGCTAATTAAATGTTTTGTTGTTGCTGTTGTTGTTGTTTTGTTTTGTTTCTGTTTTGTGGAGATGGAGTCTCACTATGTTGCCCAGGCTGGTCTCAAACTCCTAGCCTCAAATGATCCTTCCATCTTAACCTCCCAGAGCACTGGGATTACAGGCATTAGCCACCGCACCCAGACAGTGGTATATTTTTACAGTAGTCCTAGCAAATGAATACACCAGGAATACCACTAAAAAATAATAATAATAAGATAAAAAACAAATAAAATAAAAATAAACCCACAAGTGATATAGATATTAGAGTTATCAGACATAGACTTTAACATAGTTTAATTAATAAATGAACAAAAAAGAGGAAAAATGAACAAAAAAGAGGAAAAAGAGGTGAATTATATGAGAAAATTGAAATCTGTTTAAAAAATAAAATAAAAATTTTAGAACTAGAAAGTTAATAATAAGCAAAATTAAGACAGTAATAGAGTACTTTAAACATAGTAATGAATAGTAACATTAATATAATTTGATACAAAATACCAGTATCAGGAATACTAACATCACTTAAGATAGATATTAAAAATAAAATTTTAGTATATTATGCACCAAATTTCTGCATAGAAATGGAATAATTTAGATGGAATAGAAAAATCCCTTAAAACACAATATACCAAGAAAAGGAAGAAATAGAAAGCCTAAAAATTTCTACATGTAAAATGAAATTGAATCATTAATTAAAATTGTTTTGATAAATTTAGACCCAAATGCATTCATTAGGACATTCTTTGAAACATCTATGTAAAAATTACATGGATCATACACTATTCTGGAAAACAGGCTGGAAACAATTTTGAAGTTACTTACTGAGGCCATTATTCCTTGAAAATTAAACCTGGCAAATGTGTTACAATAAGTAAAATTCACAGGATAATTTCATATAATAATCATCACAAAATTTTAGTAACTGTTACCCAATTAAATCAAGTGATCTATAAAGGGGTATTAAATTTTGACCAAGTCAACTTTATCCATGAATTCGATATTTTTTAAATAAATTTAAAAATTATTTAATGTAACATAATATACCAAGAGTATAAAGAAAAGGTGAGAAACAATAGTGAAGTGTTAAAATTATTGCTTATAAAAATAGCTGGGCATGTAGTCCCACCTGCTAGAAGGCTGAAGCAGAAAGATTACTTGAGCCCAGATGTTTGAGGCTGTGGTGAGCTATGATCATGCTGCTGTACTCCAGCGGGTGGGTGACAGAGCAAGACCCTGTCTCTAAATATATTCTTTATAAAAATAAACAAATAAAAGTCAAAAATTGAAAAAAAAGTACTTTACAAGCTAGAAAGGAAAATATAAAAGAACTTTCTTAATCTGATTTTAAAATGTATGCCAAGTCCATAGAAGCTATATATTTATGTTAATAATAAAATTTTTATTTACTTTTATTTTATTTTATTTTATTTTATTTTATTTTATTTTATTTTATGAGACAAAGTTTCACTCCATCACCCAGGCTGGAATGCAGTGGCACGATCTCAGCTCACTGCAACCACTGCCTCCAGGATTCAAGTGATTCTCATGCCTCTGCCTCCCAAGTAGCTGGGATTACATGAGTGTGCCACCAGGCCCTGCTAATTTTTTGGTACTTTTAGTAGAGATGGGGTTTTGCCACGTTAGGCAGGCTGGTGTTGAACTCCCAACCTTAAGTGATCCATCCACCTCAGCCTCCCACAGTGCTGGGATTACAGACATGAGTCACTGCACCCAGCCTATGTTAATCATAAAATATTTAAAGTTTTCCCTTTCATATCAAAAACAAAAGTAAGGTCCCCATTACCACCTCTTCTATTCAACATTATAATGCCAGTGCTGGACAGTGCAATAAGGCAAGAAAAAGAAAGTTATAAAGATTGAAAGAAAATAATAATGTTGTATATATTCAGGAATGAGATCCTTATGTATATAATATATACAAAATAATCTATACCTAGACAAATCATAATCAAACTGTCAAAGACTTCAGACAAAGGGAGAATCATGACGGCAATTAGAGAAGTGACTCATAGTGTACAAAGAATCTCCAGGAAGGTTAATAGTTGCTTTCTTAACAGACATCACAGAGGCCAGAACACAGTAGGATGGCATACATAAAGTGTTGAAAGATGAAAAGAAAAAAAAAGCTAGCCTAGAATTCTACAGTAAAGAAGAAATAAAGAAGAAATGACTATCATTTAAAATTTAATGAGAGATTAAGATATTCACAGCTCAACAAAAACTGAGAGAGCTTATTGACAGTGGAACTGCCTCAAAATTACTAAATGAAGTCTTTAAGTTGAAATGAAAAGTGCTAACAGTAACTTATGAATCCACATTATGAATCCACATAATAAAATAAAATAAAAAGCACTGGTTAAGATTATCATATAAAGAAATATAAATGACAAGATAAATGTACATGTTTCTTGTAATTCCTTTTTCTGTTTTAGTTAAATGCATTTCCATAATAGAATAATTTAAAAATCAATGCTGATGGGCACACAATCTCTAAAAATATAATTTGTAATAATAATAGCATAAATGGGAGAGGAGCTATATAGAAACACAATTTTATAAACTATTGAAATTAAGTTGGTATTAATCTAAATTAGAGAATTTTAACTCAAGATGTTGGTTGCAATCCCCAGGAAAATTGCTAAGAAAATAACTCAAAAATATATATACCAAAGAAACACAATAAGGACTTAAAGTGGTATTCTGGAAAATACTTATTTAGCACAAAAGATGGCAGTAATAGAAGAACAGAGGAATGAAAAATATAGAGGAAATATAGAGGAAATAGTAAAATGGTGGAAACCAATTTTACCATCTTAATAATTTGATTATTTAGCTCATTTACATTTAATGTAATTACCACATAATTATCAATTAATCCTACCATTTAACAAATTGGCAGACTGGATTTTTTTTTAATTATCCAACTGTATGCTGTCTATAAAATATACACTTTAGAATCAATGTCACAAACAGTTTGAAAGTAAAAGGATGCAGCCGGGCACAGTGGCTCACACCTGTAATCCCAGAACTTTGGGAGGCTGAGGTGGGTGGATCACGAGGTCAGGAGATCGAGACCATCCTGGCTAACATGGTGAAACCCCATCTCTACTAAAAAACAAAAAATCAGCCGGGCGTGGTGGCGGGCGCCTGTAGTCCCAGCTACTTGGGAGGCTGAGGCAGGAGAATGGCATAAACCTGGGAGGCAGAGCTTGCAGTGAGCCCAGATCGCGCCACTGCACTCCAGCCTGGGCGACAGAGCAAGACTCCGTCTCAAAAAAAAAAAAAAAAAAAAAAAAAAAGGATGCAAAAAGATATACAATGAAATCAGTATCCAAAAGAGAGCTGCGGTGACTCTGCTAATATATAACAAAATAGACTTGAAGAAAATAGTTACTAAAAACAAAGAAAAACATCTGGTAACAATAAAAGGGTCAATTCGTTAGGAAGATAGACTAATCATAAAAACATATGAAATTAAGAACAGAGCCTCACAACACACAAAGCAAATGCTGACAGCATTAAAGGGAGAAATACATAATTCAACAATAGAACAAGTTCAATACACTATATTCAATATTTAATAGAATAACTATGCTAGAAGATTAACAAAAATATAGGAGATTGGAACAATACAACAAGATAACTAGACCTAAGCAACTACAGAGACTTAGAACTCTCCATCCAAAAAGAGCAGAATGAACATTCTTCTCAAATGTATATAGAAGCAATTCTCCAGAATATAACAAGTGTTTGGCTATTAAAAGAACAAACAAACAAACAAAAGACTTATTAGCTGGGTGCAGTGGCACAAGCCTGTAATTCTAGCACTTTGGGAGACCAAGGTGGGCGGACCATTTTAGGTCAGGAGTTCAAGACCAGCCTGCCCGATATGGTGAAAAACGCTCTCTACCAAAAATGCAAAAATCAAGCCGGGCGCGGTGGCTCACGCCTGTAATCCCAGCACTTTGGGAGGCTGAGGCGGGTGGATCACGAGGTCAGGAGATCGAGACCACGGTGAAACCCCGTCTCTACTAAAAATACAAAAAAATTAGCCGGGCGTGGTGGCGGGCGCCTGTAGTCCCAGCTACTCGGAGAGGCTGAGGCAGGAGAATGGCGTGAACCCGGGAGGCGGAGCTTGCAGTGAGCCAAGATTGCGCCACTGCACTCCAGCCTGGGTGACAGAGCAAGACTCCGTCTCAAAAAAAAAAAAAAAAAAAAAAAATGCAAAAATCAGCTGGGCATGGTGGCAGATGCCTGTAATCCCAGCTACTTGGAAGGCTGAGGCACAGAATCACTAGAACGGGAGAGGTGGAGGTTGCAATGAGCCGAGATCATGCCACTGCACTCCAGCCTGGATGAAAGAGCAACAGTCTATCAAAAAACAAACAAAAAAACTCAGTAAGTGAAAAGGACTGAAATCATACAAAGTATGTTCTTTGACTACAATGGACTAAAATTAAAAATCAATACAGAAGCAATCTTTGGGAAATTCCAATGTATAGAAATTAAACACCATACTCCTTCATAACCAATGGGTCAAAGAAGAAATCAAAAGGAAAATTAGAAAATACTTTGAAATGAATGAAAACAAAAACACAACACACCAAAACATGGTATTCAGCTAAAAAGGTGCATAAAGAGAAGATATAGCTGTAATATCTGTATTATTTTTTAAAAAGGTAGATGTCAGAACAATAACCTAGCCATTTACATTAAGAAATTAGAAAAACTAAAGCAAACTAAACCTAAAGAAAACAGATAAAAAAAATAATTATTTGAGCAGAAATAAATAAAATAGGGAAGAAATAATAAAGAAAATAATCAGAATCAAAACTTGATTCTTTAAGGTCAATCAAATCTACAAACTCATAGCTACAATGACCAACAAAAGGGAACAAGAATATTAAAATTACTAAAATAAGAAATAAAACATTTCTACCAATCTTAAAGAAATGGAAAATTTTTTAATACTCTAAATATTCATATGCCAAAATCCTAAGAAATTTAGATAACATGGACAAATTCCTAGAAAGACAGAAAATACTGCAAGTGACCAAATGAGAAAAAGAAAATCTAAACAGATCCACAAGTAAAGATACTGAATTAGTAACAATAATAATAAAAACAATGCCAAAAAACCTTTTCATAAATAAAAGCCCAGTACCAAATGGTTTCACTGGTGAGTTCTACCAAACATTTAAAGATGGATTAACACTAATGCTTCTAGACTGTTTCAAAAAGTAGAAGAGAAAAAAAATTCCCAAACTAATTACATAAGGTCAGTATCACGCTGATACCACAACTAGAGACATGACAGAAAACTATATAACAGTATTTCTTATAAATAGATGTTTAAAAATCCTCAACAAAATACAAGTAAATCAAATCCAGCCCATATAAAGACAAGCAGGCACTATGCTCAAGTGTAGTTTATTCCAGGAATGCAAAGTTAGTTTAATATATAAAATTAATCATTTGTTGATTCTACCAATCATCTATACCATGTTAATGGAATAAAGTGCAAAAACCACACATCTCATTAAACTCAGAAAAAGAATTTGACAAAATTCAATACTCTTTTATGATAAAACAGGAAAAGAATTTGAGATAAAACGAAGTTATTGTATGAACCTATTTATATGGAATTTCCAGGATACTCAAATCCATAGAGATAGAAAGTAGATTAATGGTTGACGATGGGGGGAAGCAATGGGGAACGATTGTTAATTGGTATAGGGTTTCTTTTCAAGGTAATGAAAATGTTCTAGAGTTAGTGGAAATCATTGTATGGCTTTATGAATATGGTAAAAATCACTGAATTGTTACATTTAAAAAATTATAAGTTTGATAGTATGTGAATTATGTCTTAGTTAACCAAAACACTACCAGTATTTACAAAAGCTAAACACACACATGCTCTATGGAGGAAATTTCATTCATATGCATATTGGGGATTGTTCATAACAAATATCTGTCATTATTAATGACAATAAAACTACTGCAACATGTGACAATATGGATGCATTTTACAAATATGATTTTATAGGAAAAAATTGCTCATGTAAAAATATAAACTGTATGATCTCATTTATATAAAATTTATAAACAAGTAAAACTAACCTATGCTAATAAAAGCAGAACAGTGTTTATCTTTGGTTTAGATAGGGTCATGAAGGGAGTTTCTTGGGGGTCTGCCAAAGGTCTCTCTCCTGATGATAGTTACATGTATGCCAATATTATAAAAGTTCATCAACCCATATATTTATGATTTATGACTATTATATATCTCAATGTTTAAGTTGATATTTTAAAACTTGTTGGTAATCTCCACACATTAATTAATCACCTAGCACAAATGTTCATGTTTAAAAAGGTTTTATATAAGTTCTGATAGAATGTGTTTGGATGGTCTCCTACCAACTACTCCCCAAACTCAATGAGCTCTTTAACAATGTAAAGCCATATAATATATATTTTAAATGTTCTAAAACATATAAAGATATGGAATACATATTCAGATATTCTTTGCATTGTCCAATGACCCCAGCACCCTTCTAGCCTCTGCACTGCCCAAGGCCCATACTCGTTTTTTTCTACTCAGTATCTTTCAACTTCAAAGCAAGAAATACAGCACTCTGCGAACACAGGGATTCAACAATGGAAAAGGTCTTTCTGCCTTCAAAGCAACCCATCATCCAGTTCAATGACAGCTGCCTAATTTTTAATTACTTAGGTTATATTTTTAAACTAAGGGCATGACTTCATAATGAAAACAAATGAAGAACCTTTACTTCCACTTTCAGAGCAGGGTATCTTCTGTGTGCTGTACAATTAAAATGGTTGCATTTGCTTTGCAGTTAGTGGGAATCACCTCACTCAACTTTCGCACACAGCATATCTATTAATTCTTTAGATTTTATTAAGCAGTGATGTCTATCCCTATAAGTAGTTCAGTAGAATGTTTGTGGAGAGGATCCAGAGTGTGCTAAACCACAGTAGAGGTCAGTACTCAAATAGCATTTTAAAGACATGTTAAGTCAAACTGTACTGTGATTTCCCATGCTCTATTTTTTTAGCTTAAATACCTGCTGCTCTGTGAATAGCTAAATTTCTTTATGTGAATTTTGGGGGCAATTAAGGATCTACGAAGACCAACCTGACAACTAAGTTTAAGTGAACAGGACCCATTTTCCATGGTGTCTTCTTATAATCCAGATGGAAGCACTAAGTGGGTACAGCCTTGTGCAGATTTGCATACAAAAGGAGGTCATATGATAATAAAGCCTTTCAGCAAGGCAAGAGTTTATTATCTAAACCAGAGCTCATTCTGACTGACCTAGAAGTAGTGAGCTCATCTATATAAATCTTCTAATCTATCTCTGTGAGATGCTAACCAACATCTCCTTAATCAAAATCACTGTCAATCATACTGATATTATTAGAAAATGCTCACATCCATTTTACAGTTTCCATGCACTTGCATTTCAGTTATCTCAACCTAGCAGTGAAAGTCATAACTGTATGCTTTATGCTTCAGCACCACTTGAAAAGGCAAGACATTTTTTAGTCCTGGGTAGGATAGAAAAGTGAGCTTCAAGTGGCTTTTATCATGATGCATGCTGACTAGCTGTTTCTCCCTCTTTATTTAATGACATAACAGATCAAGAAATTTTGGAAATTAAATAAAATGTTTGGAGCACTCCAAGGGGTCTTTGCCAGATCAAGAACCTTCTCACTGCAGGCATTTACTTTCCTTTATATTATCAGCAGTCTGTAAACCGTAAAAGTAGGTCAATGAGAGTCAAGAAAGAACAGCTCAATGGTCCTGATTTGATTTGCTTTCCAGATAGTATTTTAAATTCATCTGCTTCCAAACTGCTGGATTCTCTACTGCCACTGGCCATACTTTATAGGAAGGTTAACCCCCAATTTACCACCCGCCCTCTCATCAAATGACTGGATCCTGAATATCTGAATTGTTTCTGTGTGTTAACAGGAACGTCACAGGCTGCTGTCTGCTGGTCTTGTTGGCTCTTAAACATGGGCCATGTGTTTGTTAGGAGAAGGCCCTGAGCCTGTGACCAAAACCAAAGAAATTGAATCCAAAGACAGCTTCAGGGAGCATACACTCCATGACAGCTTGACATTGTTTTAGAAAGATTCCGATGCTCTCATGCTGATTTGTTTCTTACATATGGATTAGGAATATGTTTTTACCTTCTTCTTTGTTTTTGTTTTTGTTTTTGTTTTGTTTTGTTTTGAGATGGAGTCTGGGTGCTGAGATTACATGCATGAGCAAACACGCCCGGCCTTATCTTCTTCTTTGAAAGGTAGAATAAGTTTATTCCCCCGGTTTAAAGGTACACACACACATACACACCCATTTAACCCTCTAATACAAGTTGAAGTTCTCTCAGGTATTTCAGATTGGTATTTAAACATCAGTACAATTACAACATAAGAGAATACAGTCATTCATTTAGGGACTTCAGTAATGATTTTTATTCATTTTCTTCCTCTGTACTTGGCTGAGGGAGACGTCACAAATCTGATTAAGTTACATCTTTTCAAAACGGGAAAAATTAACACACAATTACATTTTCATACTCCTGAGATTTTTTTTTGGTTCTTGCCCATGAAAATGTTATAAACTACTGGAAAAAAAAAAAAGCTCATTAAATTACACACATGCTCTGTTCATAGCAGCTGCAATCTTCCCACTGAATAATTTGTTGGAGAAAGAGACTAATATATCAAAGACATGTTTTTAAAGAACAAATGGTGGCTTATGTTTATCACCGGTTCCGCAGTTGCTCAGACTTCATTTAATGTTTCTTTCATTTGGTGTCTTAATTTATGACATACACAGGTTCAATTTTAAAAACTATCCAGAAAACAGCACAGTTCCAGTTTTCTTAGAACTCCTTTACCAAATCTAATTCTTCCACAAAGTTAATGTTAGAGATCAAGCAAGTCACTGTTAAGTTTTACAGATTCTGTATAGTAAATATGAGAGACACCAATTCACATAACAATTGTCTGTAATATAGCTTACACATATTTGTATTATTTTCCAAATATACGTAGATTCAAAAATTTTAAATGTATTATTAATTCCATGATAGATATTGTTAGGGAGGGTTTTTAAACTTTAGTTTTTCAAATTTTTCTAATGTATTTTCTAATCTATTTAACTTTTTAATTATATAAGAATTTTTGTATAAAGAAATACCAAAACTTTGCTGTTTATAAGAGATTGATAGATTGAGAATGTTAGTACAACTATTCTCTACCTGATTGATATTTTTAGATATTTAAGCAAGGGAAGGTAAACTTACTAAGATTTTTATTTTCCTAAAGTGATATTAAAAAAAAATTCCTATGTGAGCACAGGTTACTTTACTATATTATGTGTCAAAATATACTAAGAATCATTATTATTAAAAAAAAAGTTGAAACTACAGCTATCAGGAAAAAAAGCTTCATTTTTTTGTTAATAAGCTGTTGATAACCAGTAGCGATAAGATGATAATGCCTCAGTTTTATACCATTCTTTAAACCCATCAGTGTCTTTCAGAGATTCTAATGTATTTTACCTCAAAAAAAAAGACATGGACAAATTGAGATTATTATTATTTTACAAATTTAAAGGGGTCGGAATTCAGGACCATATATGACAGTTACATTGGACCAAATCAATGTGCTAGACTAGATCTGAGAATGTGTTGCATCCAGAACCTCTGGCTGTGGGTCCAAGTCTCACTTCTAGTTTCATGCCATGATGCTTTTCCAAAAGAAAAAAGCTAGAGGGAAAAAGATGAAAGGAGATCTACTTAAAAAGAAAGAGAGGAGATGACATGTGGAGTTAGGGATATACTAAATAACTTTGCTATCGTTTATACTGAAGAGTTAATATAGTCCCTGTAAAGAAGTAGGAAACCAAGCATTATATAGAGTTATATTTGTAGAGGAAACCAGAGAGGCTAAATACAGGCTAGAAATCCTCCAAATTATGAGAAGAAAGATGAGGCCATGCAAAACACACAAACACACACACACACACAAGCAGTAAACAAAAACAACAAAAGCTAGACCATACACAGATATAATTAAACATAATTGGGGTGGGGGGATTTGAGGAGTCTTGCTTCTAGTTAAAGACTTATGCGACTTTTCAGTCCTGACCACAAGCCATCACAAAATCTGTACCTTGACAGGCCTCATGGGGGAAAGCTGCCCTTCCTCTATGAGACTTGGTGCACAGCCAACACATTGAAGTCTCTGAAAGAAGTCCCAGTCAAGGTCTCAGGCTCCTTTGGCCAGTCATGCTTTTACATGTATTGGCATTTCTAGCCCAGGTGACTTCATTCTTATCTCTTTAGCTGAGTCCTTCATCATCTCTGCTGAGACCTCATTATGGGAGGAGAGAGGGAGGACCTTAACGACACATTTCCTTACTCTGACTAGGTACCCAATACTTTTCCACCCTAGCCTTTAACCCTCTCTTTCTTCAGGAAATATAAATAACCCAAACTGACCTCACAGATGAGCAAACAATGACCAATTACTATTTAGAAATTGGAAAGAATGTGCTGAAGAACAACTCCTTCTCACTGTAACACAAATCTACACACAGAAGGTACACAAAACTAAACAAGATATCTGTGAAGAGAAATGCTGCATGACTGGGGAAAACTATACCTTTCAGTGCCTTTGACACATCTTGACTGTACCTTTTTATAGCCTGGATATTTACACCATGGACATGCATTGCATATTTAAAAATATTTTAAATGATCATGCCAAATGCAAATGCTAAAGCAATACCACAAGACATATATATATATATATATATGTATACACACATAATATATATATGTAGATACACAGACATATATATATACATACCTATATGTAATAACTCAAAGCTATAAGGCATCATCATTCTTTTTGGAAATCACAATATATTAGTATCATTACAGAGGATGATACCACATGTTTATATTATTTATGCTACATAATTTTGGCAACCATCTACCATATTCACAGGTAACAAATTATATCAAAATCACAACTTTATGCCTTTCAGTTTCAGGATGCATATGTACCTTTGAACATGTAACAAACACCAAAAAATAAAATAATAACATCTAAAAGTAAAGACAGCATCTAGCCCCCAGTGGTTCCTTTTTCATATTCTCTGTTGCTTATTAACATGTCACTCTTCAGAAAATCCTGATTCAAACATCTGTACTTCAAAATTATATTTGATTCTATTTTTTTCACTGCCCTGGTCAAGAGTTATGGTTCTATGGTACCCAATCTATGTTTGCATATGTCATTTCTGCTTCTTTAACTCCTCAGCTCTTCTCTTTGTTTCATTCCCCATGGTCCCTTGCCTAGGTATCTGAAGAAAAGAGGGTTTTTGCCCATGGTGATTCACACTTTATCTTATCGGATTTATTATTCAAAACCAAAGCTCTAACTTCCAACCTTAGATGTCATTAAGGAATGACATTTCTAATATTTCCCTAAAATGCCCATAGAATTAAACAAAAACTCAGCCCACAAAAAAGCAGTATAATAATAACCTTAGAAGGTATCTTAATAGTTACAAGACAGAAGTGAAGTGTGGCACTAAAACAACCAAAAACTATCACAACTGCAGCTCAGATCATAATAAGGATTCGAATCATAGAGAATATATGAAGAAAAAAAAGGTAGGTAAACTTTGTATCCACCCCCATACATATGCATATGTCCTCTGAACCCCGGCTCAGAGAGGAAGGAAGCTTTCCAACCGGAAGACAGGACACTTTGCTCCGCAAACACTGGGGGCTGCTTATGAGACAGGGCCTGTTTTCATGTTCTACACTTATTCAGAAAGCTCTCAGAAAAGACAGCCTGCAAAAGAATGAAATTGGACACCTATCTTATGCGATATGCAAAACTCAATTCAAAATAGACTACAGATTGAAACATAAGACCCAAATCTATAAAATTAGTAGGGAAGAAAAAACATAGGAGAAAAAACTACATGACTTTGGTCTGGGCAATGATTTTTTAGACTTGAGTCCAAAAACTCAAGCAATAGAAACAAAGACAAATGGGATTATATCAAAATAAAAAGCTTCTGCACATCAAAGAAAACAGCAGTGGAGAGACAATCTATGGATTGGGAGAAAATATTTGTAAGCCATATATCTGATAAGCTATTAATATCCAAAATATGTAAGAAATTTAAACAAACTTTCTACAGAAAGAAAACCAATAATCTGATTAAGAAATGGGCAAGAAACACATTTCTAAAAATAAGACATCTGAATGGCTAACAGATACATGAAGAAATGTTCAACATCTCTAATCATTAGGGAGATGCAAATTAAAAACACAATGAGATATCGCCTTACATTTGTTACATCTATTATCAAAAAGAGAAAAGACAAGTGTCAGTGAGGATGTGGAGAAAAGGGAACCCTTACACACTATTGATAGGAAAGTATATTAGTATAAACATTATGAAAGAGAAAGTATAAAGATCACTCAAAAAAACTAAAAATATAATATCATTTGACCCAGCAATTCTGATTCTGGGTATTTAACTGAAAGATTTGAAATCATTATATTGAAGAGTTAGCTGTGCTCCCGTGTTCATTGCAGCACTATTCACAATAGCTAATTTATGGAATCGACCTGCATGTCCATCAAGAGATGAATAAATAAATAAAATGAATAAAGAAAAAATATATATGCATACATACATACATATATATACATATACATACAATGGAATACTATTCAGCCCTTAAAAAGGAAGAAATTATGTCATTTGTGATAATATGGACAGAATTAGAGAACATTAAGTTATGGGAAATAAGTCAAATACAGAAAAACGAATACCACATATTGTCACTAACATGTGGAATCTAAAACAACTGAAATCATAGAAACAGACAGTAGAATCATGATTACCAAAGACGGAATGGTGAAGAGAATTAGAAGATAATAGTCAAAGCATACAAAGGCTCAATTAGATAGAATAAATAAATCTGATTTTATTTTGAGATCATTGCACAACATGCTAAATACAGCTAATAATTGAGTACTATACATTTCAATATTGCTAGAAAGTAACTGTCTAATGTGCTTATCACAAAAAAGTTAAAATATTTGAAGTAATGGGTATGCTAATCAGTTTTAGTTTTTCCATATTCTCATCAAAAATCACAATAGAGGTGGAACAAAATGGTAGAATAGAAGCCTCCGCTGACTGTCCCTCCTGCAGAAACACCAAATTTTAACAACTAACTACACACAAAAAAGCACCATCATAAGAACCAAAAATTAGGTGAGCAATTACAGTACCTGGTTTTAACTTCATATGACTAAAAGAGGCACTGAACAGTGTGGGAGAGACAGTCATGAATCGCTGATGACATCCCTCCCCCATACCCCTGCAGCAGCTGTATGGTGTGGAGAGGGAATCTGTGCACTTGGGGAAGGAAGAACACAGTGACTGGGGGACTTGGCACTGAACTAAATGTTGCCCTGTCACAGCAGAGAGCAAAATCATGCAGGGCTCAGTCAGTGCCCACACATGGAGGTAGCATTTGGACCAGCCCTAGCCGGAGGGGAGTCATCCATCCCAGCAGTTGAAACCTGAGTTTCAATAAGCCTCACCATCTCTGGCTAAAGGGCTCTAGGGTCCTAGGTAAACTTGAAAGGGAGCCTAGAACACAAGGACTAAAATTCCTAGGCAAATCCTAATTCTAGGCTGGGATTACAGCGAGTGGACTAGGGTGGCACGTGACCTAGGGAGACACCAGTGGGGTCAGCTAAGGAAGTTCTTGCACCACCCTTCCCTCAACCCAAGGCAGCATAGCTGGTGGCAATGAAAGTGGCTCCTTCCTTCTGTTAGAGAGGAGAGCAAAAAATAAACAGGACTTTGTCTTGCATCTTGGATAACAGCTCAGCCACAATCAAATAGGGCACCAGGCAAATTCATGAGGCCTCCAGTCTAGGCCTTTGCTCCCGGATGACATTTCCAGAATAACTTCAGCCAGAAGAGAACCTGCTGCCTTGAAAGGAAGGACCCAGTGGTGGCAGGATTCATCACCTGATGACGAAAGAACTTTTGAGTCCTGAATAACCAGCAGTGATACCCAGGTAATATGCCATGGGCCTTGGATGAGACTGAGTTGTGTTGGCTTCAGGAGAGATCCAGCACATTCCTAGCTGTAGTGGCTATGATAAAATAATCTTTCTGCTTGAGAAGGGCAGAGGGCAAAGGAAAGAGGACTTTGTCTTGAATCTTATGTACCAGCTCAGCCATAGTGGGGTGGAGCACTTATGGTACCTGAGTGAGCTCTTAGGGTATCCGAGTCCAAGCCTAGGCTCTTGGACATTATTTCTGGACCTGCCTTGGGCCAGAAGGGAGCCCACTGCCTTGAAGGGTGAGTCACAGGCCTGGCAGCATTTATCACAAGCTGATTCTTGGGCTTTAAAGGGACATCAGCAATGGCCTTGAAGAACTCCCTGTGAGCCAGTGGTGATGGTGGCCACTGAGAGAGGCTCCTCTGACAGTCAAAAGGGAGGAAAAGGAGGGAAAGATTCTGTCTTGTGGTTTGAGAGCCAGCTTAGCTGCAGCAAAATAGAGTACCAGGTAGATTTCTAAGATACTTGACTCTAATCCCTGGATCCCAGACAGCTTCTCTGGGCCCACCCAGGGCCTAGGGGAACTCACCACCCCGAAGGGAAGGACACAAACATGGCTGGTTTCTCCACCTGCTGATTGTAGAGCCCTAGGGCCTTGAGTGAACATAGGTGGTAGGCAGGTAGTGGTTATGTTAGGTAGTTAGATAGACATTAGCAGCTGAGAAGGGGCCAAAGAAGAAAGCAAAAAGGCTGTCACTGTGACAGTAGCCCAGCCTTCCCCAAAAATATGGGCACAAACAAGCCCAGGCTGTAAACACTAAAATACTTAACTCTTCAACGTCCAGACACTGACAAACATCTCTGAACATCAAGGCCATCCAGGAAAACATGACTTCACCAAATGAACTAAGGCAGGATCAATCCTGGAGAAACAGAGGTATGTGACCTTTCACATAGATAATTCAAAATAGCTGTTTTGAGGAAACTCAAAGAAATTCAAGATAACATAGAGAAGGAATTCAGAATTCTATTCAGATATATTTAACAAAGAGATTGAAAATCTTCAAAAGAATCAAGAAGTAATTCTAGAGTCCAAAAATACATTTGATGCCTGGGTGCAGTGGCTCATGTCTGTAATCCCAGCACTTTGGGAGGCCAAGGCAGGTAGATCACCTGAGGTCAGGAGTTCAAGACCAGACTGAGTGACATGGGGAAACCCCATCTTGACTAAAAATACAAAAATTAGCCAGGTGTGGTGGTGCGTGCCTGTAATCCCAGTTACTCAGGAGGCTGAGGCAGGAGAGTCACTTGAACCTGGAAAGCAGAGGTTGCAGTGAGCCAAGATTGCGCCACTGCACTCCAGCCTGGGTGATAGAGTGAGGCAGTGAGCCAAGATTGTGCCACTGCACTCCAGCCTGGGTGATAGAGTGAGGCAGTGAGCCAAGATTGTGCCACTGCACTCCAGCCTGGGTGATAGAGTGAGGCAGTGAGCCAAGATTGTGCCACTTTACTCCAGCCTGGGTGATAGAGTGAGACTCTGTCAAAAAAAAAAAAAAAAAACAAGAAAAAAGAGAGAAAGAGAAAGGGAAAGTGAAAGGGAAAGAGAAAGAGAAAGTGAAAGGGAGAGAGAGAGAGGAAGGAAGGAAGGAAGAAGGAAGGAAGGAAGGAAGGAAGGAAGGAAGGAAGGAAGGAAGGAAGGAAGGAAGGACATACTAAAGAATGCATCAGAGCCTCTTAACAGTAGAATTGATCAAGCAGAAGAAAGAATTGGTGAGCTTGAAGACAGGCTACTTAAAAATACAGTCAGAGGAGGCAAAAGAACAAAGAATAGACAAGAATGAAGCATGCATATAAGATTTAGAAAATAGCCTCGAAAGGGCAAATCTAAGAGTTGACCTTAAAGTGGAGGAAGAGAAAGAGATAGAGGCAGAAAGTTTATTCAAAGGGATAATATCAGAGAACTTACCAAACTGAGAGAAGGATATCAACATTTAAGTACAAGAAGCTTATATTATGTTGGTGCAAATGTAATCGTGGTCATTACTTTTAATTGCCAAAAGTAATTACTTTTAATGGCAAAAACCATGATTACCAACACCAAGCAGATTTAACCAAAAGAAGACTAACTCGAGCCATTTAATAATCAAACTCCCAAAGGTCAAGAATAAAAAAAGGACTCTAAAAGCAGCAAGAGAAAGGAAACAAATAACATACAATGAAGCTGCAATATGTCTGGCAGCAGACTTTTCAGTGGAAACCTTACAGGCAAAAAGGGAAAGGCAAGACATATTTAAAGTGTTGATAGAAAAAACTTTTATCCTAAAAGAGTATATCCAGTGAAAATATCTGTCAAACATGAAGGGAAAAAAAAGACTTTCCCAGTCAAAGAAAAGCCGAATGATTTCATCAATACCAGACCTGTCCTACAAGAAATGCTAAAAGCATTTGTTCAATCTGAAAGAAAAGGTTGTTCATGAGCAATAAGAAATTATCTGAAAGTGTAAAACTCACTGGTAATAGTGAGCACACAGAAAAACACAGAATATTATAATACTGTAATTGTGGTGTGTAAACTACTCTTATCAAGTAGAAAGACTAAGTGATGAACCCAATCAAAAATAATAACTACAATAACTTTTGAAGACATAGATAGTACAAAAAACTTAAAGAGAAACAACAAAAGTTAAGAAGCTGGAGGACAAGGTTAAAACCTAGAGTTTTTAGTAGTTTCCTTTTGCCTGTTTATGCAATCACTGTTGTCATCAATTTAAAACAGTGGGTTATACAATAGTATTTGTAAGCCTCATGGTAACTCAAATCAATGAACATACAACAGATAAACAAAAAAATAAAAAGCAGAAAATTAAATCATACCACCAGAGAAAATCATCTTCAATAAAGGAATAAAAGAAGGATGAGAAGATGCCAAAGCAAACAGAAAACGATAAGATAGCAGGAGTAAATCTTTATTTATCAATAATATTGAGTGTAATTTGACAAAACTCTCCAATCAAAAAACAGAGTGGCCAAATGAAAAAAAAAAGAAAGACTCCATGATCTGCTGCCTACAAGAAACACATTTTTCCTATAAAAATACACATAGATTGAAAATAAAGGGATGGAAAAACCATATTCCATGCAAATGGAAACCAAAATATAGCATGAGTAGCTATATCAGAAAAAAATGGATTTCAAGAAAAAACCGTAAGAAGAGACAAAGAAGGTCATTACATCATGATAAAAGGGTCAATTCAGCAAGAAGGCAAAACAATTGTAAATATTTATGTACCCAACACAAGAGCACTCAGATATATAAAGCAAATATTACGAGAGATAGAGAGATAGACCTCAATATAACAACACCTGGGGACTTCAATGTCCCCAGGCATTGAAGAGATATTATAGACAGAAAATCTATAATATCTTTCAGCACTGAACAGGTATTATAGACAGAAAATCAACAAAGAAACATTGGACTTAATCTGTACTGTAGAACAAATGGATCTAACAGATATTGTAGAACATTTCCCCCCATAGCTTCAGAATATATGTTCTCCTTCTCAGCACATAGACCACTGTCAAGAAAAGACCATACATGAGATCACAAAACAAATCTTAAAAGATTCAAAAACTTTGAAATAATAACAAACATCTTCCCTGACCACAAGAAAATAAAGCTAGAAATCAAGAACAAGAGGAATTTTGGAAATTATAGAGACACAATGGAAATTAAACAATATGATCACAAATAACGAGTATATCAGTAAAGAAATTAAGAAAGACATTGAAAAATTTCTTTAAATGCTAATGGAAGCACAACATACCAAAATCTACGAAATACAGCAAAAGCAGTACCAAGAAGAAAATTTATAGCTATAAATGGCTACATCAAAAAAGAAGAAAAATGTCAAAGAACCTAATAATCATATTAAAGAACTAGAAAAGCAACAACAAATCAAACCCAAAATTGGTAAATAAATAAATAAATAAATAAAGATTAAAACAGAAATAAACGAATGTGAAATAAAGAAAATAATACAAAAGATCAATAAAATAAAAATTTGTTTTTTGAAAAGATAAATAAAATTGACAAACCTGTAGCCAGACTGAGAAAAAAAGAGGGAAAACCTATAAAATCAGGGATGAAAAAGGAGAAATTACAACTGATAGCACAGCAATTCAAAGGATCATTAGTGGCTACTATATGCCCATAAAGGGAAAATCTAGAGGAAATGGATAAATTCCTAGACACATACAACCTACCAAGATTGAACCACGAAGAAATTCAAAATCTGAACATACGAATAACAAGTAACAAGATTGAAGCCATAATAAAATATCCCAGCAAAAAATAAAGCCTCGGACCCAATGATTTCACTGCTGAATTCTACCCAATATTTAACAAATTAATACCAATCCTACTCAAACTATTCTGAAAAATAGAAGAGGAGAGACTACTTCCAAACTCAATCTATAAGGCCAGTATTACCTTAATACCCACATCAGACAATATATCAAAAAAAGAAAACTATGTGCCAATATCTCTGACGAATGTTGATGCAAAAATCCTCAACAACATACAAGCAAACCGAATTCAACAATGAATTAAAAAGATCATTCATCATGACCAAGTGAAATTTATCCTAGGGATGTAAGGATGTTTCAACATATACAAATCAATCAATGTGACACATCATAACAACAGAATGAAGGATAAAAAAAATATAATCATTTCAACTGATACTGAAAAAGTATTTACCCTCAAAAAACTGAGGAACATCCCTTAACATAATAAAAGTCTTATACAACAGACCCACAGCTAGTATCACACTGAATGAGGGAAAACCTGAAAGCCTTTCCTCGAAGATCTAAAACGCAACAAGGACACCTACCTTCACCACTGTTATTTAACATAGTACTGGAAGTTCTAGCCAAAGCAATCAAATAAAAAATAATAATAAAGGGCATCCACACTAGAAAGGAAGAACTCAAATTTTCCTTGCTGCAGATGATATCATCCTATATTTGAAAAAAATCTAAACACTCTACCACAAAAAACTACTAGAACTGATAAACAAATTAAAGCTTCAGGATACAAAATCAACATACAAAAATCAGTAGCATTTCTATACACCAACAATGAACAATCTGAAAAAGAAATCAAGAAAGTAATCCCATTTAATATAACCATGAATAAGATTAAATATCTAGAAATTAACCCAACCAAAGAAGTGAAAGATCTCTACAATAAAAATGGCAAAACACTGATGAAAGAAATCAAAGGAACAAAAAAAAATGGAAAGATATTCCATATTCATGAATTGGAAGAACCAATATTGTTAGAATATCCATATTTCCCAAGACAATCTACAGATTCAGTACAATTCCTATCAAAATACCAATGACATTCTTATAGAAACAGAGAAAACAACCCTAAAATTTATATGAAACCACAAAAGACAGAAAATAGACAAAGCTATCCTAAGCAAAAAGAACAAAACTAGAGGAATCACTTTACCTGACTTCAAATTATACTACAGAGCCATAGTAACCAAAACAGCATGGTACTGGCATAAAAACAGGCACATAAGCCAATGGGACAAAATAGAGATCCCAGAAACAAAATCCATACACCTATAGGAAACTCATTTTTGACAAAGGTGTCAAGAACATACATTGAGAAGAAGATGGTCTTCAATAAATGGTTCTGGGAAAACTGGATATCCATATGCAGAGGAATGAAACTAGACCCCTATTTTCATATCATATAAATAGATAAAACCAAATGAATGAAAGAATTAAATCTAACACCTCAAAATATGAAACTATTACTTGAACAATTACTATTACTATTAGTTTGGAAAACTCTCCAGGACATTGGTCTGGGCAAAAATTTCTTGAGTAATACCCCACAAACACAGGTGATCCAAAGCAAAAACAGACAAATAGGATCACATCAAGTTAAAAAACTTCTGCACTGGAAAAGAAATAATCAACAAAGTGAAGAGACAGCCCAAAGCATGGGAGAAAATATTTGCAAACTATCCATCTGAAAAGGGATTAGTAACCAGAATACATAGCAAGTTCAAACAGATATACAGGAAAAATCTAATAATTTGATTTAAAAATGGGCAAAAAATCTGAATAGACGTTTTGCAAAAGAAGACATACAAACAACAAACAGGTATACGAAAAGGTTCCCAACATCACTCATCATCAGAGAAATGCAAACCAAAACTGCAAAAAGATATCTCACCCCAGTTAAAATGGCTTTTATCCAAAAGACAGGCAACAAGCAACAAATGCTAGAGAGGATGCAGAGAAAAGGGAACCCTCATACACTGTTAGTAGGAATGTAAATTGGTACAATCACTATGAAGAAAAGTTTGGAAGTTCCTCAAAACTAAAAATAGAGCTACCAAAGGACCTAGCAATCTCACTCCTAGTTATATACCCAAAAGAAAGGAAATCAGCATGTAAAAGGGATATCTACACTCCCATGTTTATCGCAGCACTGTTCACAATAGCTAAGATTTGGAAGTAACCTAAGTGTCCATCAGCAGATGAATAGATAAAGAAAATGTGGCACATATACACAGTGGAGTGCTATTCAGACATAAAAGAGAATCCCATTATTTGCAACATATATGGAACTGGTGGTCACTGTGTTAAGTGAAATAAACCAAGTACAGAAGGACAAACTTCTTATATTCTCACTTATTTGTGGGAGCTAAAAAATAAAACAATTGAATTCATGGAGATAGAGAATAGAAGGATAATTACCAGAGGCTGGGGAGGGTAGTGGGTGTGTGGGGAGGGAAGTGGGGATGATTAATGGGTACAAGAAGTAGTTGTAAAGAATGAATAAGACCTAGTATTTGATAGCATAACAGTCAATAATAACTTAATTATACACTTTAAAATAACTAACAGTATAACTGGATTGTTATAACAAAAAGGATAAGTGTTTGAGGGGGCAGATACCCCATTTGTCATGATGTGATTATTATGCACTCTACGCCTGTATCAAAGTATCTCATGTACCCCATAAATATATATACCTCTTATGTACCAACAAATATTAAAAATTACAAAAATTAAATCATAACATTACTTTGTGCCCCGTAAATATATACAACTATTATTTGTCAATACATATTTTTTTCTAAAAAAAAAAAAAAAGGCAACAAAGGTGAGGAACAATGCTCCCACAATACAAAGGAAGTACAAAGTAAAAACTTGCTAAAAACCAAGACTGAACTAAGACCTACACATTTCTATTCAATCTATGTTGTAGGTCCAAATTCTGTATCCAACCACCACCAAAGTAAGCAGAGAGAATTCTACTGTCCATTGCTGTTGATCAACATCAACTTAATAAAAAGTTTACATTTTCTTAGATGAGTAAAACAACATCCTCTAAAAATAAACAGTGGAAAAGGAACAAAATCTATAAGATTCAGCAAAACATGTATCTGAATATTAAGGAAAGACATTGGTATTTCCAGAAGACTGCAAGATGAAGCAGCCTCAATGAAATAGAAAGACAAAACCCAAGGAAAGGAATGTCTGAGATAAAATTGGAACTTTTTTTTTTAAGGCCCTCCAGAATCAGAACAATAGGTTAATAGGTTAAAATTAGTAAGGACTGCAAGGAAACCAAAATTATTTTCTTAAATTAAAAAAAAAAAAACTATGAGTAAAGGCTAAAAGGAAAAATGAAAATACTACTAAGCCTTGATGATTTGACAAGGAGTTTAATGGGTTTTGTTTTCTTGCTTTTTTTGGTTAACTTCAGAGGAAAGAACATAAAACATGTAAATAGCTGAACAAGAAGCAAAGTGAGGCTGCCTTGGACCTCTCCATTGCATGTTGACTGTCAGAAGACAGTAGGACAATGCTCAGAGTTTGGTGAGAAAATGTGTAACCTTAGAATGGCATGTGCATTCTTGTCTTTCAGTTTCATAAGGGAAGGCAACTAAAACCTATTCTCTGATAGTCAGAGAATCAGGACACGGAATCTCCCACTGCAGTCATCCTTTGTTACAAAAATAAAAACAACTAAGATTAATTTCACCAAACTGAGAATTAAGCATTATTAAAATGAATGAAAAAGTTGGTGGTCAGTAGAAACAAATTTAAAAAGACATGTATCTAAAAAAAAAAAAAGAGTACAATACATACAAATTTATTTGAGAAGAAAAAATAATAAAAAAGTAATAACCTAAAAGCAGTCTAAATCTAAAATCAAAGAACATTATCAAGACTGAAGAGAAAAAGGACAGATCTAATAATCCTTAGATTTATCTGTCTATAACTCAAAAATATTTCACTATTGATTCTGGAAATTCAAATTTTCGAAAAATTCAAAGGAATACAACATGATCACATGGGATTATAGTGGCAATGCAAAAGTGGTTTTAATTAATCTAGACATCTAATTAAAGATGAAGTTTAAATGTACATTTTACTTTTATTGCCTCACCAAATTCTATCAAAATGATGGCTCACTCTATAGTGAACAGAGTCAGTAAGCCCTAGCCATATACCAAGGGTTTTCATTAAGGATTTTAATGCTCACATATTAAGTAGGAGTAGACAATCACAAAACATTAGCTATTTGAAGGAAATATATGACATGAACAATATAAGCAAACAAAAAACTCCAGAAAATTAAAGGTAGCTGAAACAATGCAGAGAAACTAATTTAAAAGAAAAATACATCAATATTTAAAGAAAAAATGATTTATCTAGATACTGCATTTCTAAAAAGTAGGATGCCATTTTTTTCAGAAGTAAGAGAGAAAAAATAATTCTTGAAATATTTAGAAATATGACTAAAACAGAATGCTCAGTAAAGAGTTGGAAGGTAAAAAAAATTTTCAATTGGCCTCTATTAGTCTTATCTGTAAAATTATTAAAAACAGTATCTGCCTGGGGTGACAGCTGGTGCACACTGATAGTGTGGGGAGGTGACATAACATGGATGACCTGTGCCAGGTCTGCCAAGCAGATGGATGAATGGATGGATGGATGGATGGATGGACAGACGGACGGACGGATAAATAGATAGATTAAAAAGATAGATAGATGAGATAGGTAGGTAGGTAGGTAGGTAGATAGATGGATTCACAGTACTATTCAGCCAGTGGCATCATCCACTGAAAAAAGAAGAATAAACAACAACACACATAAATTAAGAGATTTGTTATTCAAAGATAAAAAAGAAAGTAGAGACCAGGCTTGGTGGCTCATGCCTGTAATCCCAGCACTTTGGGAGGCTGAGGGGGGTGGATCACTTGAGGCCAGGAGTTCAAAACCAGCCTGGCCAACATGACGAACCCCATCTCTACTAAAATACAAAAATTAGCCAGGTATGGTAGCAGGCGCCTGTACTCCCAGCTACTCTGGAGGCTGAGACATGAGAATCATTTGAATTGGGTTGGGGAGAGGTTGCAGTGAGCTGACATGGCACCACTGCACTCCAGCCTGGGCAACAGAGCGAGACTTCATTTTCAAAAAAAGAAAAAGAAAAATAGAGACTTTAAAGAGTTTGATAAAGAAGAAAATATATGAAATGCAGAATTTTCTATAAAAATAAATATCCAGCTACTTTGTGGTAAGCATAGGACAGAAATGTTAGCTACGCTTCATCTGCCTATGAAGACTTCATAACCAAAACACCAAAAGCAAAGGCAACAAAATTCAAAATTGACAAATGCGATTTAATTAAACTAAAGAGCTTCTGCACAGCAAAAGAAACTAGCATCAGGCTGAACAGGCAACCTAAAGAATGGGAGAAAATTTTTTGCAATCTACCCACCTGACAAAGGTCTAATATCCAAAATTTTCAAGGAACTTAAACAAATTTACAAGAAAGAAACAAACAATCCCATCAAAAAGTGGGCAAAGGATATGAACAGACATTTCTCAAAAGAAGACATTCAACTGGCCAACAAACATGAAAAAAGCTCAACATCACTGATTATTAGAGAAATGCAAATCAAAACCACAATGAGATACCATCTCACGTCAGTCAGAATGGTGATTATTAAAATGTCAGGAAACAATACATGCTGGTGAGGCTGTGGAGAAATAAAATCACTTTTATACTGTTTGTGGGAATGTAAATTTGTTCAACCATTGTGGAAGACAGTGTGGTGATTCCTCAAAGATCTAGAACCAGAAATACCTTTTGACCCAGCAATCCCATTACTGGGTATATACCCAAAGGAATATAAATTATTCTACTATAAAGACACATGCACATGTATGTTTACTGCAGCACTATTCACGGTAGCAAAGACATGGAACCAACCCAAATGCCCATCAATGATAGACTGGATAAAGAAAATGTGGTACATGTACTCCATGGAATACTATGCAGCCATAAAAAAGAATGAGATCATGTTCTTTGCAAGGACATGGATGAAGCTGGAAGTCATCATCCTCAGCAAACTCATAAAGGAACAGAAAACCAAACATGTATCCTGGAACTTAAAGTAAATTTTTTTTAAAAAGTAAAGAAAAAACAATGACTCCTAAATAGGCTAGAGTTGTCTGGCCATAGGTTTACCAGGCAACCACCACCCATCTCTATTTTAATAGAGATGTAGTCAAGTTTCAATCTTAGAAGGAAGCTGAGAATAATCCTCCCTTCCTGTGTGAGTCAGTAGACTCACCTGTGCCTGGCACTGACAGGATTAGAGCTCCCCAGGTGTAAGGAGCATGTAGGGAACATAGAAGCTGTGCCAGCAAGGCATGCGGAAAACACCCTGGCATGAGGGAACCTGCACATTGCTCATGGTGGCTTAGTTTCTATGTAACGAGAGCAGCTGAAAGGGAGATAAGGTCTCCCAGGGAGGACTTCCCATGAAGCGCTAGGGAGCTCAAACAATATATTAACTCAAATTTGAAGATTGGAAGTCAACATGTGAACTCTCACACAGCTCAATACATAAGCCATAGTGTGAGGTTGCTTTTGACATTTAACAATCTTTGGACAAAAAAAAAAAAAAAAAAAAAAAAGTGTCTCATGGTGGTGTTTTTATCATCCTTCACTCCCAGTAGTGTATTACATTAATTAAAGAAAATATGGTTTTATGTTGGCATAGCCTTAGAAAGAAAAATAGATTCTAGATTAACAAAGACTTCAACTTGGCTTTTGTATTTAAATGTCTGAGAAAGAAAGCAATTCCTTCCAATATTCCTCTTCAGTGACATTATCCCTTAATTAACAAAATGCTTAGGGACATTTCCCTGCCAGGAGACTTTCAGAAGTTTTCTAATACCACTGTGTAATGAAACAAAGATTGTACCCAAGATGATTTAATTATAGTGCCATGTCAGGATAGGAATATAGAAATATATGTATTCCTATAGGATAAACAATATTTTCCAGTGAAAACTAACAAATGAAAATACTCACTGTGTATGAGAAGTTAGCAGTTTGTTACATACAGAAGATATTTTCCACTAGAAAGAACATATTATCAGTTCTAGCTATGCATCAACCTTGTTGTTCTTGAAAAGACACAAAAGACATCCTAGATGACAGAAGCCACACCACAGGTAGTGTGTTAGCAAACAGGAAGTAAACATCAACAAGTAGCAAATACAAATGCTTCTCAACTTAGGATGGGGTTACATCCCAATAAACCTATCGTAAGTTAAAAATACTGTAAGTTGAAGATGCATTTAATACACCTAACCTACCAACCATCATCGCTTATCCTAGCCTAAGTGTGCTCAGAATACTTACATTAGCCTACAGCTAGGCAAAATCATCTAACATAAAACCTATTTCATAATAAAGTCCTGAATATCTCAAGTAATTTAGGAAGTACTGTACTGAAAGTGAAAAGAATTATTGTATGGGTACCCAAAGTATGGTATTCACTGAAATGTGTATCATTTTTACACCAGTGTAAAGTTGGGACATCAGGGACCATGTATGCAGAGGAGTGAGCATCTTCAGTGTGAAACTAAGAACACCTCTGCACATACTGTATTCTGAGTGCTCCCCATGGAAGCCTGAGGCAGCAAACAGCAGGGAAACCCATCTAATACAGATCTACGTGGGGCCGACTGAAGTCAACGCTTGTGGCTAAATACAGATGCTTTCTGCTAGTTTGCACATTCTGCCATATCTTAGACATAGCATGGAAGAGGCAGCATTTTCTTTCACAGAATAAGACTTTTTCAGCTAAGAGATACTTTGTTCCAAGGGAGGGAAATTCAAATGAGAATATAACTATGTAATAGAGAAATGACTCAGTACAGGCTGGCATAGAAAACCAGTAGAATATAAGGTAGGCATTAATGTGAAGACTGTGCAGCAGTTCTGAAAACATTTTGAGATGATGATGTAAATTTAAAAACTGGATGAAATGAATAATATATACACTGTATATGAGCATTTTTGTGTATATGTACATGCAAGCATGTATGTATGCAGACAGATAATTGATACATACATAGAGGCACAGTTAGACCATTTTTTTAAACTGGTGTCTGCAAGAATAAAAATCACTTTGATGTAAAATTAGAGAGGACTTTCATTGTTTTTTTATGTTAGTATTGTTAAATTGTCATTTAATTTTAAATGGAGAAAATTAAATTGTCAACTAGTTGATAGTTGGTGAGGTTATGATTCAAACTACTCTAATTTGTGATTCATATTAGTCTAAAGGAAGATGAAACATTTAAAAGCAATAAATGAGTTCCATGTCTTTTTGTATATATTGGTAGTGCATTGGTTTATATGAAGCACAGTAATTTATACATAAATTTTCAAGTGTTATATACATAATACTTAGAATTTTGATGGTGTCATAGCACTTCATAGTTATTGTTCACATGAATTCTATGATAGGGTCACTTAAGAAACAGGAAAACCTAAGGAAAAAACAGTTTATCCCAGTTGCATATATTAAAATGGAGCAAACTCAAAAAATGCTAGTTTGAAATGTGAAGAGAAAGGCTTTTGTCTTAAGAGTTTATATCCTGTTTATTATTTAATTGTCTGATAATCCAACACATGATCATAGCGCAAGATTTGGAAAGTACAGGAAGGATTAAGAAAAAATAAAACTTACCTATAATTCTGTGTCTATATATAACAACTATTGACCTATTACTGCATTTTGATTCATTATGTTCTTTCATTTTACTTGGTTCTGTTTATATTCTTGCTGTCAAGAAGTTGGTCTTTGGTCTAATTCATCACTGCCAAATTAAACTTTCTGCAACAATGAAAATGTTTTGTATCTGTGCTGCCCGAAACAGAAGGTTCTTGTACTCTTGAAATGTTGCTAGTGGCTGCTGAGAAAAAAATTATAATTTGATTTGATTTTAACATATTTACATTTAATTTTAAATGCTACAAGTGCTAAGTGGCTATTATTGTGAACAGGTGCAGGTGTATTTGTTACTTTGTGGTGACCTGCCATCCTGTTTCTTTTAAGAGTTTGTTTTTGGAATTCTTGGTTTCAACACAAAGTGCCTAAGTATGAATGTCTTATTTATTATACTCAATAAATGTTATGTTTCTTCAATTGAAGGAATCAACTGTCTTAATACTAGAAAATCCTCACCTATTATTTCTTCAAATGGTGCCTGTCTCCCATTGTCTCTATTCTTTCGTTCAGAAATCTAATTAGACTTATGTTAGACCTCTTTCTATCCTCTGTATTTCACATAATTTCATTTTCATATTTTTTATTAGCAGTACATCATTTGTTTTTAACCCAACCATTGTTTTTCTATTTAATAGCCGTAGTTTTTAATCTTAGTACTTTTTTTTTCAAATCTATTCTTTCTCATAATATCATGGTACTTCTTACATTTTCTTTGTGATTGTAGTTCTCTTACATTACATTCTTTGTGTGCCAATCTCCTTTTTGTTATAGCCATTAATTTATCTATATAGTAGATAGTTGTCTTGTGTGTTTTGTAATGTTTGTTTAAGCACTCCACTTTAATGGGCTCTTTAAAAAAAATGATATATGAGCTGTGAGACCATCCTTGCAAAGATTTGTGTTTTCTTCTTAAAAGTGCCCATGGGTATCATCAAACTGAGGTCAATGTTTATACTATATTCTTGGGTAGGGGAAGTTGTGGTTCTCAGATCACAGGTAGTCAAATTTAAACTCCCACAATTCTAGGAGTTTCAGTTCTAGGGTGTAAGCTCAGATTTAAAAATTCCAGGGGAGATTTTTTTCTTTTCACCTCTAATCCTAGACAGAAATCAATGTTTTCTTCTTATCTTTCTATGCCAGTAGAAGGTCTTTTCTAGATCCTAACCCTCCAGTAAGGATGCAGCCTTTCAACCATCCTAACTTTATACAGAGTTTCAGTTCAATGCTTCTCCACATGCAGAGCTGCAGTCATAGCTCTTGCACCATCAGGGACATTAAAACCTATGCCTCCAAATCAGAAATCTACATATGCTTTGCCCCTTTCTTAGGTGGCAACACAAGCAATTACTCTGGAATGAAAGTGTGAAAACTCTGACTGTTTTTCCTCGGGTCTCACACCACAACAATCAACACAAGACTTCTGTGACCAAATGTGTGGGGATTTCTCCCCACCAACAATCAAGCAATCATTTCTGTAGCAGATACCAGCTGAGTGTTCTCTAGTTCAGTTCTGTTCTGACCCTATCTCCCTGCAGACATCATCAGATCCCACAAGTTGAGGGCTCAGTCCCCAAGACTGCTCCCTTTCAGATGCCAGTCACAAGCCTCAGGTTGTTTTACCTGAGCTTCTGACCTTTTGGAATCGGCCAGGGATCCTATGACCCTCTTCTTGGGTTTGATTAATTTGCTAGAATGGCTCACAGAACTCAGGGAAACACTTATTTGCATTTACCAGTTTATTACAAAGACTATTATAAAAGATAGAAATGAAAAGGTGTATAAGGGAAAGCATGTAGGAAGGGGTATGGAGCTTCCATCCCTCTCTGGGAACCACCCTCCAGGAACTATCGTGTGTTCAGGTATCCAGAAACTCCCTGAACCCAGTGTTTCGGGGATTTTACAGAAGCTTTTACAGAGGCATGGTTGAATAAATCGTTGGTCATTTGTGATCAATTTAACCTTCAGCCCCTCATCATCCCCCAAGATTGAGGGGTGTGGCTGGAAGTCCCAGCCCTCTAATCCTGTCTTGGTCTTTCTGGTGACCAGAGGCTGCCAGCCCCATAAAACATCAGCATAAAAATGACATCAGTTTGGACATTCCAAGAATTTTAGGAGTTGTAGGCTTGGAAATGGATCTAAGACAAAAATATATATTGCACAGTATCACATCAGGTTTGTTGGTTTCTTCTTTTATGGCACCTGGAAATTTCCCTTCTTTCTTGTGACCTCAGATAGGTACTAATATAATAGTTTTAGATAATTCTTATCTAGTAATGAGAGCATTTTTAAGTTATGCTAATCTTCCATTTTAATCTATTTAATATTACTTTAAATGATTTTGCACCAACATTTTGTAATTAATGTAATTGTTAAATATATAGGAACAATATCTTCTCAATTATTTACTAGAATAAATATATTTTCATTTAAACCTTTATCCAAGTTTCTGTTATCTCCCTAGGCACAAATTCCCAGAAGGAAAATTATTAGCCCAAGTATTTTTTATATATATTGCCTTGCTTAACTCCAGTAAAATTATAATGATATTCCAAAGACAAGCATATAACAGTGTCCACTTTACTATATCTTCACGAAATTGTGCACTACATTTTAGTTGTTTATAATGATTAAAAATATATATGTATTTGTTGTTTGCTTTGCATTTTTATATTAATGATGACAACTATTTTAAAAATGTTTATTAACCATTCATTTTCATATTATGTTTAATGCTTAAGTCTTATGCCTATTTTTTATTTTATTTTTTATTTTTTTGAGATGGAGTCTCCCTCTGTTGCCCAGACTGGAGTGCAATGGTGCGATCTTGGCTCACTGCAACCTCCGACTCCTGGGTTCAAGCAATTCTCCTGCCTCAGCTTCCCAAGTAGCTGGGATTACAGGTGCCCGCCACCACGCTTGGCCAATTTTTGTATTTTTAGTAGAGACAGGATTTCACCATGCTGGCCAGGCTGGTCTCAAACTCCCAACCTCAGTCAATCCGCCTGCCTCAGCCTCCCAAAGTGCTGGGATTACAGGCGTGAGCCACCATGCCCAGCTAGCCTATTTTTATTGTAATTGTAGTCTTTTCCTTTCAATTTTAATGTTTTGACTTACAGAAGAAATTTAAATTTCTATGTTTAAATATATCTGTATTTTCTAGTGTAAATTTTTTATTAATTTAATGTCTAAAAGAAATGTCCTTATTGAATAAACAATGCATTTATTTATTTGCTTTATTTCTAATTTTCTTTGAGGGATAGAAAATGTCACTCTAAGGAAAATTTTGCAACTTCTTTTCCTTTCATCACTAATGTAAAATGTGTATACTACCTTTTTTATATTTTGATTTTCTCTTCTCTTATCGATTAAGCAATCCAATTAGAAAGACATTATTTTATTACAAAGTCGATATAATGCTCTGAAATATCTTTAAGTCAATTAGCCATTATCTACCTATTCTTTTTGAAAAATGCCACGATCAGACCCATCTATCTATTTTTGTGTTTAAAACTTCAGAAATTCTGTGTAAAGCCTACCCTATACTCTGCAATATCAATTGGAATTACATTAAATCTATAAAACTTGCTAGAGGAGAGTAATAGTAAGATGATTCAGCTTTTCCATTTAGCAACATGGTATATATCTCATTACTTATTTATTCCTTTATGCTGAAAACATCATCTAGATTTTAACGTATATGTTGACCATATTTCCTTCTAAGGTTATTCATTACACCTTGCATGTGTTTTTTTCTACTGTAATTAAGTGTTTTTCATATTATATAGCCTTGCATATATTTATTATTTTTTCTGGCCACTTCAGTTGAAATTATTTCTTAATTGATCTTCTTGGGTATTTAAGTGTATGATGACACAAAAGGTAATAATTAACAGTATAAATACTCATACTATTTTTTAAACTATGTCTTATAGCGGGAACTTAAATTCTAGAAAATGCTAAATAATAATGTTGATCATGTTATTCTGTTTCTTATTTTAAGAGGAATTACTCTAGTACTTCATAAATAAAAATGAGGAGTTGTATTTGTCATGTTTGTATGATAAACAGTCTTGTTTCTTGTGTTGATGATGTGAAACTCATTCTCCAAATATATTACACTTTTTAACTATCAGATAATTAGAGTAAAGAGTTAAGGTCTCTTCCTTCCAACGCATCTTCTCATTCTCTTTCTGGTTTTCCCAACAGACTTTGCTTTACACCTTATCATTCTATGTCTTCCATATACAGAATTTCTTGACTACAATGACTTCACATCAAAGAATGTATTTTATTTAGTAGTGTCTTTGCCTCATATGTGCCTTTACTTGAATTATATATTTAAATGTTAACATATTTATAGTTTTGTTTTGTTTTCATTTGCATAATGGACATTATTTTTAATTTCACTGTAATGGTGTGTTGTGTCATGTAAAAAAATAATAATAATACCTTTTTTTAACCCAGTTTCTGAGCGTTTGATTTTTTAAGGAAAGATACTCCCAATAATATTTATTAGAAAAACATGTGCCTGCTCTGGTATGTCAACTTTCCTTTTAAAATATATATATAGATATAACTAAGATATATATCATATGATATTTATATACATGATATTTTATACATATATATCTTTTTCTTCTCCCTTTTAAAATATTTTATGTTCTATCTCATTGATTGTGACTACTTTGTGGGTTTTCTCTAATAGTCAAAGGGTGGATAGGAAGTGCATGTGATTTAGAGTTTCAAAAATTTGGATTCAAAGCTCCATCATGTTCTAGAAGTTTGACTTCCGGCAAGCCACTTAATTTTTCTGAATCTTAGATTCTTGTCAGTAAAATTAGGATAACAACCTCTTTGTCATTATAATTATCAAATAAGATCAAGAATGTAAAGCCCCTAACTTAATACTCGGCGAATAAGAGAGACACAGTAAATCATGGCTAATGAGATGAACATTTATGGTGCTCAGGAGCCACAGATTTCAATAATTTCAGATGTCATAGTCCAAGTAAACGTTTGATGGTGTCCATCAATAAGGCGACAAGCAATGGTGGCAACTGTGACAAACTGGAACCAACGCCAATCCAAATCCAAAATTTTAACACTGTGCTGACCAAATAAAAACGCCACAGCCTTTCATATTTTAAGTAAATATCACACCATAAGATTTTCATCAGAAAACTTGTCTCCAATCTTTAGAGCCTTTTGTTAATCTTGCCACTACCTTAGCAGGACTTTAATGTGCCAGATATGAGCCTGCTAGTTTTAAGTCAAATAATTATTTATTCTTATGCCCACTTCTCAACTGTGTTGATCAAATTCATAAAACAAATCTTAGCTTTAAATTCCTTACTTCACGTCCTTGTCTTCACTTCCTCTGGGACCTAGTCTATTATGCTGCAGCCTTGACAACTTGCCGAGACAAAAAGTTGAGAGATACGATAGCAGGAAGATGAGCTACTGAGAATAAAAAATAATAATAATAAAAATGCATGTGATTTCTGGCCTGTGACAGCTATCAGTATATCAGGAGAACATGACATGCTCTGAGCCAAACTATAGTGGCCAATTTTGAAATATATTTAGACATGTATTACTCTCAAGTTTGAAGATGTGCATTCATGGAAATTAGTAAATTAAACAGGAAAGTAAAAAAGCACTGTTTTAGATAATATAACCTCAAAGAAGAGACAAAAATACCTTAATATAATGATGAATGAGTAGATGTGTTTCAATTAGGTAGCAATAAGCTATGGGCTTCATGGGCAGAAAGGTACATTTCAACTCTCTAAGTAGTGAAAAATTCCATTGTGCTGCTAATTACCTATTTAAGTCTTTGAATACCAATATGCAATTAACATTACAAATAATCAAGGTTAAAATATAATTAATGCAAGCGTGATTTAGTTATAATTAAACTAATTACACAGATATGGAGTATAATAAGGGACTTGCAGACCATTATTTGGATGTAAATTTATTCTTCCTTTCAAGAATAGTTATTTGAATTTCATTTTCCAATTATTTTACAAATGATGAAATAGAATTATAAAGGAGAGAGTCAGTCTTCCAGGGATGAAGAAATAAACCTAATTTTGCTTTATAAGTTACAATTCTTGTGTCTACATGTACTTGTAAATAGAGAAGTTAGGAATTTTTTTTTTCAAAACCCACCTCCAAACTCAACAAAAATATCTTACTTCTTCTGTGACTGCAGGGAAAAATCAAGGACACACTTGAGAGAGATTCAATCCCATACAGCATGATTTCCTTTCACAGTAAGTAGTATCACAACTCTCTTTACACATACCAACCTCAAACACTTGCTCAACTAATAAATTTTCTCTACTTTCTGTTCTCAAACATAATTAGATTTTAATGTTGAGTTTTCACTTATTGACATAGATTAACCCAAGTAAAACTGCATTATCTGCCCACAGACAGAAATAGATATAGCATGTAGCATTTGGAGCAAGATAGATTTGATTTCAGGTCTGCAACTTTCTTTATATAAGTTAGTTGCAGTTAAATGACAACAGCATGTCTGTTTCTGCACAAGGTGGATTTTATGTGGTATAGCAGTGAAGCCTCATTTAAACATTTGAGTTATTATTTCTAGCATATGGGTGAAGAAATGACTAGAGGAGAATGGGGAGAGAATACAAAAGGGAAATTCTAAGAAGTAAAAGCGATAACTAAGCACAAAGTGACACTTGTGATACATTCTAATTCTATCAGAATGAAGTCAGAATGATACAAGGAAACAAATACATGAAAACCTAATCCGTCACTTTCTGAGGACAGCTGAAAACCAATTGATTATCATGAAAACCAGGTAAATAAATTCTGTCTCTTTTCCTGTGTGAACTGTACCTCTGAGTAGCCAAATAAAAGACAGTTAAAGCATCTCTGTACAAAATTATCCAAACTAGTAAATGAAAACAAAAAGACTAGGTTAAAATGTCACCATTTTGCAATGGATGAATTCACCTAAGCATTAAACATCAAAACTGCTAAAAGCAAAAAAAAGACTAAAGACCAGCTATTACATGCCTAATTTTTAGTTTTATATTTTAATATTTATTTGTTTATTTTTACAAAAGGTTATGAAATTGGCTAATTTTTGTATTTTTGGTAGAGACAGGGTTTCGCCATGTTTCCCAGACTGGTCTCAAACTCTGGGCTCAAGCAATTCCCCCGCCACAGCCTCCCAAAGTGCTAGGATTACAGGCATGAGCCACCTCACCTGACCCAGACATTGTGTGCCTCTTGATGAAAGAGAACATCATCTCCTGTTTAGTCATGCCAAAGGACTGAACCTGAGTCTAACTAAACCTCTGAATCCAGCTGCAATTACAAGAAACAGAACAAATGAACATGTTAAATTCCATCGTCAGTATGCAGTCAGCAAAGTTTGTAGGCCAACTCACCATGTCCAACAGTCCAGGTTCTTTGAAAGAGAGTTTGTAAAGAAATGAAAGGAATGGAGAAAGGACCTGTGAATTGAGTAACTTAAAGGCCCTATCAAGTATCTTACAAACATGCAAGATTAAACTATGGTGTCCAGGAATACACTCTTGAGTAATGAATTCTAAAAAATAATTTAGATGGAAGAGGTTGTGTTTGGAATGGAGTACATAGAATGACTTATAAGTTAGCTGCCAAAGTTCTATTTCTTGTCCTGAGTTTTGTTTACAAGATTGCCTTTAATAATACATTAAGTTGTATTAAAAACAAAAAGGATGCAAATGAGAGTTAACCTCAACAGGGATGTGATTAGATGGAATTTATGGGCTGGTGGTCTGGTTCTGTTTCTTGAGGTAGGTACTGATTATATAATTATATTCACTTTATGAAAAGTCATTGGATGTTCTTTTTCATATGTAAATTAAACTTCAAAAAAGTCTTTAAAATTATTTTGTAAAAATATTGAAGGAAGAAATAAGATAGGCTGGGTGCAATGGCTCATACCTGTAATCCCAGGACTTTGGGAGGTCGAGGTGGGTGGATCACCTGAGGTCAGCAGTTCGAAACCAGCCTAGCCAACATGGTAAAACCCCATCTCTACTACAGATACCCCATCTCTACTACATCTCTACCCCATCTCTAAATACAAAATGTAGTCAGGTGTGGTGGCATGCACCTGTAATCCCAGCTACTCAGGAGGCTGAGGCAGGAGAATCACTTGAACTCAGGAGGCAGAGGTTGCAGTGAGCTGAGATCGTGCCACTGTACTCCAGCCTGGGTGCTAGAGCAAGACTCCATCTCAAAAAAAAAAAAAAAAGAAAGAAAGAAAAAAATAAGATAATAAGTATCTGAAAGAAAGTCTTCTAATTTGATAAAATACTATATTAAAATCACATATGTCATTGTTAAATACAGTGAGTTCTAAGTTTCTCTTCAAAGAATCAGTATGTCAGTATGTTCAGTTCTATGATCTTCATTTTAAAGTTTAACTTCCTCATTTTCCTCATCTCCTTGCCCCTAGTTTCAGTAAACAACCACCCACCAGTTCTAATCAGTAGATCACATCTGTTTCTCTGGTCACCTGCTCCAGTCCTGAGTCAGTCCAGGAGCTCTACTCCTGACTCAGTCCTGAGTCACCCCTGGTCACCTGCTCCATCCTGAGTCACTCTTGATCACCTGTTCTGTCCTGAGTCACCCCGATCACCTGTTCTGACCTGAGTCACCTTTAGTCATTTGTTCTGTAACCGTCTTTCCCATCAGAACTGCTCACCCCACCACTCTGGCTCGTATCCCTGCTCTCTTTAAAATAGCCAATAGGAATTAGCTGAGACTGTGTGGTCCAACCCTAACCAATAGGGGAATGACACAGCAGTAGGGGCTACCTGCGTCAGGGATAAAAACTTCTTCCCCTCCCTTGTTCAGGTGTGCTCTCGCCATTGCTCCATCTATGAGATGCATCCTTTTATAGAAGTAAAACTGCCTTGCTAAGAAAATTCATGTTCGAGTGCTATTTCTTTTGTGGCACTGAAAATTTATTTCTAACATCATTTAGAGAATAACAACAATAACATGATTTATTACATATTTAGGATCAAGGTAAAAGCTGTACAAGAAGCATATTGGTAGTCCTCATAATTTGATTTTTTATTTTAAGATGAAAAACACAAAAATCACTTAAATCAAAAAGTTAGAAATAAAACAACAAAACTAGATTGAGAAAAGCATGGTGGGGGATTAAGAAGAATGACAAAGTTTGATAAATTTGAAAAGTAAAAATAATTTGAATTCCTAAATAAATTCCATATTTCATCCTTTTAAAAATAAAAGTCAGAATCTGGAAAATATAACTTATAGAAATAAAACACAAATATACAGATATAGGTATAGAAAGGAAATACAAATTTTAAGGGGAACCATAGTTATAACCCTATGTAAGTAATTTGCAATTTTAAATTAAATTAATGAGTTTTTAAGGAAACACAAATTGTCAAAATTACAAAAATGCAAAATAGTTAATAGCAAAAATTGAAAATGAAGTTTTCAACAAATTAATTTTTCTAATGAATAATAAATATAAAATCTATATAGACTATTAGCTTATGAAATTTAACAAAAATATTAAAAATCTAACAAAAATAAAATTTATTATGGAAAGCTAAGGATAGATGGATAATCAAGAATCTCTTATTTATAACAAATTTGTCATGCAACTTTATAAATGTTGAAGTTACAATTTTTTTTTTTTTTTGAGATGGAGTCTCATTCTGTCACCCAGGCTGGGGTGCAGTGGTGTGATCTCGGCTCACTGCAACCTCTGCCTCCAGAGTTGATGTGATTCTGCCACTTCAGCCTCCTGAGTAGCTGGGATTACAGGCACACACCACCACACCCACGTAATTTTTGTATTTTTAGTAGAGATGGGGTTTCACCATGTTGGCCAGGCTGGTCTTGAACTTCTGACCTCAGGTGATCCTCCCACCTCGGCCTCCCATAATGCTGGGATTACAAGTGTGACCCACTGCACCCGGCCTTAAAGTGATAAATTTAAAATATTCTTGTAAGAACTTTTTATAAAATTGCAAACAAAATAATGCCTACATTAGATGAAAATTTGTAATTTTCAATCCATCATATTTCATAAATAGAAATATTACCATTAAATGAGAAAATGCATTGCCGTTTAACATTGTTTTGATAGTTCTAAGGAAAGCAATAAGGAGAATTAGAATCAGAGATGTTACCATAGAGCGATAAGAGGCAGGACTAGCCTGCAGCTCCTGCTCAGACAGCCGCATGTGAAGACTCATATCGTGAACTTTTGCTACAAGAATTACCCTAGGAACATACCAGGAAAGCTGAGAGAATCCACAGATCCTTTGAAGGAACTGGATCACTGCTGCTGGCTCAATGAGACATCAGAAAACCATGAGTCCATTTGCTATCTCAGCAGGAAGGCTGAGTTCTCTGGGACAAGTTCTCAGCCCTGGTCACCAACTGCCCGGAAATTGACTTGGTGCTGTTGGGAAGGCCACGGTGGGAGTGAGACCCGTCTTTAGGACTGCAGGCTGTATGGCAGTGGGGTAAGACCTGTGACTGCCAACCTACCCCCTTTCCCTGGCAACCTGTGTGACTCAGCAGAGGCAGCCATAATCCCCTGAGGAACATAAATCCACCAGCCTGAGAACCACACACCCACCCCCATTGCCACCACAGCAAGCCCCACCTAAGGAGAGTCTGAGCTCAGACACACCTAACTCTGCCCCCATCTGACTGTCCTTCTCTACCTGCCCTGGTAGCTGAAGACAAAGCACATAATCTTTTGGGAACTCTATGGCCCCACCCACCACCTGATCCTTTTTCCACAAGGGCAGCTGATACACTCTTGAAAGTGCCACCTCCTGGCTGGAGGCCAACCAATGCAAAACCAGCACACTAAACAAAAATACAACCAAGGAACCTCAAAGAGTCCACTTCATTCCCCTGCTACCTCCACCTGAGCAGGTGCTGGTATCCACGGCTGAAAGACCTGAAGATGGATCACATCACGGGACTCTTTGCAGACACTCAATACCATCCTGGAGCCTGGTAGCTCTGCTGGGTGGCTAGATCCAGAAGGGTAAAAACAATCACTACAGTTCGGCTCTCAGGAAGCCCCATTCCTAGGGGAAAGGGGAGAGCACCACATCAAGGGAGCACCCTGTGGGACAAAAGAATCTAAACAGCAGCTAGAGTCCCAGATCTTCCCTCTGACATAGTCTACCCAAATGAGAAGAAACCAGAAAAACAATTCTGGTAATATGACAAAGCACAATTCTTTAACACCCCTAAAAGATCATATCAGCTCACCAGCAATGGATCGAAACCAAAACAAAATCTCTGAATTGCCAGAAAAATAATTTAGAAGGTCGATTATTAAGCTAACCGAGGAGGAACCAGGGAAAAGTGAACTCTAACTTAAATAAATCAAAAATATAATACAGAACATGGAAGGAAAAATCTCTAGTGTAATAGATAGCATAAATTTTTAAAAATCACAACTTCTGGAAACCAAGACACACTTAGAGAAATGCAACAGGCACTGGAAATTCTCAGCAATAGAACTGGAAAAGCAGAAGCAAGAACTTCAGAGCTCAAAGGCAAGGCTTTCTAATTAACCCAATTCATCAAAGACAGAAAAAATAATTTTAAAAAATGAACAAAGCCTCCAAGAAGTTTGGGATTATGTTAAGCATCCAAACCTAACAATAATTGGTTGTCCTGAGGAAGAAGGGAAATCTACAAGTGTGGAAAACATATTTGAGGGAATAATCAAGAAAAACTTCCCTAGCCTTGCTAGAGATCTAGACATTCAAATACAAGAAGCTCAAAGAACACCTGGGAAATTCATTGAAAAAAGATCATCACCTAGGTTTTAAGGAACCCTCAAAACCATGCAAATAAGCACATAGTTATCAGGTTATCTAAGTAAAGACAAAGGAAAGAATCTTAAGAGCTATAAGGCAAAAGCATCAGGTAACCTATGAAGGAAAAGCTATCAGAATAACAGCAGATTTCTCAGAAGAAATCCTGAAAGCTAGAAGGGATCAGGGTTCTATTTTTAACCTCCTTAAACAAAGCAATTATCAGCCAAGAATTTTGTATCCAGCGAAACTAAGCTTCATGAATGAAGGAAAGATACAGTCTTTTCCAGACAAACAAATGCTAAGACAATTCGCCACTATCAGCCCCGCTCTACAAGAACTGCTAAAACAAGCTCTAAATCTTAAAGCAAATCCTCAAAGTACACCAAAATAGAACCTCTTTAAAGCATAAATCTCACAGGACCTATATAACAGTAACACAATGAAACAAACAAACAAACAAACAAGACATTCAGGCAAAAAATAGTACTAACACTGAATGTAAATGGCTTAAATGCTCCACTTAAAAGACACAGAATGGCAGAATAGATAAGAATTCATCAACCAAATTTCTGCTGTCTTCAGGAGACTCATCTAACACATAAGGATGCACATAAGCTTAAGGTAAAGGGGTGGAAAGAGATATTC